>NC_090927.1:337864117-338530367 GCF_040938575.1 Ambystoma mexicanum
CCAAACATAATTTTTTACAATTAAAGATGGTATTTTGACATCAACAATATCTTGATGGGTTAGGATAGAATAGGAAACACCATCAATATCCATTGAGTTAATATGTTTTAACTGCGGGATGGAATGAAATATTGTTAATATAGTGCCAAACACTTGTGGGATCGCTATTAGGTCATGTGCGCTATTTACCACCAAAAAAATTTTTGGAAAAAAACTTTTTTGAAAAAAACGGGTCGGCAGCAAGTTATATCTTACCCTCAAACTTCCCACAAAGTTTGTAACAATGATACAAATTGAAAAATTGGTTCGGGAAGATATCTCGCGCTCACACCTGTAATTTGACAAGATTCCTCTACAATTTGTAATCAGAACAACATCAATTTAAAACCATCAATATAATGATTCCCAAAGAATGTTTTTTGATTTATTAAGGAAAAAACAGCCTTTAATTTGTCAGAGAAAGAACAGCCAAACAGCCGACACGTGTTTCGACCTTGGGTCGTTATCAAGGCCCATTTGCAAATCTCTAGAATTCTCCTGTGTTGAAGTGTAACAAATCACTCGATTATTCCTGGTCCTGAGTTGTCAATTCAATTATTCAAATCAGCTTTTAACGATTTAAACTTCCTGAAAGAAATCTTATATATAGCTGAATGCTATCACCAAACTTTTTAACACATAAATGTGTATTTGATAAACAAAGTTCACCATTCAAGGGGTTCGATCCCAGGTTTATTGTTATAACCTGGGATCGAACAAAGTTTGGTGATAGCATTCAGCTATATATAAGATTTCTTTCAGGAAGTTTAAATCGTTAAAAGCTGATTTGAATAATTGAATTGACAACTCAGGACCAGGAATAATCGAGTGATTTGTTACACTTCAACACAGGAGAATTCTAGAGATTTGCAAATGGGCCTTGATAACGACCCAAGGTCGAAACACGTGTCGGTTGTTTGGCTGTTCTTTCTCTGACAAATTAAAGGCTGTTTTTTCCTTGATAAATCAAAAAACATTCTTTGGGAATCATTATATTGATGGTTTTAAATTGATGTTGTTCTGATTACAAATTGTAGAGGAATCTTGTCAAATTACAGGTGTGAGCGCGAGATATCTTCCCGAACCAATTTTTCAATTTGTTAATATAGTGGTCCTATTTGGAAAGGGATCAGAAAAGATTCTGTCAATCATAGTAAGCCTCAAAGTTTCATTTGATAGGACTTCGGGTAGCCATTCTTCCTCTAGTGAAACCTCTTAATCTGGGGAGGTGGAATCGGGGATGCCACTTGATAGTGGTAGATTGGGGGAAACTTCAGGATTTACGGTTTCAGAAGCAGGTAAGGGTAAGAGTTTATTAGCCACTATAGAGTCTTGGGCTCTCATGGGAGAGTCTTTAGGAAAAGGAGCTCTTTTCACCAGTTTTTTTCTTTTTTGTTGAAGAGTCGTGAATGGATTTGAGTCCTGATCTAATACAATGCAGAACATTGGATTTCGGGATATTGTTCTTGCATGGTCTTGGTGCAAACTTTGATGAACCGTTTCCAAGTCAGATATGTTGTTATTCCAATAAACCGATAAATTCATAAGATCATCACTTGATATATCATTATTTGTAATTTCAACAGTACTTGAAGGTAATACAGGCACAAGGCAAGGTGATATTGAAACAGGGTTCTTACCTTTGGGAGACATCACACCTGCCGCTGGCGGTACGGAGCCCGGAATGAGATCTTTCGGTGGATGAACACAGATCTCTTGTGATGTAGGCGCCACAGAGGGCATGTTTTGCTGAGGGGGCAAGGTGATATTAGCTACAAACGTTTTAGATTTAGAAGCAGTTATTTATTTTTTTTTTCAGCACTCGATTCTTTGTTTTTCTTGGTTGCAGATTTTCCGAAGACAGTTCTGCCAAATGTATTCGAAATTTGGGATAATTTCGACTTATGTCTTACGTTTTCGTCTCTTGTTCTGTGAAGGACGATTAAAGATCTCATACACTGGATTATTTTCTGTGGGGGGAATGAGGGTTGGTTCAGATTCGGGACATATTTCCACCTCCGGAAGAGATGGTATTCCCGTGGAACTAGAGATCAAAGAGCTTGGGATTTGATTCTCATTTTCAGGTGCCGTAGCTTCAGGCGTGATGTCACTTGCAGAGGGAAGTAAAACACTTAACAATGAGTTCAGCTTTCAAGAGTGCCGGAAAGTTTACTGCCATCCAGTCAGTTTTACTAATTAAGTTCTTTAGTAATAGTTCCTGGGAACAAGCACAGGAATCTAGTAATTCAAACAATTTGGTAAGTGTGAATATCGAAGTGTTTATGGCCGTAAGAGCAGATTCCACAGCAAGGTTAGGAAATGTAGGGAAGCCAAAAGAAAGACGAGTGGTAGGTTTGGCAAAAGATGGCACTTCAGAAATAACTGATAGAGCAAAATCCGGGGAGGAAATGATGTCATTGGGGCAATCAGTCGGAAACAGTTCAGGTGAATTAGACAGCCTAGATTCAGCAAGTTCATTAACTGTAACTTTTTTTGCTAGAGGAAAGGAAACAACACAGTTTACCAAGGACGGATTTTGCGTTGATTGTGCAATTGGACAATTAGAGAGGGGGCTAGGAGTTATTTTATCAAATAGCTTTTTTGATTTTTATCATTCCTTTTTTTTTCTTCAGCTGACTCAGCATTATAAAAGGCAGAGTTTAGAGATCCGATGTTTAACCCATTTAGAACCTCTGAATAGAGAGCTGGTTGAAGCAGTGATTTTGATTCGTGGAATGTGTTAAGCGATGACTCAGGGACGAAGCATGGAGTATGAAAAGCTCGATCATTAAGAGGGGAGGGTTGGATCTCAAAACTTTCTTGCATAGTTCTATCAGACAAGCAGTTTGCAGGAGGTTTTTCAGCAGCTTCTTTTTTTTTTTTTTTAAACATATTTTTTGTGAACAGTTCTTTTGTTCCTTGTATTGTGTGTGTGAGCTTTTCCATGGTTAGTTGTGCCCATACTTTCTGGAGCCAGGTATAGATCAGTGGGGGTTCTGGTTTTTTCCAGTTTTGGGCTATTGACGCCCAGGCCGCTATGAGAAGCCCCATGAAGCCTCTCCATTGTGGTTTCCTGAAATTCCTTGCTGCCTGATCTTTTATTCCGCATAGCCATACTTTCTCGTCTAGTTGATTGGCATCAGGGAATATCTTGATAATTTCCTTCTTTATTTCCGACCAGAAAGCCTTGATCCCCCCGTAGTCCTACCAGATGTGTCTCCACGTGCCCACCTCTGAGCAGCCTCTCCAACATGTGTTCGGGGTTTGGGGGTACATGGCGTGTAGCCTGTCCGGTGTAAGGTGCCATTGGGTCACCACTTTTAGCCACATTTCCCTTTTTTGGACTGATCGGGTCATTTTTGGAATGGTGCTCCATAGATCTTCCCACGGCTTTTTGTGGATTTCCTCCCCCAGTGACTTCATCCACTTGACCATGTATGCCCATTTGAGTTCTTCCTCCTGGGAGTTGATGTAATAGTAGAGCGAGGAGACCAGTTTCCTTGATCCGGGGTTGGTTATTAGGAATTTCTCAAATGATTTGAGTTCTCGTGTGGCTGCTGCTTGGATGTCCGGGGTTGCCAGCAAGTGCCGTAGCTGTTCATATTTATATCTGTCTGCGTCTGTTAAGCTCAGTAATGATTTACAATCTTTGAACGGTCTTATTTCTTCACTTTGGTACATTTCGCCTATTTTTGTTATTCCTGCCGTCTACCATTTCTCATAGGCGCCCTGCTCCATTCCCGGTGGGAACTGGGGGTTCCGGCATATGGGCGTGAAAGGGCCCTCCACTGTAGTCATGATGCCTCTCCTTGTTTGTTCGTCCCATGCCTCTAAGGTGGTTTTCATGATCTCGCTAATTCGGAGATTGGGGTGTCTATGTTGTTTGGTTATCCAAAGGGTACCCTCTAAGGGGGATCTAGCCACCGCCCAGTCCTGTGACACCCATACTGTTTGTTGATTATCCTCCAGCCATTCTCTCAGAATCCAGAGTTGTGCAGCCTGATAATATTTCTTTGTTGGAGCTGTAAGGGTCACTCTGGCTATCCTTGTTTTTTTTTTATTACATATATAGGATGAGGTTGCTTTGGAGAGTGCTTTAAAGAATGAATTAGGTACTTTGATCGGGAGAGCCTGGAAGTAATAGAGCATTTTTGGAAGGACATTCATCTTTACTGCTTGTATTCTACCCCACCATGACACCATCAGGGGGTTCCAGCGTTCTAGGTCCCTCTTAACCCGTTCTAATAAGGGGGGGGTAGTTCCCATTGTAAAGTGCTTCTATTTTGTGTGTCAGGGTAATCCCCAGATATTTAATTCCCTTTTCAGCTATAGCCAAGTCTAGAGTTCCTGCTATTCTTTCCATTTCCGGCCTGTCCCCTGTTAAAAGTAACAGTTCTGATTTCTTCTGGTTTATTTTGAGGCCAGAGAGTGCCCCAAAGGTTTCGAGTTCTCTAATAGCGTGGGGTAAGGCTGTCCCTGGGTTCGTTAGGGCTAGGAGCATATCGTCTGCGTATGCAATTACCTTATGATGTATACCTCCCATTTCTATCCCTGTTATGTCACCGAATTCCCTTATTCGAGTCAGGAGAGGTTCCAGGAAGATGGCGTTTAAGAGGGGGGACAGGGGGCATCCTTGTTTGGTACCCCGTGTTATATCTATTTTGTCAGTGACCATCCCGTTTATAGCTATCCTGATTGTAGGGGAGGTGTAGTTAGCTTTCACCATTTTTATAAACTGGTCCCCAAATCCCATACGTTTTAAGGTTTTGAACAATATTGACCACTCCACCCTATCAAAAGCCTTTTCGGCATCCAGTGAGAGCAGGACTGCCGGTGTGTGGGTAAGGAACAAGTTACTTACCTGTAACTGTTGTTCTCCAGCATGGGTCTGGCATGGATTCACATGCTCATGAATATTCCCCGTCGTCAGGCTGGGAATCCTTGGTAAAGAAAAAACCAGTATCAGTTTCGTTTCTGATCTGTCTTTCGTAGTAATAACCAATCACTGGTGTCTGCGTCATACTGACCACAGCCAATGACTGCCCTCTACCTAAGCCCCGCCTCTGGCAGCCATCTTCAGATTTGGAAGCACGTGAAGTGGCAGTATGACCATACTGCCCAAGTGAAGAGTCGCAGAGGGGTAGGCGGGAGGGTTCGCATGTGAATCCATGCCAGACCCATGCTGGAGAACAACAGTTACAGGTAAGTAACTTGTTCCTTCTCCAGCATGGGGTCTGGCATGGATTCACATGCTCATGAATAAAGAATACATAGCAGTACACACATGCACAACCACGGGAGGTGGCAAAGGCTGAACATTAAGCATTACATCAAACTCAACATTAAGCATCTTACCTCCTCACCAGGCTCACCTCAGGCGAACAGGTTGCGCAGCACTGCTTGGCCGACCCTGGACTCCTCCCTGGAATCCCGATCGATGCAGTAGAATTTCGTGAAGGTGTGCGTCGACCTCCACGTAGCAGCCCTGCATATGTCCAGCAGGGGCACACCAGAAAGGAACGCCGTGGTAGCTGCAATCGCTCTGGTGGAATGGGCTCTCGGACGGCCAGGCAGCGGTCGGTTTGCCAACCGATGACAGTACATGATACAGCCGGAGAGCCATCTGGAAATGGAAGCCTTCGAGAGTGCCTTCCCCTGATTGACAGGTCCAAAATTCACAAAGAGTTGTGACGTCTTCCGAAAACACTTTGTGCGGTCCACGTAGAACTTTAGCGCTCTAGCCACATCCAGCGAGTGCAAAGTCCTCTCAGCCGGCGACGAAGGCGACGGGAAGAACACAGGCAACACCAAGGGTTCGTTGAGGTGGAAGTCCGACGGCACCTTGGGCATGAAGGAGGGGTGCGTCCTGAGCACTACCCTCGTGTCGTGAAAAGTCAAGTACGGGGCCTTGCAGGAAAGGGCCTGGATCTCTCCCACTCGTCGTGCGGAGGTGATGGCCACAAGAAACGCTGTTTTCCACGACAGAAACTTCAACGGGGCCGAGTGCAGAGGCTCGAACGGAGGTCCCATGAGCTTGGTCAGCACCACGTTGAGCTCCCACGCCGGGGCCGGAGCCTTCACCGGCGGGAACGATCTGAACAGTCCCTTCATGAACTCTTTCACCAGACGATGAGACCACAAGGACGTCCGCCCCGTGGTTCTGGTGTATCGGGAGATCGCAGCAAGATGAATCTTGATGGACGCGTGTGCCAGTCCAGCTTTGGCCAGCGTCAGTAGGTACGGCAGTACTTGGGGAGCCGTAATCCGTAGAGGGTTAATCTTCTGTGCGCGGCACCAGACAGAGAACCTCTTCCATTTGTGTCCGTAGCATTTCAGAGTCGAGGACGCCCTGGCCTTTGCAAGAACCTCTCTGCAGTCGGCCGGTATGTCGTATCCTCCAAACTCTAGCGCTGCAGGAGCCAGGCCTGCAAGCTCAGCGATTTCGGGTCGTGGTGGAGGATGGCGCCTCCTTCCCTGGAGAGTAGATCCGCGTCCACCGGCAGCTTGATTGACGGGGACGCTGACAAGACCAGAAGGTCCGGGAACCATATCTGCCTCGGCCACGCAGGTGCGACGAGGATCATCCTGCACCGTGACCTCTTGAGCTGGTTGATGAGCCGATCAGCAGTGGCAACGGAGGGAACGCGTAAAGGAACAGGCCCTCCCAGGGGAACGAGAAAGCATCGCCCATGCTCCTCGCCTGGGGAAACCTGCTGGCGAACCTCCGGCACTTGGTGTTCGTCGCCGTCGCGAACAGGTCGATCTGGGGTGTGCCCCACCGTCGGAAGAGGCGATCCACTAGATCCTGCCGTAGTTCCCACTCGTGGCACGAGCGCAGCTCCCTGCTGAGTGAGTCGGCGATGGTGTTTTTTATCCCTGCCAGATGAAACGGCACCAGAAATATCCTTTGGGCGACGGCCCAATGCCACAGGTCCTGCGCCTCCTTGGACAGTGCCGGGGACCTGGTTCCGCCCTGTTTCCTGATGTAAAACATGGTGGTGGTGTTGTCGGTGAAGATCCTCACCACCTTGCCCTTGAGGGACGGAAGGAAGGACCTGAGGGCCCAAAACACTGCACGGAGCTCCAGGACGTTGATATGTAGTGATTTCTCCGTCGGGAGCCAAAGGCCTCTTGTGTGCAGATTTTCGGTGTGCGCTCCCCACCCTTCCAGGGAGGCATCCGTGGTCACTGTCTCCTGGTGGGCTGGGGTCTGGAAGTCCATGCCCGCCGTCAGATGCGCGCGGGTGCCCCACCACCGGATCGCTCGTCGGAAACTCTCGTCGAGTGTGATCCTTTCCTCGAAGCTGCCCGTCGTTTGGATCCAGCGCGCGTCCAGGAACTCCTGCAACGGGCGCATCCGGAGCCTGCACATGGGAATGAGGTAGATGCAGGAAGACATCATTCCGAGGAGGGACTTGATGGACCTCACCTTGGCCGCGTCGGCCACCAACATCCGTTGTACCTTGCCCAGGATGGCCCTGGTCCTCTCCTTCGACGGGGAGGCCAGAAGGGACACTGTGTCGAGCCTCGCTCCCAGAAACAGTGCGTCTTGCGCGGGTACCAGGTGGGATTTGGCGTAGTTCACGGAGAATCCCAGGTCCGTGAGAAGCTGGACGGTCCTTGCCGTGTGGTCCACGGCGAGCTCCCTCGTCTTGGCTCGGATGAGCCAGTCGTCCAGGTAGGGGTAGACGTGGATCCCCTCTCGGCGCAGCTGCGCCGCCACCGGTGCAAGGCACTTGGTGAAAACCCTGGGTGCCGACCGTAGTCCGAAGGGGAGGGCTTTGAACTGGTAGTGACGCCCTTGGACCACAAACCTGAGAAATTTTCGGTGCCCCCTTAGGATGGGAATATGGAAGTAGGCATCCTCCAAATCCAACGACGACAGGAAGTCTCCTTCCTCCAGCTGACCCAGGACGTGCTGGAGGGTGACCATCCGGAACTTCTGAGCCTTGATGAACTTGTTCAGACGTCGCAGGTCTAGGATGGGGCGCCATCCTCCCGTCTTCTTCTTCACGAGGAAGTATCTCGAGTAAACTCCGGAGCCCCGAAGCCTCTTTGGGACGAGTTCGATGGCGCCCTTCCTGAGCATCGCCTTTACCTCCAGGAGAAGCTGCGGGACGTGAAGCTCTTTCCTGGCCACGGGGGGGACGCGCGGGCACCTTCTTTGAAACTCGAGCGCGTGGCCCCGGGCTAAGGCGTCCAACACCCAACGGTCGGTGGAGATGGACTCCCACACGCTGACAAAGCTCGCCAGCCGGCCTCCCACCGGGGTGCTTCGGTGGGGGCCCGACCCCACAGCCGGTTCAATCCTGTTTCGACGAGGCTTTGCCGCCTTGACCTCCTTGGCGACGACGGCGGGGTCCGCCCGACTTGCCTCGTCCCCTATAGGCCTCCTGAGACGACGAGCGGGCCGCTTGACGATAGGTGGAGAAACCGCCGCCGGAACCTTTGGAGGCGCCCTTGCCTCCGCTGCTCCGAAAGGGCGGCCGTCGTTGCTGCAGAACCCCAAGGGCCCGGGCCGTCTCCGTGTCCGCTTTAATGGCCTGAAGGGAGTCGTCCACTGTTTTCCCAAACAGGTTGTTCCCATCGAACGGCATGTCCAGGACTCTGGTCTGTACATCCTGACGGAAGTCCGTAGCCTTGAGCCATCCACGCCGCTGCCCAACTGACGAAATCCCGTATCGGCGATGTCCGTCGCAATAGTGATGGCGTGGTCCGACGCCACCTCACCTTCCTGTAGGATCTCCAGGGCATCCGCCCCCTTGTCGTCCGGTAGGAAGTCCAGCAGAGGAGCCAGTTTGTACCATAGCTCCCTGTCGTAGCGGGCCACGATAGCCAAGGCGTTGGCCGCCTTAATCGGCGTCGCTGCAGACGAGATGACCCTGCGTCCCATAGAGTCCAACTTCTTTCCCTCGTCGTCCGGCGGGGAAGTCGATGTGGAGGCCGCACCCCCCCCCGCTTTCTTCCTGGCCGCCGCGGAGACGACGGAGTCCGGGGTAGGCTGCGCCCGGAGGCACAGGGGGGCCGCGTCCGGGACCCGGTACTTCTTTTCGTAACGGTCTCTTCTCGCTGGCGTTGTGGAAGGGTTCTTGAGGAGGGCGAGGCCCTCATCCCAAATGTCGTCCAGTAGAGGCACCGCGAGGACCGTCTTCCTCTTGGCCTCGCGCCGTTGATAAAGGAATCCTTCCTTTTTCTTCTCCTCAGGGCAGAGTTGGAAAAGATCGGACGCCCTGGCGATCATGGAGTGGAACGATCCAATCTCGTCGGGCGGAGAAGCCCTGGTGGGAGGTGAGGACGGAAGATCCTCGTCGTAGACCTCGTCGTCCGTACCCGTCGCGGCCGTGTCAGTCCCCGTATCATCCCCTCGAGTAGTGGTCGGGGAGGAGGGCTGGACGGGGCGCGACGGCTGAAAAGGAGGTGGAGGGTGAATCCTTCTTTTCTTGGGAGGAGGAACGCCAGAAGGTCCCGGTTCTGGGTCCCCCGACGGGAGTGGTTCCTCCGCTGGCAACGGTAGTCTCGTCCTTATCTCCGTGCATAAGGACTGTATTGCCAACAAAATGGCCGCCGAGTCGTCTTGCGGCGCTGGCAGAGGGGAATCCGACGGGCGATCAGGGGCCCCGTCGGCGCCCTCGGCGATGTCGTCGTCACCCGCGTCGGGATCCATCGACGGGCCGGTCTTCTTCCACGCCGAGGCCGTGGCTTAAGACCTCGATCAGCTCTTCCTCCGAGGTTGAAGCCGAGTCTACGACGACACCCTGCCCCCCCTTTTTCTTCTCCGCCGGAGATTTCACGGGGGTCCTATCGATGGGCATAAAAGAGGACTCCCTCCGAGGTGGCAGGGAGACTCTGAGCCCCGAGGTCGCTACCACTGGCGTAGCCTCCACAGACTGAGCCAGGGCCGCCGCGACAGTCTCGATACAGGCCTTGGCCGGATGGATTAAGGCCTTCACCACCTTAGGTGCGCTCACCGCCTTATCCTTGAGGGGGGGGGACACTGCCTCGCTCCCCCTCCGATGGGGCCTTCGAGCTCGACCGGGGCCTCTCCAGGAGCTTCGCCGGGTGCTCGGCCTTCCTCTTACCCGACCCAGAGCGTTGGCTCGTGGTTGATGGTACCGGGGAGGGTGCGCCCTGCCTGGCGCCCGTAGAGCCCGACCGTTCGGCGCTCCCGGTGCCAGCGGACTCGCGGTGCTTGGCCTTGTGTTGGACCCCCGTCGCCGGGGCGTCCTCAAAGGTCTTAGAAGACCGCTCGGATTTCTTCCTCTTCTTCTCGCCGGAGGGGCTCCTCCCTTCCAGCCAGTTGGCGAGACGTTGATGGCGGTCCTTCATGGTCCGCTCCGACATGTTGCCGCAAAACGCACAGTCCTTCTCCACGTGCGTCTTGTCCTCATGTAAGCAGTAAAGACAAAAGGAGTGTTCGTCCTCCTTAAAGACGTTCTGCAGCTGGCATCCAGGGCAGACCCTGAACAGCTTTCCGGGCGTCGAGCTTCCCTTCTCTTGGGCCATGTCCGGGACGGGCCTGAGAAAACTTCTGGAGTCCTCCAAAAGCGTAGCTCGACGAAATCTTCACCCTTGAGGGGCGCAGACGAATCCGACATGGGTCCCCGTTGATCGGATGGAGAGTCGGTGGAGCTTGAGGCTCTTTTGACCGAAAAAACGAAGTTTTTGAGAAAAAACGTGAAAAAATAGCACTAACGCTCGAGAGCAATAGCACGAGGATCCCAACACTTGAACGTGCGGTAAAAATCTGAAGATGGCTGCCAGAGGCGGGGCTTAGGTAGAGGGCAGTCATTGGCTGTGGTCAGTATGACGTAGAGACCAGTGATTGGTTATTACTACGAAAGACAGATCAGAAACGAAACTGATACTGGTATTTTCTTTACCGAGGATTCCCAGCCTGACGACGGGGAATATTCATGAGCATGTGAATCCATGCCAGACCCCATGCTGGAGAATCTCAGTTTTCTCCACCAGATGTATTATTCTTCTCAGGTTATCGTGTGTCGTCCTCCCTGGGATAAATCCTGATTGGTCTGGAGTTATTAGGGACGGGAGGAGTGGGGATAGTCTGTTTGCCAGGATTTTGGTGTATATTTTGGCGTCTAGATTAACGCAATGGAGCGATATGAGGAGGGGAGGGAGGGGTCTTTTCCTGATTTGTGGAACATCAGGACCTTTGCTTCATTCATAGTGTGTGTCACATTGCCGGTTTCTTTGAAGGAGTTTAGGAGTCTAGTCAGGACCGGGATAAGTATATCTGCGTATTTTTTGTAAAAGGGTGCAGTAAAGCCATCCGGGCCTGGTGCCTTGTCGTTTGGGAGTGCCGCTATTGCCTTTTTTACTTCCTCTTCCGTGATCGGGTTCTCTAGTGCCTCTCTGTCAGCCTCTGGGATTGTCGTAATAGGGAGGGATTGGACATATGTGTCTTGTTCGGTTTCATTTGGGTGCTCTGAGGTATATAGTGTTCGGTAGAATTCGCTAAAGACTTTGCCTATGTTCTGGGTTTGTGTATGAAGTTCCCCCTGCGGGTCCCGAATGTTCATTATGTTCGTATTCTTTTGTTTTTCTCGCAGCTGTCTTGCTAAGAGTCTGTCTGCCTTATTGGCTTTTATGTATAGCCGTTTTTTAAGGAATTGGAGGGATCTCTCTGCCACTTTAGAGCGCAGCATTTCTAATTGTCCCTGTGTGTGTTTTAAGGCTTTCTTTAGGGATCTAGAAGGGTGGGATATCAGTTCTTTTTGTGTGTCCGATATTTTTTTTTCAAGTTCTTTTTCCCAGCAATGTCTCTGAATTTCTTTGGTGGCTTTTAGTGCTATGAAGTGGCCGCGGGTTACCGCTTTGAATGCCTCCCAGATTGTGCTTATTGGGACCTCACTTGTGTCATTCTGTAAGAAGTATTCTGATATCTTGTCCCTGAGCGTTTCCCCCAAAACCGGGTCTTGGAGAATATCTAGAGGGAGCCGCCTGCGCCACAGGCCTCCCCCCTTTTCTGGGGTCTTTATTTCTAGCCAGAGCGGAGCGTGATCTGAAAGAGAAATCGATCCCATTTCTATGTCCTGGATGTTCCCCGTGAGGCCCACCGATACCCAGAAATAATCAATCCTTGACATTGTGTTGTATACGTGCGAATAGTATGTGTAGCCTCACTGTTGGCTCTTTAGTTGAGTCCATACATCACGGAGTGCCAATTGTTCCATCTTCTGTTTGAGAAGTTTGGATGGAGCGCCTTGGGTAGTGGGTCCCCCCGTACTTCTATCTGTTTGTGGATGCCATGCAAGATTTAGGTCTCCCCCCAGAATTACTTCCCCTTTCGCAAAGCCCTCAAGCTTCTCTAGAGCGTCTCGGATGAAGCCATCCTGTCCCGTGTTAGGTGCGTATATGGAAGCCAGGGTCAGGCGGCATCCGTCAAGCTGGGCATTAATGATTGCGAGCCTCCCTTCCTTATCCGTTAGCCTGTCTGTGAGGACTACATTCACTCCTTCTTTTATAGCAATCAGGACTCCTGCTTTTTTGTCTTTGGCATTAGATTGCGCCCATATGCGATATCCCTTGAGATGTATTTTCTGTTTGTCCTGGGCTTTGATGTGTGTTTCTTGTAGTAGGAGAATGCTTGCCTTTTCTCTCTTCAGCAGGGACTCAACTTTTTTCCTATTTAACGGGGAGTTCAGGCCTCTTATACTGTATGTTAGGATTCTAAGTCTCCCCATTGAGATATACGGTGTGGGTCGTTTCCTGTTTTTCGGTGCATTGAGATCTTATTGCTTCTTCCGGTGCGTTTCCCTCCCCCCCTCCCTCTCTGACTCCCCAACTTTCCCCCCCAAAACAAACTTGAAACAATTAACTTTCCGAGGAGGGCCCAGGTACCTAGGGTTGCTAGGGCGTTGGGCCTATCGCTCCCGGCCCTCAATATGCTCGGTATTAACTTCGCGGGGGATCCTATACCTCAGATTTCCTCAGAACTAATGTTGTTCCTGGCAGCGGGTGCAAGTCGCAGCGTCGTCCAGAGGAGGAGAAGATCTCGTGGAGGAAGGATGAAGGTTGTTGCACTGCCAGGGAAGAAACCAGCCGCGGAGTTCTCCGGTACAAAGGTACTACCCTTTCGGTTCGCGGTAGTGGTGAAAACGTGGTATCCCGGTTGCCGGGGTGCTTGGCACAGGCAAGGCGGCCACAAGATGCTCCAGGAAGGCGAAAAGAAGATAGACTGGTTATCCCCACCTATCGAAGGAAGAAGACTCTTCGGACTGGAGATCTCCTCTGTCCTTGGGAAAAGTGGCGAGACGGTTCAGCAGGGCTCCACCGGTGGTGTCATCATTGCAGGCCGGCTCAGCTTCTCCCTCCTCAGATTGTTAGGTCCTGTGGCAACTTCTGAAGTTCCAGTCCCCAAAGCCCTGCTTTTATGCAGCATACCCCCATTCACTCAGCCTAGCTGTCAATCAAACATGCTAAGTGGTGAGCCGGCCGGCTCACCACTTGGGCCAATCACACAAGAGTGCGACTTGAGTTACCAAGGTAACTCAGTCCAGGGTGCCTAAACCCCCTCCCACATCCCCTATGGTACCCAGACAGAGTGGCACCACTTTTGGAGGCTTCTGTGGAGAAGCCCGCCAAAAAGTGGAACAAAGGGCTCGACTTGGGTTGGGGTCACAGAAGAGAACACAAACGCCATTTTAGAATCGAGTTCTGGCAAAAAATACCAACCGGCGAATTAATATTAAATAAATAAACCCGCGGTATGTTCGAGGCTATAAGAATTAAATAATTAAAGTTGGTAGCCTCGAACAATGGGAAAATCCCATAGAGATATATTCGCGGTCGAATATAAAAAGTAGTATCCACTGCCACCAGCCAAAACTCGATCAGGGGGGACGGAGACGTGCCCCCTCGAACAACAGACCCCGGGGCAATCGAACTGCCCCGACCAGTACGTCCACAATATGATGGTTTGTACTGGTTTCTGTTCATAATGTGGGACTAGCAAAGCCAATGGGACTTCACATGCCTTGGGAGACAGTAGTCAGTCCCAGGGTATGGAGTCTATGTTGGGGGGTCGCTACGACACCCCTGGGTTACGGCACGGAGGGTGCTGTGTAACCCACATCAAAAAAACACATGAGACCCTATGGAGTAAAAGACTCCATAGCCCATAAAACGCATGGAAAGTTAAAGGAACACCTCCAATCATGTCTAAGAGTGGGAGCAAAAGAATCTCACTCTTAGCAGGAGAGAAAAAAATAAACCCCAAAAAATCCAGCAAAGCTGCTGGGGGACTCACTGGGTTTGGGAAATTAGCCTTACAGAGAATTCTCCCTAACAAACCCCAAAGTACCCGGCGTTGTAGCCCTCCTTGTCAGGGAATCGACGGCCCTTCTTGAGTGTCCTCCCTTTCAGGCAGGAGTCACAGGTCATCGAACGTCCGACAGAGAACAGGTTGAGCTACGACGGTGAAGTGGCCGCGTCGTTCCTAGCAGTGCTCGTTGACGGGGAAGCGAAAACTTCCTGCAAGGAAGAGGCGTGCGGGGCACCTCGGTGTCGATAGTTCTGGACCGCAAAGAGTTTGAAGAACTGTGGCCCAGCAAGGGCGTCGAGTCGTCGGCGTCTCTGTGGTCTTTGGGTGGCGGGAAACGCTGCGGTGGATGCTCCTCGGTGCGTCGACGGTCAGGCCTTCCCCAGCAGGATACAGCGGCGACGATGCGGACAAGAGAGTCCTTGGATTCGAAAGTTCTTAGGCAAACGCGAGCACGGCGGCTCCGGTCGGCGAAGGCGGTCATCGACAGTGGCAGACAACAGTCCGAGCGCTTCTCCTTGGAGTTCCGCAGCAGTCCCCGTATCGGGTGGGCAGCCTGTCAAAGGTCTGTCTACCAGGGAGCTTAGGCAAAGATCGGCAGGTGCACAATGGTCCCTCGTAGCTCGGGAAGAGGGCACCTTACCAGGCCCTCTCTGGGTCAGTCCTTGGAGGCACAGCAGCTTTCAGATTGTGAAGGAGAGCAACATCAATTCTTCTCATCCAGCAGGGCTTCAAGGTCAAGCTTCAGTTACTCCAGTTACTCGTCGTAGTGGACTTCAGCTTCTGAACACGATTCCTAGCAGTGAGAGGTCCACAGATATACTGTTGATCTCTCATTCATTCCGCTGGGTCACACTCAAGCATCCAATCACGACTAAGGTCATTCAGGCAGGCAGGCAGCCAATCAGACACACAGTGCATTCAGGCCATTCACTTCTCTCCAGACCCTCACAACAAGTTATGTGTATTGGGACAAGTACCGAGCCATTCAACACTCCATACTGCATTCATACCGGTTTCGGGCAGGGCTGTCTCAGTCATTGTGTCAACCACCAGATACTAGACAGCCACAACATAGAATGCGTATTCGTCCCACACTCCATTCACCCAGGTCCCACCCACAGGCGTACCCACAACATACGGTCGTTGAGAAGGCTCCAGCCAGTCTGGTCGGCACTTCCCCACACTACCATATATGGAACTTCCACTCAACAGCCAGTCAGGGGGAAGGGACAGGGGCAGGGCTTCCCGGGACTTCAGGAAGATCAAGGTAACAGGTGATGGAAGGCAAGAGGCCATGGGGGCCATTTTGTCTCCATCAAGAATCTACCGATTCCAATGACAGGGCCTGGGCATCCCAAAATGGAGGACGCTCAGGGCACCAGTCAATTCAGCACGGAGCTGCCACCAGCCCGTACCCTGCTCTGTGGGTCACCCACAGGTGCCCAAAAAACATACACTAGGGGCACAGGGTTGCACCCATACCCATGGTTGCCATAAGGGTATCCCATGGGTCTGTTCACCAAACCAAAAGAGAGCTGCACCGCCAGGAGTCCCACATGAACTCCTGCGCCGAAAACACGACAGAACACACAATAAGAAACAGTAAAGGACAAGGATACGGAGGCCCTGTCCTTCTGATGCATTTCCAGCATCACACTGTCCTCCAAGAAGGATGTAATCCATGTAGTGGCCTCAGTGGAGAAGTGAGCCGTGTTAGTGAGGTGTGTATTTAGGATTTTATGGTCGACTAGGTCGAACTCAGCCGACAGGTCGAGAAGTAAGAGGATGGCATATTTGCCCTTGTCCATATTTCTTAGGAGTTGGTTTTTTAAGTCGAGCAAAGCAGACTCAGTGCCATGCCGCGGACAAAAACGGGACTGTCTCTTTCCTAGAATGTTGTGTAATTCTAGGTAGGCTTGTATGGTATCCACTCATTTTTGTGAAATGAAAGTTTCTACATACCAAAGTTTCGAATACAAAGTTTAGAATTTCTTTTTTCGAATGCCTTGTTTTTAAATGTAAAGGGTTTCGTTTTGTTTAGTTTGTTGAAAAAAGTGTTTTAAAAAAACAGGGGCTTGGGGGGGAACCCCCCCCCCCCACATTAAAATAAAAAAAATGCATTCACATTTTTTTTCTCAATGCTTTGGTGTCGAAACTTTGGTGTTTAGAAGCTATGGCTGTCGAAAAACTCACTATAAACCGGCTTGTATCTGTAGATAAGCAGCCTTATCCACGATTTCCATCAAAAATGGCATAGTTGTAATCGGCCTCTAGTTGTTAGGAGAGTCTGGGTCTAGGGTGGGCTTTTTTTAGCAGTGGGCGAACCCATGCTTCCTTAAGAGAGGAGGGTACTTAGCCAGAGGCAAATCAAGCGTTAATAAAAGTTGTGATGAACGGTGCCAGAGACTCAGCGCAGTCTTGGATCATGTTTGCTGGACAGATGTGGCCTTTGCATAGTGAGGGTTTTATTTGCTTCATAATGATTAGAACCTCAGGAATAGTTACCTTTCTAAAGGTAAATGGCAGAGGTGGATTGCTGTCATGCTGGTTGGGTGGCTTAGGATTGGGAGCAGTCCATGTTGTGTCAGAGGTCTTAGGCAAGTTGTCCAAATTAACTGTGATTTTTTTTTTTGGAGTAGGTCAATTTTGTCCAGCATAGCCTTCTGGATGTCATTACACCATTCCTTGTCCTTAACCGTTTGATGTTTGGACGTGGGAGGTATGACAAGCTCATTGAAGATGGCAAATATTTCTTTGGAGTGGGATTGGGCATTGTTGATTCTAGCGATGTAGGCAGCAGCTTTGGTTTTAGCTATGGCATTTTTATATTGTTTAGCAATAGCTAGGTAGGAGTCCCATATGGGAGCAGAGGGGCAGGATTGCCATTTGTTAAGAGCGTGTCTTTTGAGTATTTTAGGTCGTGTAAGTCTTGGTTGAATGATGAATTAGCATGAAAGAGTCTTTTAGCTTTTTTATTCTCTAATGGGGCGATTGTGTCGATCACCTCTTTAATAGTAGTATTGTGGAGATCGATCAGTTCTTTAGGGTTACTTGAGAGGGGAGATGCTAATGCTGAGATTTCTAGGAGTGGGAGAATTCTTTCTTTTGTGAGTAGTTTTTTAGATCTGGCTAGGGCAGCTGGCATGGGAAGGTTTTGTATGGATGCTGCATTTGTTGGGACGTAGAAATGGATGTGATGGTGGTCGGTCCACGGTTGTGGGGTGTTAGAACTGATATCTACCCTGCAGTTTTGGTCGACTAACCAGTCTAGTATGCGACCTTTAGTGTGAGTGGCAGAGTCAACTTTCGGGATGAATTGTAGGTCCTGAGAGCTTTAGCAAAGGCTTTACTGTGTTTGTCTTTTGTGTCCTTGAATCCAAGTTTAAAATCTCCAAGGAGTATGGCTCTAGTATTTGGTTTCAGGTTGTTACCTATGAGGTGTAGAAGGTTGGCTTGGAAGTCCAGAAGCGGGCCTGGAGGCCGGTAGATGAGGTGCATTGTCATAGTGTTGTTGGGTGAGAAGGAGATCTTTAACGATAGGGCGTCAAAGTTCTCAGATGTTGTGGATTTAATTTGTCTAGCCATAAGTGTTTCTTTGACTATCAGGGCCACTCCCGCCTTTGTGTGTAATATTGGCGGAGGATGATGTATGTTATGTTATCGGAACTTCTAAAGCGCACGTACACCCGGAGGCATCTTGGCGCTGAGGAGGCAAGGCAGAACGGAGTGCAGCTAGAAAAGCAGGGTTTTTAATACTCGACGAAAGGCGAGGTGATTAGAAATGTCACGTGAAGGAATGGAAAGGTCATTCCACGTTCTCGCAGCAGCGACTGAAAGCACGGCCCTCCTTACGGGCCAGCTTGAACCGAGGTACAACCACCCGCCGGGTGGTTAGAGAGCAAAGGGTGCGGATGGGTTGGTAGGGAGTGAATTTTATTTGCAGATATTCTGCTCCAGATCCATGAAAAGCTTGATGTACTATACACATAGGACTTAAACAGGATGCGCTGAGCAACAGGGAGCCAATGAAGTTGTCTCAGTAAGGGTGTCATATGGGTTCCAAAGGGTGGACGGAGGATGGACCGGGCTGCAGCGTTTTGAAGCAGCTGCAGCCAACCAATCAGGTAGGCAGGTTAAGCCAGGTAGAGTGAGTTGCAGTAGGCCAGGATGCTAAGGACCAGGGCTCCCACAACCAGAGCCTGACTGGCAGAAGGGATAAAAGGGAGAACTTTGCGGAGAACCCGGAGTTTAAAATGACTTGATTTGCAAACTGCTCCGACCTGCTCGTCCATGGTCAGAGTGGCCGAGAAACGCACTCCCAGGTTCCTAACTGATGGGACGGGTATAGGAAGGGGCCCAGTGACGGGGGCCAAAAATCAGCCGTCCAGAACACATGAGGGGTGGAAGTACCCACAACCAGGACTTCAGTTTTTGTGCCGTTAAGCTTGAGCCAGTTCAGCATCATCCATAGACCCAGTTCCTCCAGACACTTTTAGCCTATAGGCTGTTTCAGGTTTTGTTAGGTCGAGACGGACCAGTATCTGGGTATCATCGGCATATGAATAGAAGCAGAACCCATGAGATTCAATAAGAAACAGTAAATATCTTATGTAGATATTGAAAAGCACGAGCCCGGAGGAACACCACAAGAGAGAGAGACAGGGGCAGAGCAAAAAGGAGGAAGCGAAACTGACAGAGCGATTAGTGAGAAAAGCTATAAACCATTTGAGGACTTGGCCAGAAATTCCGGCTTCAGAGAGCCGGGAGATTAGAAGAGCATGATCGACTGTGACGAACGCAGCCGACAGGTCTAAGAGCAGGCCTTCTCCGACACCACCCTGATCAACAAGACGCATAAGGTCATCCATCACTGAGTTAAGAACGGATTCGGTACCTCTGCCAGGCCAGAAGCCGGTTTGAAAAGAGTCAAGAAATTGTGTAGATTCCAGAATTACCAGGTTACTAACCGTAGTGACCACCTTACTCCAAGTCCATAGTCCCCTTATCCTCCATACTTGTGGGACATCTCTCTGTCCTGTGGGACAGGACCGGAGCACTTTGTAAAAAGCATCCACATTTTAAAAAAAAAATGTGTCCCTTCTCTCTTTACTGCGCGGGGCCCGGCACGCGGCCTTAACCCCGCCCACCTTAGCTCTCCCCACGCATCGCCCATCAGTCCTTTTCTATCGCCAGGTCAAAGACCCATTAGCAATAACAGAGGAACCTTATTAGAGAGGACGGCGGGTGGGCGGGCGTATGGAGGAAAGGGGACTATGGACTAGGAGTAAGGTGGTCACTACGTGAGTAACCTGGTAATACTCCTACGTCCCATCCCCTTTCCTCCATACTTGTGGGAGATTCCCAAGCATTCCTTACAGGAACTACGGGTGGATGGAAATACCCCTTACTGAAACAGGTTCTTCAGCACAGCCTGACCAAACTGAGCGTCAGCTCTTGAGCTCATGTCGAGACAGTAATGTTTACAGAAAGCAGATGGGGAGGCCCAAGTAGCTGCCCTAGCGATGGACTCCCAGGGGACATATTTCTGAAAAGCAACCGCGGCTGCCTTGCCCCACACCAGGTGTGCATGGATACCCTTAGGAGGTTTCAGCCCTTGGACGGTGAAAGACTCTGTGATGCAGGCAGCGATCCCCCTAGAAATAGTTGCCTTAGACGTCGGCTTGCCCTGAGGGTTACCGAAGGTCACAAAAAGTTGAGAAGAACTCCTAAGCTTGGAAGTCCTGTCCAGGTAGAATTTAAGAGCTCTTCGGACATCAAGACAGTGTAGAACCCTTGCAGCCTCTGAGGAAGGGTTCGGAAAAAAGACCAGAAGGGAGATCGACTGATTCAGATGGAATTCGGTCACCACCTTCAGTAGAGAAGCCGGGTCTGTCCGAAGGACTACCTTGTCCTTGTGAAAGACCAAGAAAGGATGCTCCACCGACAATGCCTGGAGCTCACTCACTCTCTTTGCTGGCGTAACGGCGACCAGAAAGGACACTTTCCAAGACAAGTACTTGAGGTCCACCGTAGCCATTGGTTCAAAGGGTTTATAGCACAGCGTCATCAGGACTACATTCAGGTCCCATGGCGGGTGCGGATTACGAACCGGAGGGTAGAGGCGTGTCAAGCCAGCAAAATGCCTCTTTACCTCTGGGTTAGTTAGAGAATAAGAACACAGGTCTGTAGAAAGGTAAGCGGAAACCGCTGAGAGATAAGTCCTGCATGACAGGACATGAACCCCTGACTCTGCTAGGGAGGACAAGGACAGCACTGTGTCAATCGTGGCCACCCTTGGATCCAACTTCTTCTCCAAACACCAATGACAGAACCTGAGCCATTTACTCTTGTATTAAGATCTTGTCAAGGGTTTCCTGGCTGCCTGGATAATGCGCATGTTATCCGCAGACAAACTCAGATGCTCTAAAGACTTGAACTCAGGCACCAAGCCGCCAAGCTGAGCGATTGTGCGGAGGGGTGCCACATCTGTTGTTCCCCTCGGTGAAGAAGATCGGGAGTTACTGGTAACCTGATCGGCGGATACACCGACAGGTGTTGAAGTTCTGAGAACCAAAACCTGGCTGGCCACCACGGGGCTACGAGTAGAAGGGAACAGTTTGCCGAGTTCTTCAACTTCCAAATTGCACAGTGAACTAGAGGAAGAGGCGGGAAGGCGTAAGCTCTCATGTTGTGCCATGGAATCTCGAGAGCATCCCCCAGAGAGGAAGCTCCCAGCCCCCCTCTGGAGGCATACTGAGGCAGCTTTTTGTTCACCGCCGTAGCGAAGAGGTCCACCTCCGGTGTGCCCCAAAGCGAGAAAATCCATGAGAGGACCTCTGCCTTCAATTCCCACTCATAGCTGACCACTGTCCGCCGGCTGAGGGCATCCGATGTGACATTCAGCTGGCCCGGGATGTGCACTGCAAGCAGCCAGACACCATGAAGCACGGCCCACTCCCAAATCTGGACGGACAGGTCCACGAGGGGGGGAGACTTTGTTCCCCCTTGCTTGTTTATGTAATACATTGACACCACATTGTCCGTTCTTTTGCGGACCACCTTGCTGACAATGATCGGTCTGAACGCCCTGAGCGCTAGGAAGATCGCCAGAGGCTCCAAATGATTTATGTGCAGAAGCTTGTCCTGAGGCGACCAGAGGTCCGAAACCTGAAGAAGATCTAACGTCGCACCCCACCCTAGAAGGGAGGAGTCCGTTGTGATCGTCACCATGGGGACCGGGTCCTGAAACCCCACGCCCCCAGACAGATTGCTGAGAGATGACCACCAATCCAGGTCCACTCTCATGGAATCCGGAATCATTATCCGCATGGAATCCGGATCCACTGCCTGACGCCATGAACTCCGAAGAGCCATCTGGGTCCGTCTCATTTTGAGACGAGGAAGAGCCAGTACACACGAGGCCATGAGACCCAGAAGCCTCTGGAACCACCAGGCCGACATGCTCTCCGACTGTGCAAACATCTGACACGTGGCTAACAGATCCGCCATTCTGTCCTCGGTCAGATACACTCTGCAGTCGATCGTGTTCCAACGAAAACCCAGGAAGATCAAGTCCTGTGAGACCGTCATGGAGGATTTCCACCAGTTCATTGACAGCCCAAGATAGAACAGGAGCTGAAGGAGAGACTGGAGGTTGCCCGCGGACAAGGGCTGCGTAAGAGACAGTCGTCCAAATAAGGACACACATGGATATCCTGGAGACGAAGATAGGCCGCAATCACCGACATCTTCGTGAAGACACGCGCTGCCGAGCTGAGGCCAAAAGGAAGCACCCGAAACTGGAAGTGCTCCTCTCCCAAAGAGAAGCAGAGATATCTCCTGTGTGGATTCCAAATCAGGATATGCATATACGCTTCCTGAAGATCCACAACGCTGAGCCAATCGCCCATCTGTAAGGAGGAGCATATCTGGCTGGGCGTGATAATCTTGAATTTATCTTGGGGTAGGAAAAGATTGAACTGGGAAAGGTATAGGATGGTGCGCAGGCCAGCCTGGTTGGGTTTGGGCACTGTAAACAGCCGGGAGTAGAAGCCCTCCCCTCGCTCCCCAAGGGGAACGGGTTACACAGCTCTGAGGTCCAGAAGTTTCTGAACTTCGGCCTTGAGGGAGGGTGAGCCCTACAGCTGAAAAGGAGGGTTGAGGGGTGGGCTAGGGGGTAAAGGTAAGCGGAAGCCCGCTCGAGCGACTGACAAGACCCATCTGTCTTCTGTGATGGTCTGCCAGGCCTCCCAATGAGACACAAAGCGTCCTCCCACTGGGGTCTCGTGCGAGCGCGGAAAACCCTCATTTGGCAGGTTTATCGGTGGCGGTGCCACCTGAACCTGATGAGGAGGCTGAGGAGCGGGAGAAAAACTGCATGCGTTGTTGTCTACGGCGGTTATTCCTCGCAGGAGTATCCACTCTGCGAGATTTGCGGTCGAGGAAGCCCCTAATACTAGAGGAGAGTCGACTTTGCGACAACGGTCTCTAGGATTTGAAAGGAGCTTTGACCAGAACAGACAATGATTTAGCCGTCTGAGTGCTATCCTTGGTCTTGGTGAGCTCTACATCAATAGTAGAATGAAAAAGCTCCTTACCATCGAATGGAAGGTCCAACACCTTGTCTTGCACTTCCTTAGAAAATTTAGTGACATGCAGCCACGCCTGCCTTGAGGTATCAACCCCAAGCATCAGGCCCCGAGACGAGGAGTCTACGTGATGAGCTGCAGCCTCCAGGAGATCCTGGGCCAAGACCCTGGCATCGGAAAGGCCTCCTTTGAAGTCTTCCAACTTCTCGACCGGGATGTGCTCCTCAAACTCCGACAGACCTTTCCACATCCGCATGTTAGCTCCCGCCAATATCAACTTAGCGTTGGCCTGCCTGAGCTGCAAGGCTGAGCTGGCAAAGATTTTCCTCCCTAGGGAGTCCAGGAGCTTGTCCTCCTTTCCCAAGACCTGAGTAGCCGTCGTGGAAGAGGATGCTGCAGGTCTGGATTGCAACGTAGCCGCAGCCACCACTGTGGAGGAGGGAGGCGTACAAGATGACAGGGCCACCTCTTCCAAAGAATGCAGCCTGTACCTCGCGACAATCTTCTTATTGACAAAAAGTCCCGAGTGTGGCTTTTCCCAGACTCTTCAGACCTCGGCCAGAACGTCTTTCTGCAGGAACAGGCCGATACGCTCCAAGGGAGACAGGGTGAACGCTCCAGAAAGCACGCCCTCCTTCGGAGCGGGTGCCTCGGGCACCGGAACATCTAAGAAATTCATCATATCCAGTACCCGGTCATGAAAGACTCTGATAGAGCGGGGAAGGTCCTCGTTGTCCTGATCGCCTGGAGGGTCATCTGACAGGTCAGGATCCTGCTGAGCCGTGTCAGGCACTGCCTTGTCCACTGGGGACAATGGAAGCACAGGCGGAAGAGCCGGGGGAGGCACCACGGGCAAGGGAGGCGCCGGCAGAACCACCGGAGTAACGGGTGGAGCCGGAGGCGCAGGTGGACAGATCTCCTTGAAAAGCCCTTTGAAATATTCCCACATAGGGTCGGTGCGCATAAGCGCTTCAAATGTACCGAAAAAGGCGTCCTCAGGAGATTGTTTTGGAACCTGAGGAGGCCTCTCATGAGGTGGACAAATCCAGGGACGTAACGGGGAAGGGTGCCACACCGGCCCCTCCACCGACGTATCCACATAAATCAAAGGAGCCGCCCCCGTGGGCAACGAAACATTGTGCGGAAGAGGCATCCGGGTGTTCCAAACATAAACCGGCCAGTAAGGATGCGCACAAGGGACCTTAGGTTCACCCAAGGGACCGAGCCCTACACCAGAGGCCGATGGCGTAGTTGTAGGGGTAGCACCTAAAATGGCCGCCGTGGTTGTGGCGGGAACAGGCACCATTTTGTCCTCATCTGAGGGGAACTGCGGCATGTGAGGAAGTGAGGCAGGGGTCCCCGTCAATGGATCAGGGGTCTTAATCTTAGCCTTAACATAAGGAACCTCGGCCAAGCTGGTACTTTGAGGCCTGGAATGTTTTTGTGACATACCAACCGCCAAATTAGCCTTCGAAGGAAGGACCTCGGCACTGCCGGTAAAAGAAGAACTTTGCTTCTTTGCTCCCTCAACAGATCTGGTATCACCACAAGAGCGGGAACGGTGAGCAACTGCTTTCACCGACAAAGCCTCAGAACTGTTGGTAGCTTTAGCCTCTGAACGAGGGACCTCGGACCCAGGCCCGGTAACAGCCTTATCTGCACGGGCCTCGAACATCAGTTCGGTAACAACCAGCCCAGCCAAGGCCTCGGGGCGCACCCCGGTCTTGTTTTTGAGGGAAGCCGACAGAGGGGCCTCAGAGCGAGCTCCGGTACCCCACGATTCAGTAGAAGGAACAAGTTACTTACCTGTAACTTTTGTTCTCCAGCATGGGTCTGGCATGGATTCACATGCTCATGAATATTCCCCGTCGTCAGGCCAGGAATCCTCGGTATAGAAAAAAAAAAAAATCAGTATCAGTTTCGTTTCTGATCTGTCTCTCTTAGTAGTAACCAATCACTGGTCTCTGAGTCATACTGCCCCCAGCCAATGACTGCCCTCTCCCTAAGCCCCGCCTCCGGCAGCCATCCTCATTTGGTAGCACGTAAAGTGGCAGTATGACCAAGTGAAGAGCCGCAGAGGGGTAGGCGGGAGGGTTCGCATGTGAATCCATGCCAGACCCATGCTGGAGAACAACAGTTACAGGTGAGTAACTTCAGCATGGGGTCTGGCATGGATTCACATGCTCATGAATAAGAGAATACATAGCAGTACACACATGCACAACCACGGGAGGTGGCAACAGGCTCAACATTAAGCAATACAACAACTCAACATTAAGCAACTCTTACCTCCTCACCAGGCGCACCTTAGGCATAACAGGTTGCGCAGCACTGCTTGGCCGACCTTGGACTCCTCCCTGGAGTCCCGATCGACGCAGTACAATCTTGTGATGGTGTGCGTCAACCTCCACGTCGCAGCCCTGCAGATGTCCAGCAGGGGCACACCAGACAGGAACGCCGTGGTAGCAGCGATCGCTCTGGTCGAATGGGCTCTCGGACGGCCGGGAAGCTGTCGGTTTGCCAACCGGTGACAGTGCATGATGCAGCCGGAGAGCCATCTGGAAATGGAAGTCTTCAAGAGAGCCTTCCCTTGATCCACAGTCCCAAAGTTCACAAACAGTTGTGACGTCTTCCGCAAACTGTTTGTGCGGTCCACGTAGAACTTCAGCGCTCTAGCTACATCCAGCGAGTGCAAAGTCTTCTCAGCCGGCGACGAAGGCGATGGGAAGAAAACTGGCAACACCAAGGGCTCGTTGAGGTGGAAGTCCGACGGCACCTTGGGCATAAAGGATGGGTGTGTCCTCAGCACCACCCTCGTGTTATGAAAAGTCAAGTATGGAGGTTTGCAAGATGGGGCCTGGATCTCTCCCACTCGTTGTGCGGAGGTGATGGCCACGAGGAAAGCCGTCTTCCACGACAGGAACTTCAAAGGCGCCGAATGCATAGGCTCGAATGGGGCCCCCATGAGCTTGGTCAGCACCACATTAAGCTCCCACGCCGGGGCCGGAGCCTTCACCGGCGGGAATGATCGGAATAGTCCCTTCATGAATTCTTTCACCAGGCGATGAGACCACAAGGACGCCCGTCCCGTCGTCCTGGTATATCGGGAGATTGCAGCCAGATGCATTTTGATGGAGGCGTGAGCCAGTCCAGCTTTGGCCAGCGACAGTAGGTACGGCAGTACTTGAGGGGCCGTAATACCCAGAGGGTTAATCTTCTGTGCACGGCACCAGACAGAGAACCTCTTCCATTTATGTCCGTAGCACTTGAGAGTTGAGGACGCCCTGGGCTTTGCAAGAACCTCTCTGCAGTCGGCCGGGATGTCGTACCCTCCAAGCTCTAGTGCTGCAGGAGCCAGGCCTGCAAATTCAGCGACTCCGGGTTGTGGTGAAGAATGGCACCTCCTTCTCTGGAGAGAAGGTCTGCGTCCATCGGCAGCTTGACTGGTGGCGATGTTGACAAGTCCAGAAGGTCCGGGAACCAGATCTGCCTCGGCCACGCCGGTGCGACGAGGATCATCCTGCACCGAGACCTCTTGAGCTGGTTGATGAGCTGGAGCAGCAACGGCAGCGGAGGGAACGCATAAAGAAATAGGCCGTCCCAGGGGAACGAGAAAGCATCGCCCATGCTCCTCGGTTGGGGGAACCTGCTGGCGAACCTCCGGCACTTGGAATTTGTCGTCGTCGCGAAGAGATCGATTTGGGGTTCGCCCCATCGTCGGAAGAGTCGATCCACTTGATCCCGGCGTAGTTCCCACTCGTGGCACGAGCGCAGCTCCCTGCTGAGTGAGTCGGCGATCATGTTTTTTATTTCTACCAGATGAAGAGGCACCAGAAACATCCCTTGGGCGACGGCCCAATGCCACAGATCCTGGGCTTCCTTGGATAGGGCCGGGGACCTGGTTCCGCCCTGCTTCCGGATGTAGAACATCGCGGTGGTGTTGTCGGTGAAGATCCTCACCACCTTGCCCTTGAGGGATGGAAGAAATCCTCCTGTTTTCTGTCTTCTTTTTTACGAGGAAGTACCTTGAGTAAACTCCGGAGCCCCGAAGCCTCTTTGGGACGAGCTCGATGGCACCCTTCTTGAGCATCGCCCTTACTTCCAACAGTAGTTGGGGGACGTGATTTTCCTTCCTGGCCACGGGTGGAACGCAAGGGCACTTCTTCTGAAACTTGAGGGCGTGCCCTTGGGCCAGGGCGTCCAGCACCCAACGGTCGGTGGAGATGGACTCCCACACGCTGACGAACCTCGCCAGCCGGCCTCCCACCGGGGTGCTTCGGCGGGGGCCCGATCCCACGGTTGGTTCAATCTTGTTTGGGGGCCGCCTTGCCTCCTTGACCTCCTTGTCGACGACGACAGGCACCACCTGACTTGCCGCGTCCCTGCGTCCCCTGTAGGCTTCCTGGGACAAAGATCTTGCCGCTTGGTGGTAAGTGGAGGAGCCACTGCCAGATCCCTTGGAGGCACCTTGTCTGCCTCCGGAGCTCCGAAAGGACGGCAATCGTTGTTGGAGCACTCCCAGTGCCCGGGCAGTCTCTGTGTCTGTCTTGATGGCCTGAAGGGACTCATCAACCGCCTTCCCAAACAGGTTGTTCCCGTCTAAGGGCATGTCCAAAACCTTGGTTTGTACGTCCTGGCGGAAATCCGTGGCCTTGAGCCATCCTCGTCGTCTTAAGCAAACGCTGTTGCCCAACTGATGGAAACCGGTGTCGGCGATGTCCGTTGCCACCGTGATGGCGTGGTCCGAAGCAATCTCCCCCTCCTGTAGGATTTCAAGGGCCTCAGCCCACTTGGCGTCCGGAAGGAAGTCTAACAGAGGGGCGATTTTGAACCACAACTCCCTGTCGTAGCGGGCTACGATAGCCAGGGCGTTGGCCGCCTTGATAGTCGTCGCTGCGGATGAGATGATCCGTCGTCCCATCGTGTCCAACTTCCTGCCCTCGCCGTCCGGCGGGGAGGTTGATGTCGAGGCTGATGCCCCCCAGCTTTCTTCTTTGCCGCCGCCGAGACAACCGAATCCGGGGTAGGTTGTGCCCGAAGGCACAAGGGGGCAGCGTCGGGGACCCGGTACTTCTTCTCGTACCGGTCCCTCTTTGCCAGCGCCGTGGCAGGGTTCTTGAGGAGGGTGAGCCCATCATCCCACATGTCATCAAGAAGCGGTACGGCGAGGACCGTCTTCCTTTTAGCCTCGCGCCGTTGGTATAGGAACCCTTCTTTCTTCTTTTCTTCTGGGCAGAGCTGGAAAAGCTCGGATGCCCTGGAAATCATGGCATGAAAGGATCCAATCTCGTCGGGCGGGGACACCCGAGCAGGGGGCGACGGTGCCCGCGGACTCGCGGTGCTTAGCCTTTTGTTGGGCCCCCGTCGCCGGGGCACCCTCACAGGACTTAGAAGACCGCTCGGACTTCTTTTTCTTCTACTCGCCTGACGGGCTCTTCCCTTCCAGCCAGTTGGCGAGACGGAGGTGGCGATCCTTCATGGTCCGCTCCGACATGTTCCCACAAAACGCACAGTCCTTCTCCTTGTGCGTCTTGTCCTCATGGAGACAGTAGAGGCATAACGAATGCTCGTCCTCCTTCAAAACATTCTGAAGC
The DNA here is from genome assembly GCF_040938575.1 of Ambystoma mexicanum. Taxonomy (NCBI): domain Eukaryota; kingdom Metazoa; phylum Chordata; class Amphibia; order Caudata; family Ambystomatidae; genus Ambystoma; species Ambystoma mexicanum. The sequence continues at coordinate 337,892,623 of NC_090927.1, forward strand.
TGGCATCCAGGGCAGGTCCTGAACAGCTTCCCGGGCGTCGAGCTCCCTTTCTCCTGGGCCATGTCTGGGGTAGTCCTCGGAACTTCTGGAATCCTCCAAAAGCGTAACTCGACGAAATCTTCACCCTTGAGGGGCGTAGAAAACTCCGAAACGGATCCCTGTTGATCGGATGTAGAAACGGTGGAGCTTGAGGCTCTATTTGACCGAAAAATGAGAACAATCTCCTGAAAAAGCGCGAAAACGCAGCAAAAGCTCGAGAGCTACAGCATGAGGACTCCCAACACTTGAACGTGCAGTAAAAATCTGAGGATGGCTGCCGGAGGCGGGGCTTAAGGAGAGGGCAGTCATTGGCTGGGGGCAGTATGACCCAGAGACCAGTGATTGGTTACTACTAAGAAAGACAGATCAGAAACGAAACTGATACTGATTTTTTTTTTCTATACCGAGGATTCCCGGCCCGACGACGGGGAATATTCATGAGCATGCGAATCCATGCCAGACCCCATGCTGGAGAACTGGGTCTACAAACAGCCCCCACAGGAGGGGCCTCGGAGCGTACTCCGGTGTTCACAGGCCCCTTACGGAGACCCTCAGAGAAAACTCTGGTAGAATTATTAGGCCCAACGGACACCTCAGGGCGAACCCCGGCGACAGAGCGATCAACGCCCCTCCTGGACCGAGAGGAACCCGGAAAGGTATCCCCCGGCCGGGGTGCTCTGAAAAGTAAGGAACTTACCGGGCGTTTCTTATTCTCGTCGATGAACGCCTGAAAATGCGAAGGAGTAGTTCGTCGGAACACCTCCTCTCACCGCTCCAACCGACGTTGAAGTGCTCGGACCGAAAGGGAGTCACAGTAAAAACAGGAGTCCCAACGGTGTTCCAGACCCAAACACTGTAAACAAAGAGGATGGGATCCGCCCTCGCGAAGCGACGGTGACACGATGAACAATCTGGAAAGTCTAATTTGAAAGACATAGACAGACTACTAAACGAACGCTAGCAAAAGCCAGAGAGGACAAAAGGGAAGAAAATCTTCCGAGGATGCAAGTGCGGCCCGATCGAGCAGAGAAAAGGACTGATTGGCGAAGCGGGGGGGCGGAGCCAAGATGGGCGGGGTTACGGCCGCGTGCCGGGCCCCGCGCAGGAAAGAGAGGAGGGACACATTTTTTAAAAAAAATGTGTATGCTTTTTACAAAGTGCTCCGGTCCCGTCCCACAGGACAGAGCGATGTCCCACAAGTATGGAGGAAAGGGGACGGGACGTAGGAGTAAATAGAGATACTAGTGCCTCCAAAACCTTCTTCAGGAAAGGCAGGAGTGAAATAGGGTGATAGTTGGCCATCACTTCAGGGTCCAGAGAAGGCTTCTTAAGCAAGGGGATCACTAAAGCGTGTTTAAGTGAGTTCGGGATCATTTCCGTGGTGAAGGAGTTATTAACTGCTGACATGATATGATATGATTAATCAGGTCCACAGAGGTCTCCTGCAGAAGGGCGAGTGGTATAGCGTCTGTAGGGGAAGCAGATTTAAGCTTTTGGATAGGAGACCGTACTTCAGTATTAGAAAAAGGGGGAAAGATGACCAGCATCCTCCTGTGGAGGGGGGTAGCGGAAAGACTGGGGTGTCAGCAATTGCTGCAGCCTCTGTCATGATGTTATCTCGAATGGTGGTTATTTTAGAGAGGAAGAAAGTGGAAATGGAGTCACAGAGCTCCTGGGAAGTAGGGACTGCATCTTGTGCTAATTTTGGCATAGAGAGAGATTGCACTAGGTCAAATAGGGCCTTAGGTTTGTTAATGGCCTCTCTACAGTTTGAGCAAAGTAAGCTCTTTTGGCATTTACCACTTCACTATGGTAGGCAGTTAGTGTATTCCTGTAAAGGGTTTTAGAGTTGGGAGAGTAACTTTGACGCCACTTTCTTTCTGTCTGCCTACACAGGAGTTTGCTGTCCTTGAGCTTAGGTGAGAACAAGGGCTTTAGTGGTCGTCTACACGGTTTACATAGTTTATATAACCCGGGGGATCGGGACTGACATATGGCTGGTCCAGATGCTTCATGTAGCCATGTTTCTGTGATGGCTAGTGCGTCTAGCTCCGGGTAGGATATTAAGTCGTGGATTTCTGTGGCATGAGCTTGCAGTGATCTAGCATTAATGAGTGCAAGTTGGATTTGGGTGGGCTTATTTATACTGGGTTTAGGTTTGGCAGTGTTGGTAGGGTGTATGGTGATAGGATCTTGGGTCTTTGTGGTAGGAATGTTTGCATATGTTGGTGGGAGGAGTGTACTCACCATGTGTTTGTGATTCTTGGTGTGTGCTGTGGTTGTGCGGGCTCCTAGTCTAGTGCAGGCTCCTAATCTAGTGTTTCTTATGTGCACAGGTGGTGTGCGTGATGTGATCTGGGCAGTGGATTTGGGCCTGAGGGTAGCGTTAGTAGGTAGCGTGGCTGTGGAGTGGTAGTCATGGCGCTCATCTGTGCTGAGAGCTGGCAGGAACGGGGTAGGAGGAATAGAAACTGAGCAGGGAGGCCGGTTGGGGTGATGCTTGGCCATGTTTAGTGTAGGAGTGTAAGGGTTGTATCAGTAGAGGGAGGCTAGTCCGTTGGGCACAACATCTAGGTGGGCTAGGTGGATGGATTACAGACAACGTGACTTAGTCCTGAAGGCAGTGGAAAGCAGTGGCAGGAGGCCGTTCGCGACCATGAGAGTGATGGGAGCACGTAGAACTAAGCAATGGGGCCTTTCAAAAGGTTCCGTGGGTACATTTTCAGAGGTGCTATGGCATATGTAAGTACTGTTGGGCACTGTTTAAATCAGAAAGTACATAAAGTATAGCAGAGTAGCGTTCTAAAACCTGGTTAAGTAGGGTAGGCAATCACTAATACAGTTCAACAATCTCTAAAACATGTGGTAGGCAATTGAGACATTTGCTAAGTAAAGGCAAAGACTGAAATGCAGAGTGCACACAGCTAGTCAGGAGTCCCCACGCAGCTAGGATCATAATGCATGCCCATAATACAACAATATCATTTGGTACAACACATGGAAAGTAGGTACAGGTGATTAGCAGAGCAGGTAGTATAATATATGGCAAATTAGGATCGAAGAAAGCAAAAACAGCAAAAACAGACATGAGGCAGTAGAAGTTTGGTGGAGGCACATAGGGGGCGGCTCAGACCAATTTTACAGAGGCGCGTTATTAAACACATAGCTGCATCAAGTTGGAACATCCACCGTGTATGGCACGTGTTGTACAGCGTTGCGGCACAATGTTGGAGGGGGCTATGCCAGTGGTAACTGTCAGAGTCTAGTATAACAGATGTTTGGGTATAGTAGTATATGTTTGGGTATAGTAGTATTGCACAATTGCGGGACTCGCAACGTGCACGGCGTGGGAGGGGGCAGAGATTACAGCTGGGGTGGTGATGAGGTTGACGCTGCAGAGCCACTGTGGGGATGTGGTGTGGCAGGGGCACGTCAGGTAGGAAGGTGAAGGTGTCAGCTTACCCCATGATCAACGGACAGCAACTGAGTGCATCAGTGTATAGCGTTGTTGGTGGCGCAGGGTTTGTGGCACTCGGCACGTATGGCTCCAGACAGGGATGGTGCCTTTGATGTGTGCCTTCGTTTGTGGGCCGGCTTCAAGCCTGCCGGCATACAATTGGCTTTCAAATATATGTAGGCAGCCAATAAGTGAAATGAGCCCCAGCTCATATTGCAGCCATGGACCAGGAGTACATTGTGGCACTTGAAGACTGTCTCCAGAATTTACCCTCCAATTTGTTGAGGCACTTAGTGGGCAAGATTGCTCTGGTTTCTAGCCCATACAGGTTTCAGGAGACTAGGGGACACTTTTTGGTTCCAAAATGTCAAAGCAGGTGCTATTGAAAATTTGCCATATTTGTGCAATATGATTTTGGTCTGCGATATGACTGAGGCCAACTTCTGCTCCATGGCATCCATGTGGCCACACTGTTGCGACGTGCCTTCAATGACCATCCCCAAGTATACATAACGAGGAACAATTTCTAGTTGGATGTTATTAATGGACCAATTCAATTTGCCTCTACTCGATTTAGTTGGCGAGTAGGCTACGATTTGAGCTTTTTTAGTATTAATGGTCAGCTCATTTTGTGCAATATATTGGGCATAGGCGGTTAATAACTTCTGAAGACCTATTGGAGTTTTTGCAATGAGCTCGAGATCGTCTGCATACAATAGGGCTTTAATCAAAATGCCATTGAATTTATGGGAGTCTGAGACAACATCCTCAAAGACCTGTTTGACATTATGTATAATGAAATTAAAGAGGGCTGAAGCAAGGATGCACCCCTGCTTCAGCCCTCGTGAAGTGGGAATGGATGCAGAAAGCAGCCCTTCCATAGAGAGTCGAATTTGGATGGATGTATTAGAATGAAATGCATATATTATGTCACTCAATGAGGGGGCGGGGGGCACCAGCTCACAACAATTTTGACATAAGAATGACTCGAGAAACTGAATCGAATGCTGAATGAAGGTCTACGAACGCAAAATATATCGGCTGTCTAGTTGTGTGAGCCTGAGCTTTAATTGCATTAAGGCATAGTAAATTTACTGCAGTACACATGCTTGCTACAAAACCAGATTCAGGTTGCGTTGCTGATGTACCAGGGTCCAGGCATTAAACTCGAAGGACCAGCCGAGCAAAGATCTTCCCGGGTGCATCAAGCAACACGCTGGGTCTGTAGTTTTGTGGTGACGAGCGGTCGCCCTTCCTAAATATGGGTAAAAGATGTGCACCAAGATGCCGGAATGACACGAGTACATAAGATATGTCGAAACATATTGTTCCGAATATTTGCCCACTAAGTGGGATGTGACTTATACATGGATTTCCTTATAAGCTCTTCTATTATATCTTCGGAAAAATCCAGTATCCAGGGGAGAGAGGATCACTGTACATATGCATATTTATCAAATTTTCGGTCGGCATAAAGCATAGAAAAATGTTGTAGCCACTATGTTCTCTCACGCCATTCATCTGAGTGCTGGGCTGCGTGTAATAGGCACAGTTGTTTAACATGGCCCAAATTTGAGCTATGTTCTTATTAGCCAAGGATGTGAGAAAAGACTCACTATCTCTTTGGAACATTATAGCCTTTCGGGCCCGAATCCAGTTTAAATATTTACATTTAGCTGACTTAAGGGCACTGGCTCTGTCGTTATACAGAAGTCTAAGAATCGTTTTCCTCTCACGCCTATAAATGGCTCACTTTGGTCTTAGTTCTTGGTCACAACTATGTGTATGTTTGAAGTCTGACGGACCTGAAGGCATCATGGCAATCTTAAACTGAGTTAACACTTGTGTATATTCAGTTACACATTCAATTTTTCATCTATGTAGATATAATCAGCTGAGGAACCTCTGTTCCAAGTGTGTTGTGCCGGGACATCACCTGGAAGTGAGCAATTCGCCATCCTAAAGTTCTTATTAGAAATGAAAGTCATCCAACTTATAACCTCTCACTGCTTGGACCTAGAAGTTATATTTATGCAGTCTAAATTAAGATCTCCTACTAATATGGTGGCTGTGATGTCGGAGGCCATAGATATCATATCAAGAAGATTAGTTAAGGCTTGAAGGAAGGCATTGTCTGATACGCCAGCCGGATTACGATATATATTTAGTAATGCAATGATGTAATGATGCAAGGAAATTCTAACTAGTTGAAGAAAATTACTAGCGGTTGCCCACGATTTGATTGTCAGACCAGCACTCTTTTTTTACGGCAACCAGCATATAGCAGCATACTACAATATTCCACCTAGTTTCCCAGTCCTCTGCCTGCTACACAATCCACTCTGCTTAATATCTTATTGTCTTTACTCTTGCATAATGAACAGACAAAGTTAAATAGATGTTTACACAAAGTAGTAATCAATAGTTCCATCCAGTCTGTACATCTACGGATCTACTGCAATACCATACACTGTAGTTAGCCTCCTTAGCCTGCTTTGCTCTACGATTTTGATTGAATTATATATTCGCACTTGCGGCAGAGAGCAGTCCTGTTTTAAAAGCCTTTTTTATCATATCTATTCATTGTTTATGTCCTTTCATACAGCTAACCTTTTATGTTTTACAGACACTCATACAGGGGCTCCCAAAGTCTACCTGCCCCCTCGCATAGTGGAGTAGATTTTATGAAGGTGGAGCACCATTTGCAGGGGAGGTTTGAAACTTTTACTTTGCAGTAAATGTCAAATAAAAGATTCAATGTGCATGGCTTGTCTTTGGGTGGCAGCAAAGTGCCAAACATAAAGTGGGTTTGTAGTGACACGCACCATTTTACAGAAAGTGCATTTACATTAGTTGCCATCCATTGCTATGGATCGAGTGCATTTCTTTTGGGTCGAGTAGGTAAACCTAGTTACTCAACCTGCAGGTCTAGCGGAATTTTAAGAATTTGCAATGCCGGACTCATCTCACTAATGTCTTACTTTTGCGGTACACAGAAATGCTGTATTGATGCCCATTTTCGGTCTTGTGTACAAATAAATTCTGCTGACATTAAAAATATTAGTATAACATTGCTAATCAAATAGGTTTGTTTGCTAATCAAGATCATTTTAATTGGCAAACTCTGCTAATCAATTTCTGAAAACTAATGTATGCCTTGGTGTTACATGTTCTTTAAGTGCATTGTCTATGTACTGTGAGATACCCTCCATGGCCCAACCTATTCCACTCATGATAGGTCGGACTTCGGAAGAGTTGCAAAAGATTTGTGTATTTTGGGAAAAAAGTATAACGTAGGCATGGTTGGCTCTGTAATGCTTAAAAAACGTTTCTCTTCCTCAGTCCGATACCCTAAGCCATGCCATTCTTGGATCAGTGCCTGTAGATCTTGAATAATGTTCGTCGTTGGGCGAGTGCCCAGGCTTCTGTAACAGCCTGGTGTGGCTAGATGTTTCTTGACCAGGTCTATATAGTCTTGTGTATTTAAATCAACAATGTAGCCCCCTTTATCTGCCTCCTTGATTACTATAGTAGTGTACCCCACTAGCTTGTCCAATGATCTCAGTTCGTCTGTGCTCAAATTAGTTCTTGGCCTCTTTGTGGAAATGAGGGACACTCGTAGTGGATGACAGATGCTTTATTGTCAACACAACCCCTGAGCCCAGCAGGACTCAACCAGCATACAGCTCAACTGTTAACCACCAGAACATGGAACCCCTATCACAGGTAAACAAGCTAAGCATCTCGTGGAGCCATGACATACATTCCACACATAAGGTTCCACATCATCCAACTCACAATGTAACACTTCTCCTCCCCTAGGGCTCCAATACAACAAAACCCACATACACACACATTCATACACTACGCACCCGCCCCACACACATACACTCACACATTCAAGCACTCAGAGTGATTAATTCACAGTGGCACCCAAAACATAATACTTGAATTTAGACGGCATCCTCCTTTCCCGCACAGGGTAACTACTATCCCTTCTCAACCAATCTTCCCCCACCTACAGGCAAGGTTGGCACCACTCCTCCTTCCACAACAACTGGTGCTTCAGTGGACTGTCTCTCCAGAGAAACTGTTCTGGCCAAGGGGGAAGTTTTGGAACCTACATCAACCTCGTCATTATTTCTCTCTCTCTCACACACACCAACATAGCGGACATGCTTTCTTTACCAGGCCTGTCCACTGTATGCCCCCTCATGGAATGCCCCTTCTCAACCACTACAGCTCTCCTCTTACCCCATCTGGATCCATCATCCAATTTCACATACCCTTGCCCCACCTTAACAACAGTACGAGGTTGAATGAAAACACAGGTACCCTTGGCTACATACCGGGGATTCCTCACCTGCACGCGGTCTCCTACCGATACAGGTAAGGGTTTCCTAGAACTAAAATGTTTTCTAACCTTCTCCTGCCTTGAACGAACTCGCTCCAGTACCTCTGGCATGTTAACTCCAGAATGTGCACCACCAGCCACTTTGTACCAGCCTTTCTGCCACGCATCAACTCTAAAGGTGAACATCCCGTCAATGCGGATCGCATGTACCTGTAAGCCCTGAGAGATTCTGATAAAACGCTCCTCCAACATAGACCATTGGCTACAGCTAATTGAATAGCACGCTTAACAAACCTGTTCATTCTTTCAACTAGACTATTAGCTGCAGGGTTGTACAAAGCGGTTTTATGATGCCATATCCCCAAGCTCTTCATAAATTCCTGCATATATCCTGACACAAATTGCACCCCATTATCGGTGACAATACTCGCCGGCACACCTTCTCTGTCAAACACCTTCTTTAGAAAATCCACAACCTTCTCTGACGTGACCGTTTCCAAAACCGTTCCCTTGACCCATCTCGAGGTATAGTCCACGAGAACCACAATAAATCTAAAATCACCACCTAAAATGTCCATGGGACCCATGATGTCGTTTGCAACTTTCGTCCACACAACATCAGGAACCTACACTGGATGCACAGGTTGAGGTTTAGGCACTTTACTTTTGTCACTTGTGGCACATGCTACACATTCTGTTACCTCCACTTCCACATCACTGTCCATTTTTGGCCACCAATAGGATTCTCTCAACCTTCTTTTAGTCAAAGACCTGCCCAAATGTCCTTCATGAGCTAATTCAACAAGCCTGCCCCTCAAGGACACGGGAGGCACCAACCTTTGACCTCTTGATACTCCCCACGGTCCTTCTGACAGTTCCTCCCATACATGACCAAAACTACTGTTCAACTCTTTGTCTATAATGCCATTCTTAAGCACAGCTCTAATTTTAGTCAAAACCAAATCAGTGGCGCTTTCTCTGTGCCACTCCTTATCAATCGCAGGAATTACACTGGCAATCATGGTACACTCCTCCACGTTAACCTTATCGTCACTGGCTTCACTAGAGGAGCTAGGAAGACATGATAGACAATCAGCCACTGCATTCTTTGTTCCTGGAATATATTCCACCTTAAAATTGAATTCTTGCATATCCGCCATCAATCTAGAAATTCTAGAAGACGCATTTGACAAACCCTTAGTGGTTAAGACATGTACAAGGGCTTATGATCAGTCCTTAACATGTATGGAACCCCCCATAAAAAGGTCCTGAAATGTTTGGAAGCCCAAACAGTGGCTAGTGCCTCTCTTTCAATTACCGCATACCTCTGTTCTACGTCTCTCAATACCCCTGAAGCAAACACAATAGGGCAATATCCTCCTTCATCCCACTGTTCTAATAATGCTCCAATGCCCACTTAGCTAGCATCAACAGTCAATGCGGTCTTCTTTTTAGGCGAAAATTAAGCTAATGATGGAGCTTGGTCTACCTCCTCCTTCAGCCTCTCAAATTCTGCTTGACAACTACCCGAACAATCAAAATGCGTTCCCTTTTTAAGCAACGGCCTCATGTTAATAGTCTTTTCAGCATAGGAAGCGATAAAACGAGCATAGTATTCCGTCAGGCCCATGAAGGATCTAAGCTGTTCCTTTTTAACGGGTGCAGGTGCTTCCTTTAACACCTTTACACGACCCTCCTTGGGATGAATACCACTTTCATCCAAGGAGGGTCCCAAGTATATCACACTGGGTACTGACACATGGCATTGTGTCCACTTCACTGTCAGCCACTTTCCTTTGTCCCTGTGCCACTCCTCCTCATCAATCGCAGGAATTACACTGCCAATCATGGTACACTCCTCCACGTTAACCTTATCGTCAATGGCTTCACTAGAGGAGCTAGGAAGACGTGATAGACAATCAACCACTGCATTCTTTGTTCCTGCAATATGCAATTTGGAGCACGTTAAGAGTGGATTTTCCCTAGATACAACGGACGGGCATTTATGCTCGTCATCCGTGGCTGCTGCTGCGCCTGATGTGGAACTCTGGAGGTGTAATGTTTCATTTTGGAAGCAGCGCCTCGGGAGGAGAAGGACTGTTGGCGTCTCAGCGGAATCCCATCCTCGTCGCCAGTGTGGAAATGAGGGACACTCTTAGTGGATGACAGATGCTTTATTGTCAACACAGACCCTGAGCCCAGAAGGACTCAACCAGCATACAGCTCAACTGTTAACCAACAGAAAATGGAACCCCATCACAGGTAAACAAGCTAAGCATCTAGTGGAACCATGACGTACATTCCACACATAAGGTTCCACATCATCCAACTCACAATGTAACACTCTTCTTCTTAACAATGTTTTTGTCTAAATGTGAACGAATATCCTGAATAAGAGCTTGATGGAATGTCTCTATAACACTTTCATTTATCAATTTGGCTTTCATTTCGTCTAGTTTTAGGTGTCAGGCTTGCACTCCTAGTAAAGAGCAGGGGCGTTGCTAGGGGGGGGCTAAGGGGGCTATAGCCCCTGATCTTTTGGTTGTAGCCCCGGATAGAATCTCAGGAGCTACAGCCAAAAGACTAGCTAGCCCCCAGTCCCAACAGTTCCTACATCAGGTTAGCCCCGGGTCTTTTCCAGACCTAGCAACTCCCCTGGTAAAGGGCAAATCGTTGCCTTATGTGTCTGTTTGAAGAGATATCATAAGATTAGTGTTTTCAATGTCTCCCAAGTAATGGTTTAGGAACAAATGATAGCACTTGTGTTACAAAAAATGTAAAATTTCCTTACAAATTTGTATATGTCAATTTGAAAATCCACAAAGTTGGTATTGGAACTCGGTGCAAACGACAGTTCTTTATTCAATACTGCCTGTTCTGACTCGGTTAAAGATCTGCTTCAAAGGTTCACTACAAATTGTCGGTCATTTCAGTTGTTTCCTGGTATTCAAACTGGTTAATATGCCGGCGGGTCCTGTATCCTCGTCTGAGCTTCCGCTTCCTCTAGCCGCCATCCTGCCCCCGATGTGATGCTCTGTGTTGTAATATTTTGCACTAATGGACTTTGAAATCTTGTTTTGTATTCCTTTGTGTACCTTTTCTGTACCAGTGGATTTGGTCTAAAAAACCTCTTCCTTTGTAACTTTATCAGTAGTGTTAGTGTCATCTACTGAAATGTTAGTACTTTCCCCTTCAGATTCTGGATCGGAGCTGCCTGGCATAGCATTAGGTGTGCTTTCTCTTGATTTGTTACTATTGTCATCAAATTTAGCCTTGAAGGTATATACCCTATCTTCTCAGTAGTCACTGTCGTCCATCTTGATAGGTTCACAAAATATCATGCATTTTGACATAGTTCTTTTGTTTGGTAGCTTCTGCATTAGTCATGTCTTTAATCTCCAGTTTCAGTTTCTCCATTTGCTGTGTCACCCTTGTATGCTCCCCGTTAGCATGTTCTACCAGGAGTTCTATCATGACTTTTGAACTGTGATCCAAATTATCTTCCCATTTATCGGCTAAATCCTGATCCTCTTGATTATAAAAATTAGGAAAGATAATAATTCTTAAGCCCCTCTGGATTTTGACATTTTGAACTATCATGAGTGGAATAGGTTGGGCCACGAGGGTATCTCACAGTACATAGAAAATGCACTTAAAGAGCATGTACTAACAAGGCCATCTTACATCAGAGACAGTACTCAGGTGTTGCAATTTCTATCGGATATGCACTGGCACGAAGGCGACTATTTAGCATCTTTTGATGCAACAGCCTTCTACACAAGCAGTAATCATGAGCTGGTGATCGGAGCAGTCGACTATACTAACCGTAATCTCTCAGCATCCTGTTGCATGCATGTAGAAAGTTGAAGATGTACTTGAGATTTACTCTTGTTAATAATGCTTTTGTGTTTGATGAAACATTCTATGTTAAGACAAAAGGGGTGGCTATAGGAGCCAAGTATGCACCATCCCTAGCCAACTTATTCATGGCCCACTTTGAAGGAACACATGCACTTACCAACAGTGATTTTCCTGAGAGCATTATTACATGGAAACGTTACATAATTACATGGCATGGCTCTAGGTAACATTTTGAAGGATTAATTTCCTATGCCAATGACAATACTTTTGGTATTACACTGACAGGTCATTGTGACGCAACAGACATTGATTTTCTTGATCTCCACATTGCCATAGTAGGTGGCAAGATTGAGACCAAGACTTTTTGGAAACTCCACTCTACATGCTCGGAGTTGCCATAGCAAATCTACCGTCAATAACATACCAGGTGGGGAATAGAGCGCATCGCAACTGCAGCAATGAACTATATTTTTACCAAATATGAGAGGATATGAACGAGAGATCATTAACAAAACATCTTTGAAATGTAAAACAGTTAACAGAGCAACCATGTTACATCCTGTTGTTAAAAAGCCACAACCAACAAGCAGCATAGACATAATCACCAAGTTCTCACAGGATGCGTACTTCCTATATAAACTGGTCTGCAAACATTGACACCTTTTGCTTTTGAACAATGATCGATGACCTTTTTTGGCAGACAAAACAAAGTTTGTGTTTACCAAAGCAAACCATTAAGAACAAATTGAGCCCGTCATTTTTAGATATGGGTGTCATGACAACCCAAAGGCACTGAATGGTTAAAAACTGTCAAAGGATTTAACAAATGCGGCACATGTAGCGTGTGTAGACATGCGCAAAAGACTGGGCAGAATACACTGTCCTTAATGGGATAACAGTTAAGATTAATGATTTCATCAATTGACGGACTATTTTTATTGTTTATGCTCTAATTTGTGTTTGCAAGAAACTCTGTAGGCAGCACCATTAGACAGCGGTTCCATGTAATAATGTCTCCGCAAAAATATCTCCGGACAAAAAAGTTGCTGTTTTTTCCAGAGAGTATGACATTGAACATGCGGGGGACACCCCCGCAACCCCTGATTTTTTTTTTTTTTTTTAAGAATGTTTTTACAAGGGGAGCAGGGGACATCCCCGTAACCCGTGCCCACACATAATGTCACCATATATAATGTCGCCAATCGCTTTTCCCGGCTACATTATGTATGGGGACATTATTACCGGATACCACATGTTAGAATAAGAGAACATTTGGCTAGCCCGAGTAGCCAAGATCAGAGGGTTCCACTTGTTGTATCCTGGCAAGAAAACCACCAATTTGCAGATAAGTCAGGCCTACAATTCATTGGTCTGATGAAAGCAAAGAGTGGAAAGAGGGGTGGAGATGTCAAATGAAAATTAAGCCAAATAGAATCAAAAGGCATATGTTACTTGCGCTGTACCAAAGAGGGTCAAAATACAGATCATGAAATTAATGTTTTTTATAACACACAACTGACAATGATGTATGGTATGAAGATCATGTATTTAGTCACATAAATATGTAATCATATTTGTTTTGACATGTTCTACTATATTGTCAAGGGTGATCAACTACACGAAGACTGTATAATGCAAGACAGTAAGAATGCAGGGTTTTTCAGGGTTGCATATTTATGCTGAACCTTTTAAAGGTGTTCATCAGCCCCCATTGTTGTTATAAATGAGGGATCAGGGGTGGAGATGTGTGCATCACCCTTCTTGATGGCCACTTTATTCTGAGACTTGATGTCTGCAGTACATGCCAAGTCTGGGCACAAAATGATAATACAATTTTATATCAACCATCACAGAATATGCATTCCTGCTTCTATTGCATTAAACTTGGTTTGGGCCATTTTCCAATACCGTACCCGAAACATGCTACTAAAAGACAGAATAATAGAATTTTCAGTAACAGGCACGCATTGACAAATCATCAATGCCCAATGGGACCCCATTATACGGGGTTCTGCGTATTCTGCCATTATTGCATACCCAGTAATCTGCTGTTGGTACATTACAATATGCAAGTAGATATTCTTTAGGTGTAGCTGTTGGTATTGGAGGCGCGGGCAATTGCGTGTGACGTCACAAGCACGTCTGTTTGCCAAGCAACAAATATGGCGGCAGCGCTATCTAACATGCACGGGGCACCAGGGATTCGAACCCCTTGAAATGGATATAAGCAAACTATGAGGTAAGACTCTAAGGCAATGGCCATATCTACTCACAGACCTTAGTTATTAGGAAGAGGTACAGGTAACATCATTATTTATGGTATCTGGTCACATTTAGGTTCCATTGAGGAGATAAAAGATCTAACTTTTGGGACTTTACCCTGCACCAGAAAGAACTTGCAAATACACACTGGAAGATTGTATCTACTTAATCATGGTGCCACATACTGGTAAGACATCTTGGCCCTCTTCTGCTCCCACCTGGAGGCTAAAAACCTTGGGGTCATCTTCGACTCCACACTCTCCTTCTCTCCTCACATCTCCGACGTCTCTAAAAGGTCACACTACCAGCTACACCGCCTAAGAGGTATTCTTCCTTTCCTCTCCTTCCCCCATAAGCTCACTGTCTCCAGAGCTCTGGTTCTCTCTAGACTGGACTATTGCAACAGCCTCTTTCTAAATCTGCCTCCTTCTCTCGGTCCTCTGCAACTCATCTAGAACAGGACTGCAAGACTTGTCCTTGGCCTCAAGCCCAGGGATCGTGTCTCTCCCGGACTGAAATCTCTGCACTGGCTCCCAGTTGCTGCGAGGATCAAGTTCAAAGCCCTCTGGATTGTCCAAAAGGCCTTCTGGGGCCTCAATACAGTCTTCCTAAATATCTTTCTTCTCGAGCTCTTCGCTCATTCCCCACCAACTCCCTGAGGGTCAGACGCTTCTCCAAGCAACGAGTTGATGGTAGATCTCCATCTTCGGCTGGGGCCTCCCTCTAGAACAGCCTCCCTGAAACTTGGGGAGAATCATCTCCAGAACCAGAAGCACCTCAAAAGATTTCTCTTTGCTTCTGCTTTTTCTCCTCCTCTCCCCTGCTGACTTCCTGGCTGATACTGAAACTGCACTGGTTACCTGGCCATCCTCTGATCTCGGGCCCAGGTCCCATCCCCCGCCAGTCACACTCCTGCACTGCCTTCCTGGCAACCCCGCACTTGGGGACTGTTTTCTGTAACCCTACAGTCCCACTACCAGCACTTGACACCTGATGTCTGCACTTACCCTTGCACTTGCCACCTGCGGGATACACTTTCTCTTGTTATTTATTTTTTATCCCATGTACTCCACTGTCCCCTACCTTCCCCCTGCACTTCCCTCCTTCCCCTTCCTATGCACTTGCGCAATCTGAATGTCACCTGGCCTAGAAGGATCGCTGTCCGTCTTCCCTCTGTTCCCCCTCCCTTGCCTTGTCGCGCCTTGAAACACTTGTGTATAGGCGCGTTATAAATGCCTTATCATATCATTGACATAATTAAATGGAAATGTCAAACTTATTAGGGGCTACGCATTACAAGAGAGTCCTTTATATTTTTCTTTTATGCTAGACTCCACATAACTAGCATTTTAGAATAAGTGTGATTCTTTATTTTCTTTCACAATAGCACTAAATTGGGCGCAAGGTTTCAACTTGGTGAATGGACATATAGGTGCAGATGATTTATTTTATCAACACCAGTTATGTGATGAGACAATTTATATGACCACACACACCAACATCGGAATCTCAATACTTACTATATAATCACCAGATGCAATGCATGGATTAAGAATTATAAGTAACCCACAATAGACTAATTCACAGAGAGGATCGACT
Source organism: Ambystoma mexicanum (assembly GCF_040938575.1). Lineage (NCBI taxonomy): Eukaryota > Metazoa > Chordata > Amphibia > Caudata > Ambystomatidae > Ambystoma > Ambystoma mexicanum. Next base: position 337,908,195 of record NC_090927.1, read on the forward strand.
TAGCAGCCATGGAAGAATGGGGTGTATCACCTACCCACTCCCAGAGCACAACTTGGAATTAATCCAGAATGTGATACATGCAAATAACTAGGGCAGAATGTTCTCGTCTGCTTTTCCTGCTCCTGCATACCCCTTCACTTGTGGCATGACTTTGGGTATGTAACCTTTTGTTTTATTTGTCAACACCTTATTTTTATAATTTTGCCTTGTAACACATATGTATATTCATTATTGGTATTTACTTTCTATTTTAATATTGTGTGATTAACAACATCTGTTACACTTGTATATAGACGATAAAAATTACTATACATGATCACGTTTCTATGGTTACTCTATCAGCCTTTAGGACGACTTGGGTCGGAAACACGTGTCGGCTGATCTTTGGGAATAAATCACTAACTGATGAAGACTTGACAAGATTGATTTGTCTTTATAAATATATTTTTGTATAACTACCATTACAGAGGCAAAGCGTGACTTGCTAGTACCAATCTATCCTTTGTTTCACTTGGGTCTTTATGGGCAGACCTTTTGGAATTGGTAGCGCAGCTTGCCGCCTCATGGACCTTAAGTGGGCATAGCGCACTCTGAAGGGTTGGAACCCATACACTATTTTTTACTTTGAGGTAATTAAACCGGTTTAGTTAAGGTTTATTAACCTCATGTATTAACACAGAACAATTCTGTTGCATAACATTTCAAATTTGTTTAGTCAAAGTGTTAGTAGGTGACTTCCTAGTTTCTGAACCTGAATCCCGGTAAATCAAAATACAGGCTGCCACAAAAGGAAAGTATCCAAGCAGTTTGACAAAGTAAGCTGCCAAAACAACTGATGTAACAAAAAGGAAACTCTCCAAAAGCGATGGCCAACTACATGGCCAGGAGTGCGCCCTCATAGGCTTTATCAAGACAAGCAACGCATAGATATTGAAAGTAATACTGTCATGTCAAAAAAGCAACACAGACAGGTGGGTAGGAGGAAGTAATCAGATGAAAAGGGAAAAAGATACATAAAACAAAATCACATGACCAAAGTTTCATACATTCGTAGTAGACAGAGTAAGTGGCCTCAGCCATTGTATCTTGTCAATCAACTGATAGATTCAATTATTGAAAGTAATACTGTCATGTCAAAAAAGCAACACAGACAGGTGGGTAGGAGGAAGTAATCAGATGAAAAGGGAAAAAGATACATAAAACAAAATCACATGACCAAAGTTTCATACATTCGTAGTAGACAGAGTAAGTGGCCTCAGCCATTGTATCTTGTCAATCAACTGATAGATTCAATTACTTACTATTTATGAATTCCCAATGAAGAATAGTAGGGTGCAAGCAGGATTGCCAATACAATCGTTAGTCCTCTTTGTGAAACATAAAAAGGATAGGTTATTGGCCTAATTAATATGTATAAGGATTCTTTAATGATACTTTATGAGTAGCTAGAGCATGTGACTTTCTTCACAATCATTACACTATAAGAAGCTTCCAAGAATAGAGCACAATCGTTTTGTAGGTAACCCTAGTTGGAAATTATGCTGGAAAGGGATGCCTGCCCAATTACTCAGCAAGAGAAATTATTCCATGCACAATAGTGTAAAATAGTGAAAGTTGAAGAGTAACACGATATGTGCCCAATGAGAAAGAAAGAACTGCCAAGAGTGGCCTGTGGCGGCGATAATACTGAAGAGTAAATGTGGAAGCATGAGCTAAATAGCTCCCAGCGCTCCTCAATTTCGAACCCAGATGTAGGCATGTAGAGGTGAAGGACAGGCGGGCCGAACAGCTTTTGGCTGTTTTGCACCTGAAGCTAATTGCCTCACCTGAGAGGCATACAAGGCTGCAGCAGGAAGGGACAGTAGAAAGTAGCTGGACCAGGAGCTGGAAGGTGGGCAGCAGTAGCAAAAGAAGCAGAGCACACGGCTGGCAGTTTACTAGGAAGTGTGGCCACAGTAGGGACGCTGGAGCAAAGGAAGATCAGATTGCACCTGTAGGCTCAGAGTGGGTCCTGTGCTCACAAACCCTGTCTGGCTGTGGCTGCATTGGAAGAGACTTGGAGAAACTAGCAGTCTTTCCAGGTGCGTCTAATTGCTGTGAATGTAGAGCTGAAACCGTGCTTTCTACCTGAGGCCCGTGTGCAGAAGCAAGCCGAGGGAAGCTGGAGAAAAGACACTCTCCGTTCTGCAGGCCAGATCCGAGACACCTGTGCTGCAGATGGGTGTGGGTCCCAAGAGAGCCTGTAGCAGAAGTAATAAGGTCAGGAAGTGGAAGCTGCCCACAACCGCTGGGTCTTTGGAGTCGGTGAGTGAATCTCTGTACTCCAAATCACATTAAAATCCTTGCCAGTAACTAACCAGCTGAATTCACACTTGCATAAAAGTTAAAGCGAGTAAAGTCTTTGATAAAGAAAGGGAATTTTATCACGTGCCTATTAAGCATAAGTTTAAGGGCTCACGTAAAAAGGACATCTTTCTTTTCCCATTGTTGCATAGAAATCATTACCAGAGAGTTTGGGTGTCCCCTATTAAGAGGAGAATGTTATTGGTAATGGTTTAAAAAGTAGCAGCTGACTTTCCCAAGTGTTACAAGAATATTTCACATCAAAGAAAGGTTGCAACATTATGTTTCCCAACCGTCTGAAAGCAGAACCCTGCCCGAATAAAAAGGGAACACAAGTTTATAAGCTGTAGTTCATCAAAGAGATTGTGTACACCTAAATTTATTTGCGAAGTGAAATCTGACTCTTGTAACATTCAGAACAAATACTTAAGTCGTATAAGTTGCCAACGTCACGAGAAGAACAAGCATTACCCAAGCTAGTAGACAGATCCTCCCTAAGGTGAAACCAGACCAATTAAGAACTAAACACCGATGTTTTAAAGTTGTTGAAGCCGGTACAAACCTAGAGTCCTCTGATACAAGGGTGTCAAGGTTATTATCCAAGGCTGGAAGAGTGGCAATACCGCTTTGGGGTAACTACTGTAAGTCAGAAGGTGTGCATAAAACTGCGGAAGAGAGCTGGGTGCTTGTTAAAATTATCTGATCAACAACCTGTGAAGCAGAGAGAAGAGAGAGAGAGAAGAGAGAAAGAGAAGAAGAGAGAGAATGGAGACAAGGAAGAGAGAAGGAAGAGAGAAGAGTGAGGCGAGAGAAGAGCGAGGCGAGAGAGGAGAGAGAGAAGAGAGAGAAGAGAGAGAGAAGAAAGAGAAGAAAGAGGAGAGAGAGAAGCAGCATAGAAGCCGAGATACATTTTTGCAGAAGCAGTAGAAAGAGAGACAGAAGTGCCTAGCCTACTGTAGAGGTTGAGTCTTGTCTAAGTTGCTTAATATATTTCCAAAGTATCAAGTTGCAGCAGAAGTAGTAGAACTGTGGTTGTCTATAATTTTGTAACACCACTTTTTGAATGTAGTTGAAGAAGTAGTAGCCTGTGAGGCAAAGGAGCCTGCTTTCACAGTATCATTGGCACAATGGAGTTGCAAATGAGAGAGCAACCTTCTTAGAAAAAGCATCCTGACCAATTGTATTCAAGACTGCAGAGGAAGAAGTATTGTTAAAGCAGAAGTGGTACTTTCGTTTTGAACTTTATCCATTCCATCCTAGAAGGAGGTTATCCAGGATTATCACTGGCGCCGTTTTCTTTGTGGACTTGGGAAGGGAACTTTTCAAAAAATGAAGAAGGAACTTTTACCAGTGGATTTTTGTTTGCTTAAACTTTTGTCTCTTTGGAACTTTCCAAGAACTGATTGAAGACTTTATTTTTCCTTGGAAGAAATTGGCTTTGGACACGAGATCTACCCAGGACAAGTAGAGATCATCCAAGACACTGGTTATTTGGTAATCTTTCATTTATGTTGTTTATGCTTTATTTTGATTGTTTTGTTGTTTAGTGCGAGGGTCAGTTTTGTGTGTGCTAGGAGATATTCCCTTAGATCCTAGACTAGGTAGGGAATCCACTGGTAGAGTAGGCTTATTTAGGTTTCCTTTACAATTTTTGCTTATAATAAAATGTCAAATACTGAGAAAACTACAAGCAGTTCTCCGCCTCGTGTTACTGAGCCCTCACACTCACCATAACCTCCTCCCACAACTCCAGTAAGTTCTTACTAAGAAGGGTCTTTAGCGTTAAGAAAATTCTGCAGCAAGTCAGTCAGACCCAGGGCTATATGATGAATTGCCTTCTGGCGCTGCCTTCTGGTTGAGCCTCTCCAAGATGGCATTGAGGGTGTGTCCCTACACTGGCCTTTGAGACAGATGGGAGCGCCTTTCCTCAATGCCAGTTGTGTGGTCGCTTGCTCCACGTCATCCAAGTGGGGAATCTGTGTACTCGGGATGGTGCCAAAGGCACCGAGAGATAAGGGGGAGGGCGTAGAGTCCATGGGTGAGATGCTGGGCAGGTGGATGAATATGCAGACATCAGCCTTACAGGGCCAGGAACAGAGTTTGAGCCAGTGGTGACGGACTCGGGTGCTGCTGTGTCAGCGGGTGCAGTGTCCTGGTCCTGTGTCTGCATGTTGTCGGCAGTGGGGTGGGGTGGGTTGGACGTCGACTCCCCCGGCAGTGGTGGGAGGTGGCTCAGTGGTGGGAGGTCATGCAGCATCCACATTGACTGGAGTTAGCGACACGACCGTGGCATTTGTGCCTGTGCCCCCAGAGGTGGCATCAGCAACACCCTTGGACAGGGATGTTTCTTGGGTCTTCTTGACACGTCCCTTCCTGGGTGTAGCATGTGCTGGACCTTTTTTGCCACTTCCTGGGGCAGGTGTGCCAGATGGGCTGCTGCCTTCAAGTGGGTCCCGAGTGTCTTATGTGTCTATTGGGAGACAGGAAACAGTGCATGAATACCCTTGTTGGAATTTTGTACGGTGTGCTCTCATGTAGTGTTCTATGTACTATGGGGTCACAGGGTGCTAACGCCCCATGAGGGTCTTGCGGCAGACAGTTTGATGGTTTACTGGCTTGACAGTTGGGTGTGCATATTGTAAGGTTGCAGAAGTAAATGTCTGACACAGAGGTGCATATTTGTTGGCAAATATTTTTATTAATGATAACGAAAAGAAAAATCTCTCCAGCCCTATTCCCAATAGGAGTTTTCCCTACCTCAACAAAAAGACTAGAGATTCTGTCAGGAAGTCTGAAAACATAAAATGTCCACTTTCATTTGTCCAAACCTATTTCCGTCCATTACACACTAAATCAACTAAGGACAACTGTGACCTTCTGGATCCAGAAGACCGTTTCTCCTATTCTGGACTCCCAAGTATAATGTCCAGTTCTTAAAAGTCTTCACAATAAAATACAATTCCTAAGGATCAAGGGGGAGTCCCTTCCCCTCTTCTTTCACTTCACAAATGTCTCATCAAGTCTTGCTCACTGTACTACCAGACTTGATTTGCAAGTCCACTTATTCTCAATAGGTGCACTTTCATAAAACAAAACACGGCTCAGCAAATCTGGTTCACTCTCCTGACACATTTGGCTGTTCATTCTTTCTTCATCTGCAGCTGTGTCCCACAAGAAAACAATCATCAAAAGCAAAGTTCGGCAAATGTATCATTAAGTCTGGACTACTCCCTTGCCAGACTTGATTATATGTATTGATGTTACAGAGAGTGTGTTTAACAATGGGCCTTGCCCCTTTATTATTACTTGTTCATGCTCACTTTTGTGTGGGTGCCATACCGTACTGGGACGCCTCAGGGTCTTACTGATTTGCTCTGTATGTTTTCTCTCGTTTCTTTGGGTCCCCAACCCCTTTTTGCCTTCTGGGGGCTTCCCCAACTTGTCTTGAATCTCAGAACCTGGTTTGTGTGCTTCCACAGACTGCAATGGTTCCTTGACCCATCTGTACTCTTCTCATGCGACTTCCCCAGTCCCATACAGGTCCCAGACCAACATGCATTAATTCCAAGCGTAATAGGCGTACATTCAAGACTAACTGCAAGCATAGTAAACAGTTAAACATATTAACAACAAAACAGAATTCTCCATGCATGCAACTAGGCATTTAGCATTTTTTGTTCTATACCCAGGCCTGGTGTGGAGGGAATGCTCAATGGGCACCCTTTATTGTTGTCGGGGTCATGGTAGTTTCAATCATGCTTAGATTAGGGGCAGATGGAGTACATAATAGGGCGCAGAACTCGAGTCAGGATATTGATGCAACCTTTTACAGAATGGCAAGGTATACACAGTGGTTTATCATCGGAAGGGTGGAACATGTCCCAAATCAGTAGCCTCCAAGCCTTATAAGCCTTCAAGCTTTTGTGCTGACCTAGCCCACACTCTGGACTATGCCTCTGCCCAAGTCTCAAAGTCCCTGTACCAGCGTAAAGACTGCGTGCCCCCAGTTGACTTCCAGGCCATGGCGTTGCACCACTTAGCAAGAATGCATGCCATGTGCATAAACTGAATGACATGTTTATGTTTGCTATTCCTTGTTTATGTTTGCTATACCTCGGTATGCTTCCAGCAGGCACTCCTTTGGGTTCCAGGTATACCTTGTAACCCCAGCTTTACTACATGCTTGCTCAATGCAGGTCCCGAAACGCCGTACGTTTGTGCAGCCCCAAAACATTTGAATGAAGTCACTACCTATACTACCACACGAGGGACATGTCTGTTGCTTCCCACTGTTAAACTTAGCCACCCTGCTAGGTGTCTTGCGGGTGCGGTGCATCACATTTGAAACAGGAGCTCCTAGACACCTCCCGGGGGAAACCAAGTATGCGTTCCCACTCCCGCTCCCCAATGTCCAGCCCAAGGTCTGCCTCCCAGCATGATTTCAACCTGGAGCTCTGAGGGTTGGGTCTATTGGCTAAGCCGATATATAGTCTGGATACCGGTCGCCAGCCGCCTTCCAGGGAATACATCAAAGTCAGTATCGGAGTCGCCTCTGGTTCTTCCTGACCATTTCCGTTTAGCCACCCCCACTAATCTCAAATATCGCAGGAATTGACCACCGGGCAACCCAGTCTGTTCAGGTACGATATCTAGTTCTTTTAATTTACCATTCTCGTACATGTCGCCCCAAGTAGAGACACCCCAGTGTAGTGCTGGCACAAGGTCTTCCCTGTTCCTGCATACATACGCGACTATCGGGACCTTAGGTGAGTAAGGGTGGTCGAGCTTCAATAGTTTCAACGTTCTGCGCCACACCTTCCTGCGCTGGTTAATTAATGAAGCGGTAGCGTCCAGGCAGCTCAGCGGTAACCATAGCACTTCTTTAAGGTGGGCAGGTGTCACCAGCTGCTGTAGTAATAGAGACTCAGATGTAACATTGTCTGACAGCCAGTTGGCAATGAAACTAAGTTGCGCCGCCCGGTAATACCATTCCAGATTCGGATGTTGCACACCTCCCTCCTTGTGAGGTAGGCACTGTGTTGCAGGGGCAATCTTGTGGCGAGACGAGCTCTATAGGAATCCCCCGATAAGCGAGTCCAACAAGCGGAAGAAGGAGACATTAATGTAGTGATGGATGTTAGTAGAAAAAGGAAGAGAGATAAATGGGTGGACCCCCTTTTTTTTTTTAAGGGGGCTTGACTCAAGAGCGTGAGAGGTACAGTAAGAGAAAGAAAGTGAGTCAAAGCTACCCTAACCGACAGGCGTGACATAGGGTCAACATGTTTGCAGAGGAGCTAGATAACTACTGTCATTAAAGTTAAACAATGTTAAATGTATTACCATTTAAAACAATACATGAAATACACACTGTTTGTCACTCTGCCTACTAACTCACAAAGATACAGATCTAAATGTGCTTGTTAATGCACATCTTCAGCGCCACGGCGCAGTTTGTACAAATGTTTTGTTCCCTGTTAGTGTAAATTAAAAAAAAACCCTTGTTTGCCATTCCTGCATCTTTAGGTGTGTTTTTGTCTCTACTGAGCTAGTAGTTATCTAGCTCCTCTGCAAACATTTTGACCCTATGTCACGCCTGTCGGTTAGGGTAGCTTTGACTCACTTTCTTTCTCTTACTGTTAGTAAAGAAATACAAAAATCTGGGTAAGAATCATTTTTTGTAATCACAACCCTACCCATCAGCGACAATGGAAGCCTAGACCAGAATGTCATTTACCTCCTCAGGCCTTTCACCACCCCAGCTGTGTTTCGCGAGTGCCTGCCTTCAGGCGTATGCATGATGTACACCCCTAAGTATTTAAAGGATTCCACATACCACGAGAGCCACAGTTCTGGTAAGTCATCAGCATCCACCCTCCTTAGCCCCGCGAATGGAAACAGGCAAGACTTCTTCCTGCTGAAAAATATTCCAGACAGCTTAGCAAAGTTGTCCAGTACCTCCATAACTATTGGCAAATTATGTTGGTGGTCCCCAAGATGGAGCAAAACATAATCGGCGTACATTGATATTAAATGGCTAGCCCCACTAACCCATATACCTGCCTCTAGGAGTTCTTTGCGAAGGTAGACCGCTAAAGGCTCCAGATCCAATATGTACAGCATGGGTGACAACGGGCACGCCTGGCGCGTTCCTCTCTATGTCCCATGCCGCCGACACTTGCCCCCCACATTTAACCCTTGCAATCGGAGATGCATATAGGATCTTTACCCAACGTATGAACTGCTTGCCAAACCCAAATTCCTGCAATACTACAAACTGCTATTCCCAATACAGCGAATCAAAAGCTTTAAATTGCATCTAACTACACCACTTCACACTGTTTGGGGCGCTCGATAATGTGTTGCAGTCTGCGCAGGTTCAGGACGGTGCTACTGCCAGGGATAAAATCAGTCTGATCGCTATGTATCAGACCTGCAATTACTTTGCAAAGTCACCCCGCTAGTATTGTCATCAAAATGTTCATATCATAATTTAACATGGCTAGAGGCCAATAGTATTCACATTTATCTGTGGGTTTCCCTGGCTTAGTAATCGGGACTACCAGGGTTTCCCCTCATACTTGCCGGGAGTTCGCCTTTTGAGTAAGCTTCTTCAAAAACCTTGAGCAACATCGGGCCACAACCGACACATGTTTTGTAAAATTTGATCAGGAGTCCACCACTGCCCGGAGTTTTACTAATAGCGAGTGAAGCAATCACGTTGCGCACTTCGTCGACCGTGATGGGTTGGTCCAAAGCGGCTTGGCGCGCAGCCTCTAGTCTGAGGAGCCCTATTTCTGAGAGAGCGTCCGTACTTCTCCCTGAGGGACCTGCTCCTCGTGGCTGTACAGTTGGGAGTAAAACTTGGCAAAAATACTATTCATTCCAAGCTGTACCGTACATAAGCAACCATTCTCATCTCTCAACTCAGTGGTCAAGTGTCTGGGGCGTTCCCTCCTGCAGAGCCACGATAAAAGCCTACCCGACCTATCTCCCTCTACATGCGCTCTGGTAGTTTTGGCAGTGAAGTCGAATTTGGATAATCTCCCCCATGCCTCAAGGCAGCGGTGCCTGGTTTCAACCAACCTCTCTTAACTGGTCTGTTGACTCCCCTCCCGTGCCTCCATGTCTCAGATTTCATTCTCTAACTTTTCCAGGTCAGCCCTCAGCGTTCTACGGATGACCCCAGGATTGGCTATAACATCTCCCCTAACCACAACTTTCAAAGTTTCCCACAGTGCCCACTACTTATGCTGCCCACGTTCTGCTCTAGAAATTCCTCTGATGTCTTCTTCAGTGTATCCCTAAAGAATTGGTCTGTAAAGGAGTCTGCTGGCATACACCACATTGGGATGGGTGTGGGGCTTTTGATGTTCCAGGTCATCAACAGTGGGGTGTGGTGTGGTTAGATATTGTTTGCCACAGACACTCCGCTCCGCCTATGTCTGCCATTTGAATCCGGCCGACAAAGAAGTAATCAATCCTGGTGTACAGGGCATGGGGTGAAGAATAAAAAGAGTAACCCCTACTCTCAGAGTTCAGTTCTCTCCAGACAGCCACCAAGTAAAGGTTGACAAGCACCGAATTAAGAGCTGCAGACACAGGAGCTACGCTTCCCTGAGGAGGAGAGGATCTGTCCCACAGAGGATCCCTGATACAATAGAAATCCCCTCCCCATATGAAAAAACACTCCAGGTGATGCGCGATTCAAGCACAGAGTGTGTATAAAGTGTGATGGGATGCCATGATTTGGGAAACGAGTCAACTATGTACACCTCAATGTGATCTATATAACCCCTCATAATGAGGTAGCTCCCCTTCCTATCCGCACCCACCGCCAGCAGCTGGAACGGCACAGAATAATGTATCCACGTAAACACCCTTCTTGCATATTTAGAGTATGCCAACCCGTACCTCCGCACCCCAGCATTCTCTGACCCCCTCCAGTTCATCAGCTGTCAGGTGCGTCTCCTGTAGCAGGGCAATGGACACGCCTTTCCGATTTAGAAAATATTTCACCCGATTCCTATGCAAATAAGTGCCCAGCCGCTGCACATTCCATGTCAGTACTTTAATGGGGGTCTTCATGCAAATGTCTGTAACCTATTCTGTGCACCCAGGCAGCCACCCCCAACCATCATTCCATGATTGACCCCGAGTCGGGGGTCACCCTTCGCTGCCCAGTCGCCCTCCTCCATCCCAGCCGGAGAATCTTAATGTGTGTCATGTGTACCCAAATGCATGAAGAACATGAAACCAACAACATAACATACCAAATGTTGTGAAGTGCTTGCTTGTGAATGTGAGACCCTGTGATGTCATGTTGATCTGTGAATGCTGTATGAGTGATCTACCTGATGTCAGTTAATCCTGGGTGATGGGACCCAGTGGTTCCCTTACTTCTTAGCTTAATGTAACTTACAATAAAGCCTATGTCAATAAGCTACAAGAGTTTACAGATGTACCGTTATTACACTGGTCGATGAGGATCATTAAGAACTTGCGCAGAGTAGAAAAAGAAGACTGCTGAGAGGGGAGCAGCAGAGAAAGGAGAGGAAGGAACCACTGCCCCCAGAGGCAAGAAGTAAGTCTCATCACCCAGGGCAAGAAGAAGGAGGAGGAAGAATCACCTGCGTAGAGATAAGGGGGCAAAGTCTTAAGTAGAAAAAGAAGAGAAGGAGGAGTGATGTTAAGCCCAAATCTGAAAGCAAAGCCCCAAAAGTGAAGCTCAGGCCCCATAAGAAGATGTTGAAGTACTCTGAAGATAAAGAGAAGTAATCAGAGGAATGTGAACCTAATCACCAAAAGTGAAGACATTAGTTTAAAGCAGATGACCCAAGTGAAGCAGGCCCCAAAAATGAGATTTGAGGCAGGGGGCAGGGGGGTCAAAGCACAGGGGGATGAGCAGTGAGAGAAAACCCCAGCGCAGGCACCGTGGAAGACAAGCAGGGGGAAGTGCTGTTAATCCCAGAGCAGGACCTTGGTTGTAGTGAGGAAGAAAGGGGCTGTACGGTGCAGCATCCGGGGGGTTAAAAGGTGAAGAAAAACCCATGACAGAGCCCGTTGATGGTCTTCTCAACAGTGGCAATGCAGTGATTGAGGAGTGAAAGTGACAGCGTAAGACTTAATACGCAGGAACATAAACAGGATGCAAGAGTAGAAGCAAGAGTAGGCCCTTGTGATAACGGTGCTGCAGCACTCACCGTGGGTAGGTGGGCGCGTAGAAATGGATGCCCATTGGCACCTCGGGTCGGAGCTCAGCACTGCGATGCATCGGTTCTGTAAGTGATGACGTCACATGTTGTACAAGTGTTTTGGCGATCCAGTGGAACCTCGGTACGGAACCTCGGTACGCCATTGTTCGCTCCATGGTGCCGTTGAAGAAGTTTGAAGTTGTTTTGATACGCGGCACCGAGGGGGAAGTGAAGAACTGTGTTGAGCTCTGAGCCGAGCAAAGGACCCTAAGAATGTGCCCATGCGTCGTGGGCAGGTCCAATCACCATGATGCCGGAAGAGAAGAAGAGGGGAGAACGCACCCGTGACACGAAGCTGAAGTGAACTCTCCGGCGACATGGAGCGGAGGAACTGCATTTGCAGACTTGGCGAGAGTATCGCACATTAGAACTGGAAATGCGCGTTAAGGAGAACCCGAAGAGCTAATAAAAGAGCCAGGGAAACGGCTGCGCATCTCGTCAGTTTTGCATCCAGCTGGGAACTTGTTGTAGCGATTTTGTAACGAGGAGGCGGAGACTAGGCATAAGATCATATCCCACGCGGTTGCTCAGAGAGGCTTCAGAAGATCATATACTTTATAATTCAATTAGAGCTGCATGGTATTTTGTAGAGCTATGTGTAGTGGATAACAATGTGATAAGGGAAGTGCTGTATTACTGTGAGAACGCAAATGGTGGTGAGTGTGTACATACATGGTCTGCAACGTGAGAATAACTTTTTGAGGATTTGCAGAAATAAAGGGACTCTTATGGACATTGAATAATACAATAGTTGCCTTCAGTGAGAGGTGCTTCAGGCATGCCTGGAAGTGCAAGAAAAAGAGCATGAGTGAGATAGAAGTAAGAGTTCTAAGGTTACGTTGTCTAAGGCAACACAGACTTTTAGGATTTTGGAAGTATGCGCATAGAGTGAAATAGGCTGCATTAATACGGCATGGACTCTTAGGGACACATATTTGGGCAGATTTGTTTTGACATGGATGTGTAACTATGCAAAACGTAATATATGTGAAGTCAGTCGCCAATGTTGAAAAGCGTGGGATGGCGTCCCATCAATGTGAAGTCAGTGTGTAGGTGTATGGATAGTGTCCCAACTGAGGTACAGGGATAGCGTCCCGAGAATGCAGCAGGAAAAGCGTCCCATTTGAGGTACAAGGGATAGCATCCCCTAGTGTGTAAGTAGGGATAGCGTCCCTCATCTGTATAGGGATAGTGTCCCTGAGCGAAGTAGGGACTGAGTGAAGTAGGGATAGCGTCACGCACCAGTTTAGGGATAGCGTCCCTCATTTGTATAGGGCTAGCAACCATGAGTAGTGTAGGGGTAGGGCCCGTACCAGTGTAGGGATAGCGTCCCTCATCTGTATAGGGATAGCGTCCCTCAAAAGGAGTGTAGGGATAGCGTCCCTGTTGCGAAGGGATAGCGTCCCTTAGCATAAGGTTTAGGGATAGAGTCCCTGTTAAGTGTAGTAAAGGGGTACAGCTCCGGAGTAGGGAAAGTGTCTCTCACCATGAGTGTAGGGATAGTGTCCCAGTTAGGTAGGAATAGCGTCTTTGAAGTTTTGTTTTTTGAGTTGCATCTCTCGATAAAAAGTTGCACGGTGTGGATGTTTTGTGTGAATGCCTTGTGTTGTGTTCACCGAGTGAGTGATGGTTGTGGTAAGGAGGGGGATGTGTTGTGATGTGTTTGTCGGTGTGTGTGGGAAAGGAAGGAGATGAGTTGCGAAGTGCTTGCTTGTGAATGTGAGACCCTGTGATGTCATGTTGGAATGTCGATGTGTGAATGCTGTACGAGTGTTCTACCTGATGTCAGTTAAGCCTGGGTGATGGGACCCAGTGGTTACTTGTTAGCTTAATGTAACTTACAATAAAGCCTATGTCAATAAGCTACAGGAGTGTACACATATATCGTTATTACACCAAACAATATACATTCACCCAGCAACTGAACATTGTGTACACCACTCGGGGGTACCGTACCACCTGGGCCTATACAGCCTGCGTGCGGGACAGACCAGTAAGTCCAGTGGTGAGCGACCAAACATGGGGGGAAGTAGACCAACATGAGGCACCTGCAATTCTGGTAGAAGTCCCGCCACATGGAACCCATGTTCACCAGCCCTTCATTGAAACCAACCCGCCCCATTGTTAACACTCACTGCATCATGTGATGGGTTCCTCCCCCTTAGCCAAATTATTATGCGCCAGCCACATGTTGGCCGGCACAGGGGTTTTGAGGAAATCTGCTCTGCCCTTATAAATAATTTTGAGCCTAGAAGGGTACATCAGCATATATTTAACATGTAGGTGCCAGAGTCTTGCTTTTATCGGTACAAAGGGATTCCTGGCCCTCTGGACCGCCGGCATGTAATCTGCGCTGGATCTCGCCACCTTCCCTTGAGTTTTTCAGAATCACCTCCCCGTCTTGAAAGTTTAAAATCTTTGCGATGACTGGTCTAGGGTGTGACCCCGGTGGGGCACTCCGCTGCAGCGAGCTGTGAATGCGCTCAACCGCAAATCCTCGCGATACGATCCCTGCACCAATTTCCTGCAGTAATAAGTTCTCCACATACCGGGTGGGGCTGAACCCTCATGGCCTTCTGGGAGCCCGAGCAACCTAACATTTTTCCGTCGGGCCCTCCCTGCAGTATCCTCACACCGTAGTTCCAGAGCGATGGTCCTTCTCTCCAGCTCCTTGACCCGTGTTTCCAGGTCCTTCCCTGCAGTATCCTCGGACCGTAGTTCCAGAGTGATGTTCCTTCTCTCCAGCTCCTTGTCCTGGGTTTCCAGGTCCTTCGTGGACTCCTGTGTTTTCTTCAGGTCCGTCTAAGCCGACGTAACCCTTTCAGCCAGGTTGCGGACGTCCTGTTGCAGCAGCTGCACATCTGCTTTCACCTCATCTATTCGTTTCCAATGAGGATCTCAGTGCAGTGATTACGGCCAACACCAAATCTTCTTAGGTGCCCATAGTAGGAGTACATGGCTCTGTCTGTGATGCAGATGCACTCTGAACCTGATCCCGGGGCCTGCCTGTATTATGAAACAAGTCCATAATCGTGGATTTGCCCTTGCTTTTGGTGGGGGACATTTTCATATAAAAGGTGAAGCAGCCAGTGGCCAAAGTCCCAGCGTTAGTTTCTGCGCTACGGTACGCCTATTCAGCTACCGACGCCCTACCCCCAGAAAACCCTGTGGCAGTCTGGCAGAGGCAGACCACAGCGCAGTCCCCAGATAGACCTGCAATGTCCTTGCTCTTCTCACCTCACACACTCTGTTTATATGCCTCCATGAGGGCCCAGTCTTAACACTGGTGGAAAACAGTACATCCAGATCTCACTCCACCTTTCGTGGTATTTGTGGAACCGGAGTGCCCAGGACCAACACTGCCCATTCACAGCGCAACATGGTCTCAGCCGCTATCCTAATCCACACAGCCAGTAGTCAAGGCCCCACCTTGTGTTCCTGCGCTCCGACGTGCCTATGCAGCTATCGGTACCCAGGGGTCTACAAGTTCCCCCACAGGCTACCCAGAGTAGTTGCAGCAGGCAGGAGAGACAGACAGACAAAGAGCTAGTGTTCCGTATCCAGCCCAGCGAGCAGGCCCCCCCCCACAGTTGTGTTGGACCCAACTTCAAGAATTGGATTGCGTAGCAGCTTGGCAGTGGGTGCCAGAATCTCCTTTTTTCCCACAACCCCTTCAATAATCTTCAGATGCAATACTAGGAAGCGTCCGCATAGCAAGTCGCAAACAAGTAATGCCTGT
Source organism: Ambystoma mexicanum (assembly GCF_040938575.1). Taxonomy (NCBI): domain Eukaryota; kingdom Metazoa; phylum Chordata; class Amphibia; order Caudata; family Ambystomatidae; genus Ambystoma; species Ambystoma mexicanum. The sequence continues at coordinate 337,923,528 of NC_090927.1, forward strand.
TGCCCAGAGTGCCGCCTGGCACCAGCAATAGTGAGTCGACCCCTCCTCGATATATTGTCGGTGTTGAGTCCCTAGTTCCTGGGATCCATGGGTTCCAGCAACTGTCAGCTCTTCAGTAGTGCAGCCTTGTTCTCAGCCAACCCCACCTTCTGTGGCCTCAGTTTCTAATATTGCCCATGTAGTGCATGCTGCTTCTTCCATTCGCATACCCTATCTCGCATTCAGAGTCTCAGCCTTCGTGCTCGCAGTGGTCTCCAACCCATGCCAGCCATTACCCACAGGCTTGCACACACCAGGGGACGAGTCATATAGAGCCTTTGTGCTGCTCGGTTCACTCGCTCCACCTGAATGACTGCAGGGGGCTAGTACATAACATCAAAGGTGACCAATGCAGCCGGGTTTCGTTTTCACCTTTCACAGTGTGTGAAGCAGGTGTGCCCGGGAGCTACGTTGCCCGCCAGTAGTGCGACGTGGCTTCAATCGCCACTCAGGTACTCTTGCCTCCCCTGGTAGCTGTTGTGGGCTGCCTCCGGTCTACAGGCAGCCCACAGATGTTGTCGGGATCACCCGACAAGATAGGTGCGCCGGGGGGGCAGCCGGTGAACCTGTGGTAGGGGGTCACCGGGCGCAGGTCTCACTATGTGGGGGGTCACCCCCAGTCCCTGGCAGCCGCGGCTCCGAGGGCACTCGGGCCGCGCTGCACCCAAGGTCACGACCACGTGGCAGGCCCACAGCACACACGACACAGACACAAGTTGCCACTTCCTGGGGCTCTGCTGCTCTGCCCTCGCAGCGCCAGCAGAGCCCCTTTTATTAGGTGAGCGTCATGACAGTCATGACGCTCACGCCAGAACAACCACTAGACCACCACACAACAGTAGCTCCAGTGCAGGGCGGGACGTTTGTCGCCTTCACCACCGGGTGCCAAGTCTCTCAGCCCAGCATGGGCTCCAGCAGGCCGCCGCCAGATAACCGACCATTCAATCACCAAGCAGCAACTCGGAGCAGACCCGCTCCAGTTGCGGACCCAGTTCCGTTCCCTCCAGGCTCTTAACATATCAGTGCCTTCCCAGCCTGCTGCCAAGATCCTCCTTGTACAGCCGATGATGCGTTCAGTGCGGGCCACCCTGTCGCAACGGTCTGCCCTCACACACCCGGCAGTCAGTAAGCTTCCCTCGGTTCCACAACTCGGCGCCTTCACCAGACCATGCGCGGAAGCCAGCAATCGGTCGCCGCGCTGCTCCTGTCTGCACCCCACCCTTCAAGCCAAGTTTGTAGTACAGCAATCCTTTTACACAGGGTCCAGTCCGTGTGCATGCAAAAGCGCAATGCGTGCTGCATCCCAGTTACAAACTCTCCCAGTCAGCTGGCTGCGTCCCGAGTCATCCCCAGTAGTGGGCTAACCGGTGCGTGCTAAAGCAGTATTTTCTCGCCTCCCCCCTCCTCCACCTCCTCTCTACTACAGAGCAGCTCCGGCGGCCATCTTCCATTGCACAGGGCCGAGTTTTCAACAGCGCTCTGCTCCAATTCAGCAGTCCGATTCAGGTCGGGACACCTTCCAACTGCAGGGCGTTAGCTTCCCATGCGGTTTGCCGTGTCTGCCTATGCTCAGAGTTGCCCACAGCCGCCAAACGCAGGATCTGTTCAGGATCTTGATGGGAGCTCTGCAGTCTCACCACTTCACTGCATGGTCTCAGGACACCGCCCCCCCGCACCCCTCCCCAATACAGGCCCCAGGCCCCAGACCCCTCTTTTGGGTTTGCTGTCCCTTTTGGCCAGTGATGGTTCACTAACCTGTCAGACACTGTTTCTCATATGTCCGCTTTGTATTTCTCTCCAAGGACTGGGACGAGGGAGAAGGGTTCCTAAACTTTCCCCAACTGCCTCCTTTGCTCTTCCTGATCCCTGCCACCTGCTACAGTAACCCAGGTAACATTTGTGGCATTACCATCAACTTTGGGTGACTTCAAGAGACCGCCTCTGCTTGCTGTGGGCTTCCACACACCTTCCGGCTCCTGCAGAGTCTCCTCGCCGTGCTTCCAGGTCTGGTCGCTCTCAGTTCATGCCTCTTGCCTCGGTCGTGTGGTCCAGCTCCCGGACCTCTGATTCTCCAACCAGGATAGATTTGAACATAGTCTGTGTTCAGCAAGGCCCCGCTAGCATCCCTGCTCTATGTAGTAAGCCGTTAGCCGGTTCTCGGTTCCTCCAGTGAGGCTCTGCCCTTGCGTACAGTCCTCCTTCCCTTTTTACGATTGAGTTTGATGGACTAGACCCTGGATGTTCATTCCAAAATGGGCTTTTTGTCCTTGCCTTGCCCAATCTTCTTCATGTCAGTAGTAAGAGGGACTCCAACTGGGTAGTTCTGGTAGTTTTTCCTCTTCCTCGTGACAGTGTGCCCAAAGTGGATAGGGGGTCTTATCTTGCAGTAATACATATACTTCTTGGGGGCTGAGAGGACAGAGAAGTAGGAGGTGCATACCATGTTTTCCCAGGATAGTCATCACTGGTCCCATGGAGGGCTTCCCTCCCCCATGAGATCCATCTGCTGAGTACCACCCCCAGGGGGACTATCGGGTAGCGGCCTCACCTTCAAGGCCTCATGGGGAGCAGTAGCAATACCCTGGGATTCATCACCATATGTACAGTTGGGAATGATATGATATGGCATTTATAACGCGCCTATACACAAGTTTTTGAAGGTGCGCATAGGCAACCAGGGGAAACAGAGGGGAGAGAAACAACGATCCTACTAGGCCAGGTGACATTGAGATGGTGCAGGGGAGGGTGGGGGAGTGTGTGGGGGTCTGGGGGGCAGTGCAGTACACAGGAGAACAGTAAAATAAATAAAGGGATTCCAAGATGGCCGCCGGGGTGAGGAGTCGCAGCTAATCCGCGCTCCGCCCGGGCCGCCAAAAAATTGCACGACCGAAGCCGTGACGGACCGCCTCACACCCCCCCCCCCCCGACTGCGGAAAATCCCCCCCGCCTCCCCCCCCGGCGAGGAAACAGCGCCGCGGCAGATTGAGCCGCATACGAGAGCCGAGGAACGGGGCAGACCGGCCCCTCCCCCATCGGAGCCGTGGGAGTCTCCCCTGCGCCGCAGAGAACCACACTACACGGCATAGGGAGATCGAGAGACGGCGGGAGCAGGAACGGGGACTCGGCGGATCCCCGAGGGGAGGATCCGCCCCCCCCCCCAGGCGCCGCACTATCTAACGAGGAATACAGTGGAGAAGGGAGACGCGGCTGTCGTGGCCGAAGAGGAACGGCGGCGCCGAGAGAGCAACAGCGCGATCAGGGCGGACCGCTGGAGAGGAGAGGCGGGGGCCGCCCTGAAACACAGCGCAGGAGAGGTGAGCCATCGGGGGGGAGAGGGTGAAACGGCTTGAAACGCCCGCCAACACACAATCGCCCCGGAGGGGGGGACCCAGAGAAGACACGGGATAAACACTGAAGGACATTAAAGGGGGAAAAAAAGAAAAAAAGAAAAAAAGAAAAAGAAGAATATATGTATATATATGAACGAATTCCCCAGCAAAAAGAAAGAAAGAACCGCGGCAGCAACGGGCCGGGGATCCCCCCCTAGGCCTAAAGGAATACACTACGCAGGACCCTGACCCCCCCCCCTACGCAGGCCGGAGAAACCTCCCCCCCCACTAGCCAGGGGGCGAGGTAACACGCAACTGCTACCAACATCAAGGCACCGAGAAACGACCAGGGAAGGAGCAGGAACCCAAATTGCACGTCTCCCTAAAGCAAGAACCCCCCTGCCCACAGGAAATTTACAGCGGAAGGGAGTGGGAGTAGGGTCCACAGGAGAACTACACGGAGGCGAAACAACCCCTTAAACAGACTCACAGTCCACTCCACCATGTCTAGAGCAAAAGTAAAGGGGAACCCCATCCAACAGACACCCCAATCAACGAAACAAGGTGCGGACATCTTGCAAATGTGGTCAATAGAAGGGTCATCGCAACCGAAGGGAAGAACCCAGGGAGAACCCACGGGGGAGCCAGAGTCACAATCCCAACAGCTACAGCCACTAACCAGGGAGGACATGCAAACCTGGCTCATGGACTTGCAAGAAAAATTCATGTCTACAGTGCAAGAACAATTTACAACTATGAAGAATGAATTGAAACAAGCGGTACAAGACATGAGAATCGATATAGATAACCTAGAAGAAAGGACGGATACAGTGGAAAAAACGGTGCAAAGTCTAGAAGAAGATACGAGACAAACAAGTGAAACGCAAGAACATTTGGTGACTCTCACTCACAACTTAGAAATACAATGTGAGGACTTGGAGAACCGCTCTAGACGTTCCAACATCCGAATCAAGAACATGGCGGAATCAGTGCTAGACAAAGACCTGAAAGAGGCGGTAAAGGAAGTGTTCAGTGACATATTGGGGACCCAAAACACGGATGAAATCGGAATCGACAGAGTCCACCGGGTGGGACCAAAAAGATCAGGGGCCCCAGGGGAAAGACCACGCGATGTCCTGGTGGCTCTCTCCTCCTACCCACAGAAGGAACAGATTCTCAGAAGAGCCAGGGAACTGGAACATATTAAAATGAACGGACAAGACATTCAATTGTATCAAGACCTCGCTCTAATAACCCTCCAAAAAAGGAGAGCAATGTCTCCACTAGTGAAAGTTCTGATAGAAAAACATATCCGCTACAAATGGACCTTCCCATTTGGGTTACTCTTTACATGGGAGGGGAAACAAAGAATGGAATGGTGACCACGGTGGAGGAAGGCCTTAGCACAATGGGCCTCCAGGAAGAAGAAGGGGAACGGGGGGAAACCTCAAACAGGAGAGATCGGACGAGAAAACCAATGGGATGGGAAACAAGCACGCAAAGAAAGACAAATACTGGGAGGGAATCCCAGAGAAAAGTAACGTGAAGAACCCAAGAACCTGCATTCAAGGGGAACAGATACGGAACAGCAATTTTTGATACCCTGTCGGGGTGAGGGAAGAGAGCGGAACGAAACGGACAATACACAAATGACGGTCGGGGTAAGAACCGACGGCTTGGAACTCGGCGAAGTCCAATGGGTCAGTGGGGTTTAGGATTCCCCATAACATACCCCCCGAGGGTAAGGAGGGCAGGGAGCGACGGGCGCAACGCCCTAGCGTCAATAGGAACCCTCGCCCTACTCGGGGGACATTCTGGTTGGTTTAAAGTTCAAAGTTGGGGGGGTGGGGAAGTTCAAGGGAGGGGTAGGGATCGGAGGAATCAAAGTAATGATACAAGAACAGAAGGGGACCTGACGCAACGGCGAACAAATATAACACAATGGGGATGATACGTGTTGTGACCTATAATATACGTGGCATGAATCACCCCACAAAAAGAGCGAAACTGGAGAAACAGTTTAAAAGGGGGAAGGCAGATATACTACTTCTCCAGGAAACCCATATCAGAACAAGGGATAAGCAGAAAATGCGGATAAAAGGATACAAAATCTGGGCTCTAGCAACGGCAACTGAAAGGAAAGCCGGGGTCATCATCGCAGTGAAAGAAGGTATGGACACTAATCTACTGGATACAAGCATAGATAAAGAAGGGAGATACGCCTTCGCCAATGTGGTTATTGAAGGACTCAAGATTACGCTCGCCTCAATATATGCACCCAATCAAGGACAGGATGGCTTTCTCAGAGATGTACTATCGAAATTGGAAAACTATGCTAAAGGGGAAGTGATTATAGGGGGAGATCTCAACTTGGCGTGGAATCCACAGGTAGACAGGAGTACAGGGAGCGCACAAGGACAGGGGGCACCATCAAAGCGTCTGAGACAACAAATGGACCAAATGGCCCTAAACGATGTCTGGAGGGAACTGAAGGGTGAACAGAGGGGGTATACCTACTTCTCACATGTCCACAACACGATGTCCAGAATTGACTATTTCTGGGTCTCGGTGGGACTACTGGGAAAGATTCAGGGGCTTGATAAGGGTACAATAGCCCTCTCGGACCACGCCCCGCTATGGCTAGATGTGACTCTCCCGGGGAGGAAGAATGGGCTCTGGAGGTGGAAACTGCCGCAGGAACTGATCCAGGACCCAATAACAGGGGAGTCCATTAGGGAAATGATAAAGGAATATTTCATACAAAATGACACCGGAGAAGTAGCGATGATTGCAGTTTGGGACGCGTTTAAAGCAGTGTTGAGGGGGAAAATGATTGCATTAAAAATCACTAAAGATAAACAAAGGTTTCAGTGGGAAAAAGAACTAGAAAAAACAATCGAAGATATCCAAGAGAAACTTCTGATACACCCCACTAAGATATTAAAAAAGTCTCTGCAACACACACAGGGCCAATTAGAGATGCTCCGCATGAAAAGCGCAGAGAGGAACCTACTCTATTTGAAACAACGATACTACATAAGAGCAAACAAAGCAGACCGACTACTGGCAAGACAACTAAGGACAAAACAGAAAGAAACAACGATTAAAGCCATATGTGACACGAATGGAGACCTCCAAACTCGCACACAAGACATGGGGGAAGCACTGAGGCAATACTACCAAACTCTCTACTCCACCGAATACCCCGACGCACAAACCCAAGACTCATATTTAGAGGCCATAAAGCTCCCGAAAATATCAGAAGAGGACAAGCAGACACTAGAGACACCTATCAGAGAAGAAGAAGTCAGTAAAGCCATAAAGGGACTCCCAAACAACAAAGCCCCAGGCCCGGATGGGTATACAGCCTCATTCTATAAAAAATATGCAGATTTATTGACCCCGATCCTGACGAAGCTCCTGAACTCCTTTAAAGACAGTGGTAACGTGGCCCCTACTATGAATGAAGCAAAGGTACTGCTATTTCACAAACAAGGGAAAGATCCAATAAACCCAGCATCATATAGACCAATCTCACTGATAAATTTAGATGCAAAAATATATACAAAGATCCTGGCAACAAGGCTATCCCCACTTCTCCCAAAACTAATTAGTGAGGATCAATCAGGCTTTATTCCCGGCAGGCAAACACACGTCAACACAAGGAGGCTAGCTCATTTAGTGGAAAAAATAGGCATAAATCACACCCCAGCGGCACTACTATCGGTAGACGCCGAAAAGGCTTTCGACAGGGTGGAGTGGTCAATTCTGTTCAAAATTTTGGAGCGCATGGGGTTTGGGGAACGGTATATTGCGAGCATTAGAGCGAACTACAATTCCCCATCTAGTAGAATAGTCATTAATGGTGAGCTTACGAACACGGTGAGGATATCGAGAGGAACGAAACAGGGATGCCCCCTCTCACCTCTGCTGTACGCTCTGTTTTTAGAACCCCTCCTAATTAAAATACGGGAATCAACACACATTAAAGGGATAGAAATGGCAGGTCAACAACACAAAGTGATCGCCTATGCGGACGATATGCTAATAACCCTAGAAAACCCAGAATCCACGCTATCAGCGGCAGTGAATGAATTAGAAAATTACGGGGCCATCTCAGGCCTGAAAATTAATAGGAATAAATCAGAGATACTAATCCTAGCAGGGGACAGAGCAAATATAGAAAGGGAAGCAAAACTACTGGACCTTAAGATCGCACAAAAAGGTATAAAATATTTGGGGATAATAGTACCTCATAGAATAGAACAATTCTATGGGGAAAACTACCCGCTGCTTCTCATTAACACCCGAAGGGAACTTGGTAGATGGAACCCCCTACAGATTTCCTGGTGGGGTAGGATACAGTCGGTCAAGATGACCATCCTCCCAAGGGTACTGTATTATTTTCAGGCTCTCCCGGTGGGGATCCCAGACTCATTCTTTAAATCACCAACAAAACTGGTGTCGTCCTTTGTATGGAAAGGAAAATCGCCTAGAGTGGCCAGGTGGGTCCTCACAGCACCAACTAAAGAAGGAGGGATGGCACTCCCCCATTTTAAAAAATTCTATCAGGCAGCCCAGCTAAAAGTCCTGAGGGAGTGGGTAGGGGAGAACCCGCAGCAGATATGGGCCAAACTAGACAGAGCAGTAGCAAGGACCCCACTGGTAGAACTCCTCTGGAAACAGAGGCAACACAGACATGCAAATTTAGGAATAAGCGAAATCATGAAATCCACGTTAGATGCATGGGACGCCCAAACACGAAAAGGCATAATGTCCACGGCGCTTGGACCCTTTACACCCATATGCAGGAATCCGCAATTTCCACCGGGGATGGAACTAGGGGCATATGACAGCTGGGAGAAGGTGGGCATTACTAAAATAGGCGAAATGTTCGCAGACAAGGAAATCATCTCCCTAGAAACCTGCTTCGTAGGCAGAAATATCCCCAAAAGCGATAGATATAGATACGAACAGCTAAAACACTGGCTAAACTCCCCGATAATCAATGAGGCAGCAACCAGGGACCTCACAGGGTTCGAGTCATACATCATCTCCAACACGGGGGAGAGAAAGTGGGTCTCAACTCTCTACAAATTCATTAACTCACAAGGGGAAGACATTAAATGGACATACAGAATAAAATGGGGCAGAACGTTAGGGGTGGAACCAACGGATAGTCAATGGGCAGACCTATGGAAGCAGATCCCCAGAATGACCCGATCGGCACAAACCAGGGAGATGTGGGTCAAGATTATGACACAATGGCATTATACCCCAGAGAGGCTCCACTCGATGTACCCAAACACGCCAAACCTCTGCTGGAGAGGATGTGATGAAGTAGGAACATGGAGACACATATGGTGGGACTGCAAGGGCATAAAACCCTTTTGGGAAGAAGTGAAAAACGAAATGGGCAAAATATTCCCGGATGTGGGGCAGATGGGGGAAGAGGTGTGGCTCTGCGGAATCAGAGATGAGACAGCAAAACTATACAGTAAAACACAATGGAGAAGCTTTATGGGATTACTTATAGCTGCATGGACCACCATAGCACAAAACTGGAAAAATAAGCATACCCCACTGACATACACATGGCTACAGAAAGTTTGGTCCCACATATCAATGGAGAAAATCACCCACAAAATCCAAGGAACTGGAGACATATTCGCGAAAGAATGGGAAGGGACCTTGCAATATCTCCAATCAGACTTTATGAATCAATGGTGCCCCCACAACATCAAAATATCAGACATCTTCAATGCATAATAGGAACCCGAGACATTATGATTTCATCCGATCAGTTGGGAGGGAGGGGGGAGGGGGATGGGACTGTTTTAAGTTGTAATGTTATCCCGTATGTGACATCTATGTAAAATCAATAAACAAAAGTTAAAAAAATAAATAAATAAATAAAGACAATAAATAAAATGCGGCCAGCTGGTGGCAAGTGCAAGGGCAAGTACAGACATCAGGGGTCAGTGCTAGTAGGGTCTGCAGGGCTACAGAAACAGTCCTCGAGTGCAAGGGTTGCCTGGGGTCAGTGCAGGTGTTCAACTGGTGCCCAAGATCAGAGGGTAGCCAGGTAACCAGTGCAGCTTCAGATTAAGCCAGGAGATCAGCAGGGGAGAAAGCAGAAGCAAAGAGGAAGGTCTTGAGGTGCTTACGGAACCGGTGATGGTTCTCCTCAAGTTTCAGAGGGGCAGGGAGGCTGTTCCAGATGGAGGCCCTACCAGATTAAAGAGATCTACTGCCAACTCCCTGCTTGGAGAAGCGATAGATGGTAGCCACAGTAACGGAATGGCCAGGAGGGCGAGAGCCTGCAGACAAGGCATTCCAAAGAGGAATAGGCCTGCGTAGGAATGACAGAGGCAGGAATCCACTCAGGGAAGATCAGGGCTACACCCCCTCTGGAACGGTTGAGGTCAAGTTCCTCCAGGAGGCGGCAGATGTCAGGAGTGTTTGACAGCTGAGCGAGATTTTAGTGTGGCAATATGGAGAAGGTTGCCGTCCTTGAAATACTTCCAGGGAGGGGTACAAATCAGAGGTACACCCTGCAGAGGTGTAGAAGAAGCCTCAGGGGGGGGCAGAAGAGTAAGGAGGCGAGGGCAAGGTAGCCAAGAAGGAGACCGCAGGTGGGTGGGGGCAAGGAAGCCATGGAGGGAAGAGAGGGGACAGCAGGAGAAGAAAGGAGAATAAAGGGAATTGATGAGGCGCGGGAAGCGTTTATCAAAGAGGAGAAGGTTCCATTTAGGTAAACATTAATTAGGACCTTAGAGGAGTGGAAGGGGGCCAGGAGGGCCTCCCACCGGGTGCCACCATTAATGGGAGAGGAAGAGAATGGAGATGGCACAGAGACCATATGTAGAGTCCATAGGTCTGGTGAGGGAACGACAAAGAGGATGTCAATGAAAGTTTGCCGGGAGGAGGCACTGGTATAGGTGTCAGCGATAGGGAGGCCTGGGTTGGAGACCAGGATGTCCTTTTTAAACTTCTTCCTATCAGATTTAGTGAGGAGAGCAGGATAGTCGATAGAGAAGCAGTTAGAAAAGATAGGAGAGACAGAGAGCACCATAGAGTACGTGTGGAGAACACTAGGGAAGGACACAGGACAGGTTGCAAGCAGATGAGACAGAAAGACGAGACAAGAAAGACGAGTCCATTTCCTGGACATCCATCTATCGATTTAACTTCAATAAGCTTCTTGTGTTCGTCAAACCAGGAGATATTCAGGTCTCCACATAGGATAATTGCAATGACTAAGCAAGTCCTTTGATAGTTATCTATTATTTTCGTTACAGCAGATATGAACGCGTCAGCCGAGATTTTTAAAGGTTTCCAGTACACGTTCAGCATTAAGAGGTATTTTTTATTATTGCGAACATTCAGGGTTTGAAGTAATGTTCCTTGGACATAACCGTTGGGATTAATTTTTTCAATTACTTCCCAGTTTGTTCCTGACTTTATCATTGTGATTAGTCCGGAGAATGGGCGTCCTTTGTTGTTTTTTTCTGCTGGATTTAACAGTGTTACGTAGCCATCTTTGACTGGTGGCACACGCATCCAGGTTTCCTGGAGACAAATTGCAAAATTATCAGTTAAATCTACGGGAAATTCATTGTATAAATGGCTGAAGCCCCTTGTATTCCACGAAATCACAGTCACAGGAGCATCAGTTTCCACTTTCGCAAGCTAATGCTTAGTTGACTTGACGGCAGCATTCCCATTCTTTGAATTTAGGAATGGTACAGATTTTAGCTGTCTCCTCAGGTCTTCTCGTTGCTGATCTATAGAGTCTTTCACACTTTTGGAGTCCAATGCCGCGACTGAACCTTGTCTTCCTGTTGAGTCGTTGGGCGAGATCTCAAACCCTAAGCACAGGAGATCTTGCTTTGCGGTCAATAACACTTGGAAGTTAATATGGAGTAGTACACAGTCTACTCATCTTCCGATAAGTATTCTACAATGCGGATGTCATCGGACCTAATGGTCCTTGGCACTGGTACTGCATGCAGTAGACGCATGATGTTTGCGCGGTTCAAGTTGACATCTAGTTCATTTCTGAATATATTTTCGATCATCATTTTTTGGGAGGATGCCTTGTGCTCACCTCGAGTAGCTTCATGTAATTCGGAAGACGAATTACGGCTATGCGTTGTTGTATGTTTCGGGTTCAATACAGAACGCAAGTTGTTTGCTGACTTGGAGCTGGAATCTGCAAGTCCTTTATTCCGTTCAGTTGGGTGCTCACAAGTGGTTCTTTCTTTCACCCAGGTCTCTCCTTTTACATTTTTATGGTGGCTTGTTTTCTTCAAGAGAGGTTTCTCTGGTTTGGTCTGTCTTGGTGAATCTGAACTACTTGTAGACGTGTTTGAAGAGTCTGCGCCAGATCCTTAGGGACGTTCCTCAACTTCATCGTCAGAATATGTAGACAGGTTGCATAGTTCTTCCAAGAGGTCCCCAGAGGCAGACGAGCTCTGTTCAGATTCAATTCTCATCCGCTTTTTTGGATTAGCAATCGCTTTACATACAGGTCCCGCTCTTTTCTCTTCTTTTCCCTCCTTATTGTTTGTTTGGTTTGCCAGGTGTTTCGCTTCCATTTGACTTTGGTTTCGCAGACGTGGTCACATTTCTTATAAATTGCCTTGTGTTGCTTCTGTGTTTTGTTAAGGCCTGAATGTTCTTTTTTTTGTCAAGCTTTTTCTTTGCATGACCTTTTATCTCTGTGAACAGTTTTCCTTTACTCACTGTAATCTCAAGATTTTTTGCGGGACCGCTAAATATACCATACAATGCTTTTTCATAAGAGCACGATGGATTCTCTAAACACTTCTCCGGTATCGTACTTGTCTCTGCCTCTTTTGCTGATTTCGGCATTCGAATCTTTAATGTCTGTCGCCGACGATTGTTTTAGGCTGTCGTAATCTCATTTGCTTCAGGGGCCATGCCTTTCGTCGTCGACCTGGATGTCGTTTTTACACTTTTTTTCTGTTAAGTCAATGAGAACATGTGAATTGGACCCATTGACTATAGTATTTTTGTCATTTGAGTTGTCCATTACAAATATATCTTCTTCTATTTTGCATTGTGTCCCTACGTCTATTCCACCCTGGGCATTATTTGCAAAAGAGGCTCGTTTCTCCAATGATTGTATTGGCATTTGTTTTATGCTGCTAAGCATTTCATCCAAGCGCAGTTTGGTTCCTTTATGTTCAATCAGCAACTGTTCGAAATGCCTGCTCATGTGTTGGGCAGACTGGGTGTGTTCAGCTTCCTGTCTTAATTGAAAGGCCACAAATTGCGTTTCGATTTTGTTTATTTTGTCGTCCAAATGCCTCATTACTGCTCCATTGTTTTGGGAAGATTCATTTAGGCTTTCATACAGCTTTATAAATGTAATCAAAGCCAGTGATGTAGCGGCCAAAACGTTATTGTGAATCTGTATGGCAGCAGCAACTGATAAGTTCGATTTTGATTCTGGGTCTTTACTTTGCGGACTGCAACAATTCTCCTTGCTTGAAATGCTCTGGTCGCTCCTGCTGTTTACTGGAGAGCTTTTCGGCCGTTGCTGAATTTGCTCGTCAGGAGCATATCCCTTCTGGATTTTCGTTTTAGAGCTAGTATCGGCCTTTGTGTAAAAATGCTTTCCTTGACTTTTTGGGCATAGCATGGTTTCATTCACCAGATTTGAGTCCAGGCTGATGGTAACACGCTTCTGCTCGAAAAATGTCTGGTTCAAGCTTGTCACTTTGCCACTAGTAGTGCACTCTTGTTCGCCTGCTTTAATATGACCAGTGACTATTGTCATAGTGTTGTTATTACTCGAGGTACCAAGTGAGAAGCTTGCAGCTAATCTTTCTTTCATTTCCTCGAAGTCGGCTTGGAGTCTCCTGGTCAAGCGTGCTTCTCGCGCTGCCAAATCGATCTCCTTTGATGGTAATTCATTACAGAGACCCTGATGTAAACCATTGGTAAGGTTCCCAGTTGCGACTCCGGGTGATATATCGCCACTATTTAAGAAGGATGGGACATTTGTCTCACTTCTATTACATGCAATGTTTAACGGCTTGATTTGGTTAACATCCTTATTGCCATTTGCAGTTTTTTGTATAGGCGTGCTTTCCTTTCGTAAGTTTGCATGCTGTTTACCTGCCAATGGAAAAGTGAATTTCAACAGATGTGTCTAGCACTATGTTCGGTACTTCAAGTGCGAGCAATTCATTGTCGGTTAAATCAAAGGGAGATTGAAATGCCTCCGCATTTATCTCAATCACCTCTGATTCCACATTGTCTCTATTTAAATCGTGTTCCCAATGATTTGCCCCATTACTCAAACTAGCGCCTGAAATAATGCTGCCCCTAGCATTAATAACATTATTGATATGCATGTTGATGGGTTCGGGGTGGTGCTCAATAGAAGCCTTTTTCTTGCTACCCTTTTCATTCTTAGAAACAGCAGTACTCTCAATGTCCACGCGTGCATTTTCTTTCTTTGCTTGGTCTCACAAATATAATTGTTGCGGTATTGGAAGTATATCAACATTTGAATTCGCCATAGATTTTGCTTCAGAGACAACAACCAGAGCCTGAACTTGCTCCGAGTCAGTTGCCAGATTATCTGAGGCCAACACAGACACTGGCTCAAGCTCTGCGTGAGGGGGAGTTTCTAGGGGAACCGGCGCTACTTCTGTTGTGAAATTGCAAAATGCCTCCTCTCGCACATCCGGAATTGTGCCCGTTAAGCATTGGACATTAGAAATTGCGGGGTATGTCAATCCAATCGCACTACTATCTACTCCACCTTCAGTTATGTCAAGGGGTAAACAGTGCCTTAGTTCACTCTCATTTTCAGATTCACTTCCATTGGCACTGTTTAAATGCAGTTCATAATCCATAGTGTTACCGGGCAAAAGAGTTAGTGATTTCCGGGCTTGTTTTAATTTAAGCCGTGTCAGTGGCCCGTTATCACCCATGGATCTCTCTTACCTCTTGACTTCAGTCACGCGAGTCACTGCTGCCTGCTGCGGCCTTCTGCGGACTGCTGCAGACTGGACTCTACACAGACTCTGCGCGCGCTCCGAATTCTTCTGTTGTTTTTAAAGGTGGATGTGCCTTTTTTTTCTTAAAGACACACTCCTTACACAGGAAACAAAGTTTGTGCACCGTAGCTGCAGCTCCTCTCTCCTGCTCACACTGCTGCAGACTGGACTCTACACGGACTGTGCCCCCTTTCACTGGTATATCAGGGTGCACAGTGAATACAGATGGGTTTCAGCCTATTGATTTTTTCAACCTTTTTGTTGATGATGGGTTCATTGCAGATGTGGTTCAGCAAATCAATTTATACGCTGCACAGTTCATGAGGTCAAGGGGTCCCACTCTGAAACCCCACTCCAGAGCACAAGCATGGGTACCTACAACCGATGTTGACATGAGAGAGTTTTGGGGGTCTCATTCTGCTCATGCGAATTGGACACAAGCCGTGTGTCGCAATATACTGGTCTACTATAACACCACTTTATTGCCCGTTTTTTGCAGCTACAATGAGCAGAAATCGCTTTCAAGCACTGCACCGTATGTTGCACTTCAATGACAACTCGGCAGCATTACCCAGAACGGACCCAAACTTTGATAGGCTCTTCAAACTGAAGCCATTTCTGGACCACTTCACTCACCGATTTGCAGAGGTGTATGTTCCTAGCCAGAACATATCCATTGATGAATCGTTGGTGTTGTTCAAAGGTCGCCTAGTGTTCAGGCAATACATTCCTAGCAAGAGATCACGATATGGGATTAAAATGTACATGTTGTGTGAAAGTACCACTGGGTATGTCAGCAGCATGAGAGTCTACAACGGTAAAGACTCTACCCTAAACCCTCTGGGCTGCCCAGCCAATTTAGGGACAAGTGAGAAGATAGTTTGGGATCTTCTCACACCATGTCTCCACAAGGGACATCATTTGTATGTAGACAATTTCTACACTGGAATTCCATTGTTCAAGGAATTGTTCAATGTGGGCACACTGGCATGCGGTACAATCCGCAGTAACCGCAAAGGCTTCCCCAGACAACTTGTGTGTAAGACGTTGGCCAAGGGACAATGTATGGCATTGCGGCAGGATGAATTGTTGGCAGTGAAATTCTGCGACAAAAGGGACGTGTACATGCTAAGTACTATTCATGATGAAAGTACTTCAGCTGTCCCTCTGCGCAGGCAGACTCAGCAAGTGTTGAAGCCCAACTGCATTCTGGAGTACAACAAGTACATGGGTGGAGTAGACGAAAATGACCAAGTGCTTGAGTCATACCACGCTGAGCGCAAGTCGCGTTTCTGGTACAAAAAGTTAGCCACACACATTGTGCATATGGCAACGTACAATGCTTATGTGGTGTACGGTGCAGCTATTCCAGAAAACAACCTCTCCTTTTTGGATTTTGAATTAGCAATTGTTCAATCTCTGGCTAATGTTCATGTACAAATTCCCTCCTTTCCAGAGGTCGAAGATGTGGCCAGATTGCTAGAGCGACACTTTGGTGATTATGTTCCTCCCACTGCCACGAAGGCACAACCTTACCGAAAATGTAAGGTGTGTACAAAACAAGGAAAGAGGAAGGATACTCGGGTGTACTGTCCCCAATGCCCTTCCCAGCCTGCCCTCTGCTTTCAGCCTTGTTTACTTTTGTATCATACAAAGGAAAAATATTGGGAGATCGACTGATTTCCGAAAATGCCCATCATTCCTTGAAAGGGACCCTTAGCCACTGAAATCGTGCCTGTCTTATAAAGGAATGGCATTCTTGCACCCTGCCCTGGAGGTGTACCTTCAATGAAAATGCAACAGGATGTCAACTCGCTTCACTTGATTTAGCGTACCTTCACGAGGATTGCTAGTCCTGCTTCCTCCACTTGAGGCCTACCTTGGAAAGGCAACCACAGCCGTAGCTTTCCCTTGAGGCCTGCCTACGAAATCTACATCAGTCTAGATCCCTCAGCTCAAGGCGTGACTTGCAAAGGAACACTAATCAGGCTCCTTCCATTGGAGGCGTGCCTGCGAAATAGTAATCATTACGGATCCCTGTACTTGAGTTGTGCCATGCGGGTCATTCCCCTTTGGCGTGCTTTGGCAAGCAATGCTAGTCCTGCCCCCTCCACTTGAGGCCTGCCTGGGAAAGAGACATCACCCCCGGTACCTTTCACTTCAGGTCTGCCTCATAAGGAAAAGGCAGTCTAGCTCCCTCTGCGCGTGGTGTGCCTTGCAAAGTAATGCAATTTAGGCTCCTTCCACTTCAGGCGCACCTTGGAAAGGAATGCCATTCCACCGCCTCTAGTTGAGGCGGGCCATGGAGAAGAAGGGTGGAGCACTCTGGCTCAGTCCCTTTTGGGGTGTCTTGGCAAGGCACGCTAGTGCAGCTTGCTCCTGTCGGGATTGCCGTAGAAAAAAACGTCTGGGAAGCCCCATCCGCTTCCGGCGTACTTTGGAAAGGAACCCGAATCTGGCTCCTTCCACCTAAGGTTTGGCATGCAAAGAAAGGCCAGTCCCGCTCGATCTACTCAAGGGGTGTGTTGTAGAAGACCAGAACACCATTCAGGTTCCCTCCACTCAAGGGGTGTCTTTTCAAAATAATACACGCCACTTTGGCTCCCTCCCTTGAGGTCTAAGTGTCATGAAAGTGGTACTTGGACACCAACTATATGGCAGCGGTGTCTTGCGTACCTCGTAACATCCTGCCTTGTTTATTGTTTTACTGCGAGTAATTTTATGTGTGGTGTAAGTGACATGTCTTCTGTAGGAACGAATTGGATATGATTGGTGTGTGAATTAGGTAAAGATACAAAGAACATGCAGATACAATTTCTGTGAATGCACTTTTCCAGGACTGCAGAAATGATGGTCATGTTGCAGGGTGGGTGTTTTGTGTGGGTACGGTTGAACATATAAATGTTTGCCCAGAGTTGCTATGGGCAAACATTTATATGTTCAACCGTACCCACACAAAACAGGGTAGCCAAGTGAGCCAGTATGCACTTGCTATCAGTGTCCACATACGATTGCAGGCACATAAAGTTTGAATGCAGACACAGTTGCTATACTATTGCTGCCAAATGATAGTTAAGATATTGCTAGAGACACAGTTGCATTGTAAGCACATGTCCACGTTGTATAAGTGTGTAGATATGCTCATGTGTAGATACACCTGCTCTGGTGCTAGTGATTTGGCAGAAGTGCAACTGCTGAAATGGATGCCAACAGACTGCAGACACGAAAGGGATACGAATGGCCAATGATCCGGTGGGTGCCCTGTCGTGGCATCACTGCTCACAAGGACGATCCTTCTTGTGCTACACAAGGAGGTTTCTCCTTGTGCTAAATCCCACCTTGCGAGTCCAACTGCATTGTGACTGGTATGTATGGGAAGTGTGAGGAAAGGTGCATTTGAAATGGCTTACTACCAGTACTTTACTGTTTCCTAAGCGCACTACAGAGAAGTTACTATACATATACTATGTTACTATACTATACAATGTACCCATTGTCACTCAGGTACGACACCTGCACACAAGAGGTCTGCCTCTCATTGGGACACGTGTGGGGACGCGGGAAGGTAGGCCATGTGTTGTTGCCGATGTGTTTCAGTGGGTTGCCAGAGCGAAATATCTGAGAATTGTCTTCATTTCCAGCCAATTTCAGAGACATTTCCCTGTGTCCACTCACCGAAACACGTCACCAACAACAGATGTCATACCTTCTCATTTTCCTACACGTGTCCCGATGAAAACGGTACCTCACATGTGTGGGTGCACCTACCGGGGGCGCAAAAGGAAAAGGGTAACCCGCTGGTAACCCCAAGCATTTCGCCACAGCACATTTTGTTCATGTGGGCAACCTACAGATTTGGGCCTAGGGTGTCGAAGGCAGCAAGGAAAACAGGGAACCCCACGCATTTCCCAAAAGAGGACACCCCTGGGAATCCACAGAGGTCTGTCTTGCGCAAATTGCCCCAGTTTTTATTAGCCACAATCCCCGACAAAGTGTGATATTTAGTAGGGAAAAAACACAATGTTCACTTTGTCTGGGGTTATGGGTAATAAATTCTGGGCCGCTTCTCGCAAGTCAGACCTCTGTGCATTCCCACGGGTGTCTTCTTTTCGGAAATGCATGGGGGTCCCTGTTTTTCTTGGTGGCTGCAACACCCCAGGCCTAGCAGTGGTTTAGTCTTATTCCTTCGCGCCCAGGTAGGTGCACCCACACATGTGAGGTACTGTTTCTTTCATCGGGACACCTGTGGGAACGCGGGACGGTAGGCCATGTGTTGTTGGGGACGTGTTTCGATGGGTGAGCTGAGCGAAATGTGTGGAAAATGCGTTTTTTTCCCACATTTCGGAATTTGCGGGGGTGTCTGGGTAATAAATTCTGGGGCGATGTGCGCAAATCATGCCTCTGCGGATTCCCACTGGTGTCCTCATTTCGGAAATGCATGGGGTTCCCTGTTTTCCTTGGTGGCTTGGACACCCGAGGCCCATATCTGTATGTTGTGTCGGTCGGCAGAGCGTCTGAAATTCCGGTCTGAAAACAGGCTTGGGGTTACTTGCGTTTTAGGCTTTCCCCTTGGCGGCCAGGTAGGTGCACCCACACATGTGAGGTACCGTTTTCATCGGGACACGTGTGGGGACGCGGGAAGGTAGGCCACGTGTTGTTGGCGGTGTGTTTCGGTGGGTGGCCAGAGCGAAATGTCTGAGAATTGTCTGTATTTCCAGCCAATTTCAGAGACATTTCCCTGTGTCCACTCACGAAACACGTCGCCAACAACAGATATCATACCTTCTCGCGTTCCCACAGGTGTCCTGACGAAAAAGGTACCTCACATGTGTGGGTGCACCTACCGAGGGCGCAAAAGGAAAAGGGTAACCCGCTGGTAACCCCAAGCCTTTCGCCACAGCACAATTTGTTCATGTGGGCAACCTACAGATTTGGGGCTAGGGTGTCGAAGCCAGCAAGGAAAACAGGGAACCCCATGCATTTCCCAAAAGAGGACACCCGTGGGAATGCGCAGAGGTCTGACTTGCGCGAAGCAGGCCAGAATTTATTACCCAGAACCCCAGACAAAGTGAACATTGTGTTTTTTCCCCACCAAATATCGCACTTTGGTGGGGATTGTGGCTAATAAAAACTGGGGCAATTTGCGCAAGGCAGACCTCTGGAGTCCCACGGGTGTCCTCTTTTGGGAAATGCATGAGGTTCCCCGTTTCCCTTGCTGGCTTCGACACCCGTGGGAATCATTGAACCTCTATATCATAGAATTTCTAGGGGGTCCTTCCCACTCCCCTACCTTTTTGCAGCTTACTTACTGTACACCCCTCCGATGCATTTTAGGGAGGCATCCCGGTGCAGAATGAAATTAACTTTTGAGGGAGCTACCCTTTTTTCCGAAGGCATTTATGAAGGCATTGCTCACTGGGTGCTGGTCATCCCTTTTTTAGCAAGGTTTCTTCGACTTCTTCTAGAGTTGCTTGCTGAGGAATATTGGTGTACAGAAATTGTATATCCAAACATATTAACACATCTTGTGTGGGAATGAAATCTATCCCTTCAATTTTCAAGATAGCATCTCTAGTATCATGTACATAACTTTTCATGTTCAAGATAAAAGGTCATAGATAAAAATCCACAAACTTAGAGTGGTTCCAGGAGAGAATTTACTCGGGAAACAATGGGTCTACCCAGGGGTTTCTCAGAGTTTTTATGAATCTTGGGTGATATATAGAAGACAGGAGTTCTAGCCTTCTCTCTCACCAAGTATTCACCCTCTTGTTTACTGATGAAATGTCTGTCAACAGCCTTTTCAACTTTCTCTCTTATGATCTATACACAAACACGAAGGACACTGGCTATCTACCTTCAAACAAATACATGGAGATAGCACTGATATAGCAAAATATATATAGTCCCTTAGGTAAAACAATAACACAATTTATTAAATACATCAACAGGTAAGTAGGACCACCTACTTCCTCATATCAATAGAACATCTTAAAATCACATTATATACAAAAACATTGGCCCTCATTAGGACTCCGGCGCTAAACCATGGTGCTATTGGCACCATGGTCCATGCCGGAGTCCGCCATGGAGAAAGGGGGAATTACCACCCCATTCCAAGTTTGGCGGGCGGTAATTCCCCCTTTCTCCATGGCCCTTCCCCATTCCCATTTTTGCCCCATAGGGCTCAATGGGAATGGGGAAGGTGGCAATTACAGTACCGCAAATTGCGGTACCGTAATTGCCATCAAGGTCCCTTTGCGGGTCCCTACTTTAACGGCTGGTCCAGATCAGCCGTCGGGTCCCGCAAAGGGACCTCATAGTAAGGCGCTAAGGGGTTAACGACGCCACAGCCTTTTACAGCGCTGTTAACCCCTTAGCGGCAGGGTCATAATGACCACCATTGTATTGAAATACATCAGTCATCAAACAATAATACAGATCCCAATCTAAATGTACAGGTTATTAACAATAACTCAACCTAACCCAGTGATAGTTAGTAACACCTATTTTACACTATGGGCCTCATTACACGGTAGGCGCCAACCATGGCGCTATTAGCGCCATGGTTGCCGCCGGTATTTTACTGTGTCCGCCTTGGTGGATGGCGGAATTACCGCCCTACTCCAAGGTGAGCGGGGGCGGTAATTCCCCTTTCACCAAGGCACTTCCCCATTCCCATTTTTGCCCCCATAGGGCTCAATGGGAATGGGGAAGGCGCAAATTGCGGTACCGTAATTAGCACCAAGGTCCCTAGCTGGCCTGTTCCTTAACGCCTGGTAAAACCAGCCATTAAGGTCGGGTCCCGCAAAGGGACCTCGTAGTAAGGCGGTAAGAGTTTACCAGTACCGGTGCCCTTACCGGTACCGGTAATCCCTTCCCGCCTACCGTGTAATGAGGCCTTATGTACCACATTAGCCAGACTTCTATACGTTTCTGTCCTGTAATGCTGTTACTAGCTGAACATTCCTCAGGGGCAGCAGATGTATGAAAAATGTGTTCTTATAGGTGGTGAGAAACAAACAGAATATGTTTAAAGGGCAACACATATGTAAACTACAAGCAAAAAATAAGTAAGTCTACAAACTCTGTACTTATAAAAGCAGAAGAGGTTGTGCAACATAATGGAATAAATCAAGCAGAAAAATAACCTGTGCATCCAACAATATTACCTCAGTGCTGCTTTGCAGACACAGTGAGAAGGAACTGTCACAAGGAAGTCCAACGTACTAAGAGGAGAACCATACAAAAAATAGTAAGTACACTATATTTCTTCCTCTAACTGTGGAGTTTGTTATGTGTACATGACTAGTAAAAACGTTGTTCTTTTTTATTTTTTTTAAATTTTTTAATGGCAAGCATCCTGGAGGAAAATTTCTCTCATGATAAAATGAGTGACGATAGCAACTCTAGTGATACACAGTACAATTTTAAAAGTAGGAAAAGTAATGCATTTTGCTTCACATGTAACTGAAGCATGCTTCTTTTTTAACAGTACATACTGCAAATGAAGGAAGTTAGCAGGAAGCGCCAGCTAATATACAAGAAGATGGGCACAGACACAGCCAAAGTGCAAATAAGGGAAATTAACCAAGAGGCTGTGTGCAAAAATGGATCAGCTCAACAGCAATTTTGCAGAGTTAAAGACATTTGTACAAAGGCATATGATATGATATGATATGGCATTTGTAACGCGCCTATACACAAGTGTTTCAAGGCGTGACGAGGCGGGGAGGGGGGGAACAAGGGGAAGACAGACAACGATCCTACTAGGCCAGGTGTCATTCAGACCGCGCAAGTGCAGGGGTAGGGGGAAGGGAAAAAGTGCAAGGGGAGGAGGAAGTGCAGTACAAAGTAAGTAGAATAAAAAATAAATAAATAGGGCCAGCTAGTGGCAAGTGCAAGGTAAGTGCAGACAAGTGCTGGGAAGGGGGGGCTGTAGGGATACAGAGACAGTCCCACAGTGCAGGGGTTGCCAGGGAGGCAGTGCAAGTGGAGAGTGGTTGGGCCCAGGACCGAGGTCGGTGAGGGTGGCCCAGTTGCAGATTCAGTGCAGTTTCTGTGAAGAATTTAGCAGGGGAGAGGTAGAGAGAAAGCAGAAGCAAAGAGGAAGGTTTTGAGGTGCTTCCGGAACCGGAGATGGACAATATTAAGTACCACTGCCTCACTTGTACCTGTGCCCCTTCCCCCTGTCCCAGCTAACCATCCCCACCAATTCCCTTCAGTCAAAGATGCTATGATGAGACCTCTATATCTTCCTCCCCTGATGACCAGCCAATGCAAAACCCCAATTCTCCTCTATGTTTCCCATTCTGGTACCCCTTCGCTTTCCTAATGCAATGTTTTTGGTGTGTGTTAATAAAGTTCTATGCGTCTACTGTTGCTGTGTGCGCGTTTTTTTGTTTAAAAAGCTTGAGTTCGCGGACAGCGTGACTGTCCGTTATCAAAATGAAGGTGTCCTGCTGTTAGGGAAATTCTCAATATGTGCTAATTTCCCTTACCTTTTGAGACCCCCAGCAACTTTGCTGGATTTCTGTAATTAGATTTTTTACCTGGGAAGAGCGTGAGCCTTTTTTTCCCCACTCTTCCATGTATTTTGTGTGTGTTTTACTTGTGTTCTTTGGTTATGTAGTTTTTAAATCAACTCCAGTGGCATCATCTTTTTCTATGTGTCACACAGCATCTTCAGTGCAGTGGCACAGGGGTGTCTTTCAGACTCCCCAAGGTTTAAATACCTTCCCTGAGACTGACTACTGTCTCCCAGGGCATGTAAAGTTAAATTGACTTTACTAGTCTCTTTACATTTACTGACCCAGCACACACTTTCGAGTGCCGGAGGGGTTGCTTGGCTCTCCCCCCCCCCCCCTGAGTCAAAACACTCATGTAACAGTGAAATGTTACCTTTTCCTATTTTAAATGGCTGGTGGCAGTGGTTTAGATCAACTACCGTGATTTTTCACGACCGCTAACAACGGTAGCTCAAAATCACGGATAGCCATGTTTTTCAATATAGCACCCCAGACCTATCTGTAAAAACAGACTCTAGTCATCTTTTTTCCCCATTTCTTTTAGGAAAAGTCCTTCTGGTGTGTAACTCTGTGCACCAAACCAGGTTTGGTCCATTTGTCCGTGCCCTTTGGCGGGCTTCTGTGCTGAAGCCCTCCTCTGGTGCCAGAGTGTCTGGGGTGGACAGGATGTGAGGGAGGTGCCCGAAACTCCCTGTGCGTAGTCTCCTAGGAGACCTGAATGCACTCTGATGTGATTGGCTGGCTGACTGTCCGGCAAGGACAGCCACCCTGCTGGGTGAGTACCAGCCAGGCTGAAGGAATGGGGGAAAACTGTTTAAAAGTAGGTCTCTGGGTCTTGGAAAGCTTAGTCGACCACTGCAACAAAAGAACCGAAGAGGAGAGGAAGGAAGAGGACTGCTGCAACTCCTGAACAGCCGGTGAAGCCCTACTGCAGGTCCGAATTGCCTGAAACTCCGACGACAGAGAAGCCCTTCAAGGTTAACTTCTTCCCTTGAGTGTGGGAACAACCAACTTGCAAGCCACCTGGACACCGTCCTATTCTGGTCGAATTTTCTTCAGAGTGCTGTTGAAAACCGGATAGCCAGAGGGAAGGAAACGAGGGGGACTTTAAGGCACTTGCACCTTAAACCGACGTCTTGCTACAGCTTTGGCCTCTTCCCTGGGCAGTGCAGGAACCTCCCAACGTCGTCCTTGTCCCCAAGACTGAAGCTCTGGAACAGCAAGATCTGCTCGAACTGCCAGGAACAACTGCCTCAGCTACAGCTTTCTTCATTTAAAAAGGTACTGTGCAAACGTGGTCCGGAAATCTTTTCGGCCATTGAGAAAGTGCGTGAAACTTTGCTCAACTACGAAGGCTTGTCCTTCCCTAAACATTCGTCAAACTTTTCGCCTAGCCAAATTCTTTACAAATCCGTGTAAAGACTTAACCGTTATATAGCAGAACTGTGCTATCCTATATAAAAGACTCTGAACCATTGACTTTGTCACAGGCCTGTTGAGAAGAATTGCTGGTTGTATTTAACTGAAACCCTTTGCCCTGCTTATGAATGTATTTGGGCTGTCTATTCTTATAACCTTGTCTTTTCCTCTCTTTTCTAAGTATCTGAAGTGCCATTTTGCTCCTACTTCATTTTTGAGCTAAACTTGTTCAGTTACTTACCGGTTGGATTTCTGTGGTGTATTAGTGTGTGATATTGAGCTGCTTATGCAAGTTTTATAAATGATTGAGTAAATAAGTGTATATTCTTTTACTAAGAAACCTCGAGTAAGTGTTTGCTTGAATCACTGTATTGGTTGGTCCTTTGTGTAACTTGTTCTGCTGCTCACTTAAACTCTTGAGATAAGTCTGGCTGCTCAGCTATCACTACCACTTTACTGTGTAGTACAGGCTTGTACCAAAGGTGAAATTGTGCTTACACTTGTATTCCTAATTGCCTGTAGTGTTCCCAAAGGGTACCGCAGGTGATTCTGCCTAACACCTGGAGCCCCATCTTTTCGCTCCAACAGTCAGGGGTGATTACACTCCCCACCACCCCTTACCTGGAGGAGCGCCAGGGGTGCCTCTCCTCTGGAATTGGTTCCCAACGGGGTCCTTCTCTTTGGGTTGCCGACGGTGGCCTGTCACCTCTGAGCCAGCAGCTGACTGAAGAGCCCAAGCCTTGCCTCATTATCACCCGGGCTTCTACCACAGTAGGAGGACTCGGAGGACCCTGTGCCCAGCTTGGCAACCGCCTCATCAATCTATGCTCTCCCTGCCCAGATTGCAGAGCCTTTGAAGGACCTTGGTGCTTTGCTCCACTCGCCCTGTTTTCACCTGCTGCCAGAGCTACTCTCCACCCCTGGGGCGCCCCGGCCCACAATTCTACACTCCCATCCCTGGAGCCACAGTACTCGGCTGCATCTATCTCGGCTATTCTCGTCTCCTCGCTCTGAACCTTCCTGGAAGGAAACTGCCAGGCAGGCAGCACCACCTCGAGCCCCCTGGCACACATTGCGCTTGCTGTCGCCTGGACCCCTACCATTGGAGTGTGGCCCAGTGGACCCCAATTTCCACCATCGGAATTGACCCTCTAACCACTGGCAACCTAGCCTAAAGGCGATCTCATCATCCGGCCCGACCACCCACCCAAGATCTGGACCAATTTACGCTCTCCCAATCGGGCCCTCAAATCCACGTTCAGGTGGCCCTACTTTGCTCTCAGTGCTAGGGCAGACCTGGGGGCCCTCTCTTCATTCTCTGGAGCGACAGGCATCTCTGAATCCCTCCCTCCCTGATCTCTCTTACCCTGAAATTACCCAGGAACCCCTCGCCGGAGCCTTGAAACAATGACCAAACACCTCAAACCCCCCAAGAACTCAGATATCACCAACATGCTACTTTCAGCAGACAAGGGGAAAAAAATCTGAGCCACGTAAGCTCGCGCCTCAAAAACCCTCGGAGGACAGAGAAGTCCTGGCGACAAAGGATGACATCCAAGCCTTTATGTTAGATATCAAGGCAGAGTTTAGGTTGTGCATGTCAGAGCTCACTACGAAGCTGGAGCGGAATGACCAGAGGGTTACAGAAGCAGAACAGAGTTTGGGAGAGGTGGAGGACTTGACTCGGGAACACTCTGCAACTCTGGTGGAAGTCCAACGTTCGATCCAAGCTCTTCGTGATAGAAGTGAAATCCTCAAATTCAAACAGGAGGATCTCAAAAACAGGGCCCAACGCAATAATCTGCGGATACAAGGGGTTCCCCTCCTCAGTGCTGGATAAAGATTTAGACGAATACGTGGACATATTTTTTCAATCGTTACTACCACATTTGGACAAGTCCCTGCTTATACTAGACCGCATCCACAGATTACCCCCTCGACGGTGTGTGGAATCGGACCCCCCTCCTGATGCGATAACAAGGATACATTTTTATACTACCAAAGAAGCTATAGCGGCAGTAGGGCGTTCGCAGGACAAGCTGACATTTCAGGGCTCCCCGCTTGAGATCTCTCAGAACCTCTCTCTCCTGACGCCGCAGAAGAGGAGGGCTCTTCAGCCCCTTCTGCTCTTCCTCTGGGAGCGCCAGATTCGATACCGATGGTTCTCCAATTCTCATACAATGCAACCCCCCGCAGAATCTCTGACCTTGAAGATGCCACCATGATCTTTTGCCCGGGCTCCCTCGGTGGAGATGGTAACCCCCCTGCGGATCGGACTGAAGCAGAAGCGAGCTCCTCTCCCCCCAAACCGAGGCGCTCACCCTGGACGAGGGTCCAGAGAAACCGGCGGCCCTACCACAGTCCAGACGGCTGGAAACGACAAATCACAAAACCATTGCTGCGGGCTTCACACAGCCCATGCTTAACTCCAAGGTGTATGTCACCAAAACCCCCTTGGAATGGAACTCGAACTCAGTTACCTGTCCTAGCCATGTTGGGTCCATGGAAAGGTATTGGCCCCGTTGGCCACGGGATAGGCCAGATTAAAATAATCGGCTTCCCTATCTTCTACAACGTTGAGCTCTCGATCTCCCACTGGAGGTTAATGCTAGAAGTTCTACCCTTCCGTTGGAGGTTATTGTTAAAACCCCAACCACATGATATGATATATCATGTATCCCATCATATATCCCTTACTTCTTGTGCAGGTCGGTACCACCTCTTTAACATCTGTAAAGTCAGTTCCTCTCTCACCTTTCATGCTACCAAACTTTTAATCTCCTCCCTCATCTTCTCTCGTCTCTTCTATTGTTCTTCGCTCTTCCTTGGTCTCCCTGCCTCCCACCTTGCCCCCCTCAAATCCAGCTACCAATCTGCTATCCGCACCCTTCTCGCTCCCCTGGACTCCATCTCTAACTCACTCTCCAACCTAGGCTTGCTTCCTTTCCACTCCCAACTTAAATTTCACTTCCTTTGTCTTGTCTTGTCTTTAAATCTCTCCATGACCTTGCCCCTCCATATCTCTCCTCTCTCCTCTCATTCCATAATCCCTCTCGCGCCCCTCCCTCCGCTGATCTCTTCTTACTTTCTGCTTCCCCTCCCCCTTGTACGTCATCTTGTTTCCGCTCCTTTCAGCTCCTTGCCCCTTTACACTGGAACTCCCAGCCTCTTTCTATCTGCTCCATCCCCACCTATTCTTCATTCCGTTCCTCCTTGAAATCACTACTTCATCCCCCCGGACACCCTATTCTCTCTCTCCCTTTCTTTCTCTCTCTCTCTCCCTCTATTACCCCCCATCTCAGCGCTATCCACTCTTCCCCGTCCTCCCCATGATCTCTCTTCCTATGTAATTTAATTCCTTCCTTCCTTCCCTCCCTTCCTTCCTTCCTTCCCTTCCTTCCTACCTTCCCTTCCTTCCCTTCCTTCCCTTCCCTTCCTTCCTTCCTTCCCTTCCTTATTCCCCTCCCCTTCTCCTCCTCCCCCTCAAATGCAAATTGTTCTACATACTGTTTTTTGGTCTAATTCATGTATATTGTTTGCTTCTACTGTTCTGTTGTGTATTCTTGCTGTTAAACTGTAAAGCGCCTTGTATTAAGGCGCTATTTAAATACAATAAATACAAATACAAATTCAAATAAATGATGACAATATCCTGATCAAACCCCGAGGCGATGACTGAGCTCAACTCTACCCAGCCCAACCCGCCCCCCCGGGGTGCCACAGAGGCCCGGGACTCTCCCCCTCCGCCCCCAAAAACTGAAATTTGTTACGCTGAATGTAAGGGGTCTGAACTCCCCCCGCCCCCAAAAAGGAAATTGATCCTACAACATTTACAGGACAGGGAATCCTCTGTGGTTATCCTGCAAGAGACTCACTTAATCCCGGCAGACTTCATCCGCCTCAGATCTTAGCCACTGCAACTTCTGGCCTCCAATGGCACCAAGAAAGGGGGCACTGCCATTCTTTTTGCAAGAAACCTCAAACCACACATTCTGGAAACCCCGAGTTTCCCTGAGGGCCGCTTCATGGCAGTCAAATGCCCGATTTATGGACAGCTCTACTCCTCATCTCAGTTTATGCCCCAAACTACAATCAAGAAGAGTTCTACAAGCACTTGGAAGGATCCATCCTCCCGTTCATCGAGGGTCAGACTATCATCGGGGGTGACTTCAACCGGGTCCCTGTCCCGCTCAAGGACAAATCGCATCTCCCGGCTCACAGAGACTCGAGGCTGGCGGTGGGCCTTCCCCACCTGGTTCAGGACCTTGAATGTGGTCGACACATGGAGAGTGTTCCATCCCAACGAAAGAGACTTCTCTTTCTACTCATATGTCCACAGAACCTATTCCCGGATCGACCTCCTGCTGGCCTCCCCCCAGGCTTTGGCTTTCACGGACGACATCATGTCATCTTGACGCTCTGGGCCCACGACCCTGACCCTCCTCCCCGTCGCCGATGGAATCTATACGACCCCGTCCTCAACCAACGATATATCACTAAGTGTCATGATCTCTGCTTCCAAAAGGTCAGGGTTTTCCCCAACTCCCTTGGAAGCAGATCCATAACCCAGGTTCCGAGGGCCAACCAGTCCCAATTGGGACCTTTTGGACCCAGTCCTGGCGCCAGTGGCACCAGGCTCATAAATATGCCCAGTCCCAGCGCTGGAAGCGCCGGGCTCATAATGCTTGGGTGGACTTACCTGCAGCAGACCATGCTGCTTACTTGCCTGCCAGTTGAGCCTCTGATCCTCTTCTGTTTGGAACTACTTTTCCTGTTGGGTGGGGCAGGAGCCACTCCCTAGGTTCAGAACACTGGAACTCTTCTGGAAAGCAGGAACTCTTTTCTTACCTAGGCGTGGCTGTGGAAGGAGACACCTAAGCACTACAGGAGGCTATTTAAACCACACCCGATGGATGAATCTTGCTTTGCGTTATTCTGCATCCTCTGCAGCAGAACGCTCATTGTGTCTTCTGCATCTGATCCTGGGCCTAAGGAAAAAAGCTTACCATCCTGAATCCAGTCTTCAGCAACACCTATAAAGACAAGAAAGAACAGGTTAGCATTACGGTCTTCAGTGACAGCGCTTCACTTACCTGGTCCATCGGCTGTCATCAACGCCTCGCGCTGCATTCCGGCATCTGAAAGACAAAGGCTTACCTACTCTTCGTGCGCTCCGGAGGTCTCCGCACTGCATTCCGGCATCTGAAAGACAAAAGCTCACCAACTCTTCGCACGCTCCGGAGGCCTTCGGCGCTGCATCCCGCATCTGAAAGACAAAACAAGGTGCGTTTAAAGACATTGGGGAACTTTAATACTCACGTGCCATTACTCCTTTCCACATCTAACCCAGTGGGTATTCCGGCACCCTGCAGCCGCTCCGAACTTGTACCTGCAAAATAAAAAGACAGTTAGAGCGCATCGTGAAGCAGGCAACAAGCGCTTATTTACGTGCTTCCAGGCGCTTCTATTCATCACACGGGCTCCATCTTCAACTCACTTCAGCCCGTCATCCGCCATCGCCGGAACCCTGCAAAACAAGAGACATCATTACTAAAGACTTTTAAAGACATTAGAATTACTCGAAACTTACCGTTCGTGCAGTAAACGACGAACAGCAGTCCTCTGAAGTCAAGAGGCCTGCTCCCCTTATCCAGTGAAGTAACTGGTTACAGCACCCTGCCCCGAGGCAGATGGAGAGCACGGCGTTCACTTACCTAAGGTGAGAGCGTTGACCTTTGGTGTTCTACAGGAGAAGAGAAAGGGAAGAAGAGAGAGACATTCAATAACCCAGTTCATTAATCCCATATTTTCTATCTGCAGACATCTTACCCTTCGAGTCAGACATACAGCGCACAGAGGTCCAGCCCAAAGAGCCAGCCGTGTGTTACACATCACCTTTGAAGATACGGCATACGCCCAGTCAAGACCGGCGCCTCTACGGGAATCAGGTGAGCGTTACACTAAGGCATTCATTAGCTAAGACTATTAGGAATTTCTTCAGGGAAAACCGGAAAGAGGACACTTCCCCAGCTAAAACTTGGTCTCCTATGAAAGCAGTGGTGCGAGGAGAACTCATTGCCCAGGGAGCGGCCTTTCATAAACACAGGCGGCAAACCTGCATAACCCTGGAAAACGAGGTGCACAAAGCGGAGGACACGTGCAAACGCAAAAACTGGAACCCGAAAGCTCATCGGGCCCTGCAGGCTGCGCGAAAGAGGCTGGAGGCCCACTATGCTGAGGACACTGCCCAACTTCTGGCCAAAACCAAACAAGGGTAGTATGCAAAAAAAACTATTAGTTGACAAACTCACCAAAGCAAAGAAGCGCAACACCATTTTGGGCCTATGCGACCCACAAGGCAGAGTCCAATTAGCGGATCAGGACAAGCTACGTCTTGCGGTCGCCCACCTGTCGGGCATAATGTCAGCAGTCCCAAGAGGTGCAACAGGACTACTTACAAGGGGCTGCTCTTCCTCCCCTCAAGGACGCGGTGAGGGAGAGCCTCGAGGGCCCTATTACAGGTGAGGAGATCGACGCCACTATTAAGGGCCTTAAAACCAGAGCGCCGGGCCCGGACGGATACACAATCCGGTTTTACAAAATCTTTCGCCCTAACTTATAGCGCCTCTCACAAACGTATTCAATTCCTTTGCCACCTCGGGAACAATCACCCCCTCCATGCAGGAATCCATCACAGTCCTCATCCTCAAGCCAGGGAAAGACCCCTGGGACAATAACTCATACAGACCCATCTCACTGTTAAACCTTGATGCCAGCATATATTCCAAAATGTTGGCAAACCGCTTGGCAGGCGTCCTTCCCGACATTATAAACCCGGATCAAACCGGATTCATTATGCACAGGTCAACTGGGGACAATATTCGCAGAGTCTTGAATCTAATAGATGTCGCAAACCAGGTCTTGCAGAAGCTTGCTTTGTTGGCCCTGGACGAAACCAAAGCATCCGACAAAGTGGACTGGGCATTTCTGCGACTTTCCCTTGAATCTCTCCAGTTTGGGCCCATTTTCCAAAAGCTGGTATTAGCTAACTAATAATCCCCAAAGACCTTCCTTAGAGTCAATGGCCTCCTCTCTGACCCGATTCCCCTGACATGCGGAACCAGACAGGCATGCCCCCTCTTCTCCCTTGCTTTTCGCTCTCGCTATGGAACCCTGCGCCCAACGGGTCCGTGTAAACCCTCAGATCAAAGGCCTCGAAGTGGGCCCCTTCCAACACAAAATCGAACTTTATGCTGATAATGTCCTGCTATCTATTACAGGCACCTCCACTTCATTGAAACCAGCACTCACTGAGACCCATAAGTTTGGAAGTGTGGCAGGTTTTGCCTTTAACTATGGAAAATCCATTGCTCTGGGAGTGAGGTTGGGGCCGGGGGAGCGGGAATCCTTTTGAGACCCTATGCCTGATCCGATGGATTGAAAAGGTCATCCCCTATCTAGGGGTCCAGATTCCGGCCCACCTGCGAGATGTCTATCAGGCAAACTTTCCCTCACTCTTCAAAGACCTGGAGATCTTGATCGATGGCTCCCGCAGGAGATCTTGCTCCTTGGCCGTATCACCGCCTGCAAAATGAACCTACTTCCACGGTTCCTCCACGCTTGTGCGTCCCTTCCTATTACGATCCCCTTGCCCCTGATTCGGCGTCTCCAGTGAAAAATGTTCCAATTTATTTGGAGGGGTAGGAAATCACAAATCCCCCAGAAAATAATGATGAGCAGCCCCAGACTCGGTGGCTTGGGGGTCCCCGACCTTTGGAAGTATCAGATTGCAGCACAATTAGCCCACATCCAGGCCTGGCTCATCGCTCATGGGGGCCGAAATGGGGGAGTAATCTGGTCTACCCCTCCCCCTGTGCTTTCTTCCATACACCCCCCCACCCCCGCTCTGCGCCGTTCCTGGCTGGGAACCTTATCTTCTACTAAACACACCCTTAAAGCATGGAATTGGGCGTTGGAACATAAAGGCATCCCGGGGGGTCTGGGCCCCTCCTCCCCAATCTTTCAGATTCCGGCATTTATCACGGGGCTCTCGTCCTGTGAACTTTAAGAACTGGGTGGCGGGGGTCTCGGAACCCTAGCCAACTTTTTTTGAGACAACCACGCACCTTTGAGCAGTGCAAAGCTGCCTTCCAGTTGGCAGAAACCGACAGGTTCACTTACCTGCAGCTTCGACACTGGTGCTCTCATCCACTGACTCTTTCAGCAGCCCTACGCGCCCCAAGCCCCCTTGAACTCACCATCAAAGACCTACCAACTTGAGGGAGAACTTCGACCGTCTACAAGTTACTGCAAGTGGACCTCCTTTCGGCTAGGGCCCCATATATGTCACTGTGGGAGGCAGATTTGGGGAACACCATAGAGGACCAGACTTGGGTGGGCTTCTAGTCAAGGACGCACTCTTCTTCCTTCAGCATCACCAAACTGGAGTGCGCTCATAAATTACTTCTACGGTGATATTACCCCCCACTCTGCTTACCTCATTTCCACCGGGGCTTAGACCCCCCCCCCCCAATGCTGGCGCCGCTGTGGACTCCCGGGGTCTTACTTCCATATGTGGTGGCCAAGCCTAGTGGTAAAGGAGTTTTGGTCCCAATGTATTATACAATTAAAGACATGACTCAGGCGGTGATTCCATTGGAGCCTGAATCGGTCCTCCTTGGAGTCCCAATCCCGGGCTCCTAACCTGAATCTGGCAGGCGAGCTGCCCTCTTAACCCAACTCTTGTTAGCCGCAAAAATCAAGGTGGCCCACACATGGAAGTCCGCCGAGGGCCCCCTGATGATACTATGGTGGCTAAAGCTCTGGGACATTTTGATAGCAGAGAAAATCACTGCAGCTAACAATGGCCTCCTTCACTGCTTCTCGAACACCTGGGCGCCTTTTCTAGAATAGGACCAGAACTTCCCGGCACTAACTTAGAAGCCATGGCTGATTGGGAGTGGGAGCAAAGAACGTGTGTATGCTAATCTGGGGGTATGATATTATTGTTTATTTTCACTGTCATCTGTGTGCTGTTTTAAAATAAACATGTTAAAAAAAAAAAGTCTCCAAGATTTCTGCCTCTAGATTCATCCACATCTGCATCCATCAACACGAACTACAGGTATGCATATATTTTGTAAAGTACATTTGCAACTCTTTTACAAATGCATCTGAACAGGGTGCCTGCCACTTACCCTGCATAACCTACTCAATATTCATACTCTCATTTGTCCCATCTCCTGACAACAAGTGGCAGGTACTTACAATGCTGTGTCCTTTCAAAGTGTTCTTTTAATGCCAACTTGCATAACAGTTGCAAACCACATATTTCAATTTTAGCAGCACTCTAATTTAAAAAAAAAAGAAAAGTAAACCACATTGCGCCAGATCCTTGTGAAACTTCAATACATTACCACAACATGCATGCTTGCCCGTAGCACCCATTGTAATGTGCAAACTGTTATTTTCTTCTTTCATTCTGTCACTTTTACAACCACTTCTCCCACTAAAACACTTGCTGTAAAATTCCCAGAATGCACACAGAACACGAAAATGCATTTATGTTACCAAAGCATGGCAAATACATAGATTGCAAAATTAACAAAATGGACTGCGCTTACAACTACTAATTTCATCACCATTTGAAGGACACCAAATAGATGCATGTGTACATTGGCAACAATGCTATCTGTGAATTTTAATAAATACATGAAAGGAACAGGAAAGGATTTTTGCAACATACTGCAATGACACTCATGTAGCAAGCATCTATTTGTGGCAAAGTTAATAAAATGGCACGCAGTTTCTTGTTTCTAATCTGTACATCTTTCCGGGATTCTGCCTTTTTCTCAGCCTACTAGGACTTGCACTACTCCATTTCCAATGCAAATAGTGCAACAACTCACACACTTCAAAAACTGTAGCCCTGTAGTAGGGCATACTTATCACAGCACCACCGGCCCCCATACCAACGATGCTGATGCTTCCAAGTCTCAATTCCTATACAGTGCGGTACAATGCACACTCATACAGACTAACGTTTTGCATTTTCCTACACCCGACCAGTGTTACAGCCGTATTTGTAATCTCGTGCAATGTTACTAACTCTTCTTCTTAACAAATCCTCCTACAACGTAAAATAATGTCTTCTTCCAGTACAAATATTGCGCCATTAACACACATACCCACTAACTTCCTTCTTTTGCAATTGCAGTGAAGAAAAGCCTCCTGAAAAACAGAAACATCTCTACTGGAAGATAAAACCCAGAAGAAACCTACTCTTCACATCCAACAAAGTGCAGTACTGTAGTAGTATTCTTCCTGTTACTCATTCAGTAGCCTACACAATGATATCCAATCCAACAGCATTTGCTTCACTCTTACTCATTCCACCTCAGCAGGTACACTCTTTGTATTCTCATTTGACAACCATTATTGTAGCACTCACTTTTATCGTGAACACATCGCAATGTCCTTACTTATTCATGCACAGTACACTGTCATACACAGTGAAGCAAACCTTTCACACATCAAAATACACAGCTACTTGCACAACCTTCCCAACCAGCCCATTGCACAATCACACACCCCTCTATTTATGCCTACCCTAATATTCAGACACTCGTGCACAGTGCACGCACATACATTGCACAACTTTGACACACACACACACTTGCTTTTTGGTAGGCATTCTGTTCTGTCTGTTGGAGAAAAAAGAAAGTCCATAGAAAACAATGCAAAAATTGAGAAGATAAAACTAAAAAGCATGCAAAATAGTCATCCACCTCTAGCAAAGTTTGTAGGAAATGTTCTAGCTAATACAGTCACTGAAAAATACTGAACCAGCTAGCAGGAAAAATAAATTATGACCCCTCTTCCAAAATGTAAAAAGAAAAAGAAATGTATTAAGAAGAATAAAACTACCAGTAGCGCTAGCACTGCATCTACCACTGTTAACGTAGCCAGTTACACGTTCCTAAAAATGTATTATACAAGAAATGTTCCTTAAAAACAGCAGAGGAATCACACTCAACAAACTAATCCTAGAAGCTCTCATTGACAGTGCAATGCTCCTCAAAAGAAAATTGTTTATATTAATTTTAAACAGAATGAAACCACTAACAAATTTAATCAGTAAACTACGAAAAGTAATTTGCAACATACGCAATGTCAACATAGATACCTTTGCAAACTTCTGTGCAGGTGAGTGGATTCACACAACCAGCACAGAGCCATATTTCAATGAAGAGGCATACAAAACAAGAGCAGAGAAACCCAATTGCCATGCATGGCAGTGGCCGAGGGTATGAAATGGTAGACAACACCATTATGGCAGAAGAAACCCTCATTGAAAGAATGTCCCCAACAAACGTAAAATCAACTCGCAATTCCAGTGATCCAATCTGTCCTGTCAGCAAATGGCCCTGCATCTCAATGTGTAACTTACAAAAACAATCCTTCAAATCTGTACGGCAATTCCTCAATCACTATGTAAAAGCGAATGAGAAAATGAGAATGAAAACATTGCAAACCATGGACTCCTGTCCAGTGCGCAAATACACAGGACTGCAAGGACATTCATTAGCCTGCATTTCTGGGCCTGCTTGCAAAAGCACCTTCCACCACATCAAAATGTTAGCAAGACACCATTCCACTTAACAGAATCTTGTCCAGAGACTGTACTATGCAAAAAGTCCTGCTTTAGAACTGGAACATTTTAATCACATTCTCCTACATGGCACTGCCAAAAATCTAATTGAAGAAATAGACCACATCGAAAGCAAATATTTTTGAAGTGAAGAGCACTTCCAAAAATCCAGTAACTTCAGAGAAGACTAGCAACAACCTTACAGATGCAAACCTTCTAATACACACGTACAGAAAAACAATACCCAAGTTTAAAAGCACATCTGCTGAACTACCAAACCAAGTATGTCTGTGTAGTTGCAGAACATTTTATACAAAGAGCACCAAAACTGTAGATTTAACCTACAAATTAGAAGACAATGAGAATCCCAATGGTTCCAATTAACTCTGTACCTTATAGCAGAAAACAAATACGAAATTACTTCAATACTTTGCACATACTGCACTACAAATCTTGATAATAACCAAATGCCTTCACAGGATATCACTAATAACGTGGAAATATTCCCACTTCCAAAACCGCTCCAACAGTGTAATTTGTATGAGAGCATTATAATCCAAACAGTACACCCATTTGAAGCAATAATACACCTTCAAATTAAAACAGCCAAGTTGCCTCCTTCTAAAATACTAAAAGGCATTTGTGGCAAAGTAGTTTATTTGCCTTTAGATCTTAAAGAAAATGTAGACACTCTGGGAGTGCAACGGCCAATAGATCAATCCTTGATTATCCTAGTGAATGGTGTACCTACGAAAGACAAAGATTTGGCAACAACTAGTAGACTTAAACAAAAGTTATAGAAGCCCTACAATATCTTAAAGAGAACAATGAATACTAGAAAGAAATAAACATTGAAGAAAACCTGAGGGAATCTACTGAAATAATTCAGGATTCTTCATAAACTGGCCAATTTGAACTTGTAGATCCCATTACAGCATCCAATATTTTAGACCAGTATACAATTCACCCACTGCACTCCAAAGACAGCATAGACACACATTGAAAACAGGTTCCAATTTTTTTAAACATGGCTGCTAAGCAACTACTTCAAAAGGTACAAGACAAAGATGAAGTTTTGCAGTCAAGTAACAACAATCTCTTGGAAAACATGCATGGTACAAAATAAATACTGGTTCCGACGTCACGCAGATACACGGTGTATGCTACGGAACCTTGGCCCACCCACATGGTTTCTTACTTTGAGTTGTGCAGAATATGATTGGGAAGATTTGCACGACTTCATACGCATAGCAAACCAAAACAAAGAAGGGATAGACATAAAAACACCAGAAGAACTCTGCTCTCTTGACCCTGTAAATGTATTAGGGTACTTTCACCACCGCTTTATTGCCATGCTGCACTTCATCTGTAATAAAAAAAAAATCCTCCCCTCGGAGAAGTGAAACACTTTTGGAGAAAAGGATATCAATCCAGAGGAGCACCACACATCCACATGCTTTTGTGGATAAAAGATGCCCATAACTTTGGTCAGGACAGTGATGCCACTGTTTTGCAGTTCAATCACAAATATGTCACTTGCAACATCCCTTCAGAAAGCACACATAGTGAGCACACACATTTTACGGTTCCAAAGACATAAATGTGGGAAATATTGTCAATGCAGATATAAAAGGAAAGGCAAATACTACACCAAATGCCGCTTTGGTTTCCTTAGTCCAGATTCAGCAAAAGGACAAGTAAACAGCTTCATGTCTTCTGTTAGACACAGTGTGAAAGGCAAATCGCTTAAGAACACATATTGCATTAAAAGAAGCAAAGCTTCAAAGTACATCAATGATTACAATGCAATCATTGCCCACTTGTGGAATGCAAACATAGATGTACAGTACATTGCAGACAATTCCACGGCTATTGCACAATATGTCACAACCTACCCAACCAAAGCTCAGAAAACAGAGCTGAAAGACCTCTTGGATGACATATCATCTGACAAAACACTGTCACAAACATTATACCGCTTTGGCATAAAAATGTTCTCCCATAGACAACGTGGTTGCCACGTAACTGCAGACCGTTTAACAGGCACATCCTTATATGGGAAATCTGAAAACAGACTAGCTAAGCCTTGGTCCTGCTGCATCCAGAAAAAGAGTGCTCAAATCATACCAAGACATAGAAACAATAGCCAAAAATGATCCCAACAGCCAGGACATTTTGAAAAACAATTTATTGGACACATACTACCCAAACAGGAGTACTGCTTTGGAAAACATGCGTCTATACCACATAGCCCAAAATGTCTCATACAAGAATAATATCAAATCCAGTGCTCCAGATAAGATTTTGAGGTGGGAGTATTTTACGCATGATTTTTCAAATTAGAAAGTAAATGCAATTTCAAGTGAGTAAAAATTAGTGTTCTCCTCTGCAAGAGAGTAAAACTTATCCAACACATACACCCAATGCATACGTAAAATCAGACCCATAGACCAAAAGCGGTGTAGATCAAAGTTGTCTGGCTTGTGCAGAGCCCTTCACTCCACATGCAAACGGCACATCCCGTCTGGACACATAGTAACAGCACATCACTCCACTTGATAATGGCATATATCCTCCCTGAACATGCTAGCTACGCATCTCCTCGACACATACTAACGAGTATGCCACGTACTCTTTGCACAAGGTAAAGGCACATCTCCTTTCAGCATTTTCAGAGATGTGCTGTTAGCATTTGAAGTGCAAATTTGTGTCATTTGCATGTGTATATTGCACCATTACACTGTGCGCATGCTAACAGCACATTTCTATGCATATGCAAATGGAAGACATTGTTTTCACGTATTGATAGAACACGTTCTGTTTAGCAAGCCTGATATTTGCACACTTGACAGAACATATCTCTACCCATAGTGACCTCAAATCTCTTCTCTGCGCAGGCTATTGGCACATCTCTTCTCGTCTGCTAATGGTGCATCTTCTCTGCACACATACTCGTTGGACAACTCTCTGTACATGCGTGCTAACTGCGTGCATGAGCACAGGGGAGATGTGCATGCTAACGACATGCCTTCTACGCACATGCTAATGGGACGTATCATCTCTGCACATGCTAACTGCACATCCCATTCCTGCACGTACTAACCGCACATTCTGTGCAGCGACGGGATGTGCAGTTAGCATGTGTAAACTCCACATCGCGTCTATGCACATGCTAACGGCACAACTTGGCTCTGCATGCTAATGGCACATCTTGGATCTGCATGCTAATGGCCCTTCTATTCCATGGCACGTGCAAATGACACATATTTAATAAGTATGTACTATGGGGACATTTCTTCTCTGTGAGTGCTAACGTAGCATCTCCTCTGCCCATGCTAACACAGCACATCTCCTCTCTGCCAGTCTTAACGGCAGGGCTCCCTTCTGCACAGGCTAAAACGTTGCATACAAAGAAAGGGTGGAAAGCTACTGGGCAGCAGGAGGGCGGCCTGCACTTCCCAAGTTCCAATTACATGATGCAGCCTTGATAGGTGTGGCGCAGAGGGAAGACCGCAGAGGAGTCGCTTCTTACAAGAAATGCAATAATGAAGAATGACCGTTCACACAAGTTACTATCAGTGCTGGAAATGGACAAAATGTACTGGGGCCAAATGTACCTGATTTTCCCCCTCCCCTTTCCTTATTCAGCCTGACTCGAACATGTCCTCGCCAGCCCCCACCACAATGTACAACAGTGCTCCCCTGGCATTTTGCTCTGTTTTTTTGTAATAAATCAAGTACCATTCGAAATGGGATAATAACCGTTACCACAGCGCTTAAAAGCTGAAGGAATATGTCTAAAAGCGCTATGTAAGAAAACATACTCCCTTTCGACCTGTTATTGGCATAGCCTCCTCCGTACACAGGCAGCAGCACATCTCCTCTCTGCACATGCTAACTGAGCATCTCTTTTCTGCATGCGCCAGTGGCACATGGCCTCCTTGCATGTGCTATTGGCAAATATATTCAGTTCAGGCTAATGGAACCGTTCATCCCTGCATGGGGTAATGGCCCATCCCACATGGTATAGCCCAACAGCAAGCGCACGTCTTACTACAGCCAGCATAACTTTATAAATTATACATTACAGAGCAGGTTTGCAACAGGCAGCAAGTAATAATTGCAGATGTGTTGGCTCCCGCCCCTTTATTTCAGCACTTTGACGGGAGAGGTGGGGATGGCTGGTGGCTTGTGAGAGTAAGCCGACCTACCTGACCTCTCTCTCGTGCAGGGGCACAACAAAACCTACATTACGGGTAGCAGCAGGGGGTAATTAAGTCGTGATGGGAGGGGCCACTTCAGACAATAGG
This sequence comes from Ambystoma mexicanum, assembly GCF_040938575.1. NCBI lineage: Eukaryota > Metazoa > Chordata > Amphibia > Caudata > Ambystomatidae > Ambystoma > Ambystoma mexicanum. The sequence continues at coordinate 337,963,842 of NC_090927.1, forward strand.
CAGGGCAATTTTGGAGGCTCTGCCCCCACTGTTCTACCCACCTCCTCCCACTGTCTGGTGTGGGGAACAACTATTGAATAGTACATTTTAAAGCGCAATATGCAGAGAGGCGATGGACGACTATCTTGAAAGTAACAGCTTTAAAGTTTTACTGCATTTGTTCAAGTACATTTTTTTGAGCACACACAGTAAAACTTTAACACCGCCAGTTTGGGGGTGGGTGGGGAGACTTCCCTTACATCCTTGCCTATCAAAATGCAAGTGCGCACATCCAGGGGTGCACCTAGGCTAAAAAATTTAGGCTGTGGCTAACCCTTCAAATGATGGGAGAGGCACTAACTTCAGAGACTGTGGAGGAATGGCAAACTTACTTGTGTGGTGGCATCTAACTTCATTACTCATTGTAATAAGAATATTCTAGTGCAGCTTCAATGTTACAATCAGTTAACTGCTCTCTTCTTTGAATTTGAAGCACCCACTTCTTTCAGAACCTGAAGGTCCTAGGAAGTGTGAAAATGACAGATGGTGAAAGACTCAATATCATAGCATAACAGGGCATTGCAGAGTGTGGGGCAGTACTCTGGACGGCCCAAGCACCTTGTATTTGTATTTGTATTTATTTGTTTATAAAGCATTTTACACTAACGCGCTGCACAGTTGAACAACTTAATACATGAAACATAACAATATAACGGTAGAAGCAAATTACAATATGAATCCGTCAACAAAACAGTAAGAAGAGCAATTAACTGAATGGAATAGGGAGAGTAGTGGAGTAGGACTGTGTAGGAGGGAGACGGTTGAGGAGAGGAAGGAGGAGGGGAGGGGAAAAGGTGAGAGTGGGGAGATAGGGGGGGAGGAAGATATTCAAGGGGAAAGATAAAGGAGGGAGGGGAAGCAGGAAGGGGAAGGTGTTTCAAGGAGGAGAATGGAGAAGGAGAGATTGAAGGGAGGTGCGGAATGAGGAGAAGGTAGGGGTAGAGCAGATTGCGAGAGGTAGGAAGTTCCAGTGCAGGGGGGCTAGGAGTTGGAAGGAGCGGAAACGGGAGGGGGCACAAGGGGACGGAGGTACAGTGAGAAGGAAATGGTCAACTGAACGAAGGGAAAGGATGGGAGAATAAAAAGGAGGAGGGAGGAGCGATAAGGGGGAGCAAGACCATGGAGAGATTTGAAGACAAGTCAAAGAAAGTGAAATTTAAGTTGGGGGTGAAATGGAAGCCAGCCAAGGGAAGAGAGGGAAGTAGAGATGGAGTCACGGGGGTTAAGGAGACAGAGGGTACAGACAGCAGAATGGTAGACAGAATTGAGGGGGGCGAGATGAGAGTAGGTAGTCCAAAGAATAAGGAAGAGCAGTAGAAGAGGCGGGAGAAGATAAGGGAGGAGATTAAAAGTTTGGTAGTGTGGAAGGTGAGAGAGGGGCGGACTTTGCGAATATTAAAGAGGTGGTAGCGACAGGCACGAGAAGTGAGAGAGATATGGTGGAAGAAAGAAAGAGGAGTCAAAGTGAATGCCTAAGTTACGAGCATGCAAAGAGATAGGGAGATTAGTGGGAGGGAAGAGAATGAAAGGAGGAGGAGAGTGAGGGGGAAGAGAGTTGGAGGGAAAGAATAAGACTTCAGTCTTGTCAGTGTTGAGGGAGAGAAAACGGGAAGACATCCAGTTCTTTATGGCAGTAAGGCAGAAAGAAAGTTTTAGGTGGAGGTCAGTTGAGAAGGAAGAGAAAGAGAGGAAGAGTTGAGTGTTGTCAGCATAGAAATGGTGGGAGATGCCAAACGAGGAGATAACAGGGGCAAGGAGAGGGGTGTAAAGAGAGAAGTGGAAAGGTCCAAGCACTGAACCTTGGGGAACGCCGTATTCTAGGGGTTGGGTTGGAGAGGACTGGCTACCCCAGGAAACAGTAAAAGAGCGGGAAGAGAGGTAAGAGGATAGCCAGTTAAGAACAGAGCCTTTGAACCCAAAGGAAGAAAGAGTGTGGAGAACAAGGGGATGATCGACGGTGTCAAAGGCAGTGGAAAGGTCAAGGAGAATAAGGATAGAGGATTGCTTAGAGCAGGGTGCACAACTAGTTTTGCCAGAGGGCCAAATGTACCTTACAAGCTATCTACCGGGGGCCAGATTGTTTGTGTGGGGTAGCCGGGCGGGGCACGTGGTGAATTTACGACCGCCCCTCAGACATTTATAGTAAGTATGTGGGGGAACAAATGGGCATTTTGAGGTGTACTTCTTGTCTTTATTGCTATTTGTGCTTTCAATTCTGTAGTACACGTTATTAACAAGCCAGAAGAAAAACTGATTTGGCCCTGGGCTTCAACATGTTATCAATAGTGTGAGAACAAAAACATCCCTGCACGCCCAGCAGCAATAACCTAACAGAACTGGCTGTCCTGCAGGTGAAAAAGAGTTGTGCAGATGTGGCTGACGAGTGATCTGCCCACATTAATGACTACATGACTCCACACGCCACCACAAAACACCTCTGCTTTCACAAGCACTGTCACAAAAGACTTCAATACCCACTATCACCATTGCTTTGTCACCGGGGCAATAAATTAATGTTCTCTTTACAATACTTCATACAAAGGTGGTGTGTACAGGCCATGGAAAGAAAATATAACCAATAAAGTTTTTATTCTATACTGCTTATTACCATGCTTTATAGCACTAGTATTGACAAAATTGTGTACTAAATTGGAGGGGTGTAAAAATTTCCCCCAAAGTGTGATGGAGCGTAGCAAGGGAGCCCAAACCAATCAAGAGGTGTTGGAGCGGCAGGGGGTCTTCCTCCCCACCACCCCGGGAATAATTTTAAAACGCAAGCACACACAATGACATACACAATTTAAATTAAAGTACCTTCTGCCCTGGTCCTGATGTTTTCTCCCAGTACTACAGCTCCTGCATAGCATAAAAAAGAAGCAAAGAGCGCTTCCTGGTTCGTGCACATGAACCCAAGAGCCGGAGCGCTGATGACTAAGAGCCCATCTCCCTTTGTATGTGGTAAGAGGCACAGGAGCCCCTCCCTCATACATACACACATGCAGTTCATCAGCCAGGATCCCCAATGGGCCATGCAAGGTTGGGGAAGCAAAATGCCCCTTTTTTTACATGGCTCACTGGATAAAATCCAATGAGCTGCAAGACTTATCCTTGGCCTCAACCCCGGGGACCACATCTCTCCAGCCTTAAAATGTCTCCTCTGGCTCCTGGTTGCTGCAAAGATTAAATTCAAATCCCTCTGCATCATGCATAAGGCTTTCTGGGGCTGGGAACCACAGTGTCTACAATAGGCTCTCACCAAATACTCTCCCTCCAGATCTCTATGCTGCTCCAGTGCCAACTCTCTGCGTGTCAAGCACTTCTCTAAACAGCAAGCTGGGGGCCGATCTCTTTCCTCGGCTGGCTCCCTACTCTGGAACAGCCTCTCCCTTCCTCTCTGTCTGGAGCCGTGGGTTGGTGCAACCTTGCCCATTATGGAGAAGTGCCACTGGTGCACCGTCAAAGAATGTATGCACAGGGTCAGTGTGGATGGAGATGAAATACTGTTGACTTTAAAGTCATGGACATAAACTGCACTGTTGGTAATAGTGATTTTTGAATACATTAATGAACTCAGACAGGTGCTACAGAAGAAAGCTACCGGGCTAGCTCAGCAGGTTGAGTGACTGTTGCTAAGATGTTATATATTTAAAACTTGCTGCAAATCCTATGACTTTGCAATTCCTTATAAAAATAAGTGCTATAAAATGTATGCGGCCAGGGGATATGTTGGGCCGGTAGCTTGCTTATACCCAGGGCGAGGGCGGGGCAATTTTTGCTCACGCAGTGAAAATCAAAAATTGGCACCCATGAACCAACAGTTTAATTTCCTGATAACTGCTGTCAGTGCAAAAGAAGCATTTATTTGTGATTACGCAGCTTGACAAGCATATAGCAGCTTTAGAAATATATCCTGTGAAAAAACACAAAGGAAAGGACAAAAACAACAGGGTATTTGTGACAGTCAGACAAAAAAAAATAAAAACATTTTAAATGACACGAATGAATGTAAATTCCAGAAGCACATTTCAGTTTGGAAATGGCATCTGTTTTTTTTATCAGTTTAAGTTGCACATTTGGTAAACTAAAGTGTGCCCACCATGTACATAGCCTGCTTTTATCAGTGATAGCCCCCACCCCAGTGATATTCATGGCCCATTGCTTCCCGTGGCGTCCCTTTCAGGCCAGATGAAAGAACACAGGCAGTGCAAATGGAGCCTGCTAGGCATGAATGATGGCTGGGCTAAGGAGAACCTTTAATGCCCTTGCAAAGAGTTCTTTGCCAGAGGTCTGGGAGGAGGGGAACAGGCCATCAATTAGAAAGGCAATTACCCCCCTCCTGGGACGCCTCGCCTATGCCAGCAACATGTCAGGCTTCAAAGACTTTCATAATGAAGTGCCGCCAGCTGTGTTTTCTGTTGCTTGAAGTGGGCCGCACTTCATTATGAAAGTCCTTGTCTACTAAACTCACCTAACATGAGTATACTTATTGCCTCTGTCAATTTCATGAATAACCTTTGTTTGCCTATGACAATAGATGATTAATTTTTTTTAAAGTTAAATACTATATGATTCAAATAATATGAATGGAAACTTGATGAATTTTAATTTCATGAAAAATTGTATAGATTTTGAATTATTGTATAAAATCATTTTTGTATGACAATCTTGTAAAAAATCATAAATGATTAAATACAAGTAAATAAAAAAAAAAAAAAAAGAAAGTCCTTTTCTTCAGGGGGGCGCAAAGCCGTATGTTGTGCACCCCAGGCTTAGAGTGTCGAGCGAGAGGACAGAATTAAGGATGTAGGTGAAAGCAGTTTCAGGAGAGTGTTTAGGACGGAAGCCAGATTGGAGGGAGGTAGAAGAGAGAGATTGGAGACAAAGGATGAGAGCTGAGAGTAGGCGAGGCGCTCGAGGAGCTTAGAGAGGAATGGAAGAAGAGAGATAGGGCAAAAGTTAGAAGTGAGAAGGGGATCAGCAGAAGGTTTCTTCAAAATGTGGATGATCGTGGCGCGCTTAAAAGCAGAGGGAAAGGTGGCTGAGGAAAGACAGATGTTGAAGAAGGAAGTAAGGTAGGGAATAAGAAGGGTAGATCTTAGGAATAAGAAGGGATGGGAGCGAATTGGTTGGGGCGGACGTGGGTGGGCTTTGGAGAGGCGGGTGAAGACTTCAGAGGGGGAGATAGGTGAGGAGGAGGACATGCAGGATGGGGGAGGGGGGGAGAAGAGGGGAAATCCGAGGAGCAGTTGATTTTTTGCCAAAGGGACAGGATCTTGGAGGAGAAGAAGCTAGCGAAGTCAGAGGGAGAAAATGTAGAAGAGGAGGAGGGATCAGGGGTAAGGAGGGAGAAGTCGAGAGAGAGTTTGGAAGATATGGCGAGGGTGGGAGGCTTGGGAGTGGAGGAGGTTAGAGTAATAGGAGCGTTTATGCCGAGGCAAGACGAGAGTCAAAGAGAGCGTGATAAGAGAAATATGAGGTTTGGTTGGAAAGTGAAGGAGATTTGAGCCAGAGTCTCGCCAGGCGCCGCATAGAGAGGAGTTGAGGAGTGAGCCACGGTTGAGAGGGTTTCCGGGTTGGACGTTAGAAAGACAGGTAGGGAGTAGAGTTGATCAAGGGAAGAGGAAATAGAAGAGGAAAGAGTGGATAGAGCATTGTTGGCTGACAATGAAGAGAAGTCTTGGAGAGAGGGGAGAGAAGAAGAGCAAGTGTCAAAGAGGGAAGGATCAAAGATGCGAAAGTCACGCTGTGAGAATATGGGAGGAGAGGGTTTAGTAGAAGAGGAATGTGGAAAGGGAGTAAGGGAGTAAGGCATGATCGGAGAGATAGACAGGAAGAGTAGAGACTGGGGAAGTGGGGTAGGATGAATTGAAGATGAGGTCTAGAGTGGAGTCAGAGGAATGAGTGGGGGAAGAAGGAAGGGGGGAAAGGAGGTAGGAGTTAAGGATGGAGAAGAGGGGTGATGAATGAGGAGGAAAAGGGAGGTGAAGATTAAAGTCGCCAAGTACAGTTAGAGGATAGGGGGAGGGAGAGATAAGCGAGAGGAGGTGATCGAGATCTTCATAGAAGGAAGAAAGAGGGCCAGGGGGACGATAGATGATAAGAAAGGAAATGGGGTGAGGAGGAGAGGAGAAAGATTTGTAAAGAAATTCAAAGGAAGGGAAAGAAGGAAGAGGTGGTGAGGAGGAAACTACTAGTGGCTGGGAGCAACAGGGGAGAAAATGTAATGTTGGTTCTACCACAGTCCGCTATACTAGAATCTCTGGTGCACTGACTGGCTGGTGACACTATGTCTGCCTGTGAAATCCAGTGTTACAAGAATGGGGGAGGACCAGTGCAGCAATAATGCAATTCTATGCAGCAGTATTGGAGCCACTAGCAGAGTAGCACCAGTATACACCAATGTGTCCCTACACTAAAACTGTTGTTTTGTAAGGGTGTAAACTTATAAGCACTCCAATTTTTGCAATTGAAGTCAGGTGAGATTATATTATTTGCCCAGCATCACACACTTACGCTAAACAGCGAAGCTGGGATTTTAACCTGCTCTTTCAATTTGGGCATGGCCACCTTCTTCCGCACTTTACTTGGAACAAAACTTTTAGTTTTGGGTGTCAATACCTACAATAATTCTGTCCTATAGAGTTTACTTGCATAGTAAAGCATCATAACATGTCAATCCTTAGAGCAGCATTTTGTGCCAAAATAATATCACTGTACCTTTATTTTCCAAATCCTGCATGGAAAACTAGAAGATGCAAAAGGCAAAACATCCTGGATTTATTTTCAGCGCTTCAAAAACACCCCAAAAGATAAGTTGTGCCATAAACTCACTTAGGTTTGGAGATTCGTCACAAACATCCAGCTTGTTGTTATGTATGGTTATTAAAGAATATTAAACTAAGGACATCAAAGCAAACTTAACTTTTTAGCATATCAAGCTATTAGACGATATGGGTATGAACACATTTTAAAAGGGTGCATACTTTATTGTGCTGCTCACTTAGCTGTCACAGATTTGGTCTTTCAGTTGGAAATTCACCATCATGCGTAAGAAAGGCTATGCTGCTGACAAAAGAAACGCTACAGTGCCATCTAGTGGTGGAAAGTATGTTTTATTTAATGAATAAATCAAAGCGTACACGGTACGCAGTAGAAAATAAAATCATCCGTATTTGCCATAATTACATGCGTAAAAAAGGCACAATACGCAAGTTATCTGGAGGGCTGATTAAACCAGATGAAAAACAAGGTAAATACATAGTCAAAACCTGTGAAAGCAGCCTTATTAAACTTACCAAACCCAGCTTGATTAATCATATGAAGCTTACATTTAAAACTCCTCAACATAGAGAACTTTACTACATGTCCCTACTCCAACCTTTTAAACCATGGAGAAAAGGAGACGATTTATTAGGCACCCATGACTCCTATGAAGATGCTTTCAATGCAAATGAAAGCAGTATAAGAAATATAAATTTCAAGCAGTAAAAAAACATATTGGACAGTGAACGCCAACAAGAGGAAGAAGTTCAAGCACAACTAAATGAAGACACTCCTGAAGGCAGTCAACCTTCTGTTACAGGAAGACAAGAACCACTAATAGTAAATGAAGCAGAATTAGCAATGACTGAAGTAGAAAACACCATGTGTCAATATGAGGAATCTGAAGAAAACTTTGCTCTGCTAAAATCACAACTCAATGATGAAAGCCGTAGCATTTTCCTGGAAGTAACTAAAGAAATTGAACATGGTGTTCAGCACGAAACTAAAACTTGTAGCTGTCAAAATTATAAACCTGTACTCCTGTATTTAAGTGGTGAAGCTGGTTCAGGCAAAAGATTCTTAATAAAAATCATCAGTAAGTTCCTCCAAAAATTGACAAACAACAACCTTTCAGCTGTTGTAACAGCCCCCAGAGGTTGAGCTGCCTACAACATAGGTGGCGTTACTTCACACCGACTACTGCTCCTTCCAGTAGAAAACCAAAACAAATTAGATTACTACAAACTTTCAAAAGAAGCTGCTATGGAGCTACGCAGAATTCTGAAACAAAAGAAATTGATCCAAATACATGAGGTGAGCATCGTCTCCAACCTAATGTTGGCTTTGATTCACCTCAGATTGCAAGAGGTCCTTAAAACGAACTACGAAGAACTCTTGGAGGAAATTACTTTGTTTTCGGAGATCTTCTACAATTTACACTAGTGAAAGGTGAACCTATTTTTAAAACCTTTGGACACAAACAGTGCCGTAACACACTTGGCAGCATAGGAAATGTATGTCTCTGGCAACATTTCCAATACAGAGAACCAACTCAAAACATGCGTCAGTCTGCAGACCTCACCTATGATAACCTTTTAAAAAAGCATTCGGATTGGTCTGCTTTCTAAGTATGCACTGTCTATCTTAAATAGTGGACTCATCCATTAGCTATACGGGCATAACACATCTGATCCTGATGGAATGGAACAATTAGCACACAAAAATGTTACATGTATGTCCTTAATGCCAGCCCTAGCAAGCTGTACACAATTCAATGAAATAAAAAAAATAAAAAATGCAACCAATAGTGCAAATTAACTCCACAGACAAACTGGAAGTGCATGGCATGACACTGCCTATGTTTCAACAAGCCAAACCACGACTAAATAGCTTAGAAAACTGCATTTCCAACACAGCTGGTTTGGAGAAAACGTTGTGTTTAAACTGTAGAGTAATGCTAAAACATAACCTTGACGTGGAGCAAAGTTTAGTTAATGGAGCCATTGGTACAGTTGTTGGCTTCCAGACATATCCACGTGACAACATTCAGTTTGTCAACATCCACTTTGACAAACTTTCAGAAGTTAAATGGATAGGACGCCCAACTGCCCGATTCCTTGTTTTCAAAGACATGTATGTATGCAGAGAACAGTTCTCTCCGTCTCTTGCATATGCAGTCACTATTCATAAATTACAAGGTCTAACCCTAGATCAGGGATGGATTGACATTGGCAGCACAGTCTTTAAAGAAGGTTTGGGTTATGTAGCACTGTCACGGCTACATACACTTGAAGGACTATTTCTAGTCAATTTTGATACAAACAAAGTCAAGGCTGACATTCCTTGCATCGTAGAGTACAACAGACTATGCGCACTCTACACACCCCATCTCAATATGTATCCTGTTCCTCAAAAAGGAAAATGTGTTAAAAGAAAAGCAATGCAAGCAGAACTTATAGGAGATCTCACAACACTACCATCAAAGAAATTGAAAACAGCTGCTACTCCATCAAGTAGCACAACCACAAAAGGATGTAGTGTAAGTGCACATCCAACAGCACAAAGAAAGGGAAGTATGTCTTCTAAAAAAAAGTGGCGCTCCAGCAAATGACACAGACACAGAACTGTCGGGTCCATTCAAATTTTTCAACACAGCTGGTGTACATTTCTAAGCAAATGTAGCAATCAATGTTCTGTTCCAATAGCCACCAATTATTCAAAACATTTACTTGAACGACGCAGACCAGTTGTGTTCCGTCATAGAAATGCAAAAAACAATCCTGACAACACTTACAGTGTCTCAGGAATAAGGCAGGAATTGGACCACTGTGTGGGAATGGTGAGATTCACCATAAACACACAAGAAGAATGACAAGAATGTCTAATGTACTTACTGCAAGCGCTCGAAAGCAAAAATATACCTATGAATTAAATCTTCCAGATTATATATATGTGGAAACATACATGCACTCTCTGCAACCATGTTGCGCAGGATCAAGTCCCTGATGAGCGCTTTGTGCAAGTATCTATACCTAATTGTGACTCCATTCCATTTCAGCAGCTGGTGCAAAATGCAAATCATGGTATATTATGTACTGTTTGCAATTCAGACAATCGTTCCACCTCACGCAAACTCACATAGCCAATACGTAATAGTAATGCTTTTAAGATACAGCGCAGATGGTACCAAAAACAACTGCAAGCTTACTAGCTTCACAAACAGGCAGGTAGGGTTTCGCAAGATAACCTTCACAACAGTAGGCATAATCTACCACACGGGTGCCACAACCAGTGCAGGTCACTATACTGCATACATTAAAATGAAATGTGGGTGGTTTGAATGCAATGATGCTTCTGTTACTCTGAAACAGAGATTACCAGCAAATCTAACAAATGCCTACTTAATTTTCCTGAAACCTAAATTTACTCACTGACCTGTAAAAGTAGCATAACCTACTGCCCGATAGACACCAATAGGTATGTAAGTGCAAAAGAAAATACCCTTCTGCCCTGTGAAACTGTAAGGATTTAGCATACACCAACTGGTCCGTGAGTACATCAGTTGCGCTGCAATGCTGTTTCGGAAATGGAAAATAGTTTCAATATGGCAACAGATGTGCATGTTGTTTTTTTATAATGCTATACAGTTTTTTCCCCAAAGACACAGAAACCACAACTGTGGAAAACACGCACTAATATTGTTTAACCCATAGTACTTAAAAAGTACTGAATGAGGGTCTACAAACTGTACTCACTAACCTGTAAAAGTACCAACTGTTAGAATATGCCAACTGCTGTCTAACTGTGCCCATCCCACTGCAATGAATACAGCAACTGGCATCTAACTGCACCCATAATACTGCAATGTCACTTGAAAATAACTTGAAATCCACCAACGGGAATGAAAGTGCTTCAAAACATACCCTGCAAAACTGTGAAACTATGAACAGTTGGAATACGCCAACTGGTATCCAACTTCACCCATAATACTGCACAAATTACTTTCCATTACCATAAAAGTTAAAATCCACCAGCAAAAATGAAAGTTCTTCTGAAGATGCCCTTAAAGACTCGTAAAGTATCAGTCAGAATATGCCAACTGATATCTCAGTACACCCACAGTAATACAATGTTACTTCCAGTGGTAAAACTGCTAAAATCCACCTTCAAGAATCAAACCGCTTCAAAAGATACCCTTGAGAACTATGAATCTAGCAACAGTTAGAATACACTAACTGGTATCTAACTGCAACCGTCTCGGGAGGACAGGTCAGGGGCAACGCGCTCGCCTTGGAAGCAAGACGACACAGAGCAACACATGTTCGATCCCCGGGTCCGTGATTAGAAACCTCTGGGTATTAAGCACATTATAAATAACCTATCATATCATATCATCTAACCATATCGACATCACTTCCGAAAAGCAAAAACACATACACCATTTCAATTCCTCCTACTGCAACAGTGCTTGTAACAGCAAAACCACAAAGTTGTGCACCTTAAAGATTCCTTTAAGTACTTCACACTTCAATGAATAAAAGTACTAGTGTTTCTTTTTTATTCTACATGGATTTTTCTTCCTACAGACCCAATGATTATGCAACTGAACACATAAACTGAGCACATTGCACAGTAAAGTGTTTTGAAGCATAGTACTTGTAATGTACTAATTATGAGGGTCTACAAAAGTACATGAATATGTGAAATTGTGTAGAAACGACATTATGAAGTACCTTAACTAACAAATTATGCTGTTTTTTTCACAGAGAAAGAAACAAAGATTTCTCCTGCATCACCACATGCAAGAAACAGAATGTGTGCCCGCAATGGCACAATATTTTAAAGTGCTATTTCCACTTCAATGGTTTTCTGTCACTGTGTTCCAAAATGTGTGCAGTGCCTGGACAGTATGTATATTGAGTATACGTATATTAGTGTCATGCTTCTTTCTAATGGTCAAATTGCATTTCTATACACATATTTGTGCAATGCTTATGCCAGTGGGCACATTATTGGGTGCATGGCTGTATTATGCTGTGGTGGTTGTGGCCAGCCCCTAGACTCTTGGGTGCATGGCCTTAGGCCTAAGGCCATGCACCCAGGAATCTGGCCAGCGGCCACAACCCACACACCACAATTAACCAATTGGAAGCAAGACAACATGAAGCAACACAGGTTAGATCCCCGGGTCCACGCTTAGGAACCTCTGGGTATTTAATTGCGTTATAAATACGCAACTAAAACAAAAACACAATTACGCAACTAAAACAAAAAACAATTCCTGTAACAGCCCCTCAATGCCTGTGGGCTGTGTGAGCGCTACAAAAATAAAATGCAAAAATAAATAAATAATAACCTTTACCATCCCAATTTGAACACTATCTGCACATATTGAAGTAGACCGCCAACCCCATTTTTCCCCAATGCCAATATCACCATATCATCCAGACTCCACTACTGTAAGAAGCCCTCGTGCAGTCACCAAATAAGCCCAAACATGTTTCTGCAACTGCCCACCAAACACTAGGTAGTGCAATAGTTGTGGGTAAACTCTTGGTTCCATGGCCCTATGATAGTGCAGTCGTTCTGCCAGTGCCTACATTCTTTATCAATCCTCCCATCATCTACATTCCACTCCCCTAACCTAATAAAGCCTGCCTGCAGTCACCACATAAACTCTCCGCCCAAAGGCCTGGTCTATGCACTACTGTACACATTATCGTAATGGTTTTTTCCAATAGCCAAATTCCACTTCTGTACACGTAATATTACAGTACTTACAGCCAGTGGCCAGACTCTTGGGTGCATGGGCGTATTATGCTGTGGTGGTTTTGGGCAGACCCTAGACTCTTAGGTGCATGGCCTATGGCCTCCGGCCATGCACCCAAGAGTCTAGGGTCTGCCCACAACCACCACAGCATAATAAGCCCATGCACCCAAGAATCTGGCCACTAATCACAACCAACACATGACACTTTCCCCTTTTTCACCAACGCCAATATCAGCATATCATCTAGAATGCACTCCCCTAGTCCCAACAGGCCCGCGTGCAGACACCAAACAACCCCAAACATATTACTCCAAGTGCCCACCAAACACTACCTACTGCAATAGTTGTAAGCACATTCTTGGTTGAATGGCTCTATGATGCTGCATTAGTTGTGTCAGAGTCTAGATTCTTGGGTGCCTGGCCTATTTTCCCTCCACAAAGGATTGTTAATATAATGTTGGCAGGAAACTATCAGAGGTCATTGGGAGAACTATCATGAGATACATAATGCATTACACAATGCATTGCTATACACACCATTGCAGTACAGAGTTCTTTCCAGTAAAGGAAACAACTCATGAAGCAACATAGGCATTGTCTGCAGCATGCAACATAGAGGTGCAATAATCACAGTTTTGCCATGTTGGATAGTAAAATGATGAATGCTTTTGTGTCAGAGTTTTGCAAACATTTGATCATTGCACCTCTTTGGTGCATGCTGCAGACAATGGCTACATTTACTCATGAATTATGTATCTCATGATAGTTCTCCCAATGACCTCTGATAGTTTCCTGCCAATATTATATTGACAATCCCTTGTGGAGGCTTTTCATGAAAGGTAAATGCAGATATGATGTCATCAGTGACATCATGAAGGACACTTGTGAGGTCATCTTTGAATTCATGGGGGTTAGTCTTGGCAGTGCACAGTAGTGGCGCGAGTCATGGTTGCTTAGTTTACCATAACTGACGAATTTCTGGGGTTTTTCGGTTTTACTTGAAACCATAGTATGGATATGTTTTTGTTAGTGCAAAGTAACTGTAACGTCCCTGTAACAAATGATTTTGCACTGAAGTTGCTAGGTTGTTCTTAGGGAAACTGAAGCATAACGTCCCTTTACCAATGTTTTTTCACTGAATTTGATAGGTTTTTGGTAGGGCACTGTAACCAGACCACCCTTCCTGTAGCATAGTTTTTCCAGTAAAGGGAATAGGTTTGTAGTAGTGCAACCTAACCAAAACGTCCCTTTAACAATGTTTTTTGTTAGTGAATTTCATAGGTTTTTAGTTGTGCAATTTTCCCTCCACAATGAAGCACAATAAAGTCGGAATGATTGCGGGTCACCAAAGTCTCACACAGACAAACCAAAACCAGTCACTTCATTGTAGGCACTCCATAGCAGTACACATCCACATGATAGAATTCAAAACGAGCAGCCACTGTACAGCGTTTTCCATTCCCTTTCAATCGATGGATTTAGAACTCCCCCAAAAACCGTACGCTGAGGCTTGTTAAACACATAGCCATAACCGCACCCGCTGCATTTCTGTCGACAAATACTCTGTGTCCCAGTCTGTGCGTACGAACCGCACCCAGAAACCTTATTGACCAATCCCGTAGCCTCCACAGGCCCATTTCTATGGCCACCATCTGTAAAAGGGGCGTATGTGACACGTGCATCCCTGCAACTATCGCAATGTCCGTGGACGTTTTGTGCTGTGCGCGCGTGGGAGTGGGGGAATACATTTCAACCAGGGTAGGGGACTTCGTTAGTAGTGGCGGCTCTGAAAAGAGCCTTTTTTGGTATTTTTTTAAAAGGATGCTTCCATAGAAACACCTTTTTTTGCGGTTTTTAGAAGTATTTTTGTGTTTTGTAGGTCAGCTCCCATTCTTACAATAGGGTCTTCAGTGCAGCCTGTAGATTGTAAAACAAAATATCATTGCCACTGGTCGACAAAGAAATGCCATTTGCTCTGAAAAGGTATATATATCGAGAACCAATGTCATTCTCACAGGAGATCATCCCAGTAGCACTCAAGAAGTCACACATGCTTCTGTTGATGAGACACCTTCCGACCTCTGGCTGGCGACAACAATCATTGGCATAGTCCCATACTATTCTCAGTGGCATACATGAGAAAAGCACCTTGGCAGTGGGAAAAATGCACTTCACTGCTTTCATCAACTTCTTCAGTTGACGGTACACACGGGAACAAGCCATGGAACCCAAATGAAATGCTCCATAGTGTACAACCACACCATGTACAGTTGCGAATAGTGGCCACTCGTTGCAATTCTGCAAGCAGACTGCCGAAACTGCACACATCGCCACAGCACCACAAAGCCTCCACTCCCTCCAAATCGAAATTGCCATAAAGCCTTTTTCGACGGCATACTGGAACAGATCTTCCACAAAGGCATCAATGTCTATCAAAACAGTGCATCGCTCCATCTCTGCCTGCCACCCTCACTACACAGAGTAATGAAAAAAAATGTTGCTGCCCTTTCCTGTGACGCACACCCTGAGCACCCGATAGTCCCATTTCCATTGGCCAGCATGGTGATAAGCGCAGAATGTGGCACGTGTGTTTCCCCCAAGTACCACGCCCAAGTAAAGCAGGAGCAGTCCTTCACTTTCCACCATTTTTTGTCCATCACTACCTCATTGGGTACTGTTAAATAGTCACACACACATCCACCAATGGCATCCAAGATGTTAGCATCTAACACTGTCACTTCTGTACAACACTACATACTTACCGTTGCACATTGAGCCTCCAAGTGGAAAGCACGTCCAGTGGAAAGTTCAGTAAAAGAATGCAAGATTTGTGCATCAACATTCATCCAAATGAACACCCATCACCACAAAGGGGAGGTATGAAAACTGTTTCTGCAGCATGTTTACAACTCCATCATAAGGGCCTGTGCGCACGGTATCTGCAAGTGAGCCTCCATTACGTTCAAAAAAATGTTACTGTTTTTTTCTCCCATCCGCTATCGTCAAGTGGCACGTTACCAACCTAAGGCAACGTCTAAAAAAAAAAAAAAATTCACTTTCTCCACAGCTGTGGATCGCTCTAGGCTACACTATTACAACAGCCTTGTTTTAAATCTGCCGGCTTGTACTCTCTTCCCTCTGCAACTCATCCAGAAGAAGACTGTGCGCCTTCTACTTGGCCTCAAGCCCAGGGATTGTATCTCTCAGGAACTGAAATGTCTGCATTGGCTCCCAGTATCAGCAAAGAATAAGGTCAAAATCATCTGCATTATGCACAAGGCCTTCTGGGCTCTGGGGCCTCAATACCTGCAACTCTCCCTTCCTAAATTTCTCTGTGCTCAAGCTCTTCCCACATCCGCCTCCAACTCCCTCAGGGTCACTCGCTTCAGCAAGCAATCAGTTGGTGGTAGATCTCTTTTTTCAGAGGGGGCCTACCTCTGCAACAGCTTCCCTGCGTCCCTGAAACATGACTGGAACCACTGCCGGTTCCGGAAGCACCTCAAAACCTTTCTCTTTGCCTCAGCTTTTTCTCCTCCTATTCCCTGCTGACTTCCTGGCTGAAACGGATTCTGCACTGGTTACCTGGCCACCCTCTGATCTCAGGTCCAGGCAACATGCCTCCGCCAGTCGCACCCCTGCACTGCCTTTCTGGCAAACCCACCACTTGGGGACTGTTTTCTATATCCTTAACAGTTCCACCACCACCTGATGTCTGCACTTATCCTTGAACTTGCCACCATTGGGTCATATTTTTACTTATTGCCATGGTTTCTTCTTCCCATGTACTGCACTTTCTCCTCCCCCTCCCCATGCACTTGGGCAATCTGAGTGACACCTGGCCGAATAGGTTTGTTGTTTCTGTCTCCCCTCTGTACCCCCGCCCTTGCCTAGGCACGCCTTCAAAAATGTGTGTATATGCGCAGTACAAATGCCATGTCATACAATATCACATCGTATGATATTATACACACATTGCATGCATAACAGTATGCCCGCCACTTAGCTTGTACATGGCACAAAAAAGATCTGCAGCACCCCACTTACTGCAAACGTACAAATAATTATCGCAGAAAAGCAACACTAAGCGTATGTTAGCAACTGCAAACAAGTACATACAGTGCATGCATACAAAAAGGATGCCTGCCCCTTAGCTTGCGCACTTCCACCATAGTCTTCTGCATTTCTCTGTAAAAAGAAACCTTCTGCCACAGTTTTTCCATACACACCACAACCAGAAACCTTATTGAGCAATCTCTTTTACTCCACAGTTCCATTTCCATGGCTACCATCCTGAAAAGGGGCGGATGTGGCACATTTAATCCTGAAACTACAGAGGAATCCCGGAGTTATCGTGCTAGGAAGGAGTGGGCCGGGGGTGGAGGGAAGAAGTGTGAAACAGGTTAGTGTCATGATCCCTGTCCATAGCCCCCCTAGACAAAGCACTGGGGCCAGACCACCATCCCCCACATGGACCTTGAGGGCCTCCCAGTCTCCTCAGAGACTCACTTGGAGCTGGACTTGGCATTGTACTTGGGGCAACATGGATGCCCCCACATAACTCAGTTCCATGAACTGAGTTATGCGGTCTAGCCTTTTGGGTGTGGACCGACCTAGGGATGCCTGGGATACCTGGAGGCTATAAAAACCACGCCCGGGCAGAGAAATATGCTTTGCGTTACTCTGCGCCTGCAGCGTGACACTCTCCGTGTTTGGATCGGTCTCCTGTAGGCCTTTGCCTTTCCTCCGCATCCCACGCACCTGAAAGAACAAGGACAGCATTAATATCATACTTACCGTACCGAGAAGAACCTGCTTCCATCCAACGTTCTTCCGATCCAGCAGACAATATTTCGGCGGCGTCATCTTCATTCCGGAACGCCGCAGCCTGCAAGGAAAAGGACGAGAGAAAGAACATTAGTAAGCACTCTCGTATTCGGATTCCTTAAAAACAGTCAAACGCTTACCTGAACCTGAGTCACTCTTGGTAACTTCAGCTCCGGAGCAAGCCATCTATATACAAGGGAAAACACAACACAGGTTAGCACACAAAGGGTATAAAGGCGCCGCACTTCACGCTTTACTTACCGCAACTTATTCCCTCACCGGCAGTCGTGTTGGGACATTGCAGCAGCCCGTTAGGCACAATAGACATTGGTCAGCATAACAACAAGCGAACAGCGCCGCACATCGCGCATTCACTCACCATTCAGCGCTCAACTTCCTCAAGCAGCACGACACCATCCCGATCCCCTTAGCACCTAGGGAAGAAGGGGAGACATCATTAAGGAGCACAAGAGACAAGAAAAGAACAATTGCACAACAACCCACAACCTACCTTATCGGGCTGGAGTCACAGCAAGCCCAAACTCATTGGAGGGGCCGCACCAGTGGAGCAACTAGGTCGCGCAGCGCCCACCTCAACCAACGCACCCCTGCGCCAAAGAGCAGGATGGAGAGCACCCTATACAAGAGAGCAAGGTGAGGAGAGGACATAGGGGAAGGTTTGATCCAAGGGAGTGGGAGTCAAACGACTTGAGACTATTAAGCCAAAACTAAATATCCTGTATTCCAGACCCAGGCCCCAGTTGAACGGATCCCAGGGAAGGGTTTGAGATCGTGGTTGGTCCGAGCAGGCTGAGTGGCGTCCCTGTGGATATCAGGTGAGCGTTACAGAACGCAAAGCCTTATACCACAATCCACCTGAACGTCATGGAAACATCAGAAACCGACCATTTTGTCCAAATGCTGGGGCAGTTACGTGCTGAAGTACATGCAGCCAGGCAGGAGACCAATACCTTGAGGAGAGAGTTGATAGTCACTAAAGAACGCACTGATGACTTAGGCCGGCAACTTATCCAGTCACAGGCAGGACATGCCCCCTTACCCAGTAACGTGTCAGCAATGCCAGTACCATCAGCCAACCCTGTACAGATAACTCTTCCTGGGGCAGTCCCTTTGGCCCCACCTGAGCGATTCACGGGAGATCCCAAGAAGTATGCAACATTTATGAACCAATGCCGCCTACACTTCCTTTGTAGGCCAAGGGCCTTTCCAAATGACCAGTCACGGGTCACTTTCGTGCTATCATATCTGAGCGGCAGTGCTACAAATTGGTCTGTACCCTTTGTCAGTCAGGATGACCCTTTGCTACATGACTTCAGGGGATTTCAACAGGAGATGGAGAAACTCTTTGCTCGTCGTACCCATGGACAGGCATTAGACAACAAACTTTTGTCTCTTCATCAAGGAAACCAAGACCTGTTAACATATATAGCAACCTTCAATAGGCTCGTGGTCGAGGCCGGAGGAGAAAAGAACCACGTTATTTCATCTGGGCATGCGAGAGGAGCTAAAAGATGTTCTTGCACAAGTGGTGGATCCCCCAAAAGACTGTGCAGATTTCATTAACCTGGTGGCTCAAGTAGATCAAAGGTTGCAAGACCGAAGAGCAGATCGAGTCAGACTGGACACTCGCCCTATGTACGTGAGATCAAAAGACAATGCTCCACGAACAACAGAAAGTCCAGGGGAACCAATGCAGATTGGAGGGGTCAGGGCCCCCTTGACTAAAGCTGAAAGGGACAAGAGAAGGCAGCAGCAGTTATGTTTGTACTGTGGAAAGTCAGGCCATTTCCTTAAAGGTGCCCAGTGAAACCACTAAGGAGAACCGTAGGGGCCACGGACAAAGAAAATACCAACAAAGAGTCGGAAAACTACCAAGCCCGGCAAGCGTCGGGGTCCACTTGTTGAGCGAAGAAAGTGATTTACAGAACTTCCATTTTGCATTGGCTGTGATCTTGATCAACCACCAACAACCATCTCGGATGCATGCCGTAAAAGCGTACATCGACAGTGGAGCAGTTGGGAACTATATAGACCAAGATCTCACAGCAAAGATGGGGCTTCCTTTATGCCCTAAGGCAACCACTGACACTGTCACCACTGTTGATGGTACGGAAATAGCTTCTGGTCCAGTATCCCAACGCACCGCAGTGTTAACTCTTCTGTGCCAGGATGGACACCGGGAATCTATCGCTTTCGACCTCATCAAGGCACCCCAGTTCCGGTTGATTTTTTGAATGCCATGGTTGGTAACTCACAATCCTCGAATAGATTGGCGTGCAAAAGAGTTGGCCTTTTCCGAAAGTTGTGCTCACACTTGTTACCAAGAGAAGAACCCAACTGAAACTAGAACTCTTGCTCATGGAACAGCGGCAACAACTCTGGGGGTAACCGGTACCCTACCACATGAATACCAGGACATCCAAGATGTGTTTCAGAAGGTACAAGCTAACACCTTACCACCGCACAGACCATACGATTGCCAGATCGACCTGATACCCGGCGCACAGATCCCTTGTGGGTGAATCTACGCACTCACAGAAACAGAAAATCAGCATTTAAGGTCCTATTTAGACCAATACCTAGCAAACGGATTCATTCGCCCCTCAAAGTCACCAGCAGCCTCTCCTCTATTCTTCGTGCCGAAGAAGGAAGGGGACTTGAGAACGTGCATCGACTGCTGCGCATTAAACCAAATTACCGTAAAAAATAAAATCGCTACCCACTACCACTTATTCCAGAACTACTACATCAGTTTAAAGACGCCCAAATCTACACAAAGTTAGACCTTAGAGGAGCGTACCATCTTGTTCGAGTGAAAAAGGGCGACGAATGGAAAACCGCCTTTCGTACCAAGTATGGCCTGTACGAATATCAGGTAATGCCCTTTGGCCTTTGCAACGCTCCTGCTGCATTTCAATACTTCATGAAGGATTTCTTAATGGGGTTAATCAACGTCTGTGCTCTGGTCTATATAGACGATATCCTGGTATACTCCACCTCAAAACAAGACCACGTCAGACATGTGCGATCCGTCCTGGCAAAACTCTGCCAACATCAGCTCTATGCCAAGCTCGAAAAATGTTCATTTCATGTCTCCGAAGTGGAGTTTCTTGGTTTCGTTCTCACCCCAAAAGGAATTCGCATGGATGTACACAAGGTCGATGTTATCCTAAACTGGCCATCGCCAAGTTCGCCCAAAGGAGTCCAAAGTATATTGGGTTTTGCAAACTTTTACTGTCGATTCATCCCAGGATTTTCACAGATAGTGCATTCAATCACATCATTGCTAAGGAAATGTAACAAGAAATTCCAGTGGAGAGAAGCAGCAGAAAAGGCCTTCCGGGAACTCAAGGTGAGATTCACTTCTGCCCCGATCCTGCACCATCCTCACCCAGACCTCCCATACGTGGTGGAAACGGACGCCTCAAGTATGGCAATGGGAGAGATTCTCTCACAGAAAGACCCAGAAACGGATCAATTACACCCTGTTGCCTTCTGGTTGCGTAAACTACCCGAGCTCAACTACGCTATCACGGACAAGGAAATCCTAGCTATTAAGTCAGCCTTTAAGGCTTGGTGACACTATCTCCTTGGCGTCAGACATACAATCACCGTAATAACGGACCACCAGAATTTACAGTACCTAAGAACAGCAAAGGCTCAATCTTCACAGTAACTACGCTGCGCTCTCTTCTTCGCTGAATATTACGTGATCACGTTTCGACCAGGAGTCAAAAACGGAAAGGCTGATGCTCTTTCCTGCATGGGTACTGATGAGCAGGTATACAAGAATCCCGACCCAATAGCCATCATTCCAAACGACAATCTCCTGGGGATTACAACAACCATGACCCAAGGTGAGCTACATGAAGGAGTCTGAAGCGTGATGGGTCCTGAGCAATTACAAGAGTGGAGTACACAAGGGGAAGATCACACAATAAAAAACCAACTACTCTATTTCAAGGATCGTTTATTCCTGCCGAATAAAGAACTACAAGAACAAGTCATGTCCAGTTATCACGACTCCTTAATCGAGGACCATCCTGGAATTGCAGAGACTCTAGCCAAAGTAAAACGAAGTTACTGGTGGCCCACTTGGCGTAAGGACATTGTCCAATTTGTCCTGTCCTGTGGTGTGTGTGCACAAAATAAATCATCCAAGCAAAAGCCAGAGGGACTCCTTCACCCATTGGCAATTCCACCAGCGCCCTGGCATACACTAACCCTCGACTTTATTACCGATTTACCACCCAATCAAGGATTTAATACCATTCTAGTGGTTGTGGACCCGTTCTCAAAAATGGCACACTTCATTCCTCTTAAGGGTCTCCCAAAAGCGTCGTCTTTGGCAAAAGTGTTTCTTGAACGCATTGTACGACTCCAGGGGTTTCCTCCGGTGCCGGTCTCAGATCGAGGAACTCAATTTGTGTCCAACATCTGGAGGAAGTGTTGTTATATGGCCCAAATTGACATCCGACTGTCCACCAGTTACCATCCTCAAACGGATGGTCAAACGGAGAGGATGAACCAAACGCTCGAACAGTACCTACACTGTAAGCTGCACCAAATAGAATGAAGTTGGATGCATCGGTTATGGATAGCTGACAATACATATAATAATTCTCTACATACCAGTACTGGAAAGATTCATTTTTATACCATCTATGGTAGGCATCCACGCACTTCCGAACTAGATGCCCCTACTGCCCTGGAAATGCCAGCAATTAAAACCTTGCACGCGACCATCTCTCAAACCTTTAAAAAGGGCTGTCAAACATTTACTCCAAGCAAAAGACAGTCAAAATAAATTTGCTGACCAGCATCGAGTAAAGGCCCCCAGCTATCAGGTGGGAGACGAAGTCTGGTTGGCAACGAAACATGTGTCCATAAAAGGAACCCAGACATTCTGCCCAGGTTACCTAGGTCCTTTTACCATCACCTCTGTGATAAATCCAGTGGCAGTCAAATTAGCCTTACTCCCTAAAATGAAAATTCATCCTGTGTTCCACGTATCTCTCTTGAAACCTGTTTAGCCTGGAACCCGTGTTACAACTCCACCGAAACCAGTAATGATCAAAGGCGAGCCAGAATTTGAGGTTAAAGACATTCTGGACTCCAAGTATGTCAGATCCAAACTATACTATCTAATGGATTGGAAAGGGTATGACCCGCAAGACAGAATATGGGAACCGTGCGAATATATCCATCCACCTCGTTTGCTCAGAAGATTCCATCAAAACCACCCAACGAAGCTGGGGCCAGACAGGAGAGCCACCGTGAGAAGGGCCTGAAGGGGGAGTGCTGTCATGATCCCTGTCCCTAGCCCCACTAGACCGCACTGGGGCCAGACCACCATCCCCCACATGGACCTTGAGGGCCTCTGTAACGCTCACCTGATTCTCGCAGAGGCGCTGGTCTTGACTGGGCAACTACCGTATCTTCAAAGGTGATGTGTAGCACCCGGTTGGCTCTTTGGGCTGGACCTCTGTGCACTGTATGCCTGACTTCAAGAGTGAGATGTCTGCAGATAGAAAATATGGGATTAATGAACTGGGGTTATTGGGGTGTCCCTATCTCTTCCTTTTTTGCTCTCCTGTAGACCCCCAAAGGTTAACGCTCTCACCTTAGGTAAGTGAATGCCGAGCTCTCCATCTGCCTCGGGGCAGGGTGCTGTAACCAGTTTCTTCACTGGGTAGGTAGCGCAGGCCTCTTGACTTCAGAGGACTGCTGTCCGTCGTTTACTGCACGAACGGTAAGTTTCGAGTAATTCTATTGTCTTTAAAGTCTTTAGTAATGATGTCTCTTGTTTTGCAGGGTTCCGGCGATGGCGGATGACGGGCTGAAGTGAGTTGAAGATGGAGTCCGTGTGATGAATAGAAGCGCCTGGAAGCACGTAAGTAAGCGCTTGTTGCCTGCTTCACGATGCGCTCTAACTGTCTTTTATTTTGCAGGTACGAGTTCGGAGCGGCTGCAGGGTGCCGGAATACCCACTGGGTTAGATGTGGAAAGGAGTAATGGCACGTGAGTATTAAAGTTCCCCAATGTCTTTAAACGCACCTTGTTTTGCCTTTCAGATGCGGGATGCAGCGCCGAAGGCTTCCGGAGCGTGCGAAGAGTTGGTAAGCTTTTGTCTTTCAGATGCCGGAATGCAGTGTGAAGACCTCCGGAGCGCACAAAGAGTAGGTAAGCCTTTGTCTTTCAGATGCCGGAATGCTAACCTGTTCTTTCTTGTCTTTATAGGTGTTGCTGAAGACTGGATTCGGGATGGTAAGCCTTTTTTCCTTAGGCCCAGGATCAGATGCAGAAGACACGATGAGCGTTCTGCTGCAGAGGATGCATAATAACGCAAAGCAAGATTCATCCACCGGGTGTGGTTTAAATAGCCTCCTGTAGTGCTTACGTATCTCCTTCCACAGCTACGCCTAGGTAAGAAAAGAGTTCCTGCCTTCCAGAAGAGTTCCAGTGTTCTGAATCTAGGGAGTGGCTCCTGCCCCACCCAACAGGAAAAGTAGTTCCAAACAGAAGAGGATCAGAGGCTCAACTGGCAGGCAAGTAAGCAGCATGGTCTGCTGCAGGTAAGTCCACCCAAGCATTATGAGCCCGGCGCTTCCAGCGCTGGGACTGGGCATATTTATGAGCCTGGTGCCACTGGCGCCAGGACTGGGTCCAAAAGGTCCCAATTGGGACTGGTTGGCACTCGGAACCTGGGTTATGGATCTGCTTCCAAGGGAGTTGGGAAAACCCTGACCTTTTGGAAGCAGAGATCATGACAGCCTCCCCGTCTCCTCAGAGACTCACTTGGAGCCAGACCTGGTGCCTGTGGCGCCAGGCTCATAAATAAAGCAAAGGTCTGATGAGGAACTGGAGTTGGCATTGCACTTGGGGCAACATGGATGCCCCCACATAACTCAGTTCAATGAACTGAGTTTTGCGGTCTAGCCTTTTGGGTGTGGTCTGACCTAGGGATGCCTGGGATACCTGAAGGCTATAAAAACCACGCCCAGGCAGAGAAACACGCTTTGCGTTACTCTGCGCCTGCAGCGTGACACTCACTGTGTTCGAATCGGTCTCCTGTAGGCCTTCGCCTTTCCTCCGCATCCCACGCACCTGAAAGAACAAGGACAGCATTAATATACTTACTGTACCGAGAAGAACCTGCTTCCATCCAACTTTCTTCCGATCCAGCGGACAGCATTTTGGCGGCGTCCTCTTCATTCCGGAACACCGCAGCCTGCAAGGAAAAGGACGAGAGAAAGAACATTAGTAAGCACTCTCGTATTCGGATTCCTTAAAAACAGTAAGAGTAGCTTACCTGAACCTGAGTCGCTCTTGGTAACTTCAGCTCCGGAGCATGCCGTCAATCTACAAGGGAAAACACAACACAGGTTAGCACACAAAGGACAATAAAGCGCCTCACTTTGCGCTTTACTTACTGCAATTTATTCTCTCACCGGCAGTCATGTTGGGACATTGCAGCAGCCTGTTAGGCACAAGAGAGACATAGGTCAGCATAAAGACAAGCGAACAGCGCTGAACATCGCGCATTCACTCAACATTCAGCACTCCAGTTCCTCAAGCAGCACGACACCATCCCGATCCCCTCATCACCACCTAGGGAAGAAGGGGCGACATCATTAAGGAGCGCAAGAGACAAGAAAAGGACAATTCCACAAGAACCCACAACCTACCTTATCGGGCTGGAGTCACAGCAAGCTCAAACTCATTGGAGGGGCCGCACCAGTGGAGCAACTAGGTCGCGCAGCGCCCACCTCAACCAACGCACCCCTGCGCCGAAGAGCAGGACGGAGAGCACCCTATACAAGAGAACAAGGTGAGGAGAGGACATAGGGAAGGTTTGATCCTCGTGGGAGTCAAACGACTTGAGACTATTAAGCTAAATCTAAATATCCTGTATTCCAGACCCAGGCCCCAGTTGAACGGATCCCAGGGAAGGGCTTGAGATCGTGGTTGGTCCGAGCAGGCTGAGTGGCGTCCCCGTGCATATCAGGTGAGCGTTACAGTTAGGGGATTGGGTCTTTATTGTACTCTTGGGAAAGATGGGGTTTTTTTTGGTATATTTTTTTACGTGCTTACAAAGAACTTTTTGAGTTTTTGCTCTTTCTTTCACTTTCTCTTTTGGTTGTCTCCTTACATTGTTACAGGATTGTCTTCAACACTTTTTGCACAGTGTAAAACAAAACAGCATTGCCAATGTTGGTAAAAAAATGCATTTGCATGGAACCAGTGCAAATTTCGCCCATTAATGACGTCATAGTCGGTAGAGAACATCCCAGCAGTGGACATAAATTGACACATGTTACGGTTAATAAAACACCTTTCGACCTCTGGCTGGGGATCAAATTACACCGGCATCGTCCCATGCTCCTCTTGGTGGTCTGCTAGAGAAAACCACCTTGGAAGTGGGAAAAAAAAAATCAGCATCACTTCTTCCATCAACTTCTTTAGGCGACGGAGCAAACGTCCACACAACATGTACTCCAAACGTACAGCTCCATAATGCATCAATATAACATCAACAGTACCGACAAAGGTCACACATCTGCAAAGGTCAACCATACTGCTGAAACTGCCCTCATAGGCAGTGCCCCAGAAAGCCGACCCTCCTTCCAAAGCAAAATTAGCAGCCATACCTCTGTGCAGCATACATGTACAGATCTTGCATTAGGACTCTGCGCCTCTCCATCGCTGCCTGCCACCCTCACTGCACAGACTGATGGGGAACAAAAAAATAGTACCAAAAAATAGTAACGGCCCTTCCTCTGAGGCACACCCTCGACACCCGATTGGCTAATTGCCACAGTTCCATTTCCATGGCCACCATGCTTAAAAGGGCAGGATGTGGCACGTGTGCTTTCTCAGCTACAGTGAGGGCCGTGCCCCAGTAATGCAGGGACAGTCCTTCTTCCCTTTCCACTCCAGCCATGCATCCAAGGCGCTAGGCCCTCACCACAGAGAACACACCATAGTACACCTTAGGTTTAAATGCTCATTTCATGTGCAATTCACTCCCCAACTGCAATTGAGCCTGCCAGCTTTCACCCTAACCACATGTTTGCATGCATGGCTGCATAACATTGCGTCAGGTGTGCTGAACGGTATGTAGGTGCCTGTGTACAATGGCCATATTTTACATGTGTGGTGCTGGCACTTCCTTTCATGCCACAATATCTTACAGCACTCCCTAAAGCAAGAGTCTTATAAGGGCCTGAACACAGCAAACGCAAATGGCCACATGTGGCTCCCTATTGTGCAACAGGGGCAATGATGTACACAATATGCTAATCTACGGATAGCAGTTCACTTCTGCTGTTCTACCAAGTCTACAATGTCCTCCACAACCATTGTGTAAAAGTCACCAACTTCAAATACATGAAGAGTTACAACTGCATGCCTGCATTGTGTTGTGGTGGATGTGGTGAAGGGCTAGGCTGTTGGTTGCATGGCCTACGTCCTACGGCCTTTGGCCATGCATCCAACAATCTAGGCCTTGGCCACACCCACCACAACATAACAGAGCCATGCAGGCAAACATGTAGCCAGGTTCTAGTATTCACAAAGGCAACAGTCACCGGCACTTCTACCCAACTGCCGCCCTATAATACATCGATGCATGCTAACATGTTCCAGTTACCATAATCCACACACATACCACACTGGTTGGCAGCCCTACCAACTTCCATTCAAAAAGCATTCTATTACTGCCAACCAAACAACAAATTATTGACAACATTGGTCCTGCTCCCAACACTCTAGTAAGTGCATAGAACTGCATAGTGCACAACAACACTTACTAATCTGCGCAATGCAGACTACCCAAGCACATATTGCATCCACTTCAACCGTACCCTCTTCAATACGGACAGTATTCCAACACTGTACCCACTGGACATGCTGCAGCACTGCTCACTGCAGCATCTACAGCCATGCACCGACAACTGTAAGATGTTCTAACAATCACCACACCCATGGAACCAACAATGTATGCAATGTAGCCAAATCACACACACAAAGCAACAATGGCAAACCTACTTGCAACCAGTCAACATACTTGTCGGTTCAAGGGCTCCAGCCGTGCATGCAACGCAACATTTGAAGGGTCTTCTAAAGGGCAAACCCTAGCAAATGCAAATGGTCACATGTGCCTCACTAATGTGCAACACATGCAATGACCTACACCATATGCTAATGTACGCATAGCAGCTCCCTTCTGCTGTTCTACCAAGTCTACAATGTACTCCACAACCATTGTGTAAAGTTCCCCACCTTCGAAAACATGCAGAGTTACAACTGCATTGCTGCATTAAGTTGTGGTGGCTTTGGTAAAGACCTAGGACTAGACTGTTAGGTGCATGGCCTACGGCCTTCAGCCATGCACCCAACAGTCTAGGCCTTGCCCACACCCACCATGACATAACAGAGCCATGCAGGCGAACATGTAGCCATGTGCCAGAATTCACAAAGGCAACATAGGGACCAGCACTTCTACCCAACCGCTGCACCATAAAGCAGGGATGCACGCACACATGTTCCACTTACCATAAAGCAGAAACATACCACATTGTTTGGCACCGCTGCCCACTTCCATTCACAAAGCATTGTATTAATACCAACCAAACAACAAAACCTTCACAGCATTTGTTCTGCTCCCAACACTGTACGACGTGCAAAGAACCAATACTGCATAGTGCACAACAACACTTAGTAATCTGCGCAATGCAGACTGCCCAAGCACATATAAGAACCAGTTTAACTGTACCCTCGTCCATATGCACACTATTCCAACACTGCACCCAGTGGACACACTGCAGGACTACTCACTGCAGCACCTCCACCCATACACCGACAACTGTAGGATGTTCTAACAATCGCCACACCCATGCAAACAACAATGTGTGCAATGCAGCCAAACCACACACACCAAGCAACAATGTCACACCTACTTGCAACCAGTGGACATACCTTTTCAACCAGTGGGCATATTTTTCCGTGCAAGGGCTCCAGCCATGCATCAAAGGGGCCACAGACTTACCACACACAACACACCATAGTACACGCTATGTTTCAATGTTCATGTCATGTGGCATGCACTCCCCTTCTGCAATTCAGCCTGCCACCACTCATCACAGAAAGAGATCGCCGCTGAAGCTGTCATGCCATAACCAAGGTGGCTGCAATCATCACACAAGGTTGTGGCCTGTTGAGGTAACCGCGAATTGGCGTAGTATGCACGGATACCGCTGGCATACCGCTGGCACACCACCGTCTTCTTCTAATGAGATATATCAGATGAAACACTTCCCACTCCCCCACCCTTTCCATCCCTTATTCCCACCTCCAGATGCCCTTAAGTATATCCAAGCCCTTTCTCTGCCGCATTGTCCTCAGATACAATATACCAGCGGTATCGAAAACCTATGACGCACATCACGTCACCGCACACTGCAGTGGAATCAAATTTTTGACCGCGCAGCGAACAGGGGAATGGGACACCAGAGCGGAGCCAGATATGACTAACTTTAGTGGGCACACTGTTACGCACAAGAGACCCAGCCATGCACACAATGCCGTAGGGGCTTGGCACACACACCACAACATTCTCCTTCGATACATCATGGTGGCGTTTCCCAAAAACTTTGACACACAGCACGCTTCCCTCCAGCCAACCACCGGCCGCGTCCAAAGTTCGCTGACAGCACGGCATACTGCAAGCCAATGAGACTTCTGTCCGCGGATGAACAGGGAAATGGATCCGCTGCAGAGCCAGATATCACTAATTGAGACGTACATTTCAGTTCTTTGCAACAAAAGTACTGGTCGGATTTCCACAAAAAGGCACAAAAGCACGCTTTCTGCCCCAAGCCCCCTCTCCTGCCGCAAATTTGTTGCAAATCCATTCAGCCATTCGGCCTGTAGCCGTGCGCAAAGTTTTTCCCCATTCAGTCTATGGGGAAATAAACATTTTGGGACCCCCCCTTATTACTTTGCCCCCCATGCACGAAACCTCACCAGACTTGCCAAAACAATTCAGATGGGGCCATATACTTTTTATGCAAACTTCGTGGGGATTCTTCCAGGGAGAGCAAAGTTATAAGCCGCTGAAAAAGTTGTCTTCAAAAGCCTTTTAACGGTTTACTCGCCCATCTTTCAATCCCTATTCCTTCATTTATGTTTTCAAAAAAAATAAGTACGGATACATTTCTTAGTGTTCTTGCTTTCTTAGAACAGATAACAAGAAACCAAAGGTAGTGTTTGAGTACATTCCAATGTTTGTGAATAATTGTATATACCCGATGACTTTGCAAATTAAATGCAGTGACAAACATACTTATCTCCTTTAGTTAAATCTGTATTCTTCCGAATTAATAAACTCTTTCTGTCCACCATTTTTTAAGCTTTAGCTTCAACCACTTTTGCATATTTGTTGACATATTCTCCTTCTTTGAACTTGGTTTTTAGAATTGTGCATTGTTCTTCACAAATATATGTTCTTTGTACAATTTCTCTTGGCTTTCAAAAACATTCCAGCGAGTGCTGTTTGACTGCTGCTACGTGGAGATACCACAGTGGATAAAAGGCGAGAGCTTGCACACCAAGGAATGCACAAATGAGTGCTGTTTTACTGTTCGGCGGGTCGGCATGTATCTGCTGGGGACTCGTGCAGGTCTGTGTTGCTGGAAAAGTGAAAAGCCAAAGATCGCACTTGGTGAACTGCGGGTAAGATGAAATAAAAATCCCACCCATCCGCTAGAGTTTATCTACCCGTTTGCACGTGTGTTTCTGTGAACCATGCATGATTTAAGTAGAAAGGGGGGCTCCGACAAAAGAGACAATACTGGAAGCCCCTTTGGTCTTCACCAATAGACTTGATAGTCTGAGTCGAGTGGTTGCGTTGCCTCTCCCGGCCTCTCCGCCACTGCAGCAAGACCACTCCCCATCATGTGTAGGGACATAGAACATGGAGGAGAGCCATGGGATGAGAGAACAAGAGGATTGAACCCCTTTGGCTAGGTACACAATCCAGGAGATCTGCAGAGATCTGTGGGGAACATGTATGAAAATGTAGTGTGGGATATTTCAACCCACTGGTCCAGGCCCTGCAACATTACTGTGCATTGCTGGCAGTAGAAACCTCAGAAATGGCCACTGGAAAGCATGCTGCTCGCTAATATCACCCGAAATTGCACAGTAAACATCTGAAAAATAGGCCGCCATCCACTTTTGCCTATCTCAGTGAACACAGGAGACCACTGCCAAAACCCACCATTGGGCTACCCACAAAGTAGCCTGAAACCACTTGAAAAAGCAATACGGATTGCCAAAAGAAACACACAGTTGTTTGGAAATCCGTTTTCTTGGTTGTCAAATTTGGAAAA
This sequence comes from Ambystoma mexicanum, assembly GCF_040938575.1. Taxonomy (NCBI): domain Eukaryota; kingdom Metazoa; phylum Chordata; class Amphibia; order Caudata; family Ambystomatidae; genus Ambystoma; species Ambystoma mexicanum. The sequence continues at coordinate 337,994,652 of NC_090927.1, forward strand.
AAATCATGGCTCACAAACCACCCAAAATATCCAACCTCCTTGTTGGGTGTTCCACGTTATTCTACTGCAAGAATCCATACAATTACAATGTCAGTAAGAATCATATGTTATCAGAACAAAATCCACTTTTAAAGATACTTGATGGAAAGAAATCTGTCAAAAATGGGTGCAGTACTGTTACTCGCCTCCGACAGGCGCTGGCGATCTCTAAATCTGACAGGAGAAACTTGTGTTTTCCATCAAGAAGGGATTTCCACCAAAATGCCATCCAGGGTGCCACACATTGATTTCATGTGGAAAAAGACTGGAATTAAAGATATGTTTGCTTATTTTAAATTTATAAATGTAATGTTTTCACAAGGAACTATGTTACAATTGACCATAAGGAAACCCGATTTGGCTAAAACCTCCAAAAGGCTTTCTTCCCCGGAGAACCTCCCACCTTGTTCTTTCCCACCAAAAAGGAGAGGATTTCGCATTGGCATGTTAATCAGAAGGGGAGATTTCCTCTGCTGCCCTGAGCAAGAAACAATGGGTTCCTTGAACTGAATAGAAAAGGCTAATTCGGGTGTGACTGACAACAGCAGCTCTGGCAGGAAGGCAAGCCATGTGACCCTCTGACTCAGCCCAGCTTTGGAGGCGGGCCAGACTGAAAATGTGGATTGAAGTGGAAGTAAATGTATGTTTTAGAAAAATGTTTATAGCAAATTGTACTGAACTGACAAAAATATGAAACTTATAGGTTGTTAAAATTAAAAATTCTCTCACAGTTTAAAACTAATCTGGAATCTGTGCGATGGTCTGAGACTGAACCCCGGAAATTATTCATATTCCAGCCATTGTGTTTATGTTAGGAACATGGAAAATTACAGGAATATGCCCAGATGGGATGTGTGTGCATGTATAAAAATTGGTGCAGAACGAATATTGAGAAACCCACCAAAAGTGCGAAAAAGTTGTCATTTATGAACTAAAGCTGTTGTGCATCTTGGAAATATGTTTTTTGGGGAAAATAGATTTCCGAAGTAAAAGCAAAGGGGAGGGATTTCCTTTGGACCATAAACACAGTGTCACTCTGACACACTGCTCCTGTCTCAAATCAGGAGAGGGGAAATTCTCTGACCTATCCGATCCTTAGAGCGTTGGGCATAGATAATCAACCTCCCCACCCACTTTGGAAATGGATAAATAGGGACTGTTGAGGACCCAGAAAGACAGACACTTTCCACTCATCAATTGATTCCTGGCGAAGCACCCTGCAGGAAGATCGAGACTCCAGACTCTAGAACCAGACCCAGAATCCAGACTGTAGAACTTTGAAGCAGAGAGGCCCAATCCAAAAAGCTGAACTCTTCTCAGCTGTCCTTAAGAATCTTAAGCAACCTGATTTTAACCCCTAAACTTCCAAGGGGCACCACAAAATCCAACAGCCTGGCTGAGATGTTTTGCTATTCTAGCTAAGAACCCTGTGTTAGAACCAAGATCCAGACCCATAGAGCAGAGCTGTACCCAGAACCAACCCGTCAGATCCAGTCCAAGAGGCCGTGCAGACCCGAGTGCCTTGCTGAGAGCAGAGTCCAGGTGCACTGAATCCTGTTCGGTGGCGAGTGAAGTCCAAACCTTTGACCAGATCTTTGACGGGCCCATTCCATTCCAAAGCCATAGGAGTGAGTATTTAGTATACAACTGTCCATAGTCATATCTTAGTTTAAAGTAATCCTATTCAATCCATGTCAACCTATCCATAACTGCATTATTGAATCTCTTTTGTCTATTCTAAATTCTTCTCTCCTCCACATAATCCTTGATAATTGTAGTGATAATCATCTTGGCACTAATATATATTTTCTGGAGAAAGGCAATCGTCTCGTGCAGACATAAACCATCCGGAGGCGCCTCTGGATAGGTGGCTGGGCTGTCGTGTAGTTTGCGGCTCCATAGACTCTTTAGTGTGAAGAAATCTTTGTTCCAAATCTTCAACAGCGCATCTTTCATTTTAAAATCTTGACTCCGTTTCTGAAAAATATACCTTCACAAAAACCTCTAACATTTGAACCGTACGTCCTAGAAATGAAATGTCATTTTGACGCTAACATCCTCAGCTTTCAAACAAACCCAAAACGACATTCCAATTCCTTGTAGTTTTTCCGCAATCGCGTTTCCCGCACGCGGAAAAGTAGCCGCGATTTGCAATTTGGCTCAATTTCATTCTATGTAAAAACAGCTATTTCTTGATTTCAACTTCTGGATTTCGTTTTCAATCTGCTAATCATTCTACAATCATTGCTAGTGTTGACCTGAATCAATCCAAAGCAACTCTCACTAGTTCTGAATCTCATTTAGCGAATTAAAATCATTTTTAGCATTTTTCCCATTCGATTCAAACCACATTTAAAAGCAATTGACCTGTTTAAAATCATACCTGTTCTCTCTAAGCTTCCTGGGGGAATTGGGATTGAACTGCATTGTTGATTGTTGATTCTGAAACCTGTGTGCCCTCATTCTCTCTCTTCATATTGCTTATTGGGGGGAGTGAATAACAACAGGGGGAAAGAGTGATTACATTGTCTTTGGTTAAATTCATATCAAGTTTACTTCTATGTTGCATTCTTTCCTATCATTGCATTTCCTTGAACCATACAAAGTATTCTCTGTTACATTATTCTTCCTATTCCTACTCCTAATTTATTAAAGAGATTGTTGATATTGTAATATTACCCATTGCTGATCATTGTTAATATGCTTAAGTGTGATATTCAGATATTATTCATATTCATAAAAGTGGGATATATATTGTTCAATTCTTCAAATAAATCTTTCCATTTGCAAAAGAAACCCATTTCTTGGTTCAGTGAGACCCCGGGGGAATTCAAAGAGAGGGGCATTATTTAGGGTACATCATCCAGAATTAAATGAAATTTTGACATACAAATATATAAGTAAGGGTTTCCATTGGGCATCCCATACTAGGCATTGACTTAGTTGGAGTGCTGGATTGAAATCACTTAGAGTACACATTCTGGCAGATTAATTTCAGCCTTCCAATACTGGGTTCAAATGGTGCAATTTGTGAGAGCTTTCACAAGAAAATGCAAAAACCATACAATTTAAAAGTAATTCTCTCACACATGGAAAATTACAATAAATGCCTGGTCACCAACAGTATGCAGGGTATGCCAGCACGGCCACTGTAAAACACATTTTGATGCCATTGAAAACCATATTTAAACCATTTTTTGTGTTGCTGGAGTCCTCAATATGACAGTTGTATGTTCAAGCCAGGCAATACCCAATTGTCATGCACTAGAATGTGCTGCATGGGTTCCTGCAGGAAGAGGAAGCGATCCTGTAATTTACACTTTCTTTTGCATATAACTAGATCACATGATTTACACAGGTTCATTTTTTCCATCTTGCCAATTATTGTTAGATAAAAACTTTTAAATGTAGTCAAAGTCGGCTTTGGCTTACTTGTCCTTGGCAGAATTATGTGACCTTTAATATGGGCAATTTCCATGAATTGGGGCTATGCTAAACTGGCAGTGGATTTTATTTTTTTGACAAAGCAGAAGGTGGTATATGTTGATATTTTTTAAAACCATATAACACATTTATTGAAATACTCCTCAGATTAAATGTACTTTTACGGACATTGTAATTGTGAAGGTGTTAGAAAAAGGCTTCTCTAGAAGCAACTTTTTCACTGTGGTCCATGGACCCCTAAACTTTTTTCATTTGTTTTGGTATCTTAACCTGACTTTTTATAGTGGAGCACAGCCCTCAGCTGCACTCCATGGGCTTTAGCTCATTGTTATGGGGAAACTGAAACATCCTTACTGCTGTCAGTACTGAGAAACTTTGTTTCTCTTAGTGCATCGACTTTGTTGTCATTTATTGGTAACTTTTTATCATTGCACAAATTTCCTTACAGTACCGCGCAATGGGATATTTGTGTTTTATAGGCCTAGACACCCTCCAGGGAATTTGTGATGATTGCCAAATGTGCCTTGGAACAGACTTGTGGTAGCAGTAGCTTTTTCTTGTATTTGTGTAAAAGTATTTACGGAGCCCTACCACATTTGGCTCATGACTGTGGCTAGTGTCTAACATGGCCATGCCATAAGGTATTTTCTGTTCCTTTGGCCATTATGTCCCTTGGACTCCCACCCCCCCCCTGCCTTTTCAGGGCCGGATTTACTTACTTGTGCATACAGTTGCCCGCGAAAGCTTCATTTTCGCAGGTTCCTGCAGGTCAAGCTTGTAGGTACTCATGAAGTGGCCTGAGACTGTCTTGTCCCAATCCACAGTACTGGTGACAGGGTGTCTGGTGTGCATGAGAACACCAGTGGCCCCGATTGGACCACTGCTGGTGTGCATGCAAGGAGCAGATCTTGCCATTGGTGGGCTGGGCGCGAGCACTCACCCGACTGTGGGTAAGAGGATGGGTACTGCATTCATTCCAGCAGGTCAGAACCTATCTGAAGAAGGAGCCAAGTATCCTGAGGAGCGAGCAAAAAAAGGACGATCCTGAGAAGCACTTGAAGAGGACTGGCACCCGAATCTGCTGTTGTCACGGTAAAGCTATGCTATGCGCCTAATCTCAGCAGACCTGTTAAGGTGCTTCGAACCCTTGGAGTGGTGGGACCAATCACTCTCAAAATCTCCTGGTATCCCTGCAAGCGAGCCTGTTCGGATGTTTCCCTGAGCCATCTAGTGGGCTGTCCATCTCAACTTTGGTTGCTGCTGTGCAGTAGGGCAACCGTTTTGAGTTTCGACCCAAGACTGGGGAATCTCAGCATATCAAACAGAGCACCCTTCTGCCGAATTTCGTCATCCCAGCACCTTTTGGATGCGAAATAGGAGGCTGCATCATACCGCAAGAGTTGGGTTCTCCTGCGTCACTGTGTGACAGTGACGGTCGCTGAAGGCTTTTCCCTGCGTTCCTTCCATTGCTCTGAGGCCTGCTGCATCAGTGTTTTCTTCGTCCTTCATCCGAATCAAGAGTAGCAACACCTGTCCATACCAGATGCAGCGCCTGTGCATCTGGAAACCAAACAGAGAGCGGCAAATCGTACTTCTGACGATCACCTCTAGACCAGCCAAGTCTGGACCAAAAACTGAGCTAAGGGCGGTGAGTAGTGAAGTCACTTAACAGTGGTCCTTTGTTTATCCAAAACAAGGTTCTTTTTGGTCTTCCTGTTGGCTTGGGTAGTACTGATATGCTAAAGCCTTCCGAAAATCGGGAACAACTTTGTTCATCGTAGCAGATCCTCTCCTGACTCTTGGACCCAGCTTCACCCCTTTAGAATTCTTCCTCTAACTTGTTCATGCTCTCTATAAGTACTCTGAACTTTACGCACAACCGTGCGCTTTTAAGCACACATTGAACATTAGGCTCCATTCATCTTAGGGCTGGACCTATAAAGTTGGGGTTGCCATCTCTTAAGACTGTTGGTGCTACTAACCCGTTTCCTTTGCAGGTAGTGGTGGATTTATTAACTTTCTATCGCTGACTCCAGTGACTGTATATAATTACATAGTGTGATGCTTGTGTGTTTAACTATTGCATTTCATGATTCATGTGTGTTATTGTTGGGCCCATAATAACAAGTATATATATTTTTATTTTTATTTATTTGTATGAATCAAAAAGAAAATTGATTTTTACAAAGAACTTTTCAAAGTCTGTTTCTCATTTTGCCTTTGAAGCAAACTTCATTAGAACAAAAGAAATGGAACAGCTGGGATTTTCAACCTTTTACGGCCAATTTTGAACTTACACTGGGAGGTCAAGGTGTCGACTCGCCAAGAGTCTCTGGTAGTAGAAGAGCCGGCGAGGAATCTTGGACTGCAGAGATCGATTCTGAAGGTGCCAAGGTGTCCAATTTATCCATAATTTGCTGCACAAGTTGAGATGTGGCCATTAGCCAAGTTGGTTTGTCTCCGCTGATCATTCTTGACCACCAACAAGATTCACTTTCCAAAGTGGGGTCCGAAGAAAAATGCCGCATATAAGCCATCCTGAGTCGTTTTGTTTCAGGGCAGCCCAGAAGCAGATGACGAACTGTCTCTTTTTCATTTATCTTGCGACATAATCTGCAATGTGGAGAGTTGGACAGGCCCCTAATGGTTTTAATTTCATTTGTAGGTAGCAGATTTAGTCTCGCTCTTAAAAGGTAATTTCTTGCTCGTCTGTTAGGGAATTGTTTGAGGTATCCCTGCAGTTCGTTTAATTTCTTGGTATTTGGGGGCAGATGTTGCGTTAACTTGTTTTCTGAAGCTTTTGCAAGTGTCGTAATCCAGTCTAACTCTTTGGTTTTTTTCAAAAAATGTTGCCGGATTTTGAATCAAGTCGTCTTCATCGCCCTGGATGGCCTTCAGGAGCGAGGAGACATACGACTTCCAGGTTTGTACGAGTTTGTTTGATTCAACTGCTAATTCTGTTTTGATAATTTTGTATAACAATGGGCTTTCGGGGAGTAGGATTTTCCTATAAAGTCTTAAGGAATTGCAGTTCATATTCCTTGTAGCGACAGAAGACTTAGTTCTCAGCGAATAGAAGCTACTGGTGTAGAAGCTGGAAGCCCGAGAAGTGTTCGCAAATAGTAAGCCTCAAGTTTGGGCCAGATTTCACGCGGGAGCAGTATCATCGCTTCTGTGCCGTAGGTTAAGGCAGGAACCACCTTCATTTTATAGAAGTCGTTCGCTGGGATCGTTGAGAAGCGACCTAGTTTTTGATCGATTGCTTTTCCTTGAGTGGCTAGTTTCCTGGTTTTTGTTCTTAAGTGCTCTTGCATGGCTGTTTCTTTTTTTGTGTTGTCCAGTATAATCCCCATGTACTTGAAGTTTGGGACTGTTTCGATCTCTGCTGATTGGAAAAACCATTTTAGTTTTTCAGCTTTCTTTGTTGTTTTCTCCAAGGTAATTATTTTTGTTTTGCCTTTGTTTACTTCCAGATTGTTGGTTGTTACATATTCGTGTAGGTTTTCGAGTTGGCGTTGTAATCCGATGGGTGTTTGATCAATCAGGATGAGATCGTCCGCGTAGAGTAATCTGCTGATTGTGTGTTTTCCCACCCGTGGAGGGAACGATCTCACAGAAATTTCTGATGTTTGGAAATCGCCAAGATAAGCCAAAAAGAGGGCTGGGGCCAGAGGACACCCCTGCTTAACTCCCCTTTGGATCATGATAGAGTTGGATAGTGATCCTTGACAGTTCAGTCTAACTCGTACCGATGTGTTCGTGTGGAGCAGTTTGATGGGGTTCAATATGGCTTCTGGGCAGGTCCAGTTTTCCAATTTTCTCCAAAGGAGGGTCCTGTCGACTCTGTCGAATGCTTGGGTGAAGTCAATGAAGGCCAGGTGTAGCCGCGGTCCTCCTACGAGCACTTTAGTTTTCAGGATTCTTATTAAAAAGATGTTAGCTACAGTTCCCAGGTTTTTATTTAATCCAGATTGTAATGGGTCGTTGCACGTAGCTTCCCGAGCCCAATTTTGGAAACTTTTCAATAGCAGGAATCCAAATAGCTTTCCTATAGGGTCAAGCAGTGCTATAGGTCGGTAATTGGCCGGATCGTTGATGTTACCCTTCTTGTATATTGGCACGATCGTAGCTGTTGTCCAGGAAGCAGCTATTGATTTTGAGCATCTTAGAAAAACATGGCTAATAAAGGTAGACCAGGCTTCCGAATGCGACTTTAGGTCGATGTTTGTGATACCTTCGGGTCCTGGTGCCCTTGAATTTTTCAGCTTGCTTATTAGGTCGAGAATTTCTTCCTGGTCGTTGAGTTTAGCCCACTGAGACTCTTGGCTCTCTAGCTTAGCGAGGTTCTGGTCCCCGGGTAGACTGTACGTGTCCTTTATATACTTCTCCCAGCTTTCTTCGCCAATCACATTTTGGATGTTTGAACTCCTGGTGGTTTGCTTGGAGTTTAACAATGACCAAAATTCTTTCGAGTTTTTTATACAGATCGATCTCAATATTGCTTCGGAGTCCTGTTGGAATTGAATTCTTCGATGGGATTTTAGCCAAGAGCGGTAGATGGATTTTGCTTTTGTTTTGGCACCTTTTGCTTGATTTGTGTCGAGCTTGGTTGAGGCTCGAATGGCTTTGCGATATACACATTGTTTTTCCACTAGCAATGTGTCATACGAGTGTTTCACAGATGTCGAAAGGGATCTCGTTTGGCCAGGTTTCTTGTATATTGTTAACAGAGCGCCATAATCAGTCACGAACTCCAGTTCACTTGATTTGGCCTTGTTGTACTTATTCGATAAATCTTTGATGTCTTTCGCAGAGAGGCGTAATCTGTTTCCTTGCGAGTTTAGCTCAGGCTGGTAGGTCAACGTGATCACTGGATCGTTGATACTTTGCCACGATGCAATTAGAGGGTTGGGGTCACTGGCCATAGTCTGTTTCACCTCAAAAGACGAGATTGGATCCAAAAGCAATCGTGAGAAAAATAGGTGGTCAATTGATGACTGAGAGACTCGTTTGACCAAGTCGGTGGACGTGACTGATCAGGAAAAACCACGTCCAGGCTTTGGAAGTGTCTAGATTTCATAAGGTCTTCCCACTGCTAACCACGGAGGTCCGCCAGGGACAAACGTTTTTTGGGCTCTAGCTCTGAGAATGCAGCGTTTAAGTCTCCACAGATTAGAATATGTGTCACTGAGTGTGTTGTTAAGATCTCGTCAATTTCCATTTCCATTTCTCTGAGGAAAGCTAGCGCTTCTATTTTCGCTGGGTTCCAATATGTGTTTAGGATGGCTAGGGGTGTGCTTTGTTCTTTCTTGTCAAGGTCACTTTGGTGGGTCCATTGTAGAAGCAACGCTAGAAGATGCTGGTTTGCCGTTAAAACTCTTTCCATTTTTAAGCCGTGGCCGATGTGGATAGCTGTCAAGAGGCCAGACGATGGACGGCCTTTTGTACTTTTTAGGGCCGGCGCCAGGGAGAGTTCATAGCCATCTAAAGTTGGAGGTTTAATTAGCCACGTTTCTTGTAGACAGAGTATGTCGTACTCCCCAAGGTGAATTTCGCCCGGGGAGGTCAAATGTAGAAAGCCCCTGGTGTTCCAAGAACAAAGTCGGATTGTGTGTCTGACGGTGTCTGGTTGCTGCTGTTCTTTGTGGCTATGGTCGGGTTTCTTGAGTTGCTATTTAGATGTCCTTGGTATGAGGGCTTTGGGAAGCTAGGACCATAGGTCCATAACGATCGGCTTGGGCAGATTTGCGCCTCGATTCGTTGGCATGGATTGAACCGATTGGCTAAAAGTTTTGCTCGGAATCTGCAGAGATAAGTTGCTGTTTGTCGAACGGGTATTTGTATCGATTTTTTGACCCTTTTCACCATACCTTGGATGTAGTTTAGCTTGCTCCCTCGGAGATGATTTTCCACAGTTGGGAGGGACAGGGGCATGCACTGTAGCGTCGTATTTTTTGCTCTGGGTTTCTGTTACTGTGTAGCTCTCGCTGTTTCTTCGGCAAGACTTTTGAGAGGTTGGTTTACTTGCTGGGTACTTTGTTTGTTGGTTTTCGTTACCTCTTGACATGTGAATCTTGTTGCTTGGGTGTTCGCTGTAGTTTTTTGACTCAGTAAGATCGTAGCCCAGCCTCAGTAATTCTCAAGTTTCACTTCTTAGTAAGTCTTTGACCGTTGCTGATGTAACATGAAGATATGTTTGCGCCCTTCCTTTCCTATGGCTCGGATCGACGATCTTTAGGTCGTCTGTTTTTATTTTCCTCAACTTTGCCACATGATTGAACAGGATTAGCACTGAGCTTCGGTTTAGAATCACGTCATCTTGGTTTCCCTGGATTTGTTCTAATTTTAGAACCCACAGCTGTTTCTGCAGGGAGTTAGAAGTCTTGCTGTATTTTTCTGTTTTGGATCGGTAGTGAGGTGTGTTGGTTCCTCGTTTTCGGTAGCCTATATCAGAATTTGCCTTGGAGGTTACTTTCTCGCGTATCTCATCCTCTTTTTGAGAGGCGTGTGTCCCGGTACAGTTTCTGTGTGAGGTAGAACTTTGTCTAGAGTCGTTCGCCATTTGAAGAGGAGGTGCTATTGGGTGTTGGTTCTTACTCTGGTTTGTAGGCGAGTAGTTACTAGGATTCATTTGAAATTTCTTCAGATTTTGATTTAATTTGTTGCAGCGTTCTTCCAGAGTTAGGAAGGGTGAAGTTTAGTTTTTGTTTTCGTCTTCTGATATATCGGCTGAACTTTGAAAGTGACCCACAAAGGTTACCGTTCTTCTTTGGGTATCGGCTATTTCATCCATGAGTTCTGTTTGAGAGCATTCATCAAGATGTTGACTGATGTTCATCAAGGGATCCCGGTCCATGGAGTCTTCAATCGTTTTGGAAGATTGTGTATTAGTACTTTGAGTGGTTGGAGAGTTCTGAATTAGTGGAGGACTGATATTCCTCCTTACTTGTGTGGGCTTATCTTTGCTCAATTTCGTTCTAGATTTGGACCGAGTTTCCTGTTGTTTCGTCAGCTTCGGAGTTTGTGATTCGCTCTTTTTGCTTTGATCCTTTTCTGTTTTGTTTTTCTTAAAGATCAGGAAGGGAAGGTCGGCACTTTGGCCCGCAGAAGTGTTTCCTGAGTCCGAAGGGTTGATGTCATCTACTACCAACACCACATCCTTTCTCCCTGCTTCGGCACGAGTTGCAGTTTTCGTTTTTGTTTGAATTGTGTCGTTTTGGGTTTGCGAGTGTATGTAGGTGGTTTGCACAGTCAAATCTATGAACGGAGAGGTTTGTTCCCCCCATCTTTCTAAAGGTTTTGTGTTGCCTCAAGTCGGCGATTGATGAATTTGAATCTCTAAGTTGATGTTGGGATAATGCAGAGTGATGTTTTTCTTCTTTGGCCTGTTTCATGCTTTCGTCGTGGGCCATCACGTAGCCCTCTAAAAAGATGAGCTTAGTGTACATCATCGCCTGGATTGAAGTATGGTCGTTTAGGGTCTCGTTCAAAGATTCATAAAGTTTTGTAAACGGGGTAAGCCCTTTTGATATTGCTGACATGATGGAGAAGATGTCAAGTTTTTTCTCTGGTGGGACTTTTGTAGAAGAATTTGATTGGCCTCTTGGGCTTTTTTGTAGTGAAATAGATGGAGGTGCCGTTGAAGATTTTTGGTGATGTCTTGTGGACAGTTGGTCCAGAGAATGTCTTCGATGCAGACCCTGTAAAGGAGGTAAGGCTGGCATCGACTTTGAACTTCCAAAACCGTTTCCAGTGTTTCTGGAGTTTTATTTTTCTGAGGCAATGATATGGTCTGGCGTAGTGGGTCTGGCCAGACCCGTCATTGAAGTCACATCGATCTTGTCCTGGTCAGCCAGAGGCCTTAAGGATAACCGGGGAAGTTTAGGATCAAGCTGAGGTCCCTCCTCTCGAGGGTTTGTTGGTACTTGGGTTTCGGACGTTAAAGGTTGTAGGTCAGGATTCTGGGCATCAGTAGCCATGGAGTTTAGTCCAACCGATGGTTTTGATGATTTGTCTGCCCGAAAAAGCTAGGTAGGACGAGAGCTTGTCCTTTCGTGGTTGCAGAAGTGGAATCCGCAGTATTTCCATTTGAAATGTTGTTGTTTTGGAAATCTCTGTGATCAATGTCCTCGTTTGTGGTAGAGTTTGTCCCAGGCGGAGCCATTGATAGTTCACGAAGGTCTGTACGGGGCGCCGATCCGTCCACCTTCAGAGCCTGTGATTTCTGTTTGAGCCGAGTTGAAATCTGCTCTAAAGTGTTAGTAAATGGAACCTCTTTGTGCATTTGGTTTAGTTTGGAGGCGGCCAGGGTCGCCAATGTTTGGGGGCAGAATGACAGGTAATCAATCTTCCTCTGTTTTGACGTAGGATGACTGACCTCGAGCGCCTCCAATATTTCAATGTCAGTGAGCTCTGCTGTGTACAGTGAGCATTGGAGGTTTTTAGAGTTGAAGAAACTTGTAAGCAGGTTTTGATTGGAGGCAGTTTGAATTGCCTTCCCAGTTTTATTCGAATTGGCCGTGATTCCGTTGCAGTTTTTTTTTTTGCGACGAAGCCCGTGTGTAGAAGCAGCCCTCTTTTTTTGTTTTCTTTCTTTTCCCGCTCAGGTCGTTTATTTTTCGCCGTTTTGAGAACTGCCGGCGAATGTCTGGGGCCTTTTCTTTGGTTTGTCGTGGCCGGCGTGATGTTAGTGCTCGGCTTATCTAACGTTATTTGTGAGCTTTCGTCGGCACCGGGGTAACTGTAATCGGGCGTACCTTCTGGAGGAAGATGGTCGAGGGAGGCCCTCGGTGCAGGTTCCAGGTTGTAACGCCCCTCCTGGGCGAGGTTTTTTTCTCCCGCATCCGCGTCGCAGTGTATGATGGCTTTAACTGCGACGCGGCTGCAGGGTACGGCCACTTGGGTCTCAGTCACTGCTGGATTGCTCATGTTCGGCAAACTTTGACCCCCGTCACCAAAGCCAATGCCCGCATTGAGGACTCGCCGCTCGTCGATGTCACTGAGCGGCGTCGCTCCTTGCCGTCGACCCGGATCCACTCCCAAGGGCAACGCGGACTTGTCATCCCCTGCGGGACCAACAGGTGAGCGGGTCAGTGGGAAAGTGTTTGCAGGGTCTGCGGAGCTCGCGGTCGGTGGAACTTCCAGATGCAGGTCCTCCGTGGCCGGTGGTGTAGACCCCAGCGGATGGTGCAATTATGAATGGGTCTTTACACGTTGCTCTTCTTCTGTCGGGGCCAATAAGGGGGTCAAAGAATCAGCTGGTTTCTTTCGCATTTGTTTGTAATTTAACGCTTTTGTTACTGGTTTGCTTCTTTTTCCTGTTGGGCTACGGACTGTAGGGAAAAAGTGGTCTTGACTAAGTTTTGTAGCCGTCAGTTCTTCCAAGATAGAAAGGGGGCGCGAGCTACGCGTCCAGCGCCTTGCTTCTACATCACCTGTCGGGGAGCTAGGGGGGGCGGCAGTCCTCGCAGCCTCGCCAGCCATGACTGCAGGACTGCCACTCGCAGCCACTCCGCGTCCGATCTGCGGACTGTTGGGATAGTTGTAGAGTAGTGAGGAAAGAGCTCCGCCTCCAAAAGTGTGGGTAGGGAAAGCAGACTCTGCAGAAGAAAATACTGCAGGACTGCCACTCGCCGCCACTCCGCGTCTGCTCCGCGGACTGTTGGGATAGTTGTAGAGTAGTGAGGAAAGAGCTCCGCCTCCAAAAGTGTGGGTAGGGAAAGCAGACTCTGCAGAAGAAAATACTGCAGGACTGCCACTCGCCGCCACTCCGCGTCTGCTCCGCGGACTGTTGGGATAGTTGTAGAGTAGTGAGGAAAGAGCTCCGCCTCCAAAAGTGTGGCTAGGGAAAGCAGACTCTGCAGAAGAAAATACTGCAGGACTGCCACTCGCCGCCACTCCGCACCGCAAATTTCCGAATACTACTTTCGAATTGTAATTCTTGTTGTTTCACTGGGTATGATCATTGGAGGCGCCCGATCACCCCCATTCCTCCTGAGATTTAGCCTTGACTGCTCTCCAAGCTACTGTGAATTGGTCTGGCTATCTTCCCAGGAGTATTCCCCTGTTCATCTAACAAGGGTGCCCTCCGAAACTTGGTCCACCAGATCAGAGTTTAGAAATCCATTCTAACAGAAGGACACACTGACGCCTGTGTCTGAGTCTCTTGTAAGAGATTTTAAAAACAATTTATGTCTGAAATGTCAGGTGTGCAGTTAGGTGCAATCACAGTGGTAAGGAGGGTATTGCAGCCACCACCCAAAGTGATAGCCTATCTCTACGAATCTGCCATTTTCAAACATGAACTTCCTGAAATCAAAACTTCGATCCTGTCCGACAGAAATGAAAATAACGGCAAAATGCATATATTTTCTGGTGAAAAATCAATAAGTACCACACGCATTTACATTACTGTAAAGTGCCTAGGAAATTCCAATGCGTGTTGCGGTCCCATGAAGGAGAGTCCTCTTTCTGTGCCCAATCAGTCTGAGTACTTAAAAAGTTTGAAAATGGTAGCTAGGGTTATCCTACAGAATCGCCATTAAACACACAGCAACCCAACCGTGCTGCACACAAACCCAAAATAAGGGTAAGTGGTTAACTTCCAACATGTTTTTGGGGTATCAGCCAATTTAAAATGCAGTTGCAATGTTTTATATTAGTCTATGGACTTGAATGCACTGACTTAAATCTAATAAAGCCATTATAGCGAATTTTCAGGAACGGTTTCAGCAACCAGCCCAAATGATTTAAAAGGAAGAAAAGAACTTGCAACAGAAAAAGGTTGTCATGAGCAAGTACCGTTGGACAAATAGTTACTCGAAAGGATGCGAATTAAGTCAACAGCCAGATGTATGGTACAAACACGCATACTTATTATAAAACAGTGACAATTGAGAAAATAGTCAACAAGAAAAATGTGTTACTAAAATAGAGGACAGTGTATTTGATTTACTATAATTACAGATGTTATGAAATAGTCACAAAAAAAGTATCACTTGTTGAAAACTAATGAGCTAATACACATTTCTGATGTCTTTTTGCACACCCCTCTTTTATAACGTTTGATATGTACTACTTAAATTTCAAAAAGAGATACTGGAAGAAGATGGTGTAAACCTATTAGACTTGTTATTAAAGTTTAAGTGTGCCATACAATTATGTATCCGATAGTTCTGTGGTTTAAAATGATGGTTTAGCTTCCTTGGAGAAGCTCACTTTATGCAAACGAACAATTTAATAGAGTAAAACATTTGCTGGCAGTAGAGTAAAAGACATGCTGGAAATGTGGTAAAAGTGGATGTGGTTGTATAGTCACAGTGAGAGTTTAAAGAATATAAAAAGAAAAAAAGAGTGACCAGGGGAAAAATGTTTTCCTTGGAATAAGGGAATCTGAGGAAGTAACTCGTGGTTAAGCATTCACCTAAATATTTTGTTTCTGTATTTTCTGAGCTGACCCGTGAACGTATATGAATATTTGCTTTACTTTGGATCAGACACAAATATTGCATTGATGGATTTACTGTATAGAGTACACAGTGCGAAGGCCGAAATATATAAATTAAAGTCCTGCAGGTAATTGCCTCATGCATACTGAGGATTATCGCGTTAATGCAGTGAGCAAAGAAATGCCACCTAAATCCTAACTGTGGATACCTGCAAGAATTGGAAGGCAGTCGGGGTTAGGACTCTGGAGATTACTGGTGTGGCCAGTAATTGCTTGTTGGCAAACTAACATCCATAGCAAATTATCGCTGTTGGGCTGGAATCCTAGAGTGGTGGAACACCATTGTGCCCATTAATGTGTATATGGAGTAAGAACACAATGTAACTAGGGCTGAGCAGGGGGGTATGGTTGGGAGTTGGCTCTCCAGGCGGACCTAGCTCCTATTTCTGCCTGGGACGGAGAGGCACTCTGTGCCTGGGCACCAGTAAATGGGGCTGGGGGAGGGGGACGGGACTTCAGCTTCTGGTCCAGCTGGGCCATTTGGGCATTGCTGACTGGTCGGAATGGGAAGGGGAGCCTTGCTTGGAAGGCTGAAGCTTACTCCTCTAGTTTCCGTTCCTGCACACTGGTTACCTTGGGGACCAGCGGCGGAGGATCCATGGTGAGAGGAGGTAGCTTTGGACAGGGCCACGGGTTCTCCTGCTTCTTCGTGGGGTCTCTCGTACAGGCCGGCATAGTGGAGGAGAATGGCACATGGGTACAGTTTAGAAAAAAGAAAAAAATATTATGCACTAAGAGGAATGTCACCACACAACGCAATTCTTATTTTCTTGTGATTTACACCGTTTTGCATCCACAGCGTTTTCTGCTCTTCTTTGTGGGCAGCCCTTGCTCGACCTGTGGCCCAGTTGCAGGGAGCAGGGCCTGTGTATGTTGGCTAGGGATGGGCGATTCTGTTCCCTTGCTTGGTCCGGTGTGCACTAGAATTGTGGACTGGTGCCGATTCCATTTGGGCTAGTGGTTGGTTTGTGCATTTTCTCTTCTGCTGCTGTACTACTGCCGTTGTTAGGCAGAAACCTGTGCAGTTCCCTTAGGGACCACTGCAAAAAGTTTAAGACTACAGGAGTAAGCAGTAAACCCAATTGGTAGCAGTCCGCACCACCCAGATTTACCTGGCTGTGGCTGAGCAGTCAGACTTCTCTCAAGAAGAGTTAGGCAGTATATAGAGTATACACAATAGGGCTAAAAATACAGTAGTATAAGCAAACACTGACCAGAGCTTTGGTATAAAAGTATATAATTATTTATTTAAAAACACACTTGTAAAAAATACACTGGCACTAATATGTCAAGCAAGTTCAAACACAGTCACTATAAGTATATACACCTCCCTAGTTAATTATTCGACAAGTCTAGGTTAAGACACCACTTATTTAGCAAAACAGAGGTGAGCGCGTAACCGTAGATGGCACTCCAATAATTTGTTTAAAAAAGGAGAGAAAAGGCAGAATAGGAAAATAACACAGTACCAACACTTTTAAGAAACCACAGCAAGTCAAGAAAGGCAGGATCTACTGTAGAGCAAAAAGTTCATAGGCCAGGCCCACTCTTGGAGAGAGCAAGGCGGAATGTGCCCAAGATCACACAGTGGAAATGCACTCAAAGTCTTTGCAGAAAAGTCAAAAGAGGCTGGATCAGTTCAGAAAGGTAAAGTTAGCAGGTCCGAGGTCACCCCAGGATAGAGAGTCAAGGATTTACGGGACACCTTGGACAATCGGTTGCAAGGGAGACCAGGCGGGACACAGTACCTGAAATGGTGAGAAAGCTCCAGCGGGGCTTCGTCCAGGGGAAGAGATGATTTCGACGTGGAGGAAAGCTGGAGGTTGTTGCACTGCCAGGGAAGAAACCAGCCGCAGAGTTTCTCGATTAAAAAGGTACGACCCTTTTATTCGTGGTAGTGGTGAAGTGGGTCTATCCGGCTGCCGGGATGCTTGGCACGGACGATTCGACCACGAGACGATCCAAGAAGGCGAAAAAGGCAAACTGGTTGGTCCCACCAGCTCAAAGGGAAGAAGACTCTCCTGGAAGAAGATCTCCTCTGTCTGTCGGGGAAGTGGCGAGTTCGCACAGCAGGGCTCCACCGGTGGCGTCGTCGTTGTAGATGGCTCAGCTTCTCCCCTCTTTGGATTCTTTAGGTCCTGTGGAGACTTCTGAAGTTCCAGTCCCCAAAGCCCTGCTTTTATGCAGCAAAACCCCCATTCATCAGCCTAGCTGTCACTCAAACATGCTAAGTGGTGAGCCGTGCAGCTCACCACTGGGCCAATCACACAAGAGTGCGACTTGAGTTGCCAAGGCAACTCAGTCCAGGGTGCCTAATTCCCCTCCCACACATCTTGTTGACCCCAGACAGAGTGGCACCATTTGGAGGGCTTCTGTGGAGAAGCCCGCCAAAAAGTGGAACAAAGGGCTCGACTTGGGTTAGAGTTTCAGAGGCGAACACAAACGCCATTTTAAAACCGAGTCCTGGCAAAAGGACCCAACCGGGGAATAAATATTAAATAAATAACCCGGCGGTATCTTTAACATTGCACCAAAAAAGTGGTGCGTTTACAATCAATGGGAAAATCCCATCGGAAATATTCTGGTGGAATATTTTGCGTGGTATCCACTGCCACCAGCCAGAAACTCGACAAGGGGGGACGGGACAGTGCCCCCTTGGAAAACAGACCCAGGGGTAATCGAATTACCCCTACCAGTACTTCCACAATATGATGGTTTGTACTGGTTCTGTTCACAATTTGAGACTAGTAAAGCCAATGGTGACTTTACATGCCCTGGGAGACAGTAGTCAGTCCCATGGTATGGAGTCTATGTTTGGGGGTCACTATGACACCCGTGTTACTGCACTGAGGGTGCTGTGTAACACACATACCAAAAACACATGAAGCCCTATGGAGTAAAAGACCCCATAGCCCAAACAACACATTACATAGTCAAAGGACATTCTCAAATCATGTCTAAGAGTGGGAGAAAAAGAGTCTCACTCTTAGCAGGAGAAAAAAATAAACCCCCAAAAATCCAGCAAAGCTGCTGGGGGACACACTAGGTTTGGGAAATTAGCTTTAACAGAGAATTCTCCCTAATAGCCGTCCCACTTGACTCTTGCTGGTGCCTGCTCTGGTGCTTCTACTGCCCTGCTTGTGTGCCGCAGGTTGCTTGCTCTTGGGCTGCTGTGGTGCTGCTGTCGTCGTCCTTCTTGCGGCAGCAGTGCAAGGTCAGCCATGTTCCTAGTAAGAGGCTTTTTAAAACGGAAGCATGTCTCTTTAGGGGAGTTCAGGGCGAGTTCTCCTCTTCCTCGTCGGACAATGTCTTCCGGACCTCTTCGGAGCACAGGAAGGCTGCTCACATCTCTGAAGGATGGTTGGTGCACTTTTGCTAGGAGTACTTGAAGACAGAGGAGTCTTTGTGGAAGAAGTCCCAGAGGTCCAGGGATACGGCTGTCATCTTCTTCAGGGAGTGCCTTCCGCATCCTCGGCTGCAAAGCCCAGTGATGATGTGGAGCCTAGGGGAAGTAGGCGCTGGCTGCAGTCCTAATTTAGGTAACAGATTGGGTTTAAACAGCCACTGCCTGATCCAGGTGTGGGGCCTACTCCATGGCACTTTAAGCATATGATTGAGGTGGGGCTGTATCTGCTTCGGTAATGGAAGGCAGCAGTGCCTCACTTCATTTTCACACTCCATCCTTTACAGGTGGAGGATGTGGCGCTTCCTTAGTCTCTCTGGTGGGTCGCTCTTCCATGGAGGCCAAGAAGGTGGCAATGCGTTATCACATGGACAAGAAAGCGGATTCTGCGGTTCAGGGGTTCTAGGCGCATATTGCACTTTTGTTAGGAAAGATTTCATTTATGTGCAATTTTCCCTCCATTTATGGACCCCTCCCAAACGTTTTGCTTTTGTTTGGCTTTCCTGTCCTGACTTTTTCCAGCCTTCAGCTGAACTCTCCTGGGCCTTTTCTCACTTTTTCCAGCCTTCACTTGTTTCTCACTTGTTATGGGGGAAATGACATGTCCTGTGGTTCCATGTGATAATATCGCCGCAAAAATATCACCATACAAAAATGTTGCCATATTTTTTTGCAGCGATATTACCCCATGGAACCTGCAGGGAACACCCCCGCAAACCCCCATATATTTTAAAAGGGAGCAGGGGACACCCCCGCAAACCCCCCATCCATTTACCCCATAAATTATCCCCACCAAAAATATCGCCTATGGCCGTTCCCGACACGCCCATATGTACGGCGATATTTTTGGTGGCGATAATATTACCCGATGCCCGTCCTGTACACTGTCAGTACTGGGAAACTATGTTTGCCTTAGTCTTTGACTATGTTGCCATTTCCTGGTAACTTTTTAACAGTGCACAATGTACCTTTCAGTACCGTGCGCTGGGGTCCCTTTTTGTTTTATGGCCCTAGACGCCCTCAAAGGATTTTTTGGTGATTGTACGAGTGTGCCTGGGATAAACTGGTGGCAGCAGTTACGTTATATGTTTTACTTCTTTTTGCTGAATCATAGCACATTTGGTTCAAGACTGGCTAGGTCCGAAAATGGCAAAGCCAATAAGTCTTTTGTTCTGTCCCATGGCCATTTTGTCCCTTGCCTTCACCCAGGTCGAGGAACCCAGGTTTTCGTCATTTGGGCATGCAGCCACCCAATCTCTTTCGCTGGCTTCTGCCTGTCACGTGTGTGTTCCCAGGAAGCGAGTTGGGATTGTCTGGTCCCAATCCACACTACTGGTGCCAGGATGTCTGGAGTGTCTGAATGACTGAGACCACTATGAACCCCGATTGGTCCATGACTGGGATGCCTGCAAGAGAGCAGATCTTCGAGTGGAAGTCCTCGATGTTGTCGCAAAGCTAATCTTGGATAAGAGAAGGGGTTCTGCATCCATTTCAGCTTGTCATTTGACCTCGTTTGTCTTTTGGGGCATATACGTTTTGCAGTATGCATATAGATTACTGTGCCTGCTTCCCCGGCCTGCGTTTCCCTTACTACCCCCCACCCCAAACCTACCTTTCACGGCGGCACACTTATGTGTGTGCCGCCTAAACCCTTCTAGCGTGGGTTAGAGCTAACGCCGCAGGGTGCTTTCTTTTTTTTGTTTTTTTTGTTTGTGTCCCCCGCTTACCAAAATCATAAGCGGGGGACACCCCCGCAACCATCGCTCTGCTTGGGTGCAGTAAATGTCGCCCTCATTTTGTGCGCCCCCCCTTTCGAAAACTGGGATATGTTTTAAGTTCTCAGATATTTAGTAAATGCATATTATTTTGGAAGGTAAAGGAGAAATCCAAACTAAAGCAGCATCTGAGTCAATGAAATTTAATTCTAAGAGATGACATTAAAGCATCATAAGCAAATCATCTCCTCCAAGTTAGCAGCGGAGGAGTCACAGGTATAGTACAGTGCAATTGGGAAATTGGAAGTGTACAATTTAAATGTAATGTGTTATGATGTTTTAACACCCTTTAATTCCTAAGCAGGGCGTGACAAAAAGCAAGAAGAGCTCCTGTGTCGTTTATGGTTTTGTCCCATTCCCCTTCGCCCCTCTAGTTGATCTGATACACACCGTGGGGCACAGAACAGCTGGTGAGGGATTGTGGGGTTCAGCAACTACTACGGAAGGCTAAAAAGGAAACTGGACAATGCCAGAAGAAGAACATAGCAAACATCCCAAAGGCCCCCTTACAACTCATGCCACTGATTCTTGAACCCTTCCACCAAATTGGAATGGACATTGTAAGACCCCCAACTCCACCAGCCGGAGCCACAATTATTTGCTGGCGATTGTAGACTATGCCACCCGTTACCCAGGAGCTTTCCATTTGAGAAGTACCAATGCCCAACAAATCTGATGCGCTGGTACCCTTCATAGCCTGAGTGGGCATTCCACGAGAAATTTTAACAGATTGCGGTACCAATTTCATGTCTTCGGTACTTAAGCAAGTTAGTACGACCCTCCACATTGAGCAATTAAGTACAGCCGTCTATCATCCACAGACGGATGGATTGGTGGAGAGATACAATCAAACAATTAAACAAATGTTGAGGAAAACAGCGAACCCCGAAGAGAGCAATTGGGACAGACCGATATACTGGATACTGATGACCTTACGAAACACGCCCCAGTCCTCAACAGGGTTTGCACCCTTCAAACTTTTATTTGGAAGGCCAGTACAAACTCTGCTCGACATATTGAAGGAGGGTTGGGAGGCACAACCCACCCAAGAGATTACCCTCACTGAGTACGCGTCACAGCTGAAAGAGAGAGTAGAGAAGCTACAAGGAATTGCACAAATACACCTACAACAAGCCCAAGGGAGACATGAACTGAACTACAATCGAGGCACCCGGATGCAAACCTTTCAGGTAGGAGACAAGGTGCTGGTTCTACTACCAACAACAGAGAATAAGATGTTGGCGGCACAGAGAGGTCCTTATACCATAGAGAAAGTTCTGTGCCGGGTCACATATAAAGTATGTCAGACAGACAGGAAGCCCCCTCCCCTTCAAACGTACCACATCAACCTGTTAAGAAAATGGATAGAACCTGCATCTACGGTCGCCTTGATCACTACAGAAGAAGTCCTGACTGAATACCTTCCCCAGAGGTGGGAACACATTGGAAAGGCAGCCTTGAACATAAAACCTGATTTAAGTTAAGAATGGAACTACTTCATTTAGTTAACCACTTCTCTAAACTGTTTTCCTCCGCTCCAGGTCGAACCACTAAGGCATATCACCACATAGAAACTACCCCCGGGAACATTGTCAGTTTACGACCTTACTGAATACGAGAAGCCACAATCCAGACCATAAACCAAGAGGTACAATCTATGCTACATATGGGAGTGAGAACTATCCCACAGTCAATGGTGCTCCCACAGGTTCTGTATGGACTTCCGTAAACTGAACGAGATATCCAAGTTTGATGCTTGCCCTATGCCCAGAATCGAAGATCTCCTTGATAAACTTGGGAAAGACAGATATTTGACCACCATTGACCTCTCAAAAGGTTAGTGGCAAATTCCCCTACACCCGGCCGACAAGGGAAAGACCGCCTTCGCAGCTCCTTCTGGGCTCTACCAATTCACAGTACTTCCTTTTGGCCGTCTCAGAGCCCCAGCTACCTTCCAAAGACTTATGAACTCCATACTCAAAGGACATGAACAATATGTCGGGGCCTACCTCCACAAGATCATCATATACAGTCAATCCTGGCAAGAACTCCTGAAACACTTGGAGGCCATTTTAGAGACTTTGGAACAGAACGGCCTACACGTTAACACGAACAAAATGCATATGGCAAACTTACACACAAAATATCTGGGATAATTTGTCTGTCAGGGCATCATCAGACCACAGAAGGAGAAGATGGAGGCAATTCAAATACTTCAGCTCCCGAACAATAACCGGTAGGTGCGGCCCTTTCTCGGTTTTGTTGGCTACTATCGCAGATTCATCCCACATTTCTCAACTATGGCTACTCCACTGACAGACCTTTTAAGATCCTCCGGCCCCAGCCAAACGGGAATGGAGAAACGATGCTACGGAGGCAGCCTTCAAGGCTCTAAAGAATGCTCTAACAGATCAAGCGGTACTTCGCTGCCCTGATTATGAGGCAACCTTTTTTTCTGCATACCGACGCTTCTGGAACCGGCCTGAGAGCAGTCCTATTCCAAAATCAAGGGGAAGCTGAGAGACCAATCCTCCTCATTAGCCGCAAAATACTTCCCCATGAAACAGGATATACTACCATAGAGAAAGAGTGTTGGGTGGTCAAGTGGGTGATGGAGGCACTCAGGTATTACCTACTGGGACGACACTTCACCCTGGTGACTCATCACGGACCATTGGTTTGGTTAGCGAGACACAAAGATACAAACCCCATAATACTGAAAACCCCTACAACCTTTTTCTATTAAAACCGTCCACCACCCGGGATGACTGATAGCACAAGCAGACTTTTTGTCACACACCCATGCCATTCCCGAACGCAAGGGCCTAGAGAGGGGGGTCTGTGAAGGGGTTAATCAGGAGAAGGTGAGCCCAGAGGGAAAAGAAGGCAACACAGAGCATCACGGCAGGGAAGTGGTGTGTTGATGACTGCAGAAGGATGGATGCTGCCACGAATCAGGAAGAACAACCTGAGGCTAGGGGTGTCACGGTATTAGTTTACGGTACGATAACCTTCTTGCCAAATGACAGTATATCATGGTTATCGCAGTGTAAGAGGTGGAGTTAACTAATCTTAACAAATATTTTCTTAAAAGGTCATAAATTGTCGGATTTATCATCACAAACAAAACCAGGCACCCAGGGCCAGAATTGGGCTTTTTGCAACATACTTTCCACTAAAATGCCACCCCTTGCTTCCACCAGACACAAAAACACGTGTTGAGAGGAGGAGGGGTCATTTAGGCTTTTAGCTCCCCCACTGGCTACTGGTGAAGATGGTTTATAAGGAAGGGAAAGGGGGGATCCTCTTTGTATTTTATAGAGGGGCCTGAGTCTGGAGGACGAATTTACACTGCAAAGAGAGGGGGTTGGACTCTGGCTGCCTCTTCCTCTGGGACACTAACAGGTGTCGCGCTAGCATACATGAGACCAAGTCTACGCTAGTAAGACTTGTGATTTTTTGTAATAGAACCCAACAACAATTTTTCACGGGTGCTTAAGAATTTTTATTTGGGACACACCCCAAAGGATTTTTTTTAAAAAAACATAGACAAACTAAAAGTCCATTGTCACAAATTGTATTTTCATTATATTGTATCGGCATATAATGTCAACAACACTAGTCATTAATACAACAAGGTTATCAAATGCAATATTATTGTTCATGCACTGAGAAGGAGTCGACACTTAGATGTGTTTCCAGCTGGTGCGTGTGGCTGGTGCGTGTGGAATGGCGAATCCGGAGCACGGTCAGCGACACAGCTCACTTCAGGAGCTCTCCCCAGTACGAGAAGCGGATACCTCTCCTGCAACTCCAGAGAACAATCACCACCTGGTCTGGCATACTCGGATTCGCCATTCCACACGCACCATCCTGCCCTGAGACAAAATACTGTTGAAGACAGCTTGGTCAGAGAAACACACACAAGACTACCCGATTTCACAGTCCTGAGGAAAGCTATAGAACAACCCACCATCTACATCTGCGTTGTTATATAGCTGGAAACACATCTAAGTGTCGACTCCTTCTCAGTGCATGAACAATAATATTGCATTTGATAACCTTGTTGTATTAATGACTAAGTGTTGTTGACATTATATGCCGATACAATATAATGAAAATACAATTTGTGACAATGGACTTTTAGTTTGTCTATGTTTTTTTAAAAAAAATCCTTTGGGGTGTGTCCCAAATAAAAATTCTTAAGCACCCGTGAAAAATTGTTGTTGGGTTCTATTACAAAAAATCACAAGTCTTACTAGCGTAGACTTGGTCTCATGTATGCTAGCGCGACACCTGTTATTGTCCCAGAGGAAGAGGCAGCCAGAGTCCAACCCCCTCTCTTTACTGGTGAAGATGAACATGTTGCCATCTTGATAATCTGCATGCCACAGATCAATGGAGGCCGACGGTAGTATGTGCTTGTGCGCATACACACACACTCTCTCTCTTTACGTTACAGCCTTTAGTTTACGTGCAGGCCAAAAGGTGTTCAGTAATCACAGACATTTTACCTTTGGTAGGGCAGCTGGGAATACCCGCAGAGATGAGTGAATTTCGTGGTGTGACTTATGTAAATTCAATGATAGAAGCTTTCGAAATCCCCCATTGTCATATGTTTAAAAACATTATCCATTATAAATATATAAACCCCAAAGCCACCAACCCAAAGTAAATCCTTTTCCTTCTTGGCACTGTATTCATTCTTCGTATTGCTAACATAATGATTTTGTGTCAGGCACGTGTGGTTACGGAATGGCATTAAAAACTACTCCAACTGAAACTACTTGTACCAAAAAAAAGAACTTATTTTACATTGCCTTTTTGCATTTGAAGTTGTTTAACTTACCATTAAGTCAATGCTTTTTAGTTATCTTACGAATACGCAGGCAGGATTTTCCAGCTGTAGCAAGGTAGCATTTTGAAACTTTTCTCTGTACATATTTAGCCGATCCTCCAGGAATCTAAGGCGGCTGCAGAATTGGTCTTTCATGGCGCTCACTCGTTGCTCTACTTGAATGACAGAGTGACTAGTGGAAGTGTTATAATGCACATTTTGAGCATTGAGGTTGCTGCTCAGTCACAGGTCATCGGTTTGAAAATAGGCATCGACTTGCATTTTTTTTGGAACCACCTGGCATGGCCATCATGATCCCTCGCTGCGACAAAGTTTGTTTTGGCAACTCTTTATCCCATTAAAGGGAGAAAAGTCACTTGTATGCGGTCTGATGTCATTGTGTTTCTTTTGTCAAAATGCCACAGCCAACACAGACACACCGAAAGGTTGCATAGTGATCTAATCACTATAGCTTGTTTACCGCCTGCCTGGTGTATTATGAAGGTCTGATGTCGGAGTCACCACTGACCATGTAATCTTAAATGGACAGCGTTCAGTGGGCGTTGTTGATTTCTTGCAATACATGTTCATTTACCTTCTTAAAGATAGTGGCAAAAAAACAAAAAACTTTGAAAATGACAAAGTTCAAATGCATATCGGCACAAATATGGCCTAGACCACCACCTCACCATAGCCCCATCATTACCGTTTTCCCAAGGTCTGAATGCATTAGGACCCTTGTGATGCGAGTTCAGAGGAAGGAATGCTTTCATGGGTGGTGTCACAAATTGAGAATAGACCTAAACAATATTTCACCCCCATTGCGCTAGATACTTCAAATTGAATGTAGAATCTGTCCTGCCTGCTTGAGTCCAGTGCCATATGCAGAAGGCAGGTAGGTGAAGGATCAAGCGAAGCAGCAACAACTCTAGTGCCAATGTGCAAATCTTCAGAGGACAGTGAGGGGGCAGTTTATTTACTAGCAGAAAGCACTGATAGGCCCAGTGTTCACACAGTCTACAGCAGGGTCGGAATGGGGCATAAAATTGTCTCTGGCACCAACATAAAAGTGGCACAAAGTTGCAAATTGGAATTCATTCCTTTTGGAACACTGTTTGAATAGTAACCAAGGGGGAGATTTTTAATAAAATGTGATGCACATTGTACATTTAAAAGAATATTTATTCAGCAACAGTGGTCAAAACTATTAGCCGCGTAGTGAAATCACTCATCAAACTGGCCCACTTTGGCCAAAAAAGTGCCCCACTTTGACCCTAAAAACTGGCCCACACAAGCATTTTGCTTATTTGGTTCGGCCATGGGCATATTGCCCTAAAGGCCATTCAATGCCTGGTCTACAGAGCTAAAGTTGTTTGTGGACATGCATCAGAAGGGCATCCAGTTCATTCCCACGTTTGAATTTCTGGGATTTGTAGTTCCCCATCTTTCAAATTGGTGGGAAAACTACAAATCCCAGAATTCTAAGCTAAAACAGAACTGGATGGCTATCCGATCGATGACCATGAGAAACTTAAGTACCTTGAATCTAAACCTTGGGGAGAGTAATTAGATATGCATGACTTCACTGGCCGTCCATTTTTGTTATACAATTTGCACAGCCAGAGCAAGAGCTGTTCCAATGTGCGTTTCCTTAGTGCTGTAGGACCTTGACATACTGAACTAATGGCGCATGATGCCGGGCCAGGCTGAATCGATACATTTCTGCTCCTGCTGGCTGAGTGGTTTGAAAAGGCTGCAGTGCAAGACCAAGACTGTGCAACACTTGCTTACTGCAGCCTTTTCAAATCAGATTGAAAAGCACACTTAACAGTATAAACGGTATACCGGTATAAACAAAGTGGCGGTTATTATTGTTCAATTAAGTTGTTCACGGTATCTTTAACGGTATACCGTTATACTGTTACATCCCTACCTGAGGCTAATGTCCTTTCCTCTAATGATGATGTTGTTCGTTGACAGGGAGCGTGCGTGGAGGGGAACGCGGAGTATGAATGGGTATTGAGGTCCATGTTGCATGAAGAAAAGCATGTGAGGTAAGAGAAAGTAAAGAAAGAGAAGTTTGTTTGTCGTCATGACAGCCACGTTGGCTGAGGAGATCGTTTATCTGCGTTTTTACTGGAGACCGGGGGGATATTGACAAGGCTCGCGTTCGGATCCTGGACTGTGGCAGAGAGAGAGCGATCGAGTAATTTCACTCCCGACCGCCGTCGTCGTCGAGAAGCAGCTGGGAGAGAGAGAGTCTCAGTCTCTCTCTCTCTCTCCATGTGGAAGTGTTTCCAGTGAGCCGGAACGAAACCGAAAGGGAGCCGACTAACATTGCAGCTGTTAGTAAAGTAAAGAGAAAGTATGCTTACGCAGGGAGCCTGGCTATGAACAGTGATAACACCTCAGATAATATTCATCCCTAAATGAAAGGAGGGACAGTTTTCAGTGAAATTATTACCACAAATTCAGATCTCCCGACGGGAAGCAGATAAAGCCTGCAGTCAGCATAAGGGCTTCAATTATCTTCCCTTCATTCCTGGGGAAGGTTGAGACCTGGGAAAATCTGAGAGAAGACCTCATGCTGCTCCTTAATAGGGACTGAATACAGTTCAGAGGTCAACAGCAGTGGGACACTTAATAGGTAAATGAGCCCACCAGAGAACTGAAGACAGTTGTCTGCAGCCTTCGGCCTAGTCGTCCACCAAATACTCAACAAACACCTCTCCTCAGCAGCTGCATTCTCCTAGGATGCCACCAATTGGCTCCGGTCATTCCTATCGGACAGAACAACCAGGGTTTTCACCCATTCAGGCAGTGCCGCGGCGGACCCTGTACTGATTCAATGCAGTCCCAAGGCTCATGTATCTCTCCCACGCTTTACAACATCTTCACCAAGCTCCTTTTCGACCGCCTTGATGACCTGGGTGTTACATATACCAACTATGCCAATGACATCCAGGTCCTCATCGCGCTCACAGAGAGTTATGAGGAGGATCTTGCTAAATTAAATGAGATCTACCTTGAAATCCAATCATGGATGGCCACTCATAGCCTCTGCTTAAACGACAAGACGGAACGGCTGATAGTTGGCTCACAGGCCCGTCTCAATGAACTTGACCCCAGATACCAATCCTGCATCATCGATGGCAACATCATAAAAGCATCTAAAGAAGCCAAAACACTAGGTGTGTATCTTGACTCCACTCTCTCCCTCAAAAAACAAATTAACGCCACCATCTCCTCCACTGCCTACACTAACAAACTTATCAACGCCTGCAAACCCTTCTTATCTACCACAGCCGCCTCACACTAGCCAGAGCCCTCATATTGTCCAAACTGGACTAAAGTAACACTCTCTTCCTATGCTCCACGAACCACAACTTGAACAGATTAGATACTCCAAAACAACGCCCTTAGATGCACCCTAAAACTCCCACGGAAGGCCCACATCTCAGCGGCCAGGAAGGAATTCCACTGGCTCCCTA
This sequence comes from Ambystoma mexicanum, assembly GCF_040938575.1. NCBI lineage: Eukaryota > Metazoa > Chordata > Amphibia > Caudata > Ambystomatidae > Ambystoma > Ambystoma mexicanum. The sequence goes on from NC_090927.1 coordinate 338,023,147, forward strand.
TCCAAGAGAGAACTAAACTAAGCACTGCTTATCACCCACAAATGCTTCTACCCGACAGCCCCCTCGCTACTTATCAGACAGATTTACAAGACAGAACTCTTCCAGACCAACCAGTTCCCCATACCCAAACCAACTGAACGTCCCAAGGTGCAACCTGAAAACAGCTGGGGGAGCTATCTTTCCTGTGCTAGCAGCCAAATCCTGGAATGCCTTAGCTATGACAATTAGAGCCGACACATAATTTTGGTCGTTCCGAGCTAAAATAAAGGACCTACTCGCAACTCAGCAATAGACTGTTAAACTGCACTTAGCCAAATCCGGCGCCTACGCTCTTCACATTAAGCTCCCTTGATCTAAGATGCATCACCAGTCAGTCTACTTGTGCCCCTGCAGCTAAGTTATGTTTCTCCACAGACCATTCTGTAACCTGGTCCCTTATACTAACTATTGTGCTGTACCATCCTATGTTTTATCCTGTATCTGTAACCTATGTAACACTGCTGCTCCTAAAACAATGTGCCCAGTTACCCTAGGGTTCAGCTGCACTTTACAAATAAACAAACTAAACTAAACTGAGAAGAAAATACCCCAGCGATTTTTCTGCACCAACTCAAAACGTTCTGTTGGTTGTACTGTTAAAGAAGAAGAAAAGCCTAAATAAGGAAGCTAAGTGTTGTCTTCATTCCAACCACCAGATATCTAAACTTATCCACCTCCTCCAATCTCTGTTAATCTGCCAAGTGAATGTATGCCTGGCAGACATCCCCTTCAGCCGATTCAAGATCAGGGCCTTAGACCTGGGAACATTTATATTTGAGTCAAGGTCCTTAAAATATTCGCCCACTGCTTTCAAGGATATTTGTAGGCCAACTGGGGTATAGTCTACCAAAACCAAATCATCGGCATATAGGAAGTAATGTAGTTTTAGGGTGGCCAATTTCGGGAGTTGGCCACAATGTCCCACAGTGATGCCACAATATCCGAGATGTAAAGGTTAAATTTAAACGGGGCCAAAACACAACCCTTATGCAGGCCCCGCTTAGAATCAATCCAATCAGAATAGGAGCCTCTTTGGTCCAGGTTAATTTTTAATCTAATACCTTTGTGCAGTTGCTCCAAGATGTCAAATAATGGCTCTGGGCAGCGCAACCCTCTTAGCATTTTCCACAAACATTGGCGAACAAATCGAATGCCTTTGAAATGTCCCAAAACTGTAAATATAAGCAACACTTTGATACGGTCACCTGTTTGGCCAGAAGGTAAATTAACAAGCAATTAAGAGAAGTGTTGGTTCCTCTTGTAAAGCCAGATTGATTAATAACTAGTTTACCGGAGTCCTCAGCCCAGCTTCACAGGACCACAATATGAACCTGGAAAAGACTGTATACGATGCATCCTAAAGAGAGATAGGTAGTCCTATCTCCCTTTTTAAAAATCACAATCACAATGGCATCCTTCCAAAATGCGGGTAAATGGTGGCTGCTTAATATATTCCGAATCAACAACTGCAATAGAACATTACCCCACAACAGTGGTGAAGATTTCAAGGTTACATTTGAAAGCTCATCAGGCCCCAGAGCATTTTCCCTCCTAATCGCCATCAGGATCCCTTCTAGATCTGCATTAAGAAGGGGCCACTTAACAGCGGATCACAAACTATGAGGTGCGGGAGTGAGTACAGATTAGTAAAATATAACTCCCATCGGACCCTCGACAATAGCTGCGTTTGCAATGACCTTTGTAAGGCATTGCCCCTAATTAATCTCCAAAAGCCAGAAGAGTCTTTAGAAGCAACTGCAGAAAGCATACAATCAGCATCCTTTTGATATAAAAAGGTACCTAAAGCCTTTGAGACAATTTCATTTTTTTAATTTAAATGTGCCAGTTCTCCAACCCTGTGGCTTTTCTAACTTCTCTTAACTCTTTTGTTGCAGGAAACTAATTCATTAAACGTGTGTGCCAGATCCAACCTGATACAGTTTTGGTTTCAAAATCTTACAGATGTTAACCCTTGCAATAGGTGCTGAACGAAGGGCCCAACAGCCTGAGGTGACATGTCTGAAAAACCCCTTTCATTGAAATACTGACCCATTTAAGCATTAAAGCGGGAAGCTAACTTAGGCCGGCATATTACCACATGATCGCGTACCCTAATTTCTATCTGAGCACTCGAATCAGGGACTGGTACAGTGAAATTCATCCCAATTAATACCATAACCAAAGGAGAAGGATCACTGCCTGTATTGCCCACCATTTCCAAGGGTTTAAAACTACTTTCAATATCGGCTGATATTGAAAGTATCAGGGTTGAAAGTCCAGGTTGATACATGCACACCATTGGTTAAACTGTATTTGGGAGACATATCTCCTGTTACCATTCAAAGGTTTCAAATCACAAGTATCTAGCAATGCACGGACCAACATACCTTTATTTCTAGCACTCAGCATATTGCCTAGCATACTGCACTTAGAAACCTCCGGGTATTAAGCGCGTTATAAATAACCAATTACAATTACCTCTGATCATAATATGAATCTTCTAAGCATTCAGAATTGAAGTCGCCCTTAATAGCAGTACCAGCTCTTTTAATTGGATGGGCCAACTCCAACACCTTAACAATCACAGTGAAAAAAATCCACCAGATCAGTCGAAGAGGGATTGAAGTACACATTCAACACTATCAGCCACCTCCGCGCGACAGCCACCACATCCCACCATGTTATTTTAACCCCTAATATGTCAGATCTCTCCAGTGACAGATTATCTACGCTCAACCCTGGTGTCAAACCCCAGCCAAAAATCAGACCCCCGAATGGTCCACCTCTAAGCCCCTTTCTTGCGTGGCTCAAATATCACAGTGAAACCATCTAGCACCGGGGTGTCTAACATAAGCGTCTCCTGGAGACAAATTTAGTCAGCCAAGCTCCACATTTCTAAATTCGCTCGAAGGTGGGTAAAACCTTGCTTAGTTCACAATACAATACTCATCAGATTATTTGGCCAGATTTGGTTTGTTAAGAGAAATTATAATGTGCGTCCAATCATACGATATGGAGTGCACATTAGTTCTACAAGGACCTATTCCCATATTAAGTGGAGCATCTGAGTTAACATTGATCATCATGGGTTCTCGTGAAATAGGTACAGTTCTCCCAGCCCACATCATCCGCTACTTTAGACAAAAGATAGCCCACGTCTGAGGCTTGGTAATTCTGCCAGTAACACATTTCTAACAAATTGGGAATAGAATCCCAACTTTACAGCATCGACCCGTGTAATGGCAGGAAAAACCACCCTAGCTATGTCTTTAGATGTTAGACGTTTTAGGGCTGAAACCTCCCCAAACAGGGCCAAAATGTATTGGCGATTTAGGGGATGGGTACCCTCTACCTTAAAGGTACGTTTAAGAAACAGGTATGCCAGACATCCCCCCTTTGTGGTAATGACCTTAACGAGTCCCCCACCATATTGACAGCGTGTGCCTCTCCTATTCATGGTAGCTGAAATGCTGAATCAGCCCTGGGACCTTTAGGGGTACAAAGTTTAGGCATATTCAAGTTAGGTGGCAAAGACTGCCTGCCAGAACTAATCCTCCGTTCTTGGAGGTCCCAGTGCGACTCCCAGTGCGACTCCACAGTCCACACTCCGGCAAAACTCCAGCAATTCGACCCACAGCTCTGCTTTTCTGCCTTCACAAGAACACACTGCAGACAAAGCCATAATCTTATTGCTCAACAGATGGCGATGTATGTAGTGTAAAGCATATGCACATTAGGAGGTTTGCATGTATTCTGCTGCAGAGCCTCGACGGAGCTGTAATAGATCAGTTTCCTGCATCTGAAATGGTACTGGAGTTATTTTTCGTTATGTGTACGTGTTAAAATGCCATCTGCCACTAATGTTACCCAACAAATTGATGGGGGTGGGTGGGGGGGGGGTACGGGGAGGATTTATGGAATCGCGAGTACTGCATTCCCCCCAATACTCCCGTGGGTGGATTAGGATTGCACAGCGCGCCAAAGTGAAATCAAAATACCTCAGTGATCTAACGTGACGCATTAAAGAGAGAGACCGTCGCCGCCACTGTGAATATGCAGGCACGTTCCTCGGAGTTGTAGTACCAGTGAGGACCGCTGAGGGTACGAAAGCTGTCAGCGTTCTGTCTCCTTGTTAACAGAGGGCAGCAATCATACTGGAGATAAATGACGCGATAAAAAGACGTGAATTGGTAGCTTGAGTAAATGAACCGACAGGCGCGTAGGAGCGTGCGCGCGCTAGAGATAATGCGTGGCCTGGCCCACGGACACAAATTCTAGAACTCTCACTATGACTAACAAGTCTTGTGCTAGAGGAACGGACCTCGAGAATTTGAGTGACGGCTGAGTACGCGAACATCCCCGTGTCCAGCTCGGGTCGAGGACAGCGTGGCGCGTGGAGTACACAGACGCCTATGGAAAAAAAAGTGCTACATGAAGCAAGTGTCAGTGTCTCAGCTCTAGTCCACTTACATTTTGATCTTCGAGTCTCTGTATTTTCATAGCTTTCGGATGGGTTACCCTAATGCCCCCCCTTGTCAATAGTGATAATTGGAAACCGGGTGAATGGGCAAGATGGGTCGCAAGGTGGGCTCAGTTTGGTTAATGTACCTCTTTGGTTCACTCACTGATTCCATTTCAGGAGATTAACACCGGTACAATTGCTAACGAGAGGAGGAGTGCTCCCTATGGTGTTGCAAACGAAGTCATTTAAAAGGTGCACACCTTTTAAAATTACACATCTTGCTTAAAAGCGTTTTGCAGCGACAATCCTAACAAGCACTTTCCCATGCATTCTGATCAGTCAGTCAAGTGGTGTAGTAGGCATGTGTATAAATCTGTATTCCACAGACCCGGTGAGACTTAAAATCCGGCCCAAAACGAGTGGCTGGTATGAGTGGAGGGTGCGGATGGAGCAGGGCCCCTTTTTGTTGGCGCACTTGAAGGTTGCCGGAAGGTTGAGTTCTGGAGTTTGAGGATGCTTCTTGGAAGGGAGGTGATCTCTACTGGCTCCTCACACAGCTTTTCTGTTTTTTATTTGCAGGTAGCCCAGGGCCGTCTCCAGCTTCTCGACGGTGTGGTATTCTTAAAACATGGGAGCCCAAGGATGACTTTGAGGTGTCTTCTTGAGGTAAGTACCTTTATTGTAGGTTCTTGGGTACATGGGTGAACAAATCCGTTAAGAGCAGAGATAACCAGTGTTGTGAGCCTGTTTGTGACCTAGGCGCGTGGCTCAGTGCGCAATGAGACACACACACAGTGTTACTAGTTGGCAGGCTCTGTCTCGGTCTGCCTTGCGTGCGCGAAACAGGCCTCTTTATGCAAGCCTCAGCGTCATGACATAACGCATCATGATGCGGGTCACATGACACCACACTCCTCCCAATTTTTATTACAATAGGTATTGGGACCTCAGAACAAGTTACAACCAACAAACGGGCAGAAGTGTTTAAACAAACATGTCAAGTATATAGCTCCTGTAAATCGATCTACTCACAGTCTCTAAGTGATTCTTTTTCAGGTGCTCAGGTCGTAGTCTTTGAGTCGCACCAGCGTCCGTCTCGAGTCTCTGGCTGGATAGCGCTGTTCCGCCTCGTTCGTAAGGGTCAGACCTGGGAGACGTCTGGCTCAGCAGCTGCCTCTGGATAGGGGCCTCCTGATACGTCATCTTCTCCGCCATCAGCATCAGGATGATGAGCTGTGGGGTCCCGGCTTTGTCCATGCCAGTAGGCCGGCAGCCGAGGGGGGCCTGATAGTTTCCTGAAGAAGCTACAGTTTTGCAGAACTAGTCCGTGGTCATCGGCGGCCGTCACTTGCAAACCCTGTACTGGCACTACCTTCAACGGCATGGGCCCATGTGGGAGCAAGAGCTTCCCTTCTGAGTGGCAAGTTCTCAATAGGACTGTGTCTCTGTAAGCTATATCATGTTCTCTTAGCCCTTGCCTGTTGTTCTCTCTCTGGATTGTCGATTCTCTTGTACTTCTCCATTGTCTATTGTGTCTGGAACTCTCCCTTCTAGGTCGGGCAGAAATGTGCATGGACACCTTCGGAAGAGGGCCTCAGCTCGAGCTACTCCCATCGAACAGTGTGGGGTCATCCTATACTCAAAGAGAAATTGGAAGAGGGATCTCTTTTCACATGACCCTTGTCCATGCACTCTGTGGAAACACTTGTTGAGCATACGCATGAAGTGTTACGATTTGCAGTTCGCGCGTGGCCACACTGGTGTTATTTTCCGGTGGCTGATGCCTCTCCTGGCTAGGAAGTCTTCCAGGCCTGCGCTCTGGAAATGGTAACCATTCTCCGAGCACACTTCTTTGGGGGAACCATGAGTTGCAAATAAAATTCCATTACTGGAATGATATGGTATGATATTGCATTTGTAACACCCCTATACACAAGTGTTTCAAGGCGCGACGAGGCAGTGAGGGGGGAACAAAAGGGGGACAGACAACGATCCTACTAGGCCAGGTGTCATTCGGATCGCGCAAGTGCAAGGGTAGAGGGGAAGAGAAAATGCAAGGGGGAAAGGGAGAGGGGAAAGTGCAGTACAGGGTTGGTAGAATACAAGATAAATAATAAGGGCCCGCTTGTTGCAAGTGCAAGGTAAGTGCAGACAAGTGCTGGGAAGAGGGGCTGTAGGGATACAGAGACAGTCCCGCAGTGCAGGGGTTGCCAGGGAGGCAGTTCAGGGGAGAGTGGCTGGGCCAAGGACCGAGAACGGTGAGCAGCCCAGTTGCAGATTCAGTGCAGTTTCAGTAATTAGCAGGGGAGAGGGGGAGAGAAAGCAGAAGCAAAGAGGAAGGTTTTGAAGTGCTTCCGGAACCGGAGATGGTTCTCCTCAAGTTTCAGGGAGGCAGGAAGGCTGTTCCAGAGGGAGGCCCCTGCTGCAGAGAGAGATCTACCCCCAACTCGTTGCTTGGAGAAGTGGCTGACCCTGAGGGAGTTGGAGGCGGATGAGCGAAGAGCTCGAGATGGAAGATATTTAGGAAGAGAGAGTTGAAAGTATTTTGGCCCCAGGCCCCAGACGGCCTTGTGGACAATGCAGAGGGTTTTGAACTTAATCCTCGCGGCCACTGGGAGCCAGTGTAGCGATTTCAGTCCTGGAGAGATACGGTCCCTGGGCTTGAGGCCAAGGACAAGTCTCGCAGTCCTGTTCTGGATGAGTTGCAAAGGGCGGATAGTTGAGGCAGGCAGATTTAGATAGAGGCTGTTACAGTAGTCCAGCTTCGAGAGAACCAGGGCTCTGGAGACAGTGAGCTTCTGGGGGAAGGAGAGGAAAGGAAGGATACCTCAGAGGAAGTGCAGCTGGTAGTGTGACTTCTTGGAGACGTCAGATATGTGAGGAGAGAAGGAGAGTGTGGAGTCGAAGAGGAACAGGAAGAGGGCCAAGAGAGGCCGGCCAGACAGCTGCAGGGAAGGAGGGAGTGGGTGTGCCGATGAGTAGAATCTCAGTGTTACTGGCATCAAGGCAGAGGTCATTGGCGGCACACCATTCCTGGATAGCAGAGAGACAGTCAGAGATGAGGGAAGGAGAAGAGGAGGCCGAAGGTAGCCTGAAAATGAGCTGGGTATCATCCACATAGCACTGAAAGTTGGGGCAGAGAGCGGCGATGCAGTGGGCAAGGAGTGCCAGATACTGGTTGAACAGCCGAGGGAGAGAGGTTAGATCCCTGGGGGACACCACAGGTAGAAAAAAAGATGTCAGAGAGGAAGGACCCCAGTTGGACCTGGCAGGGTCTATTGGAGAGGAAAGAGGTCAGCCACGCCAGAGCCTGACCAGTGATACCCAGGTTATCCCGGAGACGGTTGAGCAGGATGGCATGGTTGACAGTATCAAAGGCAGAAGAGAGATCGAGCAAAATGAGAACACACAGAGTTTTAGAGTCAAGGTTCGAGAGCAGGTCCTCACGGATGTTCAGGAGAGCAGTTTCCGTGCTTCTGGCAGCTCTGAAGCCAGACTGATGGTCATGAAGACTACCAACAGATTCAGCATGGAGATTAAGCTGGGAGATGGCCAGTTTCTCCAGGAGCTTGCACAGGAAGGGAGTGATGGAGATTGGGCGATAGTTAGCCGGGCAGGAGGGGTCGGAAGAGGGTTTCTTAAGAAGAGGTTGCACAAGGGAGTGCTTAAGGGGGATGGGAAGACTCCGGAGGCGAAGGACTGATTGCAGAAGTCAGCCAGGGCAGGAGCCAGGGAGTCGATGTGGTCCTTGATAGTTTTGGAGGAGCAGGGGTGGACCTGTTTTGACAAGACTTTCATAGATCGGACTTGTCTGGAAACCTCGTCAGCAGAAAAAAGGGGAAAGGCAGAGAAGGAGGGAGGAGGAGTGGCTGCAGAAGGGCCAGAGGAAGAGCAGGGAATAGAGGGGGGGAGGTGATAGGAGGAGAGTGAGGACAGGATGTCCTGCGTTTTTTAAATGAAGTGAGAGGCCAGTGCCGTGCAGAGGGCCTGGGAGGGGACAGGAGAGGTAGAGACTGCAGCAGGGTTGGCCAGCTCCTTGCAGATTTTAAAGAGTTCGGCCGAATTGTTAGATGCAGTAGAGATGCGGGCTTGAATAAGGGCTCTTCTTGTGAGAACGGAGAGCCGGTATTGCCTTTGGAGCAAGCGGCAGGCCAGTTTGTCAGAGGATGAACATGAAGCACGCCATTTCCTCTCTGCCACCCTGCACTTGCGTTTTAGGGTGACAAGATCCGAGTCATACCAGGAGTTACATTTGGCTTTGGGCTTCAGGCGGATTCTCATGGCAGGGGCAAGGATATCAAGAGTATCAGATATAGCAGAGTGGAGAGTGGAGAGGGCTGTGTCAGGGTGGGAGTCAGCCGAAGGGGGAAGGGGGGCGAGAAGGTGGTGGCGAAAGCCTCAACTGACACACGCTTCATGGGTCGGATGACCGAGAAGGAGGGTGGCAGTGATGAAGGTGGCTTTGCCTGAGGGGTAGGGAAGGTGAGGTGGGAGGATAGGAGAAAGTGATCACTCCAGGAGAGAGGAGTGGAGAGAGGGACAGAGAGGGGAAGGTCAGAAGAGATCAGAGCATCAAGAGTGTGCCCTGCAGAATGAGTCGGCCCAGACGGGAGAATAGAGAGTGAGAGAGAGTATCAGAGGTCGCGAAAGAGTCCAGAGGCGGGACAGGAGGCATCCAGGTGGATGTTGAAGTCTCCAAGAAAGAGGAGTTGAGTGGTTGAGGACAGGAGTGAGGAGGAGAGGTCCGCCCACTCGGAGAGGAAGGAGGAAATTTGACCGGGTGGCCGATAGATAATAGCCACGGTAAGGGAATGGCTAGGAGAGAGAGAGAGTCGGCAGACAAGGCATTCAAAAGAGGAGTAGGTCTGCGTAGGAGTGACAGTGGCAGGAATCCACTCAGGGAAGATAAGGGCAACACCCCCCCTCCCTCAGTACGGTTGGGCCTGGGCACGGAGAGGATCTTGTAACCGTCAGGTGTGTCAAAGCTGGTGACAGAGCTGGCTGTGAACCATGTCTCAGTGAGACCAAGGACATCAAGGTCCAGTTCCTCAAGAAGGCGACAGATATCAGAGGAATGTTTGACGGCAGAGCGAGAGTTAAGAGTGGCAATGTGCAGAAGGTTGCCATCCTTGAAGGACTTCCGGGAAGGGGTACAGATCAGAGGTACGCCCTGCAGAGGTGAAGAAGGAGCACAAGAGGGGGCAGGGAGGGAGGGTGGAGGCAAGGTAGCCGAGGACAGAGGAGGGGGGACAGCAGGAGAGGAGAGGAAGTTGATGAGGCACGGGAAGCGTCTGTCAAAGAGTTGAAGGTTGGCCTGAGGGCCTTGGACCAAGACGGTCCCATTAGAGTAGACATTAATGATGGCCTTAGAGGAGTGGAAGGAGGCCAAGAGGACATCCCAATGGGTGCCACCATTCATGGGAGAGGAGGAGAAAGGAGAGAGCACAGAGATCATATGAAGGGTCCATATGTCAGGTGAAGGCACAAAAAAGAGGATGTCAGTGAGAGTTTCCTTGGAGGAGGCACTAGTGTAGGTGTCAGCGATAGGGAGGCCTGGGTTGGAGACCAGGATGTCCTTTTTAAATGTTTTCCTACCAGATTTAGTGAGAGAGCAGGATAGTCAATGGATAAGCAGTTAGAGAAGATAGGCAAGATAGACAGCACCATAGAGTAGGTGGGAGAGGTGGAAGGGAGAGGGGGAGACACTAGAAGGGACAGCTAGAGCAGACAGACAGGATAGCGGGAAGCAGGCAACTAGAGCAACGGAACAAGACAACACTCAGGCTTAAAGAGCTAACAAAAAGCACATGAAGACAGGAGGGAGACACAAGTTTGGGAATCCTGAATAGGGGAGAAAGGCCTAGGTTTCACAAAGCAATTTTTTTTTGTTGTACTTAGACATTCACATAAAAAGACATGGGGGAAACGCCAACAGGTGAAAAGGGGGGAAAGGCAGGGCACTCCGCAGGAAGGTGACTGGCAGCTAGCATCCCCTGCGGACACCTGCAGACACTTTCAGGGAGCTGCCAATCGGAGCCGCCCTTTGCCTAGTGGAGCTTAGCCGAGGGGCTGCCGGGCAGGGGGTTGCCCTAGGAGGGCCTTAGGTATGGAAGGGAGCAGCCAATCAGGGAGGGAGTGGGCGAGCAGACAAGGAGGGGAGGCGGGCAGAATACAAACAACGGGAAAACAGCTACGAGTGAGCAATGAGCCGGGGGCAGGGGGCCACCAGAGGCAAACTCAAGTCAAGGTAGAGGCCCAGGAGGGTCTTACCAGTGTCACAGAAGCTGCAGCACCCGTAACGCCAAGATGGAAATGGCGAGCGTGGTGCGCAGGGTTCACACACACCAGGAAGTGGGGGCAGCCAATCAGGGAGGGGGGGCGGGCAGACAAGGAGGGGAGGCGGGCGGTACAAACAATGGGAAAACAGCTACGAGCGAGCAATGAGCCAGGGGCAGGGAGCCACCAGAGTCAAACTCAAGTCAAGATGGAGGCCCAGGAGGGTCTTACCAGTGTTACAGAAGCTGCAGCACCTGCTCACGCCAAGATGGAAATGGTGAGCGGGGTGTGCAGGGTTCACACACACCAGGCACCAGGAAGTGGGGGCAGCCAATCAGGGAGGGGGGGCAGGCAGACAAGGAGGGGAGGGGAGGCGGGAGGTACAAACAACGGGAAAACAGCTACGAGCGAGCAATGAGCCGGGGGCAGGGGGCCACCAGAGGCAAACTCAAGTCAAGATGGAGGCCCAGGAGGGTCTTACCAGTGTTACGGAAGCTGCAGCACCCGCTCACGCCAAGATGGAAATGGCGAGCAGGGTGCGCAGGGTTCACACACACTAGGCACCAGGAAGTGGGGGCAGCCAATCAGGGAGGGGGGGCAGGCAGACAAGGAGGGGAGGTGGGCGGTACAAACAACGGGAAAACAGCTACGAGCGAGCAATGAGCCGGGGGCAGGGGCCACCAGAGGCACACTCAAGTCAAGATGGAGGCCCAGGAGGGTCTTACCAGTGTTACAGAAGCTGCAGCACCTGCTCACGCCAAGATGGAAATGGCGAGTGGGGTGCGCAGGGTTCACACACACTAGGCACCAGGAAGTGGGGGCAGCCAATCAGGGAGGGGGGTGGGCAGACAAGGAGGGGAGGCGGGCGGTACAAACAATGGGAAAACAGCTTCGAGCGAGCAATGAGCCGGGGGCAGGGAGCCACCAGAGGCAAACTCAAGTCAAGATGGAGGCCCAGGAGGGTTTTACCAGTGTTGCAGAAGCTGCAGCACCCGCTCACGCCAAGATGAAAAAGATGAATGTCGTCTCTGAGGCCTAACGATGAGACGAATTCGACTTCTGGGAATTGGGACCACTGATCTACCATCACTAGGAAGTGTGAGTCTCTCTGAGTAGACCCGAAATCCATGTGGAAGGTCTGGGCATGCTGTGCATAGCTGGCTCTCTGACATGTGGGGCGGAGGCTTGGCACCATCTACAGGGTTTGATAAACTGGTCTACCTATGATTCTGACGCTGGGAACCAGACCTTGAACCTGAGGCGGCTTTTTGTTTTTTCTGCGCCTTGGTGGCCGAGAGTTATCACCCAGTCAATCAACCCCGTGGGGATGACTATGTGGGGCCCTCTCAGTAGGAATCCATTGTCTGTGAACGTAAGTTCATCTCATGCCTTCCACAGTTGCTTCAGCGTGTGTTTAGCTTTTTGCGTCTTGGAGCCCAGGTCCTCTAAGACTGACTTCCATTTTCCTGATTCCATGGCATCACTCAGAAACTTGAAGAATCCATTGTCTGCGGACGCCGCTTTGATTTCCGCAATGTCCACTGAATTTGGGACAGAACTCTATGAAGAGTTGTAAGTGCTCGAGCAAAAGAGATGGGTGTCCCCTTCATCGCTGACAGAGGGGAAACAACTAACACAAAAGTCAAAGGGGGGTCATGTCAAGCGGAACACCACATTAAATTAAATAATATTCAACAGGCTTCAAATGAACGGCTTTCGGCAGGCTGAATCTGGCCAAAACTAAAGAAACAGATTTAAATATACCAAATTGTATTAATATCAAGTACATAAAACATATTAAATCTACAAATCTAACACATAATGCATATTTGTTTTTCATGATTAAGATACAGCACAAATGAATAAAGTGCTAATGCATAGCTCGTGTAAAGTTGTAAGTGCTCCTAAGCTGCCGCCACTTCCTCGGGGAAGATTGTGTTTGACGGCTTGGGGTGTTGAGACAAATAGTCTGCGGCGTTGCTCTGTCCAGGGTTGTATTTCAGGTCCTCATTATATTCCTGGAGTGCCAGCAGCCATTTTTCAATGTGAGGAGGAGGGTTTGCTAACCCACCCATCATGATGGGAAGAAGGGGTTTGTGATCGGCGACCACCTTCACTGGTTTCCCGTAAACATATATGTGGAAATGGCGGCATCCCCACAGTACTGCCAGGGCCTCTCGCTCTATTTTTGAGTACCTTTGTTCTGTGGGCGAGAGTGCTCGACTCGCATATGCCATGCTGCACGCGTGCCGTCATTGTTGACTTGAGTGAAGATGGCCCAAGTCCAAACGGGCTTGCGTCCACGACAATTTCCGTGCTCTTCTGGGGGTGGAAGAACAACAGTATGCATTCATCAGACAGTGCTTTCTTGATGTTGTCAAATGCTGTCTGTTCTAGGGCTGACCATCTCCAGGTTGTCGTCTGCTTGGTGAGGTTCCTCAGGGGCTCTGACATGGTTGCTAAGTTTTCTATGAAGCGGCCACAGTAAGTGACCATGCCCAGGAAACTCCTTACTTCTGACACTGTTTCAGGTGGTTTGACCTCTTGAATTTCCCTGACCTTGGCTTGGTCGGTGGAAATCCCTCCCTTTTGGAACATGAAGCAGAAGAATTTGATTTTGTTTCTCAACAACTCGCATTTCTCACGGTGGAGGATTAGGCCCAGGGACTGGATTCTTGTCTGGACTTTTTCAAGTCTCTCCTGGTGGTCGCTCTCAGATTTGGCATGTATTAGAATGTAATCACTCACATTTAGGGTACCTGGTAGTCCTGCCAGAGTGCCGCGGATCCATTTGTTCCTGTAGAGGCCAATGTGAGTGGTGAAAGTCATAATGTACCGACTGTCCTGCTGGAGTAGGAGCTGGTGGTAGCCCGACCGGAGGTCAAGCTTGGAAAATACTGTGATACTGTCTAGCTCCGAGATAATGTCATCCAGGGTGGGTGTGAGGTGTCTTTCCTTCCTGATCGCCTTGTTCGGCAGCCTCATGTCCATTCAGGTGCAGATTTTGTCTGGTTGTTTGGACTTGTGTGCCACGACAATCGGGGCGACCCATAGAGTGGGTCCTTCAACTTTTTCAATGATGTTGAGGTTGACAAGGTCTTGGATCTCCTTTCTATGTGGAGCCTGATTGGTTTTCCTACCATCCACCTGATCCCTGTGAATATGTCCGCGAACCTTTGCAGAAGCAATTGGACATCTTCTACGAACACCCCAGGGGCAAAGTGGATGAGACCTAGGACTTTGGCTGCAGCGCAGCCAAGTAGTGCCAGTGTTGCTACATTAGTGACATAGAACCTTGCTCGTATGGATGCCCCGTGATGCTGAACGGTGGCGATGAAGGCGCCTTCGAGTGGTAGAGGAGGTTTGCCACCAAAGGTGAAGATACACACTCTTGTGTCTTGAAGTGCAGGGGGTCCTGGTCATGTCCGGTTTTGTTCATCAGCCATTACGTTCACTGAAGCTCCTGTGTCGAGGAGTATGTGAACCAGAGTATCTAGGATAGTCACTGCGCATCGGGGTTGGCGTTTTCCTTGCCCCCCAACTGTCATCACCGCAGATACGAAGAAAATATCCTCATCTTCTCTCAAACTCGCACAAGGAGGGTCTCCTTGTGGGTCAGTGGACGCAGTATTGCAGATTGACTCACTCTATCATGCAGGAATCCTCTGGGGTGTTCCTTTCCTCTCAGCACTGTGAATGGGGCTGAGGCTCTGCACACCCTCGCAAAATGGTTTGAGATGCCACACCTTGTGCAGGTGAACCCCTTTGCTGGACAGTCTTTTTCATTAGGAACATCATACCCACACTGCGGGCAGGGGGCTGGAGAGGTTGTGTTTCACGGTTTCCTCTGCCGCCACGCATTTCTTGTTCCTTGGGGGTTGCCGTCCTACCAGGCACACTTCCACTAGCTTCACTGATTTCATGGCTGACTCCAGTTTGGAGGCCTTTATGTGCACTAGTTTTTTAGAGCACCCTAGTTCGAGGATCCTGGTGCACGTGATGCCTGGTTTTCTCAGAATTTGTTTCCAGAGCTTTGCTGAGTGACATCCAATGATAATTTGGAGTCTTACCTCCTCTTCTTCATTCTCCCACCCACAGGTCGAGGCCAGGTGCCTGAGCCGACTGTGGTATTTGTCCAGGTTTTGGTCACTCTGCTGCATGGCTGTGCGCATTACAAACTTCTCGTAGTCCGTGTTCACCCTAGGGTCGACGTAGTCCTTCAGCGCCTTGACGGCTGTATCATATGAATTGTCTGCGGGGCACAGGGTTTTAAATAGTTTGTGGGCCGGGCATCCGGCTGAATATATCAGGGTGCACTTCTTGGTGAGGTCTTTTTCCCCTGCTGCGTTGAAGTACATCTCTAGGTGCTCCCACCACAGTTCCCATTGGGGTCCTTGTGATGTTGGGGCCCCATCGATGTCGAACTCGCATAGGGGCGCAAGCTAGCCACGTTGTTGGGAGGACCCGCCCTGCAGGCATAGTGTGGAAGGGGCTGCTGCAGCGTCCTCAGCCGACATGGCACCTGGTATGAGGCGTTGGCGCAGGTGTTGATGCAGGGGTGCACAGGTGATCCTGGGAAGCCGATGCCCCTCTTGGTGTTGTAGGCCAACTCACTTTGGTGGGGTGGCTGCTCTGGCGCTTTGCCAGTATTGCACCACCTTGGAAGGTGTGATGGCAGCTCATGAGCACTCTCCTGTGAGAGCTGCACTGTTTAGATTTTTTTTTCTTCCAGGTGGGCCTTCACCCCTACTGATTGAAGGGGCCGGATGCGAGTGGAATGCTCTAGGCATTCCAAAAAATTCTGGCCGAAGCCAGTGGTGCACAGTATGAGGCTGTTTATGGGGTGGGATCCCTTACTGGTGTGCCGGAACACGATGAGGCTCTGTTGCATGCTGAGCGACAGCCCTCCATCTGGACCTCAGATCTGGATGTAACAGATTCCCCTATTGGCATGCACACGCAAAGATCCATGACCCTCGTCGCCAATGTTGTGAGCCTGTGTGTAGCCTAGGTGCATGGCGCGGCGCGCAATGAGACACACACACAGTGTTACTGGTTGGCAGGCTCCGTCTCAGTCTGCCTTGCGGGTGCGAAACAGGCCTCTTTTTTCAAGCCTCCGCGTCATGACGCGGGTCACGTGACACCACACCCAGCATAGATGGTTGGCAACTGTCTCAACTGTAAGGCCTGGAAGCTTGACATGGACCATTGACAAGAGGACTCCACACAGCTGTCACTCACCCAGGGTTCCTTTCAGCAGACATCATCAGGCAAAACAGGATACAGCCCCACTGTGACTATTCATAGAAGGACGTGCAGCACATCGCTTGGTCTATAACTTTTCTTCATTGGCTATGAGTGGAGGACACCTCGCAGCAGCCATGGTACAGGCTCATGTAGGGAGAGAGCGGTCAGAGCCACAGACTGTGACCATGAAAGAATATCACTGACATACCACAGGTCTATGATCACAGAGAGAGGTTGAGAATTATAGAGCAGTAAAACGAACAATATTAGGGGAACAGGAACCAGGCGCCCGCCTCACATGTAGATGTCACATCTTATGAAAATGAAGACTATTAGAGTAAAGAACCCTACAACACTGTCAACGACACCAACACGTGTCACATTTACGCAGAGACTAGCAGTGTTAATGCTCAGATTACTTATTGGTAATCGCTATTACTCCTAGTCCTACTCTTCCTCGTCACAGTACTCACCTATGAGGCTCTGCCTCCCATATAGGAACCTTTTTTTTCTTTTGGAGGTAGAAACTTCCTACACCAGTACATAGCAAGCCTGAACAGATTGTGGGCCCTTCCACACCACGGAGGGTGTGGAGAGTCGGCAGTACTGTGACGAGAAAGAGTAGGACTAGGAGTAATGATGAGTACCTGTAAGTAATCTGAGCATTACGTCCACGTTCCTCTTCCTCATCCCAGTAGTCACCTATGACGCATACCCGAGCCAAAACAAGTGGAAGGGCCCCAAAGGAAGCAGGAAAGCAAGAGGACTGCCAGAAATCAATGTAAAAGCATCAAGGTTATTGGGTAAATGAACAACAGAACATCACAGCTGGGCCACGGACAGCACCTCAACTCCAAAGGAACCATCCCTAGAATTGCCCACATTCAGCCTGTAATGCGTAGTAAAGGTATTGGGGTCCGCCCAGTTAGCGGCCTAGCAAATCCCATGCAACGGAACACCCTGAGCATCCGCCCAGTAAGCTGCCATACCCCTGGTAGAACAACCCTGACGGAAACTGCGCTGAAATAATGGTTACCACCGAAATATCGCTACCACTGGCAATCCTGGTGCTATTACCGCCGACGGAAATTGCATCATCACCGGAATGGGAACTATGGCAGTGACCATCTTGTAAAAAACACAATCCATCCAGAATCATCACTTCCTGCAGCCATCCAGACCTGGAAACAAGTCAAAATGACACAGGAGAGGACCCGAGGCAAGGTGCCTGAAAATCACTTAAGGAAACCAAAGTTCAGTGTCGGAGAACTGGTGGTTACTCAGTGACGAGGTTGTTGCCCACTGCGAGGAGCTGTACAGCAGTAGGCAGCGAAAAACCTCAGGCCAGCGCAGGCCAGCTACCTGGCATACCATCAGTCAGAAGGTGCCATGTACACCACCCACCTGCTTGGTGCACCCTGTGCCAGCTGGATTGAGGTGTGTGAATAACCACTATACCATGCAGCAGTCACACCAACATGTTGCGGGTCCAGTTTGAAAGACCAGCAGCCAAATATGCCATAGAGACCACCAACCTAATCCAGCAACTAATGGAAACAACCAACACCTTCCTCTCCGCTCTAGCTGCCCCTAAAGTCACCAAAAGACTGACTGACTGCCAAACCTGTTCCGTCATGGCCGATACCCGTCGCACCTCTAGAGAGTGCGATTTCACTTCCTCCAGGGACGGGGTACAGAAAAAAGTCTGGGAGGACCACTTCCTGCGACAAATGAAACTTAGAGGCCACCTTAGGCTAGAACAGGGGATCACACCGCAACACCAAGCAGTCAGGCAAGATTCTAAGAAAAGGAGGATGGCAAAGGATGGCCGCAATCTCTCCCAGATGTCGTGCAGAGGTAATGGCAACCAAGAAAGCCGTCTTGAGCGTAAGGTGCTTAACATCAACAAGTTCAATTGGCTCAAAAGGAGCCGACTGAAGAAACCGCGAAACCAGGGGCAGATCCCAAGGAGGAGGGGGAGCCAGAACACAAAGGCGGCCGAGAAGAAGTCAGGCTCTTCAGGAACCGTCCCACCGGACCCAAATCCAACAGCTGAACACCGGAACCCTCCAACAGGGTTTTCAATGCATCCCACTCAGCACGCAAAGTGGCCATGCCAACCCTTTATCGAAACCATCCTGCAAGAACTGTAGCTAACCGGGACACCACAACCCTTTGGGGGGGGCAGCACCCTCACACCAGCAGAGAAAATGGGCCCAATGCCTATCATAGGCCCTCAAGGTGCTAGGCTGACTGGAATGTATAATGGTTTCTACCACCAGGGCCGAGAAACCCAAGGTCAACCGCCTTGCCCTCTCAGGAGCCAAACAGACCAGCGGATCACAGCTAACCCCGTCACCAGACACCCCTGAAGAGGGAAAAGCCAGCTGGGAACCCTCGAGACTTCCTGTACCTGGAGATCATTGATCGACGGGAATAACCCCCTGGGAGGCCAAAAGGGACTCACCAAGATCATCAGAGAAGAACTCCAGCGGATCTTCTGAACCACCCTGGGAATGAGAGCAAGAGGAGGGAAGGCATACAGAAGATCCCAAGGCCACTCGATATTCAGGACGTCCACCCCCCATCCCCACTGACTGGAACCAGGACCAAAACTAGCGGACTGTGGCCAAGGAGGGGGACGCAAACAGATCTAACACCGGAGTCCCGAACGAGTGATAAACTTTCACAAACACCTGATCGGACAACAGCAACTCCCGGAACATGGGGAACACCTGGCTGTGATGATCCGCCACCATCTTCTCCACCCCCGAATGTGAACTGCCTCCAGAGACAGCATATGCTACTCGGCCCAAACCTTGATGCACCCTGCCAGAGAATTCATGGCCCTCGACCCCAAACCCTCCTGATTCTTGACATAGGCCATGGCAGGGGTATTGTCAGTCCAAACCAACACAGCCCGACCCTGTAGGAGGGCAGCAAACCACAGGAGAGCCTGATGAATGGCCACCAATTTGTTGGGATAAACTCCCAGGTATGCCAGAGGGCCACTTGGAGTTTGTGTACTCTCTGAAGGCCCAACACCTTCCACAGGAGGAACGTAAGACTCAGTCAAGCGGCATGTTTAAACTGCGGTTTATTACAATCTAAACCAACAGGAATCAGTAGAAGGACAGAAGAAATCTGTGGCCGTCTCAACATCTCCTGGCTCGCAGGCCAGTTTTGTATCCAGATTGCGTCATAGTGACGTCACAACCTGGGCCCTACACTAGAAAACCTATCGCCATCTTGGATTGGCCATCAGGAACCTAATAACCTATATGATCCCTTAAACATGTTATTCTACTGGCTCTCGCATGTCGGGTGACTAGCCTGGTCCATCCCCAAATCACTATCGATAACAAAGTTGCAGTGTGAAGGTCTTGCCATTGGTTCTTGCCCGTTGCTACCCACCCCTAGTATACTGAACTGTGGATGGCTAGAGCTGACGTCCCAAGGCCTGGGATCCTCAAAGGTTCTCAGCTCTTGGTGTACCTTCTCAAGGTAATAAGAACAACTATGTGTCTGCATTGTAATTTGTGTGTACCACCTTAGAATATGAGAGTGCTCGTTCATCTCGTGCCACACTTGTCTCACATTGTAACATCCTTGTTGCAAGCTTCTGTCTGGTGGCGTGAGATCAGCTCCCTTTCCCAGCGCTGGTTGCTGTCCATTGTCTTAGACGGCCGGGTCACGTGTTTTGTAGACCATGATTTGGAGCTCTGCAGCTCTGAATTATGAAGAATTATTTGCATTTATTGCAGCTGGTGTTACTGTCGTCCAGGGAATGGAATGACATTTGTATCTGGTGGCCTTGGCAGCGGGTCCTGTCTCACATGTTTGCTCTTGTCCAGCCTGAATTCAACTCAGCTCAGGTCTTGCTGAGAGGCTTGTGACCTGCTGTAATTTTCCTGAATCATTATGCGTTCCTAGAGTGTCCATTCTGTTCTATATTCGCCATATGTTAGTCACACTTGGCTCTGTCAGGTCCCATAGGTGTTCCTGCAATTCAATAAGGTTATTTGCATATAAGCATCTGCAAGCTTTACACATGATCTCTTGCTTCTTGCGGTTTCTGCGTTGTTGCGTTTAGCTAATGGCAAAATATTAAAGCAACAACAGTATGTATATGTATCTGTCTTCTAACTATAGAACTGTACACTCGTGTTCTTCATGTATTCAACTGTGTGTTTGTGTCCTGATGTGCGGATGGCACGTGCGCTTCATGTCTAATGTTGCCAAGTGGCGGTGTCTCTATCGACGTCAGCAAAATGGCTTCTCGGCACTTTAATAAATACTGTCAATTGAGGTCTCTTTAGTTGCAGCCTGGGGCTCCTTGTCCACTCTGGGGTAGATGAGTACCGCTCCTGGCCTATAGGGCTGACTGAGGGGGTACCTCTCGACATACTTGTCTATCATTGGATCACTAGGAATTGGTCCGAAATAGTATGGGTGTTCACGGTACCTTCAGGCCTGATTCTGCATTATGTATCTTATAGGGAGTAGAGGGGGGGAACTTCCCCATCCCTCTTCAGACCCCCCTCTTGTCGACCATATCCCTGTATGACAGTCCTTTTGCTCTGGGCTGCCATATTTTCATTATTCCCCTGATATGTCCGTAATAGTTTGTGTGGTCGTCGAATGACCAGTGCATGTAACAGCATACTCCTTCATTGTTGCACCAAACGCACTTCCCTTCATAGAACTTTGGATCAGGTGGATTGTCCAGCTTTATGGGCCCTGCTGGAAGTAGTTTGCACTGTGCAGTCTTCGATCTCAGCTTGTCTCGTTCCGCAGCAATCTCATCTTTTGTACCTCCTATGTTCACATCCATCAGGATCTGCATTCTGATAGCCTATTCTGTTTTCTTGCATCTTGCCATGCAGATCTTGATCCCGCACACTGATGCTGCTCCCAGTACGAGGGCTCCTGCTATCACCTTCAGTCCGTCTGACAGCCATGATGGCATCCAGGACCATATGTACGATAGCCAGCTCTTGTCCTTCCCTGTTTCTTGTGCTTCATCCTCCATGTTCACATTGTCAAACTCATCAACATGACAACTCACCAAAGATGCAGATAAAGGATACGTTTGGATACTGACGCTTCACTGTTCTGTACTTCAGAACTTGATTGTAGAAAAAAGACCTTCCTAATGATGTACCTCCCTAGTTAACTTGAGATCACAGCTAGATGAGTGAATCAATGGAAAGGGCGTGGACTACATGGTAAGCAGGAATTCGCCAAGCTGAAGAGAAAAATAATCTATTAGATTATACTCAGCTAATACTCTATACCCTTCCTTAATCCTCAAGACTAACCTGAAAAAGAGACTGTAAGTAGCCTCAGGGATTCTTCCTTCTTCTTTCTGCAGGTGTGAGACAGTCCAAAATCCAAAATAAAACTAGGTAAGGAGGATTCAACGAGGCAGGGAAAGGTTAGTAAGGGACTAACACCCGAACGGCGCGACGGACGCACTAGTGTCGGGTTGGTGCAAAATTCTCAGGGTAGCATCCAATAAGTTCAGTGCACATGGAGGAAAGGACATAAAACGGAAAGACAAACCCAAAAGATGATTCCTTCTGTGTGTGACAGTTTGTAGCAATGTAACTTGAGCAAAAACCGGATGACACGGTTTATTTTGGAAGCCCTTGGATATGTTATTAGAAACCAGTGCACCAATGGAATAAGTCCAAGAACAGACCTAAAGCAGGCCCAAACAATAAGGGCAGAGGCAAGTTAGTCCTTATAAACACGCTGAGGTCGAGTAAGCAGAATAACAGAATAGCAATCCTTGATTCAAGCCGAGGTCTGTTACTTTTACAAACAGATGCCGTGGGCGGAGGAAATCAGTCCTATAACAAGCCGAGGTTGGTTAGCTTTACAATCAGTTGCAGTGGGCGGAGGAAAATCAGTCCTATAACAAGTCAAGGTTGAGTACCGTATTGACAGTTGCCAGCGAGGTCGAGAATAGCAGTCCTTTCAGCAAGCTGAGGTCACAAGCTTTGAAGACTGCTGCTGTAGTGAAGAAAAGCACTCCATTACGATTCTGAGGATGGGGCAACAGATGGCAATCGAATGACTGGAATATAGTCCACGCGTTCGCCACCTGAAAGCACAATGTAACGAAGCAAAGACAAACAAAGCTTCAGAAGTACAAGACGATCAGAAGCGCAGAGCCAATAGTCGACCTGAATTAAATAACGTACCAGGATGCAACCTGTCACCTTACCGCACCTGCGTTTGGAAGTGAGGCTCAGCCTCTACGGAATGCGCATCGTTTCCATGGAAATCGTCCCGTGAGCAGCCACAATGTAAAGAACGGCCTGGCTTCTGTCCTATCTGCATATTGCAGGTTTTCTTGCTGCGCAAAGGCAGTCAATGTTCTTCTTACCCTGCTAGTTTGTTGGTGCTGAACAGGTATGGAGGCAGGCATGACTGTAGTCGAGGCAGGCATGACACACATGCATCTCTGCCAACTGCGTGACTACATCTGAGAGAGTTCTGTTATCTTTGTTGATAGCTGGTATGAATGTGCAACCGGAACTCCCTATCTTTGCGCAAACTCCTCCTTCCATAGCGGTACGGAGATCCAGAACATACCTATTCTGGAGGGCCACCAACCTTATTGCTCTGAGTTCTTCCTTTATGCCGTTGAACCCATTCACTGTGGATTGTTTCCATTAGTTCCCAACGAGTGATCTGTAACCACTTGGCATTTGTGTACGTCTGTATCACTGATATTATTCATGCAAAGAACATCTCTGTCCTGCTAAACAGTCGATGCTCTGCTGGGATCTCGTCCAGTGCTGTTTCTGATGCCTCTGAGAAGTAATTCCCCCCTCTTTTCACTCTGCTCAATCCTTCCTGCTTCTCCGCCTTCTCTATCTGGGCTGTTGTTGCCACCTTGATCGATCTCTTCCTTCTCTTATTGTTGTTCATCTTTAGGAAGTTATCGAGCTTCACATTCTTTTTTGGTATAACCAACAAAGGCATATTGATGTGTGCCAAGGAGCATACGCCTCCCCATTCAGGTGGCAGCTTCTAATACGCCTTTGATCCACCCACCCAATAGTGATCTATCAGCACTGCCTTTCCTGCTCTCATTGCTGCAAGTTGTACAATTGTTTTGCATCCTATGTTCTCGCCAACTTCAACATCGCCATTGTTCTGGTAGCACAGGGCTGGCGTCTTCAGGGGGATTATCGGCATCAGTCCAGTTTCGTTCTCCATCCATGTCAGTAATTTAGCACCCGTTTCCCATTCCTTCAGGCACTTGTCATTTTCTTCCTGCACCTTGTTCACTGGCGACTGGGCTAGGGTCAGTGCCTTGCTCCCCACCACTCCATCTTGCCATCCATTGTTAGTATACACTCGTCCATACACTAATATCTATGGCCTTTCCCAGCACCCAGGCTCTCCTCCTATCTCCTTCACTCGGGTCTGTCTGTTATGTACTGCAAACTTTCATCTAGCTGCCAATAATTGTTCATGATGTCTAATGTCTTTATGTAATTATCTTCATATGGGAATGTCACTTTGGACATCAATCTCAGTGTGGCTGTCTTCCCTTGGAATCTTCCTCTTGTTTGTACTATTGCGGGATACATCAGGCACTGTGCTTTTGCTGTTGATATTTCAGTTGCTATGAACATTCTAGAGGCACTCATGGCGTAGGGGATTAAAGAGCAGACATAACAGCTCTCCCCGGTTGTTCCCTTCAGGGATACATCAGGCACTGTGCTTTTGCTGTTGGTATTTCAGTTGCTATGAACATTCTAGAGGCACTCATGGTGTAGGGGATTAAAGAGCAGACATAACAGCTCTCCCCGGTTGTTCCCTTACCTACGTTTGTTATGTGTTTATACCACATGTTGTTAGATACTTGAGCAGTGTCAGTGAGATACATGTCTACTCCCTTTATGCCTGTGCCAACACTGTGTTTACATCTCCTTACCTTATCAGCAGTGTCTTCTCGTCCACCTGATATGGTCGTCCCTTCTGCTTGGGTTAGGAGAATGTTAGTACTGGGTACAGCGGTAGAGGTAACAACAGCATATAATTGCCAAAATACAAATCTCATCAAGCCACTGGGAATTAATAGACACACCATGATAATAATATTCTTTATTGTTTCTCTCATATCCATGTACGCTGCTTGAACCTTGCAGCCTGGTGATTAAGTTGCCTACCTGAAATTGGCAAAAGAAGGCATTACTGTGTTAGTATGCGTTAGTATGCCTCGAGCTCCGCGAACCAATTAATCACTAATTGCAAAAGCAAAGACCTCCTCCCAGACCTTTCGTACTGAGGGGTCTCTCAATGTAGCCAGCACTGGGAATTCACTGTGTTCAAGTTGTGGGTATGTTTGGGCCAAGTATTTTACAAAAACAAGTTAATATACTGCAGGGGATGTGCTCTGAATCGTCTGTGTCTCCTTATATAGTGCACACACTGGTTAAAGAAAGATTTGGGGTGATGGGTGGAAGGTAGCATCAGGAAAACAACCTACACAATCCCCATAACATTCATGTAGACCTGCATGTGCGAAAGGGAAAATATCAAACAGACAGTGTACGCATAGTCAATTTGGACAAGTATTCCAGTTGCTGCTTCTGATCATGTAAGCATTGGGTGACCGGGTCTCCCTAACTCGGTTAGATCCGCATGCACTTGTAGTTCATCAAGGTCCTGAACGTTGGCCCTGTCGGTCACAGAGACTCTGTTGCCAAGTGAGGCCACTGCTTTGTAGGGCTTGATGTCTTGAAGGTGATTCCAGATGGACTTCCCTACTAACTTAACAGCACAATCTGCTACGGCCTCAACCACATGATGTCCGGTGAATCTGGGCGAATTCCAGCGCCTCACAAAGTTCTGCAGGAGAACGATATCTTCCACTTTCACAGAATGCTTTAGTTCATTGTCTTGGAGTGTGTCGTCACAGTCGAACTCTTTACCATCTTCTGGGCCTTCCTGGATCTGCTGTATCTGGCGAGAGATAAAAGAAGCACTAGAAACCAGAGAAGTAATGTAATCATACATTTCCTGTCCTAACACATCTGCACTGTTCTCACAATCTTTCAATCCTGTTGTGGGAGGAGCCAGGGGAAGATGCAGGCGCTGTCCTGTCACCACCTCATGTGGCGTTAAATGGTGGTTGGACCCTGGCTTATTGCGCAATTCAAACAAGGCTAGAGGCAGACAGTGCAGCCAGTTTTTCTTGGTGCTCTGCTGGGTTTTGGCTATGCATTCCTTAAATAGGCCATTTAGGCATTCACACATTCCATTTGCCTGCGAGTGGTACGCACAGGCAAATGTATGCTTGATGCCTAGCAGGGTTGTAATGTGCTGAAATAGTTCATTGGCTAAGTGAGGACTGTTGTTAGACCGCAGGACCTCACACACGCCCCATCTCATAAAAACATCCTTGAGCAGAAAAGTAGCCGCTCTGGTGGGTGCTGTTGAGTCCTGATCTGCCCTTGCTCCATCGTGGCTTGTGGAATCCCCAGAAAGTATCCTGATTTGTCACTGCAATCCCAGATAAAAATAATATAAATGGCTGGCGGAAGGTCTGGGTTGCAGCTGGGTTTGCTTCCCGACAAGATTGGTGCTGTATAGCATTGGTACGGCCGCCGAGCCTGAATGGTGTTGTGAGGTGGTGCCACCTTGGGAGACAACGGCAGGCTGTGCTCATACCTCTGACACAGCGATTGTTGTCAGAGACACCCGGCCCCTCTGTGCAAGGTACGTGGCGCATGGAAGATCTCGGACCATGGCTGGTTGGAGCTGTTGGCGTCCCTGGTGCCCCACTCTCGGGAGTGGGAGGCTGGCGCCTCCAGGGTAGACTAATTCTGGGAGCTGTGGGAGGGTGTGCTGAGCGTTCCACCGCGGTGTGCGTGTGTTGCAGCGTTCAGTGCCTCCTGTGCGCCCTAGCAATTGACACTGAGGCCGGAGCCCTGGACTTTTTGCTCTGTCATGTAGTGTATAGTCGGGGATACACAGAGACGGTCACAGAGTGGCGTACTGCCCTTGGAAGGAACAATACACTAACAGAAAGTCGACCACCTAGCCCTCCAGTGAAAGTAATTGGGGGTGGCGTGTTTTGCCACAGCTGACATAGACTATTTTGTGCTGAGCAGGAGGAGCCGCCAGATCTCCACTGCGATGTGGCAGCGCTGGGACATGGTGTGCGCTGTGAGCTTGACCTAGATTCCTGATTATAGCTATTCAGTGACCTGGCCTGGCTTGCTTCCCGCCCAAGGGTGGGGGGGGGCTTGAGTCCTCCTTGTGGCTGCCACATGATGCGCTTTGTGTCCACCTGGAGGGAAGGAGAAGCGGATCCTGCCCAACGGCGGGTGCTTACTAGTCAGTGCTGCTTTCCCCGACCGAGGCTGACTCACTGTATCTTGGGGAGCCACCCCTCCCCCTAACACCGACCTTGTGCCTTGGCTGTGAGACTTGCATGACACCTTCACTGTGGCTGTGGGGCACTGCACATTACTGATAGACACACAGGGCGGATGCTGGGATGGCTTCACCCAGTCAAATTGCTGTAACACTGACACTAGGAAACTGCATCTGATTACTATTCTACCCACCTGTTTCCCAGGGGGAGGTCCCACACGCCATTGCTCCCAGTCCCAACTGTGTTTATTTGCTCCTGCAGCGGACCTGGTACGGGACGTGCGGCCACCGGACTGTTCCAGGGTCCATCCTTCGGCCCCCCTGACCGGCACCAACACCTCTAGTGGGGCCCATCGGGGGCAATCTCTGACCTCTAAACCGGCTCTGTGACGGGACTGCCACCAGCTAGCCCTGGACTCCACCCACCTCCCAGGCACTGGAGATGGTGCATCCACTACCACGCACAGGGATGAAATCCTGTAGGGCGGTTGGCGCTGCAGGCCAGAAACACTTACAATCCACATCCAAACAGGGAATATGCCGAGGAACTCTCAACCTTTGCAGGTGCGAGTTGTGCGGACCCCACTTCCCTGATGAACCGATTGATTGGGGTCGCCAAACACAGAACCAGCTCCAGAACCAGCTGGCGGCATAGATGGCCCTGTCTGTACTGGGGCCATACATGCCATGGTTAAGAGGGACACACAGTCCATGGTTACCCAAGAATAGTAAGGCAAACCGTCCTAAGGCAAGGGAGCAGATGTCATGATGCGTACGCCCGGGGATCCAGATCAAGTCCTCCAACCCCAGAAGCAGACATCAAGTTATTCCAAGCAAGCCCAACAACCCCTGCTAGGTGCTATTTGGGTGCAGTCCTGGTGTCTATGGCGCCAGGCTCATATGGAGAGTCAGTACTGGCGCCATAGGCACCAGGCTCATGGTTGAAAACTTACCTGATGCAGACCATGCTGCAAACTTACCTGATGCAGACCATGCTGCAAGAGCTCCAAGCCAAAAGAGGCTTGGAAGGGACTACTTTACCTAGGGACTATTTTTTTACTCGGGTGGGGTCGGGGAGGAATACTTACCTGGGACTACTTTGGAGGCTATTTAAACCACGCCCGAAGAGCAGCACACGCTTCGTGTTATTCTGCATTCAGCAGCGTAACGCTCACCGTGCCTGCAAGTCTGCATCCAGTCTTCTGCCACGCCCGCCTCGAGTCTGGAGCTCCTAGAAAAATGGAGAAAGAAGGAGAAAAGGTTAGAACAAGAGCAATACCTCTGATCCTTACCTGAATTCCCGATCCTCCGCGCCTTCGAGCTGGAAGAAAGAAGTTGTTTTATGCACATTGCCTCGCCTGCTGCAGCGCCGCGCTGAACTCACCAGCCTTCGCAGCATCTTCACTATCCACCGCATCCTTCTGCATGTTTCCGCCGCATTCTGGCACCTAAGGGGAACACAAGAACAGCAAGGTGAACCAAGGGAATAAACAGAGGGAATATTAGTTACCCCCCATAGACATACCTGATTTTACCGCTGGGGGTACTATTTCTCTTGACGGGTCGGCGCAGCCTCCACTGCATCTTCGCCGTACCCCGGCCCCTAAGGGGAACAAAAGGACAACAAGGTGAAACAAAGGGACAAACAAGGGGAATCCTCCTCACCATAATAGACTTACCTAATTTTACCGCCGGAGGCATTATTCCCCGAGACTTCATAATTTCTCTCAGCACCTGAATAAGGGAGAAAGCAACAGGTTACATACTGACATTATTTTATCGAACTGTGTTGGATAATACAAATCCTTACTTGAATGTTACCGGTTGCCACGAGGAACTCTTCGCTTTGGTCAAGCTGCAACCTGCAAGGAATCGGACAAGAGTGAAAGTCAGACATTTGAACTCTTACGAACTATATATTTACGGAGTCTCGCCGGAAATCTCAGAGTCAATATTGTTCTGGAACTCACCAATTCCTTCGAACCAGTGAAGCAACTGGTTTTCTACGCGCCCCTGAGCTCGATGCAGGATGGAGAGCTCATCTTTCCAAACCATCAGGTGAGACTATAAGAGGGGACATTAAAGGTGATCAGTGGGGAGAACAGCAGGAGTGGGGGTTAACACTCAACTCCACGGGTGGTTAATTCCCTTTCTCCATTTGCAGAAGAATACTCCTACGGGCCAAGCAAACGAAGCTAGGTGGGCCAGTCCAGTCTGTCATCTCGGCACTACGCGTCACATTGGTGGAGACCGCAGCTGTCTGGTTCAGATCGACGCCCCTGTGGGAGCGAGGTGAGCGTAACAGAACGTGAAGCATACCCACAAATTCCCACCCGGGCGTTATGGATACCTCAGAAACTGACCAATTGGCCCAATTACTAGGGGAACTGAGGGCTGAAGTGCATTCCGCCCGTCAAGAAACCAATGTTCTTAGGAGAGAACTGATTTTGTCAAAGGAGCGAACTGATGACCTTGCTAGGCAACTACTGCAAAGCCAGGCTGGTCAAACACCCCTACCAGGGCTCGGGGGGAAATCCAGCTCCTGTGTCATCGAGTAACCCTGTGCAAATAAACCTACCAGGAACTATTCCATTAGCTCCGCCCGAACGCTTCGCCGGGGACCCCAAAAGGTTTGCTGTGTTTATGAACCAATACCGCTTGCACTTTTTTATGCAGACCTGGAGACTTCCCAAACGATCAAGCCAAGGTAGCCTTTGTATTGTCATATCTCAGCGGCAGTGCAGCTGATTGGTCAATTCCACTAGTTAATCAGGATGACCCTATTCTTCGGGATTTTCATGGCTTTCAAATGAGCATGGAAAGAATATTTGCCCGGCACTCCCAAGGACAGGCCCTGTATAACGAACTTTTGTCCCTACGACAGGGTAACCAGGACCTTCTATCCTACATCGCGACCTTTAATAGGTTGATAGTGGAAACTGGATGGCCCTATGTAAAATGAATCATGTTATTTTATCGAGGGCTTCGAGGAGAACTCAAGGATGTCTTGGCTCAAGTTGTGAACCCACCTCAAGACTGCGCTGAATATATAGACTTAGTGGTCCAGTTAGATCACAGACTTCAGAACAGAAAGGCTGATCGAGCCAAGTTTGAGAATCAGGTGTTGGTCAAAACCCACGCTAACCCCAAAGGAGCAGATGCTTCAGAACCCATGCAAATCGGAGGGGTTAAAGGACCCTTAACCCAGAAGGAAAGAGAAAGGAGATGGCAAATGCAATTGTGTCTATATTGCAGAACTTCTGGGCATTTCCTACGGGATTGCCCTGTAAAACCACCCAAGAAGGTGGTAGGAGATGCTGATAAAAGCCATATGGAGTCAGACTCGGGAAACGACCACGGCCGACAAGCGTAGAGGTCCGCTTGCCGAGCTTGAAGAAGGATACTCAGACCTCGCATTTCATCATACCAATGGTCCTTGTAGATCCAAGGCAGCCATCACGTATTCACGCAGTAAGGGCATACATTGATAGCGGGGCCATAGGAATCTATGTGGACTACGAATTGGCTTCCAGGATGAATCTACCTCTCTGACGAAAGACCACCTCAGATGTCATCACCACAGTCGATGGAACTAAAATTGCCTCTGGGCCTGGAACTCATTCCACCGCAGAGATGACACTTTTGGGTCAGGATGGGCATCGAGAGACTATTGTGTTTGATCTAATCAAAGCCCCACAGTTCCAAATAATACTGGGGATACCTTGGTTGAAAACACATAATCCTTGTATTGATTGGCGAGAGAAGAGAATAACCTTCCCGGATTGTGCACAAACCTGTTACCCAAAGAAAAACTTGAACGCAGGCCTGGCCACAGTCACCACATCAGTCGTGCAATTACCTCCGGAATATCAAGAATTCCAGGATGTCTTCCAAAAAGAACAGGCAAACACCTTACCACCTCACAGATCGTACGATTTTCAAATTGATCTCATACCCGGTGCACAACCCCCTTGTAGCAGGATCTACGCCCTTACAGAACCTGAGAACCTTCACCTACGGCAATACCTAGACCAGTACCTTGCTAATGGCTTCATTCGCCCATCCAAGTCCCCTGCATCTTCAGCTTTGTTCTTCGTGCCCAAAAAGGAAGGTGACCTCAGAACGTGCATAGACTACCGCCATTGAACCAGATCACTGTTAAGAACCGATGACCATTGCCTCTGATCACCGAATTACTAGACCAAGTAAAGGACGCTTGCATATACACTAAGTTGCATCTCCGGGGGGCATACCATCTGGTACGTGTGAAAGAGGGCGACGAATGGAAGACTGCTTTTCGCACTAAGTATGGGTTATTCGAATACCAGGTGATGCCCTTCGGGTTGTGCAATGCACCAGCAGCCTTCCAATACTTTATGAACGATGTCCTTTGTGAACTCATTGACGTTTGTGTTGTCGTATATATCGATGATATTCTAGTGTACTCCTCTTCAGAATCTGACCATGTGAAGCACGTCCGAGCAGTCCTTGAGAAATTGCACCAACACAAACTATATGCAAAACTGGAAAAATGCGTTTTTCAAGCCACAGAAGTTGAATTCCTTGGATTTATCCTGAGTCCAAAAGGAGTCCGAATGGACTCACGAAAGGTGGACGCAATTCTTAAGTGGCCATCACCAAGTTCAGTTAAAGGAGTACAAAGCATGCTCGGCTTTGCCAATTTCTACCGCAGATTCATCCCGGATTTCTCACATGTTGTACATCCCATCACAGCACTCTTGCGAAAAAGCAAACGCTTTATGTGGACTGAAGAAGCTGCAAAAGCCTTCCAATAGCTGAAAGCGAAATTCACGTCTGCATCTGTACTAAAGCGCCCACGCCCTGAACTTCCATAAATAGTGGAAACTGATGCATCCAGTTTAGCCATGGGAGCTGTCCTGTCCCAAAAGGACCCTGAAACTGGCCAGCTTCACCCAGTAGTATTTTGGTCCAGAAAGTTCTCGGCACCCAAGTTAAACTATGCGGTTACCGACAAGGAGTTATTAGCCATTAAATCCACCTTCAAGGCTTGGCGGCACTATCTTCTCGGTGCCAGGCATACCATTACTGTGATCACCGATCAACAGAACTTGCAGTATTTAAAGACAGTCAAGGCCCAATCGTCACACCAACTCAGATGGGCATTATTCTTTGCCGAGTTCGATTTCGTGATAACCTATTGACCAGGTTGCAAGAATGGTAAAGCAGACGCCTTATCCCGAATACGGATGGGAGAGGCAGAAGTGAACCCAGAACCAGTACCTATAATTTCCGAACAAAGGATTCTTGGCATGACTACTCTACAGACACTAGAGGACATTCAGGTAAAAATCCAGCAACTCTTTGATCCGACAACCCTGCAGGACTGGGTAAAGAAAGGCCCAGACTACTCTGTCACCAATGACCTGCCTTATTACCAAGGGCGGCTATTTCTGCCACACAAGGAACTACAAGAGCTAGTCATTTCCCATTATCATGACACCCTAATGGAGGGGCACCCAGGTATCGCAAAGACTGAAGCTAAAATTAAGAAAAAATTCTGGTGGCCCACCTGGCGAAAGGATATTAAATCATTTGTAATGTCTTGTGGCATTTGCGCCCAAAACAAAAGTCAGAAGAGAAAACCTGCTGGACTCTTACATCCTTTAGACATTCCGCCTACACCATGGCACACCTTATCGTTAGACTTTATTACTGATCTACCTCCATGCAATGGATTTAACACCATTCTAGTTATTGTGGATCTTTTTTCCAAGATGGCCCACTTTATTCCTTTAAAGGGATTACCTTCAACTTCAATCCTGGCCAAGGAGTTCCTCAAAAACAATGTTCGTATACACGGATTTCCGTCCGTATTGGTCTCTGACCGGGGCAGTCAATTCATTTCACATTTTTGGAGGAAATGTTGTCAATTGGCGCAAATCGATGTGAGGTTATCGACCAGTCACCACCCCCAAACTGATGGTCAAACGGAGAGGACCAACCAGACTCTTGAACAATACCTGCGTTGTATGTTACATCAGACGGCGAGTAATTAGAAACACATTCTTTGGATCACTGAATATGCATACAATAATTCAGTACATTCTGGAACTGGACAAAGCCCCTTTTATAGCTTATATGGGCACCATCCTCGAACCTCAGACCTTGACTCACCCCAACACTTAGAAATGCCCGCAGTGGACCATCTGCACGCTATGATTACACAAGCCTTTAAGGAAGCAACTGCACATTTAAAACAAGCGAAAGAAAAATCCAAGAAAAATGCTGATCGGCATAGAAGTGATACTCCACAATACCAGATAGGGGACCAAGTATGGTTGGCCACAAAACACATACCTCTAAAGGGAACACAGACCTTTAACCGCAGATATTTGGGACCTTACTCTATTAAGGCCATTATCAACCCAGTGGCCGTCAAGTTGGATTTACCTGCTAATATGCGAATTAACCCTATCTTTCATGTGTCACTTTTGAAGCCAGTGCAACCAGGGACAAGACTAACCAAGCCACCAGACCCCATCCTTATAGACGGGGAACCCAAATTTGAGGTTAAGAACATCCTGGACTCCAAGCTGGTAAACTCAAAGCTTTTTTTATCGACTGGAAAGGTTACGGACCACAGGAAAGGTCATGGGAACCTAGTGACCATGTTCATGCACCCCGATTGGTGAAAGAATTTCACCGAAATTTCCCAGACAAACCAAAACCACGGGGAAGAGCGACTTTAGGAGGGGCCTTGGAGGGGAGTGCTGTCATGATGCCTACCCCCGGGGATCCAGATCAAGTCCAGCAACCCCGGAAGCAGGCATCAAGTTATTCCAAGCAAGCCCAACAACTCCTGCTAGGGGCTATTTGGCTGCAGAACTGCCGTCTATGGCGTCAGGCTCATATGGAGAGTCAGTCCTGGCGCCATAGGTGCCAGACTCATGGATGAAAACTTACCTGATGCAGACCATGCTGCAAACTTACCTGATGCAGACCATGCTGCAAGAGCTCCAAGCCAAAAGAGGCTTGGAAGGGACTACTTTACCTAGGGACTATTTTTTTACTCAGGTGGGGTCGGGGAGGAATACTTACCTGGGACTACTTTGGAGGCTATTTAAACCACGCCCGAAGAGCAGCACATGCTTCGCGTTATTCTGCATCCAGCAGCGTAACGCTCACCGTGCCTGCAAGTCTGCATCCAGTCTTCTGCCACGCCCGCCTCGAGTCTGGAGCTCCTAGATAAAGGGAGAAAGAAGGAGAAAAGGTTAGAACAAGAGCAATGCCTCTGATTCTTACCTGAATTCCCAATCCACCGCGCCTTCGAGCTGGAAGAAAGAAGTTATTTGATGCGCATTGCCTCGCCTGCTGCAGCGCCGTGCTGAACTCACCGGCCTTCGCAGCATCTTCACTATCCACTGCATCCTTCTGCATGTTCCCGCCGCACTCCGGCACCTAAGGGGAACACAAATACAGCAAGGTGAGCCAAGGGAATAAATAGAGGCAATATTAGTTACCCCCCATAGACTTAACTGATTTTACCGCCGGGGGTACTATTCCTCTTCACGGGTCGGCGCAGCCTCCACCGCATCTTCGCCGTACCCCGGCTCCTAAGGGGAACAAAAGGACAGCAAGGTGAAACAAAGGGACAAACAAGGGGAATCCTCCTCACCACAATAGACTTACCTAATTTTACCGCTGGAGGCATTATTCCCCCGAGACTTCATAATTTCAGCACCTGAATAAGGGAGAAAGCAACAGGTTACATACTGACATTATTTTATCGACTGTGTTGGATAATACAAATCCTTACCTGAATGTTACCGGTTGCCACGAGGAACTCTTCGCTAGGGTCAAGCTGCAACCTGCAAGGAATCGGACAAGAGTGAAAGTCAGACATTTGAACTCTTACGAACTATATACTTACAGAGTCTCGCCAGAAATCTCAGAGTCAATATTGTTCTGAAACTCAACAATTCCTTCGAACCAGTGAGGAAACTGGCTTTCTACGTGCCCCTGCGCTCGATGCAGGATGGAGAGCTCATCTTTCCAAACCATCAGGTGAGACTATAAGAGGGGATATTAAAGGTGATCAGTGGGGAGAACAGCGGGGGTGGGTGTTAACACTCAACTCCACGGGTGGTTAATTCCCTTTCTCCATTTGCAGAAGAATACTCCTACGGGCCAAGCAAACAAAGCTAGGTGGGCCAGTCCAGTCTGTCATCTCGGCACTACGTGTCACATTGGTGGAGACCGCAGCTGTCCAGTTCAGATCGACGCCCCTGTGGGAGCCAGGTGAGCGTAACAGCAGAGTTACCCTGAATTGGTGCTACTGTCGATAAACATACAATAGAGTGGAACCATATACCCACGCTAAGGACCCCACTGACTGGCGACCTCCTGCCCCCACACCATATATCACTGGTTTTGTCTTACACTGGATGTGAATTGCTGTCTGCTAGAAGGCACCCCGTAGGAGCTGAGCGGTGCCCCGAGCGTGCAAAGGAAGGTGCACACTCCTATCTCTTCTCCTAATAATACCAAGGAGATCCCGGCTGCCACCTCACTGGCTAGACCACCATGACTAGAGGTCCGGGTGGGAGAAGAAGACCGGCAACATGGACAAGTTTGCGACGGCCACTCCACGGTGAAAACCCGGAACCCTCAACTAGCTCTCAACTGGAGCAACTGCAAGCAACAATGAACCCGACCTCTGACCTTACACATTTGATGGAGGCCATGGCCAAAGATTTTGCGGACATCCATGATAAACTGGATGACATTACAGCCAATGTGGCATCCTTGAGGTCGCAACTTGCCAAGGAGACTGTGCGCATAACGGAGGCTGAGGCTAGGATCGGGCGACGGAAGACACTGTGCAGGGTCTCCACAACCCGGTAACATCCCTGGTGAAAGACATGAAAGACGTGAAATCTAAATGTGATGACTTGGAGTCATGCTCCAGGAGAAACATCTTTGGGATATTCGGGGTCCCAGAGCATGCTCTAACAGGGGGCATGGAACAGGCAGTTGAAAATCTACTCAGAGATCTCCTGGGGTCCCTGGCTCTGTCCCCCTTTTTTGCGGTGGATTGTGCCCATTGAGCACTTGGTCCCAAACCTGTCAACTTTCCATGACCCATTGTAGCAAAGATCCTCAGTTTCCGCGACAGGGACCAGCTCCTGCGCCTCACCAGGGAATAAAAGGAACTTTGACAGGGCTCTCAGACAATTCGGCTTTTCCCAGACTACTCCATCCTGGTACAACAGGAAAGACGCCTGTTTGTTGGAGCTAAGAAGCTACTCCGAGCCTGCAACATTCAATATGCTATGCTGTTCCCGGCCATACTGAAATTTGAGTTCCGTGGTAAATTGGAATTTTTTACGGTCCCGGACAAAGCAGTCAAGTTCATAGAGGCTCAGATCCGATCCCAGATGACCCTGATCGCGACGGGGACGCCCCGCCACCGAGTTGAAGAAACACACCAGAACTGCACCATTTATCGTCCTTACTTTACAGCGAGCTCATAGTACTTTTGATCTA
Organism: Ambystoma mexicanum; assembly: GCF_040938575.1. Taxonomy (NCBI): domain Eukaryota; kingdom Metazoa; phylum Chordata; class Amphibia; order Caudata; family Ambystomatidae; genus Ambystoma; species Ambystoma mexicanum. The sequence continues at coordinate 338,059,103 of NC_090927.1, forward strand.
ACCAACCGCCAACACAGTTACCTTTGTAGATGTGGTATTGAAGTAAATATGTGGAACAGGCCACGGCGGCAGCAGCTTACCCCACAGCAGTTGTTAAAGTTAATGGTTTGTCGAAATGAGTGATGTGGGCCATGTTGGGGTAGGCCGAGGGTGGAGGGAGGGAGGAAGAGGGTATTACACTGTTGGGTTGGGGTGGGCAGTGAGGGTGATGAGGAGGGGACAGAATCTTTTTTTGTGTTAAAACTTACTAGAAGGTTGGGTGCCGATTGCACTGCTGAACCAGATGTGGGAAGAAAATATGAAACTACTTGGCAGCAGAGTACAGGATTGACTGTGATATTTTTTTGGGAGACAGGAATAGTGTTCGGAGATGGGAGGGGAAACCGCTTGACGTGTCACAGGTCACATAATGGAGATGAAACTGATGACGTGGCACGTTAGGGGGTTAGGAAACTACAGTAAGTCACGTAGAATTATGGCATATGCACACAGACATGAGGTTAAGTTACTCCTCCTGCAAGAGACACACGCCAGGGAATGTGCATCTACGGGTATAGCACCAACATGGGGGGCAAATAGATTCTTCACCACCTATTTCACCCAAGCTAGGGGAGTCATGTCAATGAACCATAAGTCTGTTAAATGTACTCTGAAAAAGAATTATTTATATACTGACAAAGTAATTTGCTGTTGTGTCAAAAGGAAAACAACCATTGGTCCATACCACACTTGGGAAAGGGAACCCTGAGTTGCATAGATTTGTTGAAACACAGTTTAAATACAAAGCTTCAAAGATACTTCTTCTCATGGCATCTTTTGATATTGAACTTGGGGAAGCGAACCCTGAGACGTGCTGCCCTGGAATTATATTTAACTTGGGGAAGGGCAGCCTGACATTCACAAAAGTGTGGAACTTTGTTAATTCAAGTCCAGAAGAAGGTAAATTAAGCATTGTGATAAACTGGTTGACATTTGGGGATAAGAGGCTCAAGAATAAGCCAGAGCTGAAAATAGCTCATAACTTTACTTTTGGAACACAATTTAGTTCATGATTTACATCCCTACATACTGTTTTGTCTTAGTTGTGAGGGCAAGTATAAGTCGTGGGCACAGATAGACCTTTCAGTTGAACTTATTGACACCGACTTTCCTTAGTTTCTTTAGGTTGAGAAATCCCACCTTAGCTTAGGACAAGTTTAGGCCTTACACCATCCAAACCTTGTGTTATACATTGAATCTGTTGTCTTTGTCTCCTTCCATGATGACAACCTCACAATATCCTTCTTCGTAGGAAAAACCCTACAGTGCACCGCACACAACAGAGTCCGTTCATCTTCATCTCAAAATAATGTACACAAATCAGCCAGCTCATTTCCAGTGTACAGCATTTTTATTCGTTCAATTGACAGGACAGATTTGTGTGTTTTACGCTACCAGCCTTCCTCAGAATCATTGGACTGATATATCCTTTCACCTTATAAAAATGTGTGCCCTTTTGAGTCCATCCGCTGTTAGTTTACACACCATAGTGAGAACATTGTAGTGAACCTGGTTGACATCTTGGAGTGTGAAATTAGTGCTCTTCAGACATCCCATTTTCTCTGTTATCTATTATGTTATATATAAAACGGAAAATGTGTTTGTTTATTTGTTCCTCATATAATACCACACTGTTCCACCAATCTGCACCAAACTTTGCACAGTTACAGTTACCTGTTAGGACCCTCTTGTCAAGGGTTTTGACCCATGTTGAATCCTTAGACTGGGTAGATGTGGGGATGATCTGTCACCGCCCATTATTCTATCCCAGAACAAACTAAATCAATAGACTGGGTGGATGTGCGGATGAGCTGTCGCCACCCACATTCACGCCAGAATCCAGGAGAACTGCGCAGTTGGCACAAGACCACTCCAAAGATACAACCTTCTTGTGGGGGGTTCTACATCACCACTCTACTGTAAGGATGCCATCAAAACAATGTTAAGCAAGGGTCCTATACTATCAAGCAAAAGACCACTCTATTGAAATGCAGTAATTCAAGACAGATCCCAAAAATGGATGCAATACCGGTACTCACCACTATCAGAAAGCCAGCGTTTTAAAACCACCAGACATTTGTGTAAAACTGAACAGAGGAACCCAAACCAGGCAAAGGAAAGACTTGCTAAGAGGTGGATACAATGTAAAACTATATTCTGAAATGACTTGAAGGAAGTAATTATTTAATGTATATGTAAAAATTGTAAGTTTGATTTAAACTGGGAACTAAAGTGACATTTAGCTGAATTCTGCCTGACAACTACCCCCAACAGGAGAAACCTGCTCAGCCACTCTTCCCAGGCCTAGCTGCATCCTGCTTCCCCACCAAAAGGGGTCGACACCTCTCTGAATAGATTAGGGGAGGGGCACCTGCTGGAGGTTGAACAAAGCCTTGTCCTGGACTCAGGCAAATGTTATATTGGGGGGGCCGTAAAGTGGCTTCCTCTTGGGAGAAGTAGGAGGAGAAGTGCCTCTGGGAGCCACCCGAGCTGGAGGCGGGGGCAGACAGAAGCTTCCCCCATGTGCTTTGGAACCTAAACCACACGCATCTGCGCCAGAGCATAATTTTAAAAAAGATGGATAATTCATAGTACAGACTTGTCAGAATTATATAAGTAATATCATTATTCTTGTGATTTTTCTGTGCACGTTTTAAGAGGTGCTAGGACCCTGTGGTGTATGCTGGGGGGTTGCTAGCGGAAAATAGGGTCTTACTCCAAATGTCTGCATGTTAAAAATCTGACACTTCATCAATTAATGTCCATACTCCTTGCGCACATGTGTGTAATTTTTTGGTAAATGTCCGATATTGGTAAACCAATCAAAAGTGCAAAATGTTGTCATTTTTGAATGCAAGCCCCCAGGAAGATCAGAGGCGGACAAGCATGGACCATAAGGAATATATAATGTGTACATGTAATTTCAACAAATTGTGTATCTGGGAAATATGTATTTGAATCAAATATAGATTTGTGGGCAAATTGACCAGGGGAGGATCCTCTGACCCATAAACAATCAATTCTGCAGTTGCAAGCTGTCACCTGTCACCATGTTTAAGTTTACTTTAAATCCGAAAAACTACCTTTATTAAATCGTCCGTAACTCTTGAACCGTTTGGGCTAGGAATGGAATTTGACGTTCATTTTAAAGCTGTGACTCTAGGCTTTCCAATGAACCTAGAACCGACTTCCTACTCCCTATACCTTTTTCGCAATCGCGATTTACTCACTCGCGAAATTTACCGCGATTTGCGATTTGGCTCAATTTCTCCACTTGTCAAAATAGCAGCTCCATTCTTTCCTTTGTTAAAATCCGTTTGCAACCTGGTAATAACTCATAGAGCATTGCTAAAGTGAGCCCGAACTAATACCAACAAGCATCTCTCACTCACCCTGAATCTCTAGAAGGAATTAAAATCAGTTAGCACCTTTTTCCATCCATTGCCATCACATTTAAAAACATTTTGGGCCTGTGTTTTTAAAAGCATACCTGTTGTCTAAGCTTGCTGGGGGGGAACTGAATTCTGTATTGTATTTGATTGTATTCCTGAAGACTGTGTGTTACTTCCATCTACTTGCATTGCATATGGGGGGGGGGGTGAATTGCCACCAGGGGAAAATTGAACATATTATCTCTTGTGAAACCATATCAGTTTATTTTCTGTACTGCATTTATTCCATCTTGCATTTCCTTGAAACCATAAAGCATTTCAGCTACCTCATCCTCTATACTACTTCTAAGTAACCCAATCAGTTTAACAGTAGAATATTATCCATTGTTGATCACAGTCATATTTTAAGTGTGATATCCAATATTAATTTATTATAAAAGTGTGATAGATATATATCGTTATATTTCTCAAATAAACCTTTTAAATTTGCAAAACAGACCTACTTCTTGGCTCAGTGGGGTCAGGGGGATTCTAAGAGAGGGGTGTTATATAAGGGTTGTCATCCAGAGTACATGAACTGGACCTAAAAATATATCAATAAGGGTTTCCCTCAGCATCCCAGACTAGGCATTGACTTAGCTGTAGTGTTGAAGTGAAGCCGCTTAACAAGTGGGGGCTCGTAGCCGGAGATTCTGGGTTAGATCTATCACTTGTGCAGATTAATACAGTGTGCTAACTGACAGGAGACATACATCCGGTCGGATCACCAAGCTGTGTTACGCTATAAAGCACTCCTCAAAGGAACGCTCTAAGGAAACGGTCTGTTTTGCAAAAATAAAATACAAACTTCTGTAAGTCAGGAAGGAACTCAAGTTCCAGAATGACGACACTGGTAGACATCAAAATAGCCAGAGAGCACTTCTTACATAAGCTATTTGTGAGAGGTGAGTGGACTCATCAGGACCAAACGGTCTGGTTGCAGGTGATCGCGCAACAGGTCACTGAAACAGGGTCAGATAAATGAAGAGATCAGGGTCCCCTACATGTGGCCCTGAGTGAACTATATATGGCCCCTAAAGCCAAAGATGAACATAATAAGATTGCCAGGATAGCGGCATATTTGTACCTATATATGGGAGCCATAAAGGACAAATGTACTGAAGGCCAAGATCTGGCAAATAGGCAACAGATGGCATTAGAGAAAGCCTAATCTGATCTGGATTCTTCAGAGCAGAGGCTGCTCAGGAGCCAGGAGTCAGAAAAGGACAGCAGACAGTACATCACTAAAATAAAGGAGGATATGGATGTGCTGCAACAGGAAAAGGCTGACCAGGATACCAGATTTCTGGCCTTGCAGAAGGAGTACCGAGAAGGTTTGGACTCCCTACTGCAGAGCCAGAAAAAGCTGGAGCAACAGTTAGACTTCAATAGGGCATGTGCTGAGCAGGTAGTCACCCTGCAAAGCCACCTAGATAGGGAGAAGGCAGAGAGCAATAAACTGATTTTGAAAGACCTGGATACCCAGGCAGAGTTTGACCAGGAGCGCCAGAAAGCTGGTGCCTTCCAAAGGCAAAGGGACGACCTGGCGGCACAGATGCAGGCTCTTAGTCAGGAAAGGGATACCTTAGGCCAGGAAGTCTGCCACTTAAAAAGTAAAATGGAAGAAAATCACCTGGCCCTCCAGGGACTGGGTGACCTCCAAAAAGAACACCAGAACTTGTTAGAGCACACCAGGAGGGTGGAGGATGCTCTGGCAAGAAAGGAGCAGGCAAATAGGGACACAGCTCAGGAGGTAATCCTCCTGCAGCAAAGACTGGCCCAGTACTCCAGGACCAATCAGGAGGCACAGAGAGAGAATGAGGCTCTCTGCCAGCACAATGATAGGCTCCAGCAACAGGTAGCGATGCAGGAGAGACTGATAGAGTCTAGTATGGCCTTAACTGAGGAACTGAAAGCGCAGGCTCTTGCATTGCCACAGGGAGCAGGGGCGGATAGAGATGAGGTTCGCTGGGAAAGAGAGACTCCCGAGCATAACCTCAGGAGCCCTAGTACCAGAGGCCTTCATCTCTCCCAGTCCCTGGACTCTGCCACCCCCATGTCCCCTCGCGCACATCAGCCCAGGGCCACGGGGATGGCAGATTACTATCCAGCTAGAAGTATGGGGCTCATAGGCCAGTACCTCCCAGGAATGGATGGGCGGGCATCCGGGTACGGGCACCCAAGCACAGTGCAATTTAGTGGGGAACCCCAGGAGAGTAGGCCCATTAAGGGCATCCTGAAAACCTCTGCCCAGTTAGGTCAGTGGGGGGGGGTACCCATCAAATCCTGGCAGCAAGGAGGGATCTGAAGACTCCTCTGAGCATTACAGGACACAGGAGACCAGGTCCCCACATTCTGCCAGCCATTCCCAGGCTCGCAGAATCCGGGAAAACCTGGAAGATCAGACGGCACCTCTGGGAGCAGTGCTTCTGAGTCAGAGGATGAATGGACAAGGGTTACCCGAACCAAAAAGGCCAATAAGACAAAAAGGGCCTTGCTTAAGGACCCATTGAAACAAATAAAGGCAATAAGGAGTGTCATCACGCCTTATCATAAGAACGCCAAGTATTCTGTTTGGGAACACTTGGAGCTCTATGAGCAAATGATGGAGACTTTCCATTTGAAGGACAGCCAAAGCTGTATTCAATATGTAAAGTGGACCTTCTCACCAGAATACTCCAGTTTCTTTGCGGGGCTGGAGGATCAAAACCATTCAAGGTGGTCCACATACAGGGCGGCCATCTTGAAACATTTTTCTGTGCACAGAAATCCTCAAGAGTCTCGCAAGGCAGCCTACAGTTTGCGATGTGGGGAGGATCAGGCCCCACAAGAGTTTGTGCAAGAATTAAAGCGTGCTTTTGCGCAGACCACCAGAAGGGTGCGCACTGATAGCAGAGAATTTATCAATACGTTTTTCCATGCCTTACCCAAATACATAATGACCAGGTCATGAGAGATTTTCATGAGAAAAGATCTTTAGACTGCGTCATTGAACAGGCTACCCGGATCTATGAGGTGCAGAAGCCCATAGAAAATAAAAGTAATGCGCAGAAAAACCCCAAAACCAACAGCACCCCTGCTGCTGCCAAGGTGGCGGAGGTAAAGGTTGCCCCCGTTTTAGATTTGGAGATGGGGGGGCCTAAAAACCTGCCTGCACCAAATAATTCACAGCCCAGAAGGCCCTCGGGCCAGTCACAGACAGGGAGTCGAGGAGGTAGTCCCACAAAAGGGGTCCCCCGCTCCCCTGACTATGTAAGTCCCCGCTACAAGGGAAACCGACCCATCCTGGGTTATGTGTGGACTCCCCCAGCCCAAGGGGGGGATCCAGCCAAGCACCTGACCCAGGGAACTTCCCTCCTAACGTCCCCAAGGAGGGCAGAAATTCACCAAATCCTGGGCAGAACTTTTTCCCCAGGTATCCACCCAATTTCCAGCCCCAAAATCATCCATCCTTCTTTCCCCAATTCCCTGAGCCCAGACAACCTAATCCGGGAGAGGGGAGGCCAAGGGTGGAGGGGTACCCGAATCTTTCCAACCCAGGGTATTACCAGAGAAGGGATAGCTACCCTTCCCGGGATCAGCCCAGGAGAGAAAATAGAGCCCCGTATCAGCCTGAGCGGGTTTCCCAGTTAGAGCGCCAGGTCCAAAATATGGCACGGGATCTGGGTCACATACTGAGGGCTCAACAGAACCCTCAGATGAGCATGCCACCGCAGAATGCCCCAAACTCTGGACCTGGTGCTCCAGAACAATGACTGGGGCAGCACCCCGATAACCCACCGGTTCCCAGGGAGGAGGCACAAGGGGAAGGGGGGTGTAAAGCCTTGGAGGAAGCTTCCTTCCCAACTTGTAAACAGCCCCTGGAAAACCAGGAACCGGAAACAAAATCTCTTGCCCCTGAAAGTCTGCCACCCAAGGAGCAGAGGGGGGGTAGGAGAAACAAAGGACCCAAACAGGCCCAGTTTGTGGAGGAGGTACAGATCTTCCAATTTGAGGGAGAGGGATCCTCAGAGGATCCTGGGAAAAGGATCTTCTACTTTAGAGATGGGGGAACTCCTCCCAAAGAAAAATGGGTCCCAAGGGATTCCAATCCAGACTGGGGAGATGTGGAGACTGAGCTACCGCCGCCCATCATCTCATCCCAGAACCGACAATACCAAAATCCCATGGGTCAAACCCATCCTGATGACTGCCTCCAAAAAGGGGGGGACGGCCCAGAACCCGAAAGCCTTTCCAGTTGCCAACTTTTTCTTTCAGATTCCCCAGGCTCTCCACAGAATTCTGCCCAAATCTCTTCGCTAGCAATGTCCAAAACCAGAAAGTTAGCCCACCAGTTGTCCAAAAATGTACATTATCTGTGCCCCCTTGAGGAGAAGGAGGGAAGATATTATGCCCCGGTACAAGTACAGGGGCAGGGTACAATTTCGGCACTGGTGGACACTGGATCCCAAGCTACCCTTCTGTCCAAAAGGGCCTTTGATGAACTAAATGCAGGAAGGGGGGAGAATTACCGTATTCCTCTCACCTCTCTTCCTGGACAACTGCAGAACTATGACGGGAAGGAAACTCCTGTCGAGGGGACTGCAGATTTGGACATTAAAATTGGGCGACACAAGGTGAAACACCCGGTCCTAGTAGTGACTCCACAGGGCACCCCTTGTTTACTAGGGAACGACCTCCTGAGAAGGCTGTCACCCCTAATGGATTGTGTAAACAAGGTCTTCTGGACCCAGACTAGCCGACCAATAAAATTAAAACAGAGTGTCAACCATGTTAGTTTAAATGGCACCTGCCACATGGTTGAATAAAAATCTGACCAAGTAGAATTTCACTTCCAGAACAACCAGATTCCAGACGTGACAGTAATAGCAATAGGACAACAGACTGGTGATGGGGGGTCCTCTGTATTTCTGAAAATCAACCTTCCTTCCAGTTTAAGGTGGTATTACACACTGGAAGGAAACACTCTGAAATTCTTTACCAATCCACAATCAGACACTCCCACTCCTATAGCCCAGACAGAGGTGAAATCAGCTCAGAGCCTGGCTGATATTCAGCAAATTGGAGAGCAGTTGTTCATCCCTGTTCAGTTAAATGATTGGAAGGACTCTGTTCTCGCCCGAGTGTGTATGAACAACGGTAAGAGCTTCATCAGCGAAGCCATGTTTCGCCAACTCCCAAAAGATCCAACCATTCCCACATTCAAACTGATAGACAAATGGGAAATGGACCTGGAAGCACCCAATTCAAAACATCTCCTGCCAAGCAGGTGTATGCTCAAAATCTCCATTGGCAACAAGACCATAGTCCATAACTGTTGGGTCGTGCAAGACGTCACTGCCGCCTTTCACTTAGGCAGTGACATTCTCAATCGCTTTGCCATTAGTTTGGACCTAATAAACTTCAAAGCTTGGTCCCGATTAGCGGATAATCCCATGGGCTTTGATGATCCAGAAAAAGCATTTAGGTCAGCTCAATTGCTATCTTATGCAGTTGAAATTCAGATTAAAGAGGAAGTCACCATCCCAGAAAGGACCCAACAATTCTCCCTGGAAGTGAAAGTTAAAAGAGGACAAACATTGAAAAACCCTGATGCTTATATTCATCTAAATGCTTCTCTCCAACAGCAAGGGTTGGGGGTAAACCCAACTCCATTAGTCAACATAGAACATGACACCATTCCAATAGAGGTGGATAACAGCGACTTACAGGGTATTACTCTAGCCGCAGGCACCATCATTGGAATGGCGGTTGATGACCGACATTTCTCCATTGATTTAGGAAATTAACTGATAGGACCGATCCCCAAGGACTGTTTTGACAGTGACAGTGAGGACAATACAACACCAGACACGATCTTCACCCGGCATGGGGGGAACTTCCTGGTGTACACTTCCTGCCCTTATGGTAAGGAAGATGTGACTTGTGACTTCAGGAGGGATGAGGTGATTTTTCAGGTCCATGAGGGCTGCCTTTCCCACCTGAAGCCTCCAGTCCAAATCAGCACTCTGACCAGGGACTTCTCCACCCAGCTGGAGGAGGCCGCTGAGATAGCAAAACCAGAAGTTTTTCCAGGCTTCAGGCAGATGGTGGAAGAAAGAGTCAACCTAGCTGATGCCTGTGTGACTCTGGAACAGAAGCAAAAGTTGAAACAAGTTTTCTTGGATTTCCAAGATCTCTTTGCGGTAGACTCATATGACTGTGGTCGCACCGACATCCACACAACCACTATTCCCACGGACCCTGGAATTTCTCCAGTGTTTGTGAAGCAATATCGCTTGCCTCTCGCATCCATGGAGTCCCTTACTGAAATAATTAAGAACCTTGAGTCCCGGGGAATAATCCGTCCAGTCCACAGTACCTTCAATAATCCGGTGCTGGGAATATTGAAGCCAAACGGCCAGTGGAGACTCTGCGCCGACCTTAGGGAGCTCAACAAACGGGTCCATACTTCCCGATGGCCTCTGCCCTACATTGACCAAGGGCTGGCCCAGATTCAGGGGTCACAGGTATTCACAGCAATAGACCTGACCAATGGATACTGGACCGTGCCTGTCAGTAGGGAGGACCAATACAAACTGGCTTTTACCTTTGGGGGCCAGTAGTACACCTGGACCCGGACTCCCTTCGGATACCTCAACTCCGGCAATTAATTCAACATTTTCTTACATAAGGCCATGCCCTACATGGGTGCGAGTGGTAACCTGGCTTATGTAGATGATGTCCTCATCAAAAGTTCATCTGTGGAGGAACACATAGCAGAGATCCGTTATGTTCTGACGCAGTTGAGGGCCGCCGGAGCAAAACTTTCCTTTCAGACAGCACAGTGGTCTAGAACCCGTGCTAATTTCTTGGGGCATGAGATTACTCCTCAGGGTCTCTGTCCCCAGGAAAAGAAAGTGGAAGCACTCCAGAAACTGAAGGATCCCACAACTCTGCGGGAACTAAGGAGCCTCCTTGGACTGACTAATTACAGCAGAAAGTTCATTGAGGGCTACGCAGAGATCACCAGACCCCTGATTCATCTCTTGAAGGGGGGGGTCAAGTGGGAATGGGGTCCAGAACAATCCGAGGCAGTAAGACAACTCAAGAGAAGCCTCTCACAAGCGCCTTGCCTAGCTTACCCTGTCAGGAACAAGGAGTTCTTCCTGGAGACAGGGTTCTCTAATACGTGCTTGACGGCAGTATTATACCAAAAGCATGAAAAGGTCAATAAAGTAATCTCCTATGCGAGCAAAACTTTATCCTCTGTGGAGGAAAAATTCAACGATTGTGAAAAGGCACTCCTGGCAACAGTGTGGGCATTGAAGAATTAACGCCCGTTCATCCAGGGTGAACACATCATAGTGGAGACTCCACACCAGCCTCTGCAATACATCCAAAGTCACAGAATCCGGGCCGGAAATGTGAGTAATTCCCGAATTACTTCCTGGATTCTGTCAATGCAAGGCTTTCCTGTGGAGGTCAGATATGGCCAAAACAAGAAGAGTCCCCTCGCGCAAGGTCTGGCTGACTTGCATGATTGTGCCAGAGAAAACTGTCTCGAGGACGAAAGTCTAAAAATCAAGGACAACATGGAGGCATACCTTAATTCCCCACACAAAGTCTTTGAAGAAGACAAGTGTGAGGGAATGCCAACTGTCTGTGTGGATGGATGCTCTTACCATGTTGACAACAACGGGGAGAAAGAACTGGTGGCCGGCGTAGGGAATGCATGGGTGAAGGAGTCTCCAGAACCCTCCGCTGGATACAAAATTGGTCCCCGAAGTAGTCAGGTGGCAGAGTTGATAGCTGTGCATCAGGCCATCCTCACTGCTGTCCAACATCAACTCCACGAACTGGTCATAATCACAGATTCGGATTATGTACGGAACGGGTTCGTGGAGCACCTGGTTAATTGGAAAACCAGAGGCATGTTATGTGCTAATAACAAACCCCTGAAACATGGGAAGCTAATCCAAAATATTGATGATCTGGTCACATCGAATGGGATGACCATCTACTGGAAAAAGATCAAGGGTCATTCCAAAGTAGAGGGACCAGACAAAACCGGAAATGACTTAGCTGATCAGCTGGCCAAAACCGGGGCAATCCAAGGGGATCTAATAGAAATAGAGTCCCTGTTGGGGGAAATCCAGGTCACTGCTATCACTAGGTTCCAGACAAATGCTCACAATGATCTTTCAACTGCACAATGGAGTAAGGAGACCCCTGATGCTGATTTGATTACAGCTCAGAAGGGAGATCCAATAATTGGTAAGTTTTACCAACACATTGTTGGGTGTCCTGACCCACGTTTGAGCTATCATGCTGCAACATTTGGTGCTGTGGGCTTAGAAAATCCAAGATGGCCAAAAAGCCCACAAGTGCGCCAGAATCCAGGAGAACCACGCAGTTTGTGCGCACACCAAAATGGTTACCTCACTTGCCACCCACCAGTGTAAAGAAAGATCTTTGTTAACAAAATCCACTGTTACTGATGTCAAAAAGTTGCTGAAATCGTGGCTCACCGGACCACTGTAAAGATTCAACCCCTTTGTGGGGTTCCACATAACCATTTTACTGTAAGGAGCCCCATCAAAACAATGTTAAGCAAGGATTTACTACCATGTAAGAACCATTCCTGTTGGAATGCATTAATCCAAGAAAAATCCCCAAAATGGGTGCATTACCAGTACTCACCACTATCAGAAAGCCGGCGTTTTAAAACAACACCAGACATTTGTGTAAAACTGAATAAATGAACCCAAAGCAGGCCAAAGAAAGACTTACTGAGAGGTGGATACAATGTAAAGTTATATTCTGAAGTGACTTGAAGGTTTATAACAAGACTGGCTGAGCTGTGGATTTCAGCTGTTTAAGTAAATTTGGACTGAAAGACACTAAAAATCTAAATGTTTAAAAGAAATGAGTGACCTACTTTTGAGTGTCACATAGGTTGCAATTGTTTAAATGTCATAGTTTTAAACTTAGAATCAGCATTCTAGCTGCATATGTAAAAATGGTTAGTTTTATTTGAATGCAGAAAACTGGGTAACTAAAAGTGACATTAGCTGGGGCCTGGCTTAAGGAACTGAATTCTGCCCACCAGCTACCCCCGACAGGAGATGAGACTTGCACAACAGCTGTGTTCCCAGGCCTAGCTGCCTTTTGCTGCTCCCACCAAAAGGGATATGACACTTCTCTGATTGAATTACCTGGGCTCTGCAGGAAATTGAACAAAGCCCTGTCCTGACTCAGGCAAATGTTTTATTATGGGGGCCGTAAAAGTGGCTTCCTCCTGGAAGGAAAGGGGAGGAGCACTGCCTGTGAGAGCAAGCTGGCTTGGCAGAACTGGAAAAACCAGAAATTCAACCTGGGGGGAAACCACACCCCTTTGGAAACCACACCCCTTTGGGGCCAGAACAAAACTCTAAAAAGATGGATCATTCATAGAGCGGACTTGTGAAAATTATTTAAATGATACCATAATTCTTGTGATTTTTCTGCCCACATTTTAAGAGGTTTTTAGAACCGGTGGCATGATCTGGGGGCAAGCTAGCAGTTAAGAGGGTATTACTTAAAAGGAATGCATGTTAAAAATCTGACACTTCATCAATTAATGTCCATACTCCTTGCGCACATGTGTATAAATTTGGGGTAATGTCCGATATTACGAAACCAGTTAAAAAGTGCAAATGTTGCCATTTCTGAATGCAAGCTCCCAGGAAGAGCAGATTTGGACAGGGTATACCTCCTGTGATATATGATGTGTGCATGTAATTTCAAGCCACTGTGTAGCTATGAAATATGTCTTTTTGATCAAATATAGATTGTGTGTAAAGTTGACAGGGGTGGGTTCTCTGTACCATAAACAGACCTCATCATGATGACACTTCATTTCATTCCCCCAATCAAGGGGAAGAGGATGAAGTGGCCAATGACAAGTGGAGAGGGTAGGGCCTAGGAAGCTAGCCTCTCCACCCATTTTCAAAACACATAAAAGCAGACAGTCAGGACAGATAGGGACATTCAATTCCATCTGCTGCGGGACGCTCTGCCGGGAAAATCCAGACTTTACCTCCATCAACCTCCAGAGAGCCAACATAGAGACTTCAATCTATCCACCTTCAGAGACCAAGACTTTACTTCAGAATTTGTAGCAGAGAGGTCAACTACAAGCTAAATCCCTCTTTAGCAGGCCTCAAATCATTGCCACTATTCACAGCCAGGCGAGTTGTTTGAATTCTTTGCAAGAACCCTTGCCATTTGCCAGAGAGCAGTGTTGTATCCAGAGAGAGACCAGCTGAACCAGAGACCGCTGTATCCGGACCCACAGACCTGATCAGAACCAGAGACCCAGACCAGACCAGCAGAGTAGAGCTGACCCAGACGCTGTGCGCAGAGACCGTCCGTGGCGAGTGAAGAAAACCTGACCAGATCCGTGGCGAGGCCCATTTATTTCAAAAATATATTGTGAGTACCTAGCAGAATTGTGCAGAACCAATCTCTTAGTTAAAATAATATAATTCAATCTATTTTAATCTAACCAGAACTGTCTCCTAACTGTCACCTGTCATTTGCAAAGCCGTCACCCGTCATTTTCTAGTTGCAAGCTGTACTTGTCACTTTGAATTTTTAAAATTTCAAATCTGAAAAACGACCTTTACCATATCGCTCATATCTCCGTGACCGTTTGTCTTAGAGACTTGCAGTAACTTTCCTCTGAAAGCTGGGAATCTTGGCTTTTCAACGAACCTAGAACCGCATTCCTACTCCCGATACTTTTGCCGCAATCGCGAAAAACGCACTCGCGAGTTTGCCGCGATTTGCAAATTTCTCCACGTGTGAAAACAGCAGCTTCCTTGCTTTCCTTGCTAAAAATTTGTTTGCCTCTTAAGAACCATCCCTGAATCATGGCTAAAGTGAGCCTGAACTCATCCCAAGTATATTTCACTCACCCTGAACCTCCTAAAGGGAATTAAAACCATTTTCAGCATATTCCTCACTTCATTGCCAGCACATATAAAAGCATTTTGGGCCTGTGTTTCAAACTTCTGTAGTCTAAGCTTGCTGGGGTGAACTGAATTACATTTGATTGCATTTCTGAGAACTGTGTGCTTTCCTTCCATTTCCTTGCATTGCATAAAGGGGGGAGGGGATTGCCAGAGAAAAGTGATTACATTGCTTTGTTGAAATCATATTGAGTATTTTCTGTATTGCATTTTCATTCAACATTACATCCATCTGAACTTATATAAAGCATTCTCTACCACCTTATTCTTCTGTTCCTATTCACAAGTGTGCTAGTGCCAGACTATCCATTATTGATTACTGCTCAGATTCAGTGTGATATTCAATTATTAATTTATTATAAAGTGTGATATATATATATATATATTGTTTAAATTATCAAATAAACCTTTAAACTTGCAAAACAGAACTACTTCTTGGCTCAGTGGGGTCAGGGGGATTCCAAGAGAGGGGTGTTATATAGGGGTAGTCATCCAGAACGCATGAACTGGACATAAAGATATATCAATAAGGGTTTCCATTCAGTATCCCAGACTAGGCATTGACTTAGCTGTAGTGTTGAATTGAATCCTCTTACAAATTGGGGGCTCGAGCGGGACGTTTGGGTTAGATCTACCATTTGTGCAGATTAATACAGCGTGCCAGCTGACCAGATACACATATCCGGTCGGATCACCACGCTGTGTTACGTTGTAAAGCACTCCTCAAAGGAACGCTCTAAGGAAAAGATCTGTTTTGCAAAAATAAAATACAAACTTCTGTAAGTCAGGAAGGAACTCAAATTCCAGAATGACGACCTTGGTAGATATGAAAATAGCCAGAGAGCACTTCTTACATAAGCTATTTGTGAGAGGTGAGTGGACTCATCAGGACCAGACGGTCTGGTTGCAAGCAATCACACCCCAGATCACGGAAACAGGGTCAGATATATGGAGAGACCAGAGTCCCTTACATGTGGCCCTGAGTGAACTATATATGTCCTCTAAGGCCAAGGATGAGCACAACAAGATTGCCAGGGTAGCGGCATATTTATATTTACATATGGGAGCCATGCACGACAAATGTGCTGAAGGCCAAGATCTGGCGAGTAGGCAACTGCTGGCATTACAGAAGGCCCAATCTGATCTGGACTCTTCTGAGCAGAGGTTGCAGAGGAGCCAGGAGTCAGAAAATGATAGTAGGCAGTATATCATTAAAATAAAAGAGGACATGGATATACTGCAACAGGAAAAGGCTGACCAGGATACTAGACTTCTGGCCCTGCAGAAGGAGCACCAAGACAGTTTGGACTCCTTACTGCAGAGCCAGAAAAAGCTGGAGCAACAATTAGACTTTAACAGGGCATGCACGGAGCAGGTAGCCACCCTGCAAAGTCATCTAGATAGAGTGAAGGCAGAGAGCAACAAGCTGATTTTGAAAGACCTGGATACCCAGGCAGAGTTTGATGAAGAACGCCAGAAAGCTGGTGCCTTTCAAAGGCAGAGGGACGACCTGGCGGCACAAATGCAGGCTCTTAGCCAGGAAAGAGACGCCTTAGGCCAGGAAGTCTGCCATTTAAAAAGAAAAACAGAAGAAAATCACTTGGCCCTCCAGGGGCTGGGTGACCTCCAAAAAGAACGCCAGAACTTGTTAGAACACACCAGGAGGGTGGAGGATGCTCTGGCAAGAAAGGAGCAGGCCAATAGGGACACAGCTCAGGAGGTAACCCTCCTGCAGCAAAGACTGGCCCAGTGCTCCAGGACCAATCAGGAGGCACAGAGAGAGAATGAGGCTCTCTGCCAGCACAATGATAGACTCCAACAACAGGTAGCGATGCAGGAGAGACTGATAGAGTCTAGTAAGGCCTTAACTGAGGAACTGAAGGCACAGGCTCTTGCATTGCAACAGGGAGCAGGGGCGGATAGAGATGAGGTTCGCTGGGAAAGAGAAACTCCTGAGCATAACCCCAGGAGCCCTAGTACCAGAGACCTTTATCTCTCTCAGTCCCTGGACTCTGCAACCCCCATGTCCCCTGGCGCACATGAGCACAGGGCCACAGGGATGGCAGATTACTATCCAGCCAGAAGCATGGGGCTCATAGGCCGGTACCACCCAGGAATGGAGGGGCGGGCATCCGGGTATGGGCACCCAAGCACAGTGCAATTTGATGGGGAACCCCAGGAGAGTAGGCCCATTAAGGGCATCCTGAAAACCTCTGCCCAGTTAGGTCAGTGGGGGGGGTACCCATCAAATCCTGGCAGCAAGGAGGGATCTGAAGACTCCTCTGAGCGGTACAGGACACAGGAGACCAGGTCCCCACATTCTGCCAGCCATTCCCAGGCTCGCAGAATCCTGGAAAACCTGGAAGAACAGACGGGAACCTCTGGGAGCAGTGCCTCTGAGTCAGAAGATGAATGGACCAGGGTTACCCGGATCAAAAGGGCCAATAAGACAAAAGGGCCTTGCTTAAGGACCCCTTAAAGCAGATTAAGGCAATCAGGAGCGTCATCACGCCTTATCATAAGAACGCCAAGTATTCTGTTTGGGAGCACTTAGAGTTGTTTGAGCAAATGATGGAGACTTTCCATTTGAAGGACAGCCAAAGCTGTATTCAATATGTAAAGTGGACCTTCTCCCCGGAATACTCCAGTTTCTTTGCGGGGCTGGAGGACCAAAATCATTTAAGATGGTCCACCTATAAGGCGGCCATCTTGAAACATTTTTCTAATCATAGAAATCCTCAAGAGGCTCGCAAGGCAGCCTACAATTTACAATGTGGGGAGGATCAGGCCCCACAAGAATTTGTGCAGGAGTTAAAGCGTGCTTTTGCACAGACCACAAGAAGGGTGCGCACGGATAGCATAGAATTTATTAATACGTTTTTCCATGCCTTGCCCAAATACATAATGACCCAGCTCGTGAGGGATTTTCACGAGAAAAGATCTTTAGACTGGGTCATTGAACAGGCGACCCGGATCTATGAGGTGCAGAAGCCAATAGAAAATAAAAATAATGCGCCCAAAACCCCCAAAGCCAACAACACCCCTGCTGCTGCCAAGGTGGCAGAGGTAAAGGTCACCCCCGTTTTAGAGTTGGAGATGGGGGGTCCTAAAATCCTACCTGCACCTAATAATGCTAGGCCCAGAAGGTCCTCGGGCCAGTCACAGACAGGGAGCCAGGGAGGCAGCCCCACAAATGGGGTCCCTCGCTCTCCTGATTATGTAAGCCCCCGGTACAAGGGAAACAGACCCATCCTGGGTTATGTGTGGACTCCTCCAGCCCAAGGGGGGGGATCCAGCCAAGCACCTAACCCAGAGAACTTCCCTCCCAACTTCTCACAGGAGGGCAGAAACTCACCAAACCCTGGGCAGAACTTCTTCCCCAGGTATCCACCCAACTTCCAGCCCCAAAATCCTCCACCCTTCTTTCCCCAATTCCCTGAGCCCAGACAACCGAATCCGGGAGAGGGGAGGCCAAGGGTGGAGGGGTATCCAAATCTTCCCAACCTGGGGTACTACCAAAGAAGGGATTGCTACCCTTCCCGGGATCAGCCCAGGGGAGAAAACAGGGCCCCGTATCAGCCTGAGCGGGTTTCCCAGTTAGAGCGCCAGGTTCAAAACATGGCGCGGGATCTGGGTCACATACTGAGGGCTCAGCAGAACCCTCAGATCGGCATGCCGGCGCAGAACGCACCCAACTCTGGACCTGGTGCCCCAGAACAATGACGGGGGCAGCACCCAGATAACTCACCGGTTCCCAGGGAGGAGGCACAAAGGGAAGGGGGGTGTAAAGCCTTGGAGGAAGCTTCCTTCCTCACTTGTAAACAGCCCCTGGAAACCCAGGAACCGGAAACAAAATCTCTTGCCCCTGAAAGTCTGCCTCCTAAGGAGCAGAGGGGGGGTAGGAGAAACAAAAGACCCAAACAGAAACAGTTTGAGGAGGAGGTACAGATCTTCCAATTTGAGGGAGAGGGATCCTCAGAGGATCCTGGGAAAATGATCTTCTCCTTCAGAGAGGGGGGAACTCCTCCCAAAGAAAAATGGGTCCCTAGGGATGCAAATCCAGACTGGGGAGATGTGGAGAATGAGCTACCGCCGCCCACCATCTCATCCCAGAACCAACAGCAAGAAAATCCCCTGGTTCAAACCCATCCTGGTGACTGCCTCCAAAAAGGGGGGGGCGGCCCGGAACCGGAGCCAGGGGAACCCACAATGGCTCTGATCTCCAGTTGCCAACTTTTTCTTTCAGATTCCCAAGGCTCTCCACAGAAGTCTGCCCAAATTTCTTCTCTTGCAAGGTCCAAAACCAGAAAATTAGCCCACCAGTTGTCCAAAAATGTGCATTATCTGTGCCCCCTTGAGGAGAAGGAGGGAAGATACTATGCCCCGGTCCAAATACAGGGGCAGGGTACAATTTTGGTGCTGGTGGACACGGGATCTCAAGCTACCCTTCTGTCCAGAAGGGCCTTTGATGAACTGAATGCAGGAAAGGGAGGGAATTACCAAATTTCCTCTCACCTCACTTCCTGGACAACTCCAGAACTTTGACGGGAAGGAAATTCCCATTGAGGGGACTGCAGACTTGGACATTAAGATCGGGCGACACAAGGTGAAACACCCGGTCATAGTAGTGACTCCAGAGGGCACCCCTTGTTTACTGGGGAATGACCTCCTGAGGAGGTTGTCACTCTTAATAGATTGCGTAAACAAGGTCCTCTGGACCCAGACTAGCCGACCAATAAAATTAAAACAGAGTGTCAACCATGTTAGTTTAAACGGCACCTGCCACATGGTTGAACAAAAATCTGACCAAGTAGAATTCCACTTCCAGAATAACCAAATTCCAGACGTGACAGTAATAGCAGTAGGACAACAGACTGGTGATGGAGGGTCCTCTCTATTTCTGAAAATCAACCTTCCTTCCAGTCTAAAGTGGTACTCCACGCTGGAAGGAAACACTCTGAGATTCTATACTAATCCACAATCAGAAACTCCCACTCCTATAGTCCAGAAAGATGTGAAATCAGCTCAGAGCCTGGCTGATATTCAGCAAATTGGAGAGCAGTTGTTCATCCCTGTCCAATTAAATGATGGGAAGGACTCTGTTCTCGCTCGAGTGTGTGTGAACAACGGTAAGAGCTTCATCAGCGAAGCCATGTTCCGCCAACTCCCAAAGGATCCAGCCATTCCCACATTGAAACTGATAGACAAATGGGAAATGGACCTGGAAGCACCTAATTCCAAACAGCTCCTGCCAAGCAGGTGTATGCTCAAAATCTCTATTGGCAACAAGAGCATAGTCCATAAATGTTGGGTCGTGCGAGACGTCACTGCCGCCTTTTACTTAGGCAGTGACATTCTCAATCGCTTTGCCATTAGTTTGGACCTAATAAACTTCAAAGCTTGGTCCCGATTAGCGGATAATCCCATGGGCTTTGATGATCCAGAAAAAGCATTTAGTTCAGCTCAATTGCTACCTTATGCAGTTGAAATTCAGATCAAAGAGGAAGTCACCATCCCAGAAAGGACCCGACAATTCTCCCTGGAAGTGAAAGTTAAAAGAGGACAATATCTGCAAAACCCTGATGCTTACATACATCTAAACGCTTCTCTCCAACAGCAAGGGTTGGGGGTAAACCCAACTCCATTAGTCAACATAGAACATGACACCATTCCAATAGAGGTGGATAACAGCGACTTAAAGAGTATTACTCTAGCCGCAGGCACCATTATTGCAATGGCGGTTGATGACCGACATTTTTCCATAGATTTAGGTAATGAACTGTTAGGGCCAATCCCCAAGGACTGCTTTGACAGTGACAGTGATGACAATACAACACCAGACAGGATTTTTACCCGGCATGGGGGGAACTTCCTGGTGTACACTTCTTGCCCTTATGGTAAGGAAGATGTGACTTGTGACTTCAGGAGGGATGAGGTGATTTTCCAGGTCTATGAGGGCTGCCTTTCCCACCTGAAGCCTCCAGTCCAAATCAGCACTCTGACCAGGGACTTCTCCACCCAGCTGGAGGAGGCCGCTGAAATAGCCAAACCAGAAGTCTTTCCAGGCTTCAGGCAGATGGTGGAAGAGAGAGTCAACCTAGCTGATGCCTGTGTGACTCTGGAACAAAAGCAAAAGTTGAAACAAGTTTTCTTGGATTTCCAAGATCTCTTTGCGGTAGACTCATATGACTGTGGTCGCACTGACATCCACACAACAACAATCCCCACGGACCCTGGCATGACTCCTGTGTTTGTGAAGCAATATCGCTTGCCTCTCGCATCAATGGAGTCCCTTACTGAAATAATTAAGAACCTTGAGTCCCGGGGAATAATCCGTCCAGTCCACAGCACCTTCAATAATCCGGTGCTGGGAATATTAAAGCCAAACGGCCAGTGGAGACTCTGCGCTGACCTTAGGGAGCTCAACAAACGGGTCCATACTTCCCGATGGCCTCTTCCCTACATTGACCAAGGGCTGGCCCAGATTCAGGGGTCACAGGTATTCACTGCAATAGACCTGACCAATGGATACTGGACCGTGCCGGTCAGTAGGGAGGACCAATACAAGCTGGCTTTTACCTTTGGGGGCCAGCAGTATACATGGACCCGGACTCCCTTCGGATACCTCAACTCCGGCAATGAATTCAACATTTTCCTACACAAGGCCATGCCCGACCTGGGTGCAAGGGGTAACCTGTCTTATGTAGATGATGTCCTCATCAAAAGTTCATCTGTGGAGAAACACATAGCGGAGATCCGTTATGTTCTGACGCAGTTGAGGGCCGCCGGAGCAAAACTTTCCTTTCAGAAAGGACAGTGGTGTAGAACCCGTGTTAATTTCTTGGGGCATGAGATTACTCCTCAGGGTCTCTGTCCCCAGGAAAAGAAAGTGGAAGCACTTCAGAAACTGAAAGACCCCACAACTCTGCGGGAACTAAGGAGCCTCCTTGGACTGACTAATTACAGCAGAAAGTTCATTGAGGGCTACGCAGAGATCACCAGACCCCTGATTCATCTCCTGAAGGGGGGGTCAAGTGGGAATGGGGTCCAGAACAAGCCGAGGCAGTAAGACAACTCAAAAGAAGCCTCTCACAAGCGCCCTGCCTAGCTTACCCTGTCAGAAACAAGGAGTTCTTCCTGGAGACGGGGTTCTCTAATACGTGCTTGACGGCAGTATTATACCAAAAGCATGACAAGGTCAATAAAGTAATCTCCTATGCGAGCAAAACTTTATCCTCTGTGGAGGAAAAATTCAACGATTGTGAGAAGGCACTCCTGGCGACGGTGTGGGCATTGAAGAATTACCGCCCGTTTATCCAGGGGGAACACATCATAGTGGAGACTCCACACCAGCCTCTGCAATATCTCCAAAGTGACAGAATCCGGGCCGGAAATGTGAGTAATTCCTGAATTACTTCCTGGATCCTGTCAATGCAAGGCTTTCCTGTGGAGGTCCGATATGGCCAAAACAAGAAGAGTCCCCTCGCGCAAGGTCTGGCTGACTTGCATGATTGTGCCAGAGAAAACTGTCTCGAGGACGAAAGTCTAAAAATCAAGGACAACATGGAGGCATACCTTAATTCCCCACACAAAGTCTTTGAAGAAGACAAGCGTGAGGGAATGCCCACTGTGTATGTGGATGGATGCTCTTACCATGTTGACAACGACGGGGAGAAAGAACTGGTGGCCGGCGTAGGGAATGCATGGGTGAATGAGTCCCCAGAACCCTCCACTGGATACAAAATTGGTCCCCGAAGTAGTCAGGTGGCAGAATTGATGGCTGTGCATCAGGCCATCCTCACTGCTGTCCAGCATCAACTCCACGAACTGGTCTTAATCACAGATTCGGATTATGTACGGAACGGGTTCGTGGAGCACCTGGTTAATTGGAAAACCAGAGGCATGTTATGTGCTAACAACAAACCCTTGAAACATGGGGAGTTGATCCAAAACATTGATGATCTGGTCACCTCGAAGGGAATGACCATCTATTGGAAGAAGATCAAGGGTCATTCCAAAGTAGAGGGACCAGACAAAACTGGAAATGACTTAGCTGATCAGCTGGCCAAAACCGGGGCCATCCAAGGGGATCTAATTGAGATTGAGTCCCTGTTGGGGGAAATCCAGGTCACTGCTATCACTAGGTCCCAGACAAATGCTCACCATGATCTGTCAACTGCCCAATGGAGCAAGGAGACCCCTGATGCTGATTTAATTACAGCTCAGAAAGGGGATCCAATAATTGGTAAATTTTACCAGCACATTGAGGACCCTGAGAACTTTCCCCTGACGGATACCGATTACATTGGGAAAGAGGACCTAAGAGTGTTGATGAAATGTCCAAAAATGTTCCGAATCCAAGACGGTTTACTGGTAAGGAAATCCAAAGCTGGCCACGATCAGTGGGTGGTTCCTACCTCATTCCGAAGCCTGATGTTAAGTCACGCCCATGATGCGGCCACCGCCGGTCATAGGGGGTTTCACACAACATTGGAAATCTTAAGAGAGGTTGCATACTGGCCACACATGGGGCAGGACCTCGACCAATACTTGAAGGGGTGTCTTGTGTGTGCACAATTTCAGCCATCATCCCTCACGCACCGTGCGCCTCTCCAAAAGAGGGGGATGACACTGCCATGGTCAGATTTACAAATCGACTTTGTAGGCCCCGTGATTCGCTCTGCTAGGGGGAATAAGTACATGTTGACTGTGACATGCTTGTTTACCAAGTGGGTGGAATGTCTCCCAGCCCCAAATTGCAAGGCAGAAACTGCGGCTGCCCTGATGATTAACCACATCTTTTCCCGTTTCGGTCTACCTCAAAGGATTGAGTCAGACAGGGGAAGCCACTTCACCAGTGAAGTAATGACAAAGATGTGGGAGATACTGGGGGTCAAAAGGAAGTTGCATATTGCTTACCGGCCAGCTTCTTCTGGGGCAGTAAAGAGATATAACCGAACCATTGTGAGCATATTAAAGAAGTTTGTGGCAGATTCTGGGCCAAGTTGGAATATCCGATTACCTCTGGTCCTAATGGCCATCAGATCTACCCCTTCATCTGCAACCAAAATGTCACCATTTGAGTTGATGACTGGGCGCAAGATGGTGCTTCCTCAGCATTTGCCTCTACAGGACCCAAGAGCAGACACTGATAAATGCCTCCACAACTCATGAGTATGTGGAGAATTTAAGGAAACACCTTCAACATGCTTTTGCTTATGCTCAGCGGAATCTAGAAAGATCAGCTGATAGCATGAAGACCCACTATGACCTGAAGACTTCCAGGAAGGAATATCAGGTGGGGGACCGGGTCTATCTATACAATTTCCAAAGGAACCAGGCCAAACAGCGAAAATGTTTGCCTACATGGAAGGGACCCTTTGAGATTATAGACAAAATCTCCCCTGTGGCCTACAAGATCCGCATCCCCAAAGGCGGTTTGGCAGAGGGGGAAGACAAGTGGGTCCACATAAACCAGTTGAAGTGTTGCCATCCCAGGCACACTCTGCAACAGCTGGAGGAATCCTCTGGAATCCTAGAGGGTACTGTCTCAGATTAATTCAGTTCTAACTTAAAATATCCTACATATCGTCTATCAAATTCTGTGTTTCTCAAGTTTATGTGTTCCTGTCTCTTAATTTAAAAAAAATGTGCATGTTCATATCTGTTGAGTTCTAAAATTTATATGCCACCCCACTATATCAATGGTGGGGGAAAAATGTCTATGAATAGGTATTGCTGCTCTTCCTTTGTCGTCCTAGGAGAAAGAAAACCTGGAGACGGGCCAAGGAGGACGATCCGGAGACCGGGAGCAGAGACGCGAGGGGCCCGGGGTACCGCCCAATATTCCCATCAGGACCGGCGAGGAGAACCGATCGATCAGTACCGGATGGAGAAAAAGATGCTGAACTCTGCCATCTATTGGAAGAAGATTATGCGGACAGACCAGTGCGTGGGTCAAAACCCTTGTGCACCCGACTCCCCATCGACTCAAATTCAAAGGGCAGTCACGTGGGGGGATCTGTTGGGTGTCCTGACCCACGTTTGAGCTATCATGCTGCAACATTTGGTGCTGTGGGCTTAGAAAATCCAAGATGGCCAAAAAGCCCACAAGTGCGCCAGAATCCAGGAGAACCACGCAGTTTGTGTGCACACCAAAATGGTTACCTCACTTGCCACCCACCAGTGTAAAGAAAGATCTTTGTTAACAAAATCCACTGTTACTGATGTCAAAAAGTTGCTGAAATCGTGGCTCACCGGACCACTGTAAAGATTCAACCCCTTTGTGGGGTTCCACATAACCATTTTACTGTAAGGAGCCCCATCAAAACAATGTTAAGCAAGGATTTACTACCATGTAAGAACCATTCCTGTTGGAATGCATTAATCCAAGAAAAATCCCCAAAATGGGTGCATTAACAGTACTCACCACTATCAGAAAGCCGGCGTTTTAAAACAACACCAGACATTTGTGTAAAACTGAATAAATGAACTCAAAGCAGGCCAAAGAAAGACTTACTGAGAGGTGGATACAATGTAAAGTTATATTCTGAAGTGACTTGAAGGTTTATAACAAGACTGGCTGAGCTGTGGATTTCAGCTGTTTAAGTAAATTTGGACTGAAAGACACTAAAAATCTAAATGTTTAAAAGAAATGAGTGACCTACTTTTGAGTGTCACATAGGTTGCAATTGTTTAAATGTCATAGTTTTAAACTTAGAATCAGCATTCTAGCTGCATATGTAAAAATGGTTAGTTTTATTTGAATGCAGAAAACTGGGTAACTAAAAGTGACATTAGTTGGGGCCTGGCTTAAGGAACTGAATTCTGCCCACCAGCTACCCCCGACAGGAGATGAGACTTGCACAACAGCTGTGTTCCCAGGCCTAGCTGCCTTTTGCTGCTCCCACCAAAAGGGATATGACACTTCTCTGATTGAATTACCTGGGCTCTGCAGGAAATTGAACAAAGCCCTGTCCTGACTCAGGCAAATGTTTTATTATGGGGGCCGTAAAAGTGGCTTCCTCCTGGAAGGAAAGGGGAGGAGCACTGCCTGTGAGAGCAAGCTGGCTTGGCAGAACTGGAAAAACCAGAAATTCAACCTTGTGCTGGGGGGAAACCACACCCCTTTGGGGCCAGAACATAACTCTAAAAAGATGGATCATTCATAGAGCGGACTTGTGAAAATTATTTAAATGATACCATAATTCTTGTGATTTTTCTGCCCACATTTTAAGAGGTTTTTAGAACCGGTGGCATGATCTGGGGGCAAGCTAGCAGTTAAGAGGGTATTACTTAAAATGTATGCATGTTAAAAATCTGACACTTCATCAATTAATGTCCATACTCCTTGCGCACATGTGTATAAATTTGGAGTAATGTCCAATATTACGAAACCAGTTAAAAAGTGCAAATGTTGCCATTTCTGAATGCAAGCTCCCAGGAAGAGCAGATTTGGACAGGGTATACCTCCTGTGATATATGATGGGTGCATGTAATTTCAAGCCACTGTGTAGCTATGAAATATGTCTTTTTGATCAAATATAGATTGTGTGTAAAGTTGACAGGGGTGGGTTCTCTGTACCATAAACAGACCTAATCATGATGACACTTCATTTCATTCCCCCAATCAAGGGGAAGA
The DNA here is from genome assembly GCF_040938575.1 of Ambystoma mexicanum. Classification (NCBI taxonomy): domain Eukaryota; kingdom Metazoa; phylum Chordata; class Amphibia; order Caudata; family Ambystomatidae; genus Ambystoma; species Ambystoma mexicanum. The sequence goes on from NC_090927.1 coordinate 338,085,208, forward strand.
GGATGAAGTGGCCAATGACAAGTGGAGAGGGGTAGGGCCTAGGAAGCTAGCCTCTCCACCCATTTTCAAAACACATAAAAGCAGACAGTCAGGACAGATAGGGACATTCAATTCCATCTGCTGCGGGACGCTCTGCCGGGAAAATCCAGACTTTACCTCCATCAACCTCCAGAGAGCCAACATAGAGACTTCAATCTATCCACCTTCAGAGACCAAGACTTTACTTCAGAATTTGTAGCAGAGAGGTCAACTACAAGCTAAATCCCTCTTTAGCAGGCCTCAAATCATTGCCACTATTCACAGCCAGGCGAGTTGTTTGAATTCTTTGCAAGAACCCTTGCCATTTGCCAGAGAGCAGTGTTGTATCCAGAGAGAGACCAGCTGAACCGGAGACCGCTGTATCCGGACCCACAGACCTGATCAGAACCAGAGACCCAGACCAGACCAGCAGAGTAGAGCTGACCCAGACGCTGTGCGCAGAGACCGTCCGTGGCGAGTGAAGAAAACCTGACCAGATCCGTGGCGAGGCCCATTTATTTCAAAAATATATTGTGAGTACCTAGCAGAACTGTGCAGAACCAATCTCTTAGTTAAAATAATATAATTCGATCTATTTTAATCTAACCAGAACTGTCTCCTAACTGTCACCTGTCATTTGCAAAGCCGTCACCTGTCATTTTCTAGTTGCAAGCTGTACTTGTCACTTTGAATTTTTAAAATTTCAAATCTGAAAAACGACCTTTACCATATCGCTCATATCTCCGTGACCGTTTGTCTTAGAGACTTGCAGTAACTTTCGTCTGAAAGCTGTGAATCTTGGCTTTTCAACGAACCTAGAACCGCATTCCTACTCCCGATACTTTTGCCGCAATCGCGAGAAACGCACTCACGAATTTGCTGCGATTTGCAAATTTCTCCACGTGTGAAAACAGCAGCTTCCTTGCTTTCCTTGCTAAAAATTCGTTTGCCTCTTAAGAACCATCCCTGAATCATTGCTAAAGCGAGCCTGAACTCATCCCAAGTATATTTCACTCGCCCTGAACCTCCTAAAGGGAATTAAAACCATTTTCAGCATATTCCTCACTTCATTGCCAGCAGATATAAAAGCATTTTGGGCCTGTGTTTCAAACGTCTGCAGTCTAAGCTTGCTGGGGTGAACTGAATTACATTTGATTGCATTTCTGAGAACTGTGTGCTTTCCTTCCATTTCCTTGCATTGCATAAAGGGGGGAGGGGATTGCCAGAGAAAAGTGATTACATTGTTTTGTTGAAATCATATTGAGTATTTTCTGTATTGCATTTTCATTCAACATTACATCCATCTGAACTTATATAAAGCATTCTCTACCACCTTATTCTTCTGTTCCTATTCACAAGTGTGCTAGTGCCAGACTATCCATTATTGATTACTGCTCAGATTCAGTGTGATATTCAATTATTAATTCATTATAAAGCATGATATATATATATATATATATATTGTTTAAATTATCAAATAAACCTTTAAACTTGCAAAACAGAACTACTTCTTGGCTCAGTGGAGTCAGGGGGATTCCAAGAGAGGGGTGTTATAAAAGGGTAGTCATCCAGAACACATGAACTGGACATAAAGATATATCAATAAGGGTTTCCATTCAGTATCCCAGACTAGGCATTGACTTAGCTGTAGTGTTGAATGGAATCCTCTTACAACATTGAGGACCCTGAGAACTTTCCCCTGACAGATACCGATTACATTGGGATAGAGGACCTAAGAGTATTGATGAAATGTCCAAAAATGTTCCGAATCCAAGTCGGTTTGCTGGTAAGGAAATCCAAAGCTGGCCACGATCAGTGGGTGGTTCCTACCTCATTCCGAAGCCTGATGTTAAGTCACGCCATGATGCGGCCACCGCCGGTCATAGGGGGTTTCACACAACACTAGAAATCTTAAAAGAGGTTGCATACTGGCCACACATGGGGCAGGACCTCGACCAATACTTGAAGGGGTGTCTTGTGTGTGCACAGTTTCAGCCATCATCCCTCACACACCGTGCGCCTCTCCAAAAGAGGGGGATGACACTGCCATGGTCAGATTTACAAATCGACTTTGTAGGCCCTGTAATTCGCTCGTCTAGAGGAAACAAGTACATGCTGACCGTTACATGCTTGTTTACCAAGTGGGTTGAATGTCTTTCGGCCCCAAACTGCAAGGCAGAAACAGCAGCTGCCCTGATGATTAACCACATCTTCTCTCGGTTTGGTCTACCTCAAAGGATTGAGTCAGACAGGGGGAGCCACTTCACCAGTGAAGTAATGACAAAGATGTAGGAGATACTGGGGGTCAAAAGGAAGCTACATATTGCTTACAGGCCAGCTTCTTCTGGAGCAGTAGAGAGATACAACCGAACCATTGTGAGCATATTAAAAAAGTTTGTGGCAGATTCTGGGCCAAGTTAGGATATCCGATTACCTCTGGTCCTAATGGCCATCAGATCTACCCCTTCATCTGCAACTAAAATGTCACCATTTGAGTTGATGACCGGACGCAAGATGGTGCTTCCCCAGCATCTGCTCTACAGGACCCAAGAGCAGACACTGATAAATGCCTCCACAACTCATGTATGTGGAGAATTTAAGGAAACACCTTTAGCATGCTTTTGCCTATGCTCAGCGGAATCTAGAAAGATCAGCCGAGAGTATGAAAACTCACTGTGATTTGAAGACTACTAGGAAAGAATACAATGTGGGAGACCGGGTCTATCTATACAATTTCCAAAGGAACCAGGCCAAACAGCAAACATTTCTGCCTACATGGAAGGGACCTTTTGAAATTGTAGACAAGATCTCCCCAGTCGCCTACAAGATCCGCATCCCCAAAGGCAGTTCGGCAGAGGGGGAAGACAAGTGGGTGCATATAAATCAGCTAAAGTGTTGCCATCCCAGGCACACCCTGCAGCAACTGGAGGAGTCCTCTGCAATACCAGAGGGGGCCGCTCCAGAGTAAGTCAGTTCAAACTCTAAAATATTCCACATATCAAAAATATAGTAACGTAATGAAAATATTCCCTGTTATATATTGTTTTTAAAATCAGACTGCAAAATGCATTCGGATGTATAAAATGTACATGTTCGCCACACCATTAATAGTGGTGGAAAAATGTCTAGGAATGTGTATTGCCGCTTTTGCTTTATCATCCTAGGAGAGAGGAAACCATGGAGACTGACCAAGGAGGACGACCGGGGACCGGGAGCAGAGACCCGAGGGGCCCGGGGTACCGCCCATTATTCCCATCAGGCCCGGCGAGGAGAACCGATCGATCCAACTGGGTGGAGGAAAAGATGCTGAACTGTGCCATCTACAGAATTGGAAGACGATAATGCGGATATACCAGCACAGGGCTCAAAACATCCTTGGCACCGGACTTCCCCTCGACTCGAATCAAAGCGCAGTCGGGCGGGGGGTTTTGTCAAGGGTTTTGACCCATGTTGAATCCTTAGACTGGGTAGATGTGGGGATGAGCTGTCGCCGCCCATTATTCTATCCCAGAACAAACTAAATCAATAGACTGGGTGGATGTGGGGATGAGCTGTTGCCACCCACATTCACGCCAGAATCCAGGAGAACTGCGCAGTTGGCACAAGACCACTCCAAAGATACAACCTTCTTGTGGGGGGTTCCACATCACCACTCTACTGTAAGGATGCCATTAAAACAATGTTAAGCAAGAGTCCTATACTATCAAGCAAAAGACCACTCTATTGAAATGCAGTAATTCAAGACAGATCCCAAAAATACCGGTACTCACCACTATCAGAAAGCCGGCGTTTTAAAACCACCAGACTTTTGTGTAAAACTGAACAGAGGAACCCAAACCAGGCCAAGGAAAGACTTGCTAAGAGGTGGATACAATGTAAAACTATATTCTGAAATGACTTGAAGGAAGTAATTATTTAATGTATATGTAAAAATTGTAAGTTTGATTTAAACTGGGAACTAAAGTGACATTTAGCTGAATTCTGCCTGACAACTACCCCCGACAGGAGAAACCTGCTCAGCCACTCTTCCCAGGCCTAGCTGCATCCTGCTTCCCCACCAAAAGGGGTTGACACCTCTCTGATTAGATTAGGGGAGGGGCACCTGCAGGAGGTTGAACAAAGCCTTGTCATGGACTCAGGCAAATGTTATATTGGGGGGGGGCCGTAAAGTGGCTTCCTCTTGGGAGAAGTGGGAGGAGAAGTGCCTCTGGGAGCCACCCGAGCTGGAGGCGGGGGCAGACAGAAGCTTCCTCCATGTGCTTTGGAACCTAAACCACACCCATCTGGGCCAGAGCATAATTTTAAAAAAGATGGATAATTCATAGTACAGACTTGTCAGAATTATATAAGTAATATCATTATTCTTGTGATTTTTCTGTGCACGTTTTAAGAGGTGCTAGGACCCTGTGGTGTATGCTGGGGGGTTGCTAGCGGAAAATAGGGTCTTACTCCAAATGTCTGCATGTTAAAAATCTGACACTTCATCAATTAATGTCCATACTCCTTGCGCACATGTGTGTAGTTTTTTGGTAAATGTCCGATATTGGTAAACCAGTCAAAAAGCGCAAAATGTTGTCATTTTTGAATGCAAGCCCCCAGGAAGATCAGAGGCGGACAAGCATGGACCATAAGGAATATATAATATGTATATGTAATTTCAACAAATTGTGTATCTGGGAAATATGTATTTGAATCAAATATAGATTTGTGGGCAAATTGACCAGGGGAGGATCCTCTGACCCATAAACAGACCTCATCATGATGACAATCCATTTCCTTCCCCTAATCATGGGAGAGGGGAGAATTGGGACAATGACAAGTAGAGAGGGGCAGGCTCAGTTATGCCACGCACACACCCACTTCCAAAACACATAAAAAGAGATTGCTGGGACAGGTAGAGACATTCAATTCCATTTGCTGCGGAGCGTGCTGACCGACGACTTCACATCCAGAGATCCAACACTTAGACTTCCAAGCTAAACAGAGACTACAGAAATTTGAACCAAGAAGGCCCACTGCAAGCAAAAGTATTCCCAGCAGGCCTTCAGAATCCAGCAAACCTAACCAACGAGATGTTTGAACCGGGCGAGATGTTTGAATTCTCTGCCAACAACTTTTGCCGGAACCGCAGACCAGACCCAGACCGCTGTGAGCAGAACCAGAGATCCGGATCGTTGTGAGCAGAACCGGTGCCTGATTGACCCGCCGAGCAGAGAGAACCGCCGCTGGACGTGTTGACCAGATCCGTGACGAGGCCCATTAATTTCAAAATTAGGAGTGAGTATCCGCCTGAACTGTGCAGAACCCAATCTCTTAGTTAAAATAATCTAATCCAAACTATTTTAACCTAATTAGAACAGCCTCCTAGAAATCGTGTCATCTGTCATTTTTAAAGCGGCACAACTGTCACCTGTCAATTCTGCAGCTGCAAGCTGTCACCTGTCATTTTGAGTTTACTTTAAATCCGAAAAACTACCTTTATTAAATCGTCCGTATCTCTTGAACCGTTTGGGCTAGGAACGAAATTTCATTTTAAAGCTGTGATGCTAGGCTTTCCAACGAACCGAGAACCGACTTCCTACTCCCTATACTTTTTCCGCAATTGCGATTTACGCACTCGCGAAATTTACCGCGATTTGCGATTTGGCTCAATTTCTCCACTTGTCAAAATAGCAGCTCCATTCTTTCCTTTGTTAAAATCCGTTTGCAACCTGGTAATAACTCATAGAGCATTGCTAAAGTGAGCCTGAACTAATACCAACAAGCATCTCTCACTCACCGTGACTCTCTAGAGGGAATTAAAATCAGTTAGCACCTTTTCCCATCCATTGCCATCACATTTAAAAGCATTTTGGACCTGTGTTTTAAAAAGCATACCTGTTGTCTAAGCTTGCTTGGGGGGGAACTGAATTCTGTATTGTATTTGATTGTATTCCTGAAGACTGTGTGTGTTACTTCCATCTCCTTGCATTGCATATAGGGGGCGTGGGGGTTGGTGAATTGCCACCAGGGGAAAATTGAACATATTATCTCTTGTGAAACCATATCAGTTTATTTTCTGTACTGCATTTATTCCACCTTGCCTTTCCTTGAAACCATAAAGCATTTCAGCTACCTCATCCTCTATACTACTTCTAAGTAACCCAATCAGTTTACCAGTAGAACATTATCCATTGTTGATCACGGTCATATTTTAAGTGTGATATCCAATATTAATTTATTATAAAAGTGTGATAGATATATATCGTTATATTTCTCAAATAAACCTTTTAAATTTGCAAAACAGACCTACTTCTTGGCTCAGTGAGGCCAGGGGGATTCTAAGAGAGGGGTGTTATATAAGGGTTGTCATCCAGAGTACATGAACTGGACCTAAAAATATATCAATAAGGGTTTCCCTCAGCATCCCAGACTAGGCATTGACTTAGCTGTAGTGTTGAAGTGAAGCCGCTTAACACTCTGGATATCACTGACTACATTACATGTGGACACCACACCTGGGTCCCCAGATTTGAGCCCTTGCTCACATGAGAAGTTTGCCTGCAAGCAGCAAAACATCAAGGTGGTCATAGAAAGACCGGACAGAGCTCATTTCAAGCTTCTGGACGCGAGCAAAAGATCTTCAAGATTCCTATAGGTCATTGGAAAACCATATTTCAAGGCCCTACGATGCACCGTTTCTGAGATATTTATACTGCAACCGTATTGATGTCAGGAACTTGAAAACTTGAAGGCTCTAAAACCACATTTCAAGGCACTAAGCCACACCGTTTCCAATATATCTGCACTGCAAAATACTGCACCGTGCCAGGGTGAGGGGGAGAGGTGGGGAGAGCGCATAGGAGGTCCCATTAGCCGGCAGTACGCCAATTCTAACCTCCCATCCACGTCTGTGATTGTCAACAATTGATGAGAGTATTATCATGTCAGTCTACAGAACCTGTGCGAAGTACGGCCACTTTTTGCTATTACGTTATATACTCATAAATGTACACTATTGCTTGCAACCTGTGTGATTTCACTGATTCATCTTATTTTTTCTGGTGTTCAAAGGTAACCTTACCTGTCACAGTTACTTACCAGCCCTAGACTGCTAAAGTGCTCAATTTCAAAGGTGTGCTTCATACCCAACCTGTATTCAAACTACCATAAGAAAGTGCATAGCGCTAATCAATGTACCTTAGGTTCATAACCGTTTTAGATTTTCTTAATCTCATTATTGAACATCATGGCCACTTGGCCTCATTGCTAGCACATGCCATACTGCTACTCAGTATATTTTGTCTGGAGTTATTATACATTTCAGAATCACGCTGCCTTACTGGCTTGTTAAATAAAGTGTATGGTGCAACCTCAAATACATTGTTTACAACAATAAAGTGCCCTCTGCTAGATCTTGAATACTAATTGTCATAATTAAAATCGTAAGTACAAATAATTCCATGTCTCTTAAAAGAATACTCTCTTAAAAGAATACTGTAAGGGTGTAGAAGGAAGCGATCGACACCATGGTGGCATGCTGACTGCTATCAACCTTTCTTAAAGAAATGAGGGTTGGGTAATACCTACCTATCCCTAATACTAAGAGGGATTTTCCTGCCTCAAAAGAATAGCTAAAGAGTCTATCAGGATGTCCAAACAAAGAAAAGTCCACCATTGTGTCAAAACCTATTTCCAACCCTTACACTAGGAACTTAAACTAAAGTGAATGGGGATCTTCTTCTGGAGGCGTGATTCAAAAGTTATTTTCCCGTTTGTGAAATGAAGATCAGAACTGGTGCAAAAACAAACATCCAAACTTTCAAAGGGCCAAGAGAATGTCTACCTTTTCTTGGCTTTTTAGTGTTCACCAACATCAGGGGGAATGACCCCCGGGTTTCTTTCAGCTTCTTCAAAGTGCCAATGCCTCTCTTCTCTTAGCTTTTTATAATGTTCACAAACACCAGGGGGAATGACTCCAATGCATAGGAGACCCCCCGGATATGCGACTGCCCTTACTGCTCCCCACCCCACCAATACTGCCTGACCCCCAACTCACCATCTACATTTCAGTGTTAAAAAACCAGTAAGATAATCGGAGGAAAATAACATTTGGTGGGGGGTTGTGCAATAGACCCAACACCCTTCAAACTCAATGAATACAAAACAGCAATCCTAGTCCTCCGACCTTTCAAACTAACAGGCACCTTAATCCCTGTCTCAGTTTCTTCTGAAAAACCGTACGTATCGAATATAAAGTCCAAAACCTGTTATTCATCTGGGACACAGACCTCAAAATGAATGTACAAGTTGGCGCTGTCGTCAAAACAGCCGTTTGCCAAATGAAATGGTTAATAATTATTTTCTTCATTCTGCAGTAAAAACCTTTCAATGGCAGTAGTCACCCTTGTCAACTCCCAGTTTAAGAACTGCAATGCCATAAATGGACGCCTCATTGCTATCATGTACAAAAACAGCAAATAGTCCAAAGCACCTCAAGCTTAGTACTTATTACTTTGTACTTAGTACTTGGTACTCATCTTAGTACTGAGAAAATGTAAATGTACCACCAGCAACCTCAGGATCCTGTGCAAGTCAGGATCTGATTAAGAATTCCCTTACTCATGTACCCTTTCCTGGCCAAACAGCCTCCTCTTAACTCCAATAAAACGTCAAAGAGACTGTTAATTGAATGACTGTCCACTAAATTTGATGCAGAAGCCAAGGAAACAAGTGTTTCATAGACATGGCTCCCAGCCTGTGTAGAAGCCTTGCAGATGCCCTAGGAAATACAAACAAACCTCATGTAATTCAGGGCTGTGCTCTAAACCTTCTTGTTTTAGCACCTTCCTGAAAACTGGAAGCAGACATGACATGAGCAAACTGCTGAAATGCTTCGATTGAGTTTTGCACACTGTGTGATACAAATCATACACACCTAAACATAATATGTGAACGATGTAGACATGTTATGAGGTAACATCTCCTGAGTCCCAAATACATTTAATCTGTCTCAAATCTTTGCCTGAATCACTCTCAAATGTCTTCTTTGAAGGATTAAAATGTAATGGAAAACAACTTCTTAATGCATTTTGGGTTGATTTGCTCACACAACAATGACCTACTGTGAGGAATTGCCATCTTGCAAGGGTCTAGAAGTCCTGGCTTTAAAAAATAAATTGTATCAACTAATAACATGATGTGAATAATTCCATTCCAGAAAGGGTGACCTGCTAACCATACCCCCTTTCCTAAGGTTCCATGCCAAAATCATAGTGTACACCTGTGCACTGCTGGATCGGTAGCCTGATTGCCGTACCTGCTCTCCAGTGGCACAGAGGAGGTTCTGGTCACAGGTGCCCTTTTGGCAGCTGCAATGACAGCCAGCGTCATTAAAGCACAGGGGCTGCATTTAAGATATGCACCACTGTGAGAATGCTGTTCTAGTGCCACATTAACGTGTAGATATAAACCATAGCTGAGTTTGAGGTATGGTGGCTAGCATATCTCATTCACATAATTCTTCAAGCCAGATCAATTTGAAATCATTCATGTGTCAGCCCAGCTCAGCTGTGGAAGTGTTATGTGTATTCCCCCAAACAGGCTGTCTTTGCTGCTGCCAACAAGACAGTAGCTCTGGGGGTGGCCTCCCTTTGTTTGTTTGTGAGGGCAGGTAACAATGTTACCAGAGAGACAGCCACTCCACAGGAAACTATCCTGGGGACCGGAAGCGCACCCATTCACCAAAGGAGTAGCCTTATACCAGGATGCTGCCTACCGGGGTCTTTGATTCTATTGAGTAGGGAAGGGGACTTGGTTAGTGTAGACAGAGGGATCTGCTTACAGCTGGAGGAAGGTTCCACCATCTTGTTTCTCTCGGCCTCTATCTTTCCTTTCCGTTCCCCTCCACTTCCAGTAACACAAAACACTTTGGGTGTGATGTCAGAAGCAGTAGCGTCACTGGAAATCAGAATTGGGGGATGAGGGGGGGCAAACCACAGGGCACAAATATAACAAGTGGGGATCGGGGTGGTGGCACATCAAATAATAGTCAACAGGCCAAAATGGTGTAAATATACCTATATTTTAGCAGACTGGTAAAACAAATGTGACATTATGCTCAGAGTAGGTTTAAGACAAACGTTTCGCATCAAGTTAATATACGTCCTATAACGTGAACTCACCTTCAGCAGTTGCAATAACACACTATGCACTCATCAAGAGACTACATTCATTTAACTCAAGCAGACATCACTCCAAGCACAGCATTTAGAGGTGGCATCTAGCAGAAGATCCATTACTTACAGCTCAGCTTTAAATTATAGCCAGTCAAAAAGAGTAAGTTTATCAGAAGAGACATCACTCTTACCTCAATTTCAAATGATAGTCAAGGGCAGTCTGTTTAAGAGATGAAATATCACCTACAGGCAACGACTACAGGGGCAAATAAGGCAACTGCTCCCTTGGTTCATTAGCAATGGTTGTAGGAATCTCACGTTGACCCTATAGAATAATATTTTTACATTTTTTCAATTTCTGGCTGTATATCTCAGTGGCAGCTGGTGAATATTTAAATTGGAAGGGTGTAAATATTTCCCACAAATATGCCAGAGCACCTGAGTGTTTTGGCGAGGGAGCCCAAACCAATAAAGAGGGGCGGGGAGGAACATTTTGTAAATAATCACTTAACGGTGCATTTTACAGCACACTTTTTTTGAACACTTGGGTAAAAAGCCAAACAGTGTGCAATTGGATAAAAAGCCAAACAGTGTGCAATTGGTTTTGTAGGGTAACTAATGAACACATCCAATAGGTGCAAGTCACCAACAGTGCCCAGGAGAAGTTACCCAACACATTTTCATGAGGTCTTTGCCCATACATGTCCATTCTGGCTGCACCAATATATACCAGTATTCCCATATATGAACACACCCATGTTTGTTTTGTACATAATGCTAGTAATGATTCTATAAGGAAACATGTCATGCTTGCTCTGCCAATATATGGCAATACCCCATGTAAGAACATATTTCATTTGACCTTACCACTAAAAATGGCATGCCACAGTATGAAAACGTGTCCAAAGTGGCTGCATCTAAATACCATTAAAGCCATGTAATAACACTGACCATGCTTACTTTATCAAGATGCTCAGTACAAATGATCATGTGACAGTAAGACATGGCTTAGACTGCCTGCACCAAAATGCCACACTAGCTACATAATAACACTCATCATACTTGATTTATCAAAGATGCCCAATGCAAAATGGCATACCACAACAAGAAATGGCTAGACTGGCTGCACCAAAATGCCAGTCTAGCAATGTAATACCACTTCTCATGCTTCCTTTATCAAAGATGCCCAATGCAAGATATCATGCTACAGTAAGAAATGGAAAGACTGGCTGCATTAAAATGCTAGTCTAGCTACATAATAACAAATATTATGCTTGCTTTATCATAGATGCCCAGTAGAAAATGCCATGCCTGCCCCCAGTGCCTCAGATGTACACAAAGTGATTATGTCTGCATGTGAGGTGATGGGGGGCCATGGTACAGGCATAAAAGTTTTACTAGGCATCTATCATAGAAGCCCAGTAAAAAAATACAATGCCTGGGCACCCCAGCTCCTCGCAGAATGCACTTGCTCATTAATACGCGCACCCACCATCATTCACTCACTCATTGCACACAACCCAAGCATACATGCATATTTAAATTAACATACCTTCTGTCTCGGTCCTGAAGTAGCTTCACAGCGCTCCAGCACCTACGTAGCAATGACAGGAACCAGGAAGCAAAGAACTACATTTTTGCAATTCCTTATAGAAATCAAGTGTTATAAAATGTACTCGGCCAGGGGATGGGTTGGGCTGATTGCTTGGTTATATTTAGGGCAGGGGTGGGGGAATGAATGCCTCATGGTGAAAATCAAAGGTTGGCACCTATGAGCCCACAATTTAGTTTCCTAATAACTGCTGTCAGCACAATAAAATAATTAATTTATGATTAAGCAGTTTGACAAGCATATAACATCTTTACGTTTGATCATTTATTCCACACAACACTGCCATTTCCATAACCTCTGGGCGCTCTCGTGGCGCTGTAGGGTAAAGTGGGATAGGTTGGTTAGGGAGGGAGAGAGGGATAAGACTGGTGTTGTGCTTAGCTGTTGATGCGTGTAAAATCAGGAGTAAGTGGCGTCTGTGTATGTGTGCTTTCTGGGTGTGCTTTGTTTTGTACACTGAAGGCTTATTGTTTTCCAGATGGGTGGGCCCAGTGTTTGTCTTGTGGGGTGTAGGAGGCTATTTGGGTTTGTGAGTTTGTTTGAGAGTGATGTGCGGCTTAGGTGTTTAGAAGTGTGGTTCTCTAGCCCATCTGGGCATGTGTGGTAAGTGTGCGGTGAGGGAGCATGGTAGAGAAAAGGACATCACTAGTATGTTTTTTGGTGGTCTGTGGACGGGGTTTGGGCATTCTTTGGGGTTGAAATGGCCTGCTCGTGAAGATGGTCATTTTGTAGTTGTTGGTCCGTGAGTTGAATGGCCAAGTTTTTAGCTGTTTCCTGAAGGTTAGGTGGTCTTCCGTCATCCTGATTTCTTTTGGGATCAAATTCCATAGTTTGACGATGAGAATGGAGAAAGCAGTTCCTACGAAATTATTTTCTCATAGTGTCGTGTTTCTATTTGGAGTTGGGTGCTAGATCTTAAGATTCTTCTGGGTTGGTATCGGGTGATTCTTTCTTTGAAGAATTTGGTTTCATGTCTGTATAGTGATTAATGGGCAGTAGAGAGGGCTTTGAAATGTATATATGTATATGTTTCTTTACTGGTAGCCAATGTAAACTTGTCAGGGCTGGGATTATGTGCTCTCTTCTATTTATTCTCAGGAATAGTCTTGCTGCTGTGTTTTGGATGCGTTGTATTTGTATTTTGTATTTTATTAAATGTATAAAGTGCCTTTTGTCAAATGTGCTGGACAATAAAAGAATTAAAAAAAAACAGAACAATCAAAATGATACAAATAAGTTACATCAACAGAGAAAGGCAGAGACATTTTTAAATGACTAGGGATGCAAGAAGGTAGAGTTTAAGATTAGTTTGAAAAATAAATAGAACTGCGGAGGAACGAAGTGAAAGAGGGAGAGCGTTCCAGTGTTTAGGAGCCAAAAGAGAAAAAGAGCAAAAATGAGCAGAGGCACAAGGGGGCTTAGAAAAAAAGGAAAAAGATAGATTCTGATATCACAGGAGACGTGAGGGGACATAGAATTATATTAGAGGGGAGAGATAGGGAGGCAGACAGAGGAGTTATGCATAGAACAGAGAGGGAAAAGGTGACAAGTCAGAACACCAACTAATAAAGATGAACAATAGTGGTTACAGGAAAAGACAAGAGAAAAATTAAGTTTAGTGGCGTGAAAGGAAAGATAAGTACAAGCACGATGAATGTTAAACAGTGCATAGCAGCAGGAGTGAGCAATAGAGGAGACATGAAGGGAAAAAGAAAGGGAAGGATAAAAGATAACACCCAGGTTGCGCGCTGAGGGAGAAAAGGAAAGAGTGGATGGCGGAAAGAAAATAGAGGGGGATAAGGACTGGGAGAGATAGTTGAAGAGGGAAAGAACAGAACCTCAGTTTCTGAGGGATTGAGATGTAGGAAATGTGAAGACATCCAGTTCTGAACAGCTAAGAGATAGTTTGAGATGGTAGAATGTCGAACAGAATCATAAGAAGAAAAAGAGAGAGATCTGGGTGTTATCAGCGTAAAGGTGAAAGGAGAGTTGGAAAGAAGAGATAAGAGCAGAGAGAGGCGCGATGTAGAGAAAAAAGAGAAGAGGGACCAGTACCGAACCTTGTGGGACACCATAAAGAAGAGGAAGTGAAGAAGAAGAGTGTCCAGCCCAAGTAACAGAATAATTCAGTTGCGAAGGATAAGAGCTGCTGAACCATTTGAGAGCAGACCCCGAAAATACCCAAAGTGGAAAGAGAGAAGATAAGGAAGTGATCCACAGTGTCAAACAGAGCAGATAGACTGACAAGAATAAGAATAGAAGAACGCTTAGAGTGATGAGCTGTGAATAGAGAAATAGAGACATTAAGTGCAGTTTTGGTGGAATGAAACGGGTGGAAACCAGACTGCAAGGGGGGAAGAAGAGAATGAAGACTCAGATAACGGGTTACCTGGGTATATGAAGCCTGTTCAATAATTTTAGAGAGAAAAGGTAGAAGGGGAATAGGACGAAAGTTAGCTGGGGAAGATGGATCAAGAGAAGGTTTTTTAGAATCTGGAGAATAAGCACATGCTTGAAAGCGGCAGGAAAGCAAGAGTGTAGAAGGGAAGAGTTAATGAGAGAAGTAAGATAGGGAGTGACAAGCTGTGAATAAAGAAATAGAGACATTAAGTGCAGTTTTGGTGGAATGAAACGGGTGGAAACCAGACTGTAAGGGGGGAAGAAGAGAATGAAGACTCAGATTACGGGTTACCTGGGTATAAGCAGCCCGTTCAATAATTTTAGAGAGAAAAGGTAGAAGGGAAATAGGACGAAAGTTAGCTGGGTAAGATGGATCAAGAGAAGGTTTTTTAGAATCTGGAGAATAAGCACATGCTTGAAAGCGGCAGGAAAGCAAGCGTGTAGAAGGGAAGAGCTAATGAGAGAAGTAATATAGTGAAGTAGATGGGGATATACTTGGGCAATAAGAGAAGAAGGAATAGGGTTGAAAGGCGAAGCTGTGGGATGAGCACGAGTTAAGAGAGCAGAAGTGTCAAGATCCCTAAGAGGAGAAAACTATGAAAAAGAGTAAAGTGATGAAACAGAAGACGGAGAAGCACAAGGAGAGGGAGAGGGAGTAAAAGCTAGACGAAGGTTAGCTACTGTAGATGTAAAGTGGTTTGCAAAATCAATAGGAGAAAGGGTGGAGAAAGCAGAAGGATCAGGGGCCTTAAGGGAAAGAATACTGTGTATTAGATGATAGAGACGGCAAGGGTGATGAGATAGAGAAAGTGTAAGTTCACAAAAGTAGGATTTCTTTGCAATGAGTAGGGCAGAATCAAAAGAATAATCCAGAATTGGAAGTGTAGTAATGTAGTCGTTTTTTAGTGAGGTGTTCAGGCATTCCTAGCTAGACTATTTGCATAGTCTATTCTTGATAATACCAAGGAAATGATAACGAGGGTTTGGTTTTCGGAATTTGAGGTAAGGGAGGATCCCTATAATTAGTTGAAAATGGTAGAAACATTTTTTTCATTTTGCATTGACCTGTGGTTCCAGAGTGAGACCACTGTACATTAGTATTCACTCTTCATGAGTATTCTTTAGCACTATATACTGTGATAACACCAGAATGAAATGGCACAAAAATCACAGTGTATATGTGTAATAGTCAAACAGAAAAAACGAAATGCATTTTAAGTAGAATTAGTTGATGAAAGTTCAAGTAGCATGTTTCAGTTTGGAAATGTCTTTTTTGTTTTCTTTTTATAAAAAAGAATGAGCTGCACATTTGCAAAACAGTGTGCCCAGCATGTCAGAAGCCTACTTCTAACAGTGATGACACACTCCCCAGGCCCATTGATTCCTGTGGGTCCCTTTCAGGCCAGAAGAAAGAACACAGGGTACGGAAACATAGAACCTGCTAACGCGTGAATGACGGTTGGGCGAAAGAGCATCTTTATGGTTCCCTGAAAGAGTTATTTGCGAGTGGGGGGGGGGCAGGCAACCAATTAAGAGCAGGGTCAGAAAAGCAGAATTATGGGGGGTGATTGCCTCCCTTCTAGGGACGCCTATGGTCAAAAGGCAAAGTCCACTTATTCCAAGGTCAGGGACTTTCCAGGGACTTTCCAGGGACAAGGATTGGGTTCTTAAAGCACTTCTTTGAACTTCAGCTCAGCCCCGGCTCGATACCTGCTCCCTATCTGGAACAATGCAACCCATGCATTCAAGCCTGATTCGCAACGCAGGAACAGTACCGAGAAGCCTTGTTCAATGCCACTGAACTATCAAAAAAAGCAGAAATGTATTATTGACTGCTAACTGCCCCCTTGGTCCACCTTTGGGCCCTACAGGCTAGTTAGGTCACTTTTTTTCAAATTTCCTTTTTATTAATATACTCAAACTATAATATAAATCCATGATGTAAACATACCATTAGAAATATCACAAAAATAGCTTGCCATATTATACATATAAAACATAATGCTGACGTTCTGAAACAAATAGTCATATACACCTCGTTGTGAACCCCAGAATAAGGAATCCGTCCACCTACACCCTCCTGAGTCCAATTTTAATTTCATCCCTGAGACAGATGCCCTTTCATCACTTGCATTTTCCCTAATATCCACTCCTCAAGTTCTTCTCAAACAAACTCTCAAACCCAGCATATATTTTGATATAAACGGAAGCCACTCCTGGTGAACATTGTGACTTGTTTAATTCCTCACATGTGTCAGGGATTCCATATCAAAAAGGTTTTGCTTGGTTAATCCACTATTTTTTTTTCTGAACTTTTCCTCTTTTCCATGCCCTTCCCAGGTTAACCCTGGACACCATCAAAAGTTTATGTGCCATATGGTTCAACGGGATTAGTTGGCCCTCTTTCTCCTCTAAGCCAAAAAGAACTAACAGCCGTTCCAGGCTTCTATTCACACCATCGGGATCGCGTATCCGAGACTAAACATCTCCCCAATAACTTGGATATTGGAGCAAGACCACCACATGTGCCAGTACATGCCCTGTACTTGCCCTGAAAGCCACATCCTTTCCAGCAGTATTGTCTGGTGTCCGGGTACATCTTGGCCAGTCTTTCTAGAGGCAACTGTCATTTGTGTAACAGTATAAAGGCGTGGAGTTTGTATTTGAGTGCTACAGAAACATGTTCAACCGATGCTCACAATTGTTGCCCTAATTTCTCGCCCCTATTTATACCCAGGTCTCTTCCCCATTGTATCCTAACTCAGAGCGGTTTGTGAGTATTGCTGTTATTATTGCCTGCTAGAATTTTGAGATCAACCCTTTTCTACTACTCCAGCTAATAAGAATCTTCTTAAACGGTGTGAGGTCCCTAGCTATGATGTTTGCCTAGCGCCTATCAGTATGGAATCCCTTTTACTGAAGGTATAAGAATACGGATAGAGGACCAATGTTTAGAAGAGTTACAATTGCTGGATATATCCAAATGTGCGCTCTCCCTATAATTGGCTCGCTCTCCTCAATCCTCCTTCATAACAATGCTGAAATCTAATGGGACCTGGAAACAGGTCTGTGTCAGGGAGTGGGGTTCTTGGAGGGCACATATAGCACTTAATGGTGAGGGCCAGGTGGAAAACAATCTTGTATTCCCCTGTTCCCTCCATAGGTCTCATATGACTTCTAGAACTGGAGGCGCTAGAATCCTTTTAGGTATCCTGTTTATCAGGATCCATAGCCATTCACCCAGGGAGACCAACGCTAGCAACCCATTCTTCAACGGGACCCATTGTTTTGTAGTTTGGGGGTTGAGGTGATCACCATCACTCAGGTTCTGGTGTATGTCCGGAAGTCCAGTAATCCTACCCCTCCTTTTCCCTGGAAAGGATAAGAGTATTATGTGCAATCCTGACTCTAATATGCAAGGGGGTTATATCTCATAGTGCATCAAGAATAATAGTATATTAACAATAGACTTCTACTGGTGAATACGAGGGTGGACCAGGTCAGGAAGACATAGAAACTAATATATATTCAAATTGTATTAATATGATACACATAATGTAAAAAGGAACCAAATGTTCATTACATAGTTCATCCGAACATCAGGTAATGCTAAAAACACTCCAATTTCATATTACACTGATAAAAAACATCACCACAAACAAGAACAACATATTTTTTGAATTTTCATGTGCAAAAAAGCTACTTAATAGATACTAATGTACGTGTCCAGTTAAAGTTTAGAAAACAAAAAGGTCGAATGCAAAAGGTTAGAGTCAATTTGACTGAAAACAAAAGGGTTGCATTTTTTTTTTAAAATATATATTTTTTGGGGGTTTCCGTTTTTGTAAAAAAAAGTGGGCTTTACCACAGAAAAAGGGGTTTGGGCCCCCTCTCACCCCCCCAAAAAAAGAAAAATTTAAAAAATAAAAATAAATATTCAATCGTTTGGTTTTCGGTCCTTTTGATTCGACCCTTTTGTTATTCGACCCTTTTTTTCTATCCTCTGACCTACAGCCCTAAGTACTATATTAGAGGAAAAAGACTACCCTTATTTATTCTATTTTTCATATGGGGCTAAAGTGTAATCCTCTAAGGTATCTAATAAAGTGCAAAGGAAGTGCAAAAAAGTGCTACGAATCAAAGAAGAAAAATGAATTGCTGTCATGATGCTCAAATAATCCCTTGACTGCCATGTTTCTATGATATGACTTCCCCATCTTCTGACTTATCGGCAGGGCTTGGTGAACTGAGAAATCCAAATCCACACATGCAGATGGTAGAACTGAGGTGGGACCCTAATATATATCCAGAATGAAGAGTCACCATGATAATCAACTTATACTGGAACCCGGCGGCAATCTCTGAGGAAAATTTCATTGAAGGAGTTACTGACCTAATAGACAAGGCCTATACAAGAGTTGAGAACAGCATGATCATCCTATGTGGGGACTTAAATATATCATGCTGGGTATCAAAGGGTGGTCTGTTGTTGGCACACCTGCCTCTCAGACACCGGCTGAAAAAGAGGCCAGTGCTTGCTAAGGACAATGAAATCAAGAGACTTACACATTTTAAATGGTTGTACACGGAGTAATATTCCTTGTTAACCAACTTGGAGTAGAGGAAACCAGTCAGCGACACTTGATTATATATTTGTGACAAGTAACATGTTGGCCCTAATAGAGAAGCTCCAGGTAGTAACAACACAAACCAGTGACCATAATATCTTAAGACTACAATAGGTAGGAGGTAAACATGAAGGGGGCCATGTGTTTACCCCCAAAGTTGAAGTTACACAGGGAAGGAATCGACTAAGAATGACTAGGGACAAAATCCATGCAGTACAAAACTCAGATAGCGATATTGGGTGGGATAACAATCCGAGAGACACTTGACTACACCCCAATATTACAGAGGTTCATGGAAACCATCTATGGGAGTGGGAGGAGGGCCTTCACCCATCACCATGTCTATGATACCGAGGTAGTAATTAAGAGAAAACAGCTTAGACATGAACTGAGATTTATAACTAAAAAATCAATAATCCCAGAATTATCATCCGCCTTGAGCAAGAGGAAGCAGCAATATAAAAATTGGTTGTGCTCCCATAAAGCGGTAATGATGCAGCAAAATGCAGAAGCCATGCTAAAAGCAATATGCAAGAAGCATACAGGCGAGATATGGGAGATGATAAACCAATCTGAAACACTGCAAGCCGCTCTCCTATTGTTCGGTACAGGATCAACGTCCCTGAGAACCCTATATTTTGGGAGCTTTATTTCCAAACTCACGCATAAAGAAATTACACTTAATTGATTTTATGCCTTAGGGCTGCTAACCTGTATAGGGAAACACCACACACAATAGTGGTTAATTGAACAAGTTGATATATTCAAATTGTATGTGCCTTTTTTGGTTTTGGTTTTTAAAGGTTATATTAATGTGATCAGATTACAAGTGTAACCCTGTAATGAAATGCAGGGTCTGAAAACGAGATAAAAAAAAAAATGAAGGAAAACGTTACACCGGCCCGATCCCATCTGTAGCTTGCAGCGGCTTGTCAAGCACCCGGGGCGAGGAGGGTGATATTACGGGATTGTGTCAGTCATCCTGAATGGACTTCCCGTTGGGAGTGTCGTGCGCAGATTGAGGCAATCTCGACTCGAGGTAGGAAAGGGGGGTAGCATTGCAGACAGGCGATTTGTGGCCCATGCCTTTCTTAGCTTGATTATGGTCTAAATGGGTAGAGGTACCCACGTGTGACACTTGTTTTTCTTTCAGAAAACCAAACTCAAGCTATACTAACTAGGCCTTCCTCTTTACTCCTTGAATTTCCTTTTCTGTTTTATAACATTGCTTCCATCCTAGTTGAGGAGTTGGTGTAGCTGTAGTCGGCCGTGTTTTCTCATCCCCGGGTCTGAATAGTGATACCACATTATCTGGGTGGGCTAGAACAAGTTGTGTACCCCAGAGAGTAGTTAGTGAGTGAGAGAGGGACCGCTTCCGGAGCAGGTTCCTGGCAGCTTCGTCGGCGCAGGTTCACTGCACGTCGTCATAATATGTTAGGGAACAGGAGACAAACTCCCCTGTCTTCTCTGGTGGTGTTTTCTTTAGCATACGGCGTATCTTAAGTTATGAATAGCCACGTAATATTTTGAAAGAAAAAAAAAACAATACATTTCTCACGCTGAGGTTTTACTCAGTCAGGACGTGAGTAAGAAGACAGAATAACTCTAAAAGTACCCAGTTCTAAGCTGTAGGTGCATTTAATTAAGCAACTGACAGGTTGTGTGCCCTAGACACACTGTGGACTGGGAAGGACTTAGCTTCTACAGTCAAGTCCTGTGAGCCCTTATTTAACGCAGTGTTTGTTGCATGTGGGCCTGAGCCAGCCTAGTAATAGGGCTCTTGAACGTTTTGTAGCTTGTCCTTGTTTTGTGGGAGTTTTGTCTGTGTAGGATTTATCTCTGTGTTGTGGTAGACTGCAGCTGCCAGAGGGTTAAGGTTTAGACTATGGGCTGTAGGCTTTGGGAGTAATGCATACCCTCCCATATGCCATCTTTGATATTAATTGAATCTGATATAAAGCTAAAGGTTGGCCAGCAAAGTTCTGTGCCATTGTTGAGAACATTTGTGGTTACTTTTCTAAAGCGAGCTGCGCTTGTATTGTATAATACGATATATTCATGTTTCATAATCACATCGCATTATCCGCGCATTGATATCATTATTCGTTGCTCAATCAATCAACTTATAGTGGTAGCGAGGCTTCCTTGCTTATGAGTCGTGTTTTATCTCATTAAGATCGCGCGCGATTAGTTGCTTAGCTGTGTAAATACGTAAAGTATTGCACTGCTCATGAGGCGATTTAATTGTAGAATGCTGATGTTACTTTACGCATTCTGAGCTGTTCCTATTATATAGACGGTCTCTTACCTGTTTAGTGTGCTCTCCGGCGTCCCTCGCGTTGGCTCTGTATTAGCTCTCGCGTTCTAGTGAGGTTAATACAAACTTACCTACTCACGTTGCTCGGGCAACGGTGGATGCCTGAGTCCTACCTTGGTGTCCATTGTGAATTGCAGCAAATTACGGCCGCCATTTTTTGGGCAACCATTCACCGTATATTCAGTATACCCTATTGCATGGCCCCCAATCTTCAGTAATTACATAAGTGAAACCATACCTGAAGTACATTAGTGGTTTTTAAAATTGCCGAACCACATAATTCTGTGCCTGGGGTATATTTATTAATGAAACTGAAATTGCAAAGCATAATATACGCTACGCCTAATTAAGTGGCAGTGTTATTAACAACATGAATTGTGGCAAAGCATTGGTGCCACATATATTAGTGATCGCAAAATCGCATTTATCCAATGAAGTGTATGCATATGACTAATCTGAGTCTTAATGAACTCGTACCCTTGACGTCATCTGGTGACTTATTTTAGTCACCCTTATGTATACTCTAGAAGTGCATTTGGATTGTTAAATCGTTTCCCTCCAAAAATCTCAAAGTTATATGTACTAGTATCAATCATACACATATAGAAAACATTAATTAGGGAAATGACACCATCTCATTGTCAGAATTAAGTGCAGTTACAGTACTATTAAGTCTGCAGATGATTCTGGCTTTCGCTTGACACAGTGCTTTCTCTCTGTCTCCTCCTCTTTTGCCCATTTGTACACACTGTAGTCCAATACATTTAAGGTCACTCTTCTTTTCCATTTAATGACATTTCTGCCACTGCGCTGCTAAGGGCAAGCGTATATCCTGGCTCCCAATTTTTGCCAGGTTTTCCCTTATTCGGATCCGCAAATCTCTAATTGTGCTTCCTATATATACCATATTGCACACACATAATATAGCATATACTACATACTTGGTGCGGCAGTTGATGGTCTGTTTGATTTTGATTTCTTTACCATTAAATTCCTTGAAGGTATCTGCTGGTTCACTCGCAAATTTTCACAGTGTGCAGTTTCCACATTTACGAAAGCCCTTGATAGGTGATAGAGTCCATGTCCAATATTGCTCTTTTTGACCTCTGGTAGGAGTGATGGGCTCAGTTTAGACTTTAAAGTGTCTCCTTTTTTGAAAATGATTTTTCGTTTGTCCCTCACTTGGGGTCTGATGTGTTCATCTAGTTTCCAAAGATGCCAATGTTTGTGGAGTATCTTGTTGATTTTATGACTTTCCTTATTGTATTTGGTTATGAATTCCACTTGCCAATGTGGGTCCGAATTACTAGTTGTTAGATTCTTTGGAGTGAGTGTTTGTTCCTGTGTCCATGTTTTGGTTCTTTTATATGCTTCCTTCACACATTTGTCTGTGTATCCTCGCTCATGGAATCTGGTCTTTAATAGGATACATTCCTCTTCAAAAGCATTCTGTCCATAACAATTCCTTCTCGCCCACACGTATTCTCCCATGGGGATCTTGAGTATTGTAAATTTCCGATGGCAGCTGCTTGTGTGCAAAGTTGAGTTGACTTCTGTGTCCTTCCTGAAGGTCCTTGTTTTGAGACTGTTATTCTCCACATAAATTGTAAGATCTAAAAAGTGGACAAAGGAACAAACACTACTCCAAACTGAATCGAAAGAGCTACACTAATTAGAATGCGTAGGATTACAATGCTATCATTAATTCAACTCTCAGGCAATGACTCATTAATAGGGATTGAACACATTCTTATGATATTTACCTACAGGGATTGGACCCTTATGACTAGGTTTTAAACCTAACAACGTTTGTGACTTTAACAAAGCTGCACAGGTATGTGGAACATTAATAGCTCACAGACCCGTATGAGCCTAATATGGATTGTTATTGGTTGATTGTACAGAATGTGGTGAACTGATCCTTATACTTATATACATATTTTTTGTCTTTCTGTTCTGTGTTTCTTCCAAAAAACCACCTCACAATCCTCCCCTTCTCCAACTCGGAATCTCTGTTTTTTGTTTTTCATTGTTTTATTGTGTTTTCCTATTTTGATCTTTAAATTTGCGGATTTGATTTACGCATTATATTTTTCACAATGTGAGTAGCTATGCAAATGCTATTAGCCCGGATTTGAGGAAGGCTTTCAATAGCCGAAACAGGTGTCATCAGTAAGGGCATTAATTAAAACCTGAGTAACGCAACATTACAAGTCTGGTGCATTTCTTGCATTCGGAGTATGTGGACATAATACTATTTGTAAGGTGGTTCGTTGACTCTTTTCCCACCTAACTCAGAAAAGATGCGACAGTACATATGGATCTAAATTTAACCTAAAAACAGTAGGCCTAAGGAATCACGTGTCGCCTGACAGACTAGCCTCTCAAAAGGAGTCCAAGTATACATAGTTATTTATTTATTCTGTGTCTGAAATGTAAGTGCCAAAACCCCAATGGGCAATGAATTGTTGCAAATTATTTATGTATTTATGTGCGTCCGATATATATATATTTGTATATAAGGTCTGTTCATGATTTGCCAAGAAAATAAGGCTGTGTCTTTTTATTTATCGAGGTCTATAGATTAGGGCCAAATCCCACGCAGTACCCAGCCCATGCTAGAGGTCAGCATAGGGCCTGTTTTTGTTGTTCACCTGGGTTTTTGAAACCCCTGGGTTTCATTACGCGCATGTGTGCGGTAAGGTGTAAGTGCCCCAACTCAGGTTATCCTACAGGCTGCTGTTCTCTCCTACTTAGAAAGGGCAGAAACACCTTATGCAACTATACATTAGAAAATAATTAAAACACATGACAGGTGGACCATGTCACCCAGTAAAATTTGCTGCAACCATATATAATATTTCGAATGCAATTTAGCACTGCCCGAGCGAATTATCACAGAAATGCAATTTAACACAACCATTTTATTTTAAACCACCCAGTGTGGTTTATTCAATGCAACCCCGTGACGTTAATTGCATTACAAACGTTTTGCTCAAAGTCTGAAAAATAAAGTTTGAATTGCATGCAAATTAGAAGAGTTGAGAGTTTGTCTCAACAGAGTTTCCGTGCTCTAGTCAAGAGTAAACGATTTATTTGCTCATTTTGTTGCAGGTAGTGTGTTGTAATTTACTGTCAGACACATGGTCTCTGCCAGTAAATTACAAACTGCCCATTTTCAACAAATTACATATTTAGAGCTAAGGGGTTGCATTTAAGGTAATCATTTGCCTCCCTCAGCCTCCTCATGCACGAACTCAGCATGCATCTCCACCTACAATGAATGTTCATGCCGTAAACATGCTGAAGTCTGCATAGAGTTCTACATTAGGATAGGATTTTTGGAAGTATGGTGCTTGTGGTGCTCTGGAGTGTAGGGTGTGAGATGGGTGTTTTGTTTTGTTAGTACATTTCTTACTGTTGTCAGTCAAATAAAGGAAGACTGCATAATACACGCCTCCGTGCCATTAATACAATCCCTACTCCTTTATAAAATATTAGTGCTAATCAGCCTTCTATGGCATGGTACATAGGCTTATGCAAGTTCAAGCCTGGCCGCCACCAATGAAGAGGCATGCACCACTGGTTTACAGTAGAACGTATTAAACACTCTGTTCCCTGGCTAGTCGGCTGTCCCGACTATGTCTTTGAGTCTAGCCCCTGCCCAAATGTCCTGAGGTGCCATAGCACCCATAGCAAAATAAGCCCCAACTATTGAAACATCCACCCCCACTAAAGACAAGATTGAACAAACCCAATGGGCCAACGTAGGGGAGGAAATGGGATGGTGGGGATGCCTGAAAGAGATGAACAACTGGTCCCAAGATTTCCTCAGAGCAGCCGTCTGTGCCTTGTAGGACTACAACCAACACAATGCCAGATTGAACAAATTCAATGAGCTCAATAAGAGTACAGTGTGTCTCAGTCCTGCATGAAATGTGAAAACTCACCCCCCAAGAGAAGAATATACAAAGTTCTCACTTCTGATACACGTGGTAAATTAAACAATTTCAACAACCTAAGCAATTTAGCAGTAATCTGTCACCAAGACAAATCATCATTATTTTGCCATCCCTGCAACAAAGAAAGAACCAAGCGTACAGCGCAGAGGCAGGAATTAAGAGAATTTAGGGACTGAGCCAGACAGATCCCCTTGAGTGGACAGCACAATAAGGGATGTCACCTGACTGGCCAACTGGCCATCCGTCCACTAGCCAATGAAAGGTTGAAATGACTGACCTCCAAAAGGCCAAAGAAGAAGGTAATGAAGCAAGGAAATGTACCCCTTGCATTCCAACCCCCTGAATGGGCTCCACAGAGCGTCAATTGCACTAATGAATCTAACTAACCCATGCTGCCTGGTAAGCCTTTATAGTGCTTGTAGCCCAGGCCCTGCCAATAAACTCTGCAACTGACTGCAAAATATCCTCAGAGGAACCTCTGACCCCGAGAGCCACCAGGTCATGAACTTAAGATAATTGATAAAATTAAGGGATGGTGTCCCCCTCCCTTGTTAAGAAGCAGATCCCCTGTCCTTGGTGGGAGGGCTGAAAAGTCCTGTGTCACTTTGTCGAATTGTATTCTGCCCTACAGAGGTACAAGGATGGGTAGGGGCTGGGAGGATAGCTCAGTGGCAATGCACTGGCCTTGTAAGCAAGACGATGTGGAGCAACACAGGTTCGATCTACGGGTCTGCGCTTAGAAACATCTGGGTATTAGCGCGTTATAAATAACCAATTACAATTACTGCTGCAAAACAAAAGCCAACACAATCATAAAGGTAAAACAAGTACAGTCAAGAGATATACCTCCTTCGCCTTTGTGGAAATATGGGCAGAGGTAAGGCTATACTCTCAATAGGGGTGTGAATGTGATTCACTAGCAACCCAAACAACAAAGCATAACAGTCCAAAATAAAGGGAATGTCCAATAAAGGCTCTATGAAAAATAGATATGCTTTAATAAAAACACCATCTGCAAAATAACTAAATAGACAAACACTATACAAAACCGACCCCTGAGGAAAGAGCAGAGAATAAGCAAAGCTAGCACAGTGCAGCACTCTAGGTAATGAATCATGGGTGTAAGGTAAGTGAAAACCACAGCGTTCTTGTAAAAAGATATTTTTTTAAGGTAAGAAGGGAGTTAGTGACCTAAGCAGTCTCTGGTGTCTGAACTGGACCAAGGGGACAGTTATGAGTCAATAATACCTTCTTAGGTTGCTTTGCGGTTCAACAGCATCAAAACAAGTTTAGAGCTGCTGTGCCAACCTGGTTTAACCTGGTTTAACCAGGTTTGAGGACTGTGCATTGTAGATGATCCAAGCTTACAGCGGGTGTGAGCTGGGTCAAATACAGAAGCCCAGGAGTTCAAAGGGTCCCTCAAGCGATGCAGGTTGAAATGTGTACCAGTGTCTTAGTTGTACTGGTTCTAGGTGGGTGTATCTGCTGGTTAGGGTCGATGAGTGATGCTCCAGCAATTCACATCGAGGTCCGGTATGGGTTTGAAGCAGTGACCTTGATATTCCAGTATGCAGTTTGGCGTGGCTGTGATTCGAGGTGGAGTGGGATCTAGTTATTTGGTAACAGCCAGGAGGGACTCGGCGAAGGACGTCCAGGTGGTTCGAGTCGAGAGCTGGCAAGGAGCAGTTAGATTTGAGTCAGGCAGGTGACAGCCTCAGCAAGGTACAAAACGGTGTCGAGGTGGTTTGATCCGTGCAAGCACATCGCGTCAAAGAGTTTGACAGCAGCATCTGCGTGGCTCCGGGTGTTGACCCGGGTTGAGGCAGAATGACAATGTCATTCAAAAAGGTACTTGAAGAGGTACGGATCATGAGGACCAAAAGAGTCGGTTAGACCGTCCAGGTGACGGGGAGGATGCTGGTGATTCTATGCAAAAATAGGTTCGAGCAATTCGAGATGGCTCATGAAGATTGCTTTTCGAAGGGTTCCCCCAGAGCCTGGTCGACCGTGTTTGATGGCGGTTTGAAGGCTGCAGCTGAAACAAGGATCTTCTGGTTTGTGCCGAGGCAACGATGTGCTCAGCTGGCGTGGTGCTGCAGTAAACTTGTTTGAACATGTGGCAAAGCGGTTTGAGATGGTATAGCGCCAAAGGTAGCTCTAGAGTCCTGTAGGTTTCGAGGGTGTTGACTCTGGCTTGAATCACGGTCCAAAGTAGTTTGACAGGAGAGCACAGGATTCCTGGTGGGCTAGGTCCTCTTGTTGCTGTGGGTCCCAATTTAGGGGTTCATGTATATGTTTTGGTACTTGTTCTCATTCTCACAAGCATTCTCCCAAGCATTAGAGAGGCTGGTGCACAACTGCAGAAGTCCTACAACACAGTAAGGTCCTGGGTACTGTTGTGGCTGGCAGAGAGGCATGTCTTGTCCCAGCAGTATGTTATCCCCAAATGAGTACATTTTTAATAGCCCCAAATGATGTATGTTTTCATTCCAGTCCCAAAGATCAATACGATTCCCTAAAGAATATCTCATATTGGTGTAATCATCACCCTGATTGCGGCACCAACCTATATCACGAAATAGAATATTCATGCTCTTGCTAAGAGGTAATATCAACTGTTGTCTGTGTTCTGCCTTACCCAGGATGGTTACGAGTGGGTTAGCAGGACCATTCAACATCTTGACATACATAAATGCTCTCTTTTTTAGTACCAGGGATTTCAAAGACATATTACCAAGTTCTAGCCTGATTATAGCCATGGGGACACAGTTGGGCAGCTGCAGGATCTTCCTCCAGAACCTCCCCTCAACTACCTGTAGCCATTACAAGTCAATCCCAATAAGGGATTCAAGCACGTGAATTACAGCAGGTACCAAGCACTGTATATATAATTGTCTAGATCCCATCAAAGAATACCCACCTCTTCTTTTAGACAACTGGGCCCTCAGGGTAGTCAGTTGCACAGCCTTCCTTCTCCGTGTCTCAATGCAAGAACTAAAACTCAACCCCCAGGTATCTATCTATAGGTTGATACATAAGCAATTTCTATAGCCTTGATGTGTAACCGAGGTCGGGCATTGCGTTTTCTGGTGAATAGCATCAAAAGTGTTTTATCCATGTTAATTTGCAGACCAGGTATGTCAGCATAGGCCCACAATGCCTCACCCGTATGCTGTATGCCACTAAAAGTATGGTCCAAAAGTACCATATCGACTGCGTAGGCCAGGACCGTACAGTGTATGCTATCAATTGTAGGTGGACAATTAGATACTGTTGCCAGTGTAACTGGCAAATCTGACACAAATAGGTTATGTAGCAAATGCGCTGTAACACATCCCTTTTTAACTCTGCAATCCTGACTTATCGGTCCCTCAGCATCTAGTCTTAGGCATACAGTGGTGTTATTGTGTAGCCATTTCAGGTAATACAGAATTCCAGGTGGACAGCCCAGCAGATTCTATTTGCCCCACAAATGTGCTTTGAAGTCTACAAAAAGGGCATACTGCGGGGGGCTATTAGAGCAGTACGCCCGTGTGACTAAGGAGTCTAATGTGATCAAATTGTTTGCTGTAGAGTAGTCAGGCCTGAATCCACTTTGGAATCTAACGAGAATACCCACTTGTTCCACCCATGCCTGTAACTCATATAGAAGTAATGATGCAAAAAGTTTTCCAGAGCAATCCAGCATAGATAATAGACGATAATTGTTTGAGTCGGTCCTACTACCCTTTTTGTACACAGGGATCAGTATCACCGTTTGCCACGAAGTTGGGATCCTCCCCTTCAAGAGCACCTTGTCAAATAGCCTTTTGAGCAGGAAGGACCAGAATTGTGGATTATGCCTAAGGACCACATTCGCCAGGCCGTTAGGGCCGCGGTCCCTCAAAGATTTCAGATTTTGAATTTTGTTTGCTATCATTTCTGCATCCACTATGATAGGGGGACTAGTGGGTTTAATCAAGCAGGGTAGGATATTGCACGGACCCTGTAGAGTTGCAGTTGGTTAAGTAGGTCACCCATGTTAGGGCGCTAACAAGGGACCAAATACTACGTGAGTTTCCTCTACAAAGTGTGCTCAGCATCTGCAGCCACAAGGCATCTTTACCAGAATACCTACGATAGCTGTTTTTTAGCTTTCTTCTTTCTTTCAGGTAGTTCCCCTGAGAAGAAGTTGTCAACTTGGATTTCTGTATATCACCCCAGAGTTTGCGTTTCACATCTCTGATGGTTTTATCATATGGAGTGTGCGATTCATGGTTTCTAGATGTCATTCTGGCATTCATTGTAGCATGAGAACCTGAGAAATATAAGATCCAGCTCTCAATGTCATCAGGGGACATATCTTGGAATACCTGAGAAACTGATGGAGTCAAATAGAACATTGCCCACTTTGCCTTATTGATGTTGTTCTCAGACCACATGATTCGATTAACTGAGTGGTTAGTCAAGAGGTCTCCCACTGGTTTTACTGGACTTCCAGAGACTGGGCCCCTGCAACTAAGAATAAGGGCCTAGTGGTCTCTCCAAGAATTCTCATTCTTAGAGCCATTTGACAACTTGTGAATATATAGGCAAGGAAGCCGCTGACTTGTTACCTCTCCAAGTGTAATTACTTGGGCAGTCACTATTTGTGCGACCGTTTACTATTTCAAGTTCCCAGCTACTAAAGAAGTTCATCCAATAGGATCCCCTCCCTATCTGGGCAGTTCTGTCTCATGATACTTTTTCGGTAGCAGGTAAGGGTTCCCATTTGTGCCCACTCCCCCAGCAGCATGACAATTGAAGTCCCCACCAATGATATCTTTATCAGCTAGGCCATCAGCATAGCTGACAAATTGGTCATGTAATTCCTCTTGTAACTGTTCTCGCTTAACTGCCGCTGGAGGGATGTATACATTCAACAGAAGTACTTTATCGGTCGGGACTTTACCAGGAATAGTAACTTCTACTGCTAATATAAATTACGACTGGATTGAATTGATCTTGCAAGAACTTAAGGAATGTAAGACTCCAGTAACTAGACTGCCATAAGGTCTATGGAGCCCTTCTTCCCAAACGATTGGTGAATAGTATATCCATCTATGACAATGGTAGTGGTTAACCAGCTTTCCTGCAGTAAGAAAAAGGTATGGTTAGTTACATATGGCAATCAACCAGTGGGTGACAAAAGATGAGTGAATCCCCGAGTGTTCCAGGACATAAGCGTACAAACTCATTGTTTATGCATAGCTACTGGGAGTGAGTCAGCTATCCACTTCAGCATAGTCTATATGTCTGACATCTGTACTTTATCTTTGGACTGGAGAAGCGGCTTATTTGCTGAATTATCACCAGGAGCACTGTTATTGATCGGCAGTAATGGGTCCCCAAGCACAGGATCCACACCAAGTTCAATCCCTGCAGCCCACAGTGACTCGTGATGTTTATGTAACAGTTGTGTTGTGGCCAAATATTTGAAATGGATTGCAGAGACATTAGGATTCTTTCCTTTCAACGGGTCAAAGAACTCAAAGTCCTCAGTGAGTAATACCTGTAGTTGCGGAATTGAGTGAAGTCGTGCCAAAAAGGCCGACTTTGCTAACCACTTTTTCCGGGATTTCTGGTTGAGATTTTTCATGATGCAGACTTTACTTTCTCCATTACTATCAGGAAGTGGTGCAGTAGCTCTGCTGGCCTCCTTTTGCACAGGGACCATAAGTAAGATTTTCTTAGGCGGCCTGTTGGGAGTGAAATAATTAGCCAAAGTTTGCTCGGGGCTCTCTGATAGATTGGATTCTTGGTGCTCAATACTGGCATTTGCAGCCTCATCTGTTTTGTCCGGAATTATCCAGCTTGTTATGTTATGTTATGTTATGTTATTTTGCATTTGTATAGCGCCTTATATACCATTGGTATGGTCTGATGGCGCTGGTAGGTTGAACGCCCTTGGGAACCGAAGTTCAGATCAGTAGAGAGAGTAGAGAGAGTCAACGGTGCGTGTGAGCACCGGGTATGTGTGCAGCTGGTGGGGTATTCGTGTAGTAGCTGCTTCTTAGCGGTAGGTGTGGTGGTTGAGAGATCAGGAGTATGTGATTGTTCTGGCAGGATTTATCCAGACCGAGTGTGGCTGCGTTAGGCCTGAGGAGAACGCCTGGCTGGGGGGTGCATAACCAGTAGTATTTACTTAGAATGATGTGTAGTATGCGGCGGATGTTGGTATGAGAACAGTTATACCGAATGGTGTCATAGTATCTCTGTGTTCTAGTTGAGTGGTGGTGTTAAGAAGAGAGTAAGCGTGGTGGTGTGATATGATGGATTATATGCTTTTTCAAAACGTTCTCTGTATTCCAAACCATACTATATACGTCACGCAATTCTAAGTTCAACTTTCACACAGAGGCTATTGAGCACACTTCTTAATTCAACTTTTCACAGAGCGGCTATTGGGCTCAGTTCTAAATTCAGTTTTCACACTTCAAGATCCAACTTTCAACGGAGGCTGTTAGGCACGTTTCTAAGTACCACTTTTAAATGTAACTTCTAAATTCAACTTTTCACAACGTGGCTATTCGGCACACTTCTAGATGCAACTTTCTCAGAGAGGCTATTGGGCACACCTCTAAATGCAACTTTCACAGAGATGCTATTGGGCACACTTCTTAATGCAACTTTCACAGAGAGGCTATTGGGGACACTTCTAAATTCATAGAGGGGCTATTGGGCACACTTCTAAATGCAACTTTCACAGAGAGGCTATTGGGCACACTTCTAAATGCAACTTTCACAGAGACGCTATTGGGCACACTTCTAAATGCAACTTTCATATAGAGGCTATTGGGCACACTTCTAAATGCAACTTTCACAGAGACGCTATTGGGCACACTTCTAAATGCAACTTTCATATAGAGGCTATTGGGGACACTTCTAAATGCAACTTTCACAGAGAGAAACTGCCCGTCACCCTAATCAAATGTTTTTTAGCCCCAACAGCCTTTTTGCGTGCCATCTTATATTTCTTGGCAGGAGGGTTAGTATTTGGAAGTGTAGGAGCCACTTTGCAAGGAATATTGCGAGTAGCAGCACGTCTTGCCATACAGCGTTGATTCCTAGAAAAAAAGATTGCTGAGGTTTCTAGGGTAGCTTTGTGCACCACTGCGGCGGGTTAAGCCAATTGTGCGTTTGAGTTAGGGCCAGATAGCAAGTTCTCAGGAGGGTCTTGTTCTTCATCCAGTGAAATGTTCACAATGTTAGAAGGGTGCAAAATATTTTTGTGTATACGGCTATATACTTTTAATAGTAACTTAATGGCAAACTGGATAGAAGACATAAAGGATTGTAGATCAGTAAAGATCAGCATGTTGCTTGAAGAGGCTTCCAAGACAATTGATTCCTCAATTTGAACAGCACCTTCAGAATCTATCACCAGATTAGGTGAGGCCGATAAACGGGCTGAGGGGATCAGTATGTAAAACTCTCCTCAGCATGTGCTACCTGTGCATTCACCGTCACTTGGTTCTCAAAGGGTAAAGTTGGATTTCCTATTGAGGTTACCATGGACTTTTGTAATGACAAACACAGATCAATTAAGGAGTTATGATCGATATCATCAAAGTTGAGGGAGCCATGTTTTAACCCCCCTCCTGCGAGAAGCAATGATTTTGCTACAGTTTTCTCGCCCAGGAAGAAGGCCGGTATAGTGCCCCTTTGTATAGGTGAAACCATGTTAGTACTGGTTTTAAATGTATCCACTCCTTTAGAGCTTGGCTTGGGGGGAGGTTCTGTTTTCCACCCTGACCCTCCCGTTAGATATAACGCAGCTTCAGCAATTTGCTTTGATATGAAATTATTCTTCATGTGCTGTTTGAGGCAAAGTAGAAATACATGTCTCTGTTAAGCCTGTTAAATTAATGAATAGGGCTATGGCATGGAGATAATCGCTTCACACTCTCTACGATAATCAGTCCATAGGCGTTATCAGGCTATGACAAGCTGCAGTCACACTCACGATATACCGCGACCAGTCTGCAAGAATACGTCAATTAGTCACAGATAGGTTGCATGCTCAAATCAACGCGACTTTAAAATAAAAGTACCTGCGGTATCAAGCGAACAGGAATGCTTGGGGCAATTGCAGCTGACTGTGAGTAGCTCTGTGATAAGCTCACCCATGACGAGGTTCCTGTTGCCTTCCAGCCTCCTGGAAGCACGCAACACGATAACACACTGCAGCACACCGCTGCGCTCCACCAAACAGCACTGTTATGAAAGGTAAGGCTCCTCCTTTCTGCCAATAACACTGTGAAAAGACCCAGGGAGAGTCAATGGTTTGTGAAAATGGTCCGTGAATCAAGCAGCTGTACACGCTGCGCTCTGCCAAACAGCAGTATTATGAAAGGTAAGTCTCTTCCTTTCTGCCAATAACACTGTGAAAAGACTCAGGGAAAGTCAATGGTCCTTGAAAATGGTCCGTGATTCAAGCCGCTGCACACAATTGCCATTCTAGACATCAAAATTAATGATCCACTATTCTAATTCTGCTTGTGCCTCTGAGGCAAGCGGAAGCCAACTTTGGACATTGCTGACATGTTTAGTCTCTGTAAGGCCCGGTATGGAAGGTGAGCAGGAAAATATATCTAAATGTAACCCGACAGAAGGCCTGTTATGCTGGCCAAATGTCTGATTGAGATCCCGGGGCCAGGGGCAAGGGATGACCCTTTCTATCTCCCTCCTGATGGCAAGGACCTTTTTGACGTGGAGACTCAATTTGCAGGTTCTGCAGTCTAACCGAAACCACATAAACTGGAGACACTAGTTAGGCACAGTCCCTGACTTTTCTCAATTTATCAAAAACCCCTCACACCTAATCACGACTACTGTCCACCATAGAAAAGTCAGTGTCTATTCCCGGGAGCTTTCCGAGATCAGAAATAATCTAGAACCACCAATATCTGCATCTCCGTGAGTGTAAAAAGGTTGCTTCTCATCTAATGTGGTTTGTGAAACACCGGCTGAAGACAACCCCAATGGGAGAGCCACAAAATTCTACGGAATCCCTTGCCATATGAATTGAAGATACTTGCAGTGGACCGTGCCGATTGGAACTGTCAAGCAAGCATCTTTCAGATCCAACCTGACCAATAAGTCATTTGAATGCAACACCTCGCTCAACTGCATATTTGTCTAGATCTTGAATTGACAGTAGTCAATAAACCTGTTGAAGTCCCTGAATTTGATAGGTGGACTCATTGATTTGGGAGTCATACTCTGTGTCGCATGATTAAGTCTGGATCACTTGTATTTTTTCCATACCAAAAATATATTGCTGACAACTCCTCCTCATAAGAAGGTGCAATGCTTTATCCCGCCTCATCAAAACAACTCCCTCACTTCCTTTGAGATACGGTTGCAACTATTGGCTACACCCAAATCTCCCTCCTGGAAATTATTTTGAAAGGAAACTGAAAATTCCAGGAGAACCCATGAGTCTTTAGAAATACATCACATGTTGAAAAATAATGTGACCCCAAACTCCCAAAAGAAAATCTTCAAGCACAGGTACTGTCTTTATCTTGCTGGGACTGGCCTAAACATCTTAGACCTTGGTCCCTAGGTTTCAAGGCCTGCCCATGCTTTGGAAAAAGGAGGGAATGGAGACTGAGTTCCTAGCAGCACAGCCAACTGAGTGACCCCTGCCTCTGCTGGCCCTTGCAGAGACCCATGGTGAAAGTACCTTCCTGGGAGAGGCTTAGCTGTCGATAGCAGTGAAAGTACTAATTTATTTTCCTCAGCCCTTAACAAAGTGTTACCCAAGAAGGTTTAATCCTACAGTAACTGGATCTGAGGAATCTGTAAGGCCCCCGTATTTAGGAGTAATTAAGGGAAATACTCTTACCCCTCTTTGGGAGCTAGATTTACTAGCATCTCCCAAGAAACAAAGGGCCTACTTGGTCCAGCTGCTAATCTCACTAGGATGAAACGACCAGCCTTCCTCCTGCCAAATTAGGGATTACAACTAAGGGCTGCACTGTATTGAGACGTTTGTCCTGGCAAGTACACCCGGCCCTACCTATGCCTTTAGATATGTCTACCATACTTTGGGAAAGACAATCATTTTAGGATCCACAATGGGGGTAACATAACAACCTCAAGGATGGGAAGGACACAGGTATTCTGCTTTCATCTTCCTACGGGTAGATTTGTCAAGCTTGAAACAGAGAAATTCGTCCAGGAAAGCAACCACTGCGAAAACTAGACCATTCCCTGGAGTTCTGGGGATAAGTATCCCTAGGATTAAACATGGGCTCCCCAATTTAATCCTGCAGGCTAGAGTCACACTTTCCCAGGCCCAGTCCATTAGGGGGAACCTCCACATAATCGTTTAAGGGGTGGGGTGGGAATCAT
Source organism: Ambystoma mexicanum (assembly GCF_040938575.1). Classification (NCBI taxonomy): domain Eukaryota; kingdom Metazoa; phylum Chordata; class Amphibia; order Caudata; family Ambystomatidae; genus Ambystoma; species Ambystoma mexicanum. Next base: position 338,120,682 of record NC_090927.1, read on the forward strand.
AACAAATAATATCAAGATCAGGAATGAGGGGTGGGAAACCTTGCCTGATCGCTTGGTGATGTATCTGAAACCAATTTGGCCCCTTTAGCCAGATTGTCATCCCCCTCCTTGCCAGATGATCTGGAAAAAGATAATTAAAGCTCACTGAGAGATGCCTGTGGAACAGTCTTTTTTTGTTTTTCAATTTATATTTTATTGAAATCTCAATGGACCAAATACAGCAAATAGTTATCACTGGAACTTAGTAAAGAAGTTCACTTCCCTTACCTGAGTACCAGACCTTTCATTTCACCCCGCAACACTGTACACCTGTATGGAAAGCTGGGTCCTCCCAGATGTTGATTCTGAATTCATAACTGTGCACATTGACAATCAAAATAGCCTGGAGGGAACGGCGTATACATGACTATAAGCATAGGACTTAGGTTTCGTTTAAAATGATCCTAGAATGGAACGTGTAGAAAAGATGCGCAATAACTGAACAGAAGTGTCAGAGACAAAAACAGTCAATGGAACAAAAAGAGGCCTGGAAGAGATATGATATGATAGGTTATTTATAACTCGTTTTTTAAATTTTTTTTATTGTATTTGGTTTACAACAAACCTTTACAAAATTCCATTTAAATACTTTATAACGCACTTAATACCCAGAGGTTTCTGCCCCCGCACCCGGGGATCAAACCTGTATTGCTCCGTGTTGTTTTGCTTCCAAGGCGAGCACGTTGCTCCTAGGCTATCCTCTCGAGTCAAACAGGGCAGTACTGAGTATGCAAGTGGAGACCACACCATGGTAAGAGTGGTGAGAGTAGGCAGGCCACATCCACTGCCAAGATGTATGTTTATATACTTCTATACAAGAATTAAAAAATGTTGTTATTCATTTTATTTTTGCTCAAACTTATTCAGGCTTACGTTGCCTAGAAATAATGTTCACCTAACGACTGGAATTACTATTTTAATAGCTACCGTAGTTTGTGGTTTCGCCATACCATTTACATATGTAAGCCTTCTACTGTCGTGTTAGTGTTTCATTCTGCATCCATTTTATCTCAGCAAAAACCTCTGTGTGTTAATCATTGCTTTTCCTTGAAACTGTTTCACATTGTATTTGTTTAATAACCGCGGCACTGACCTAGAACAGCGTGTTGGCATTTGTCAATGATCTTTTGCTTTCTATGTGAGGTTACAGCGCAAACCAGCGCGTGCCAGTCAGGAGATATTTACTTACTGTTCTGCCAAACCAATAGGTGGGCTTCAAAAGTCTTCAGATGCAAATGTGCAGTTTATTTTCTACCTCAGTAAACTCTACCCCGGCCCCCTCTGATTTCCACATGCACAACCTGGTACAAAAACATGGGACTGTAATGCTATTCCTGTCCATCATTGATCAGGTTATACTAACTATGGAAATGTAATAGGCAACATAAAGGCAATAACATGGGGTCACTCAGTGATTAGCTGGTACATTATTGACTGGGAATCATAGTTATGTGGGTTATCACGTACATCTGTAAGGAGATGAGGTTTTCATATTTCATATAACTGAAAGGTTGTGAGAATTCTGCTAACTGACATGGCTGCTTGGGTTAGCTATTGACCCTGCTGTTATATTGGCATCTGGTTTACCTGCATGCCAGCATTTATGGTGAGTTAGGTTAAAAATTCTATAGGGCCTCAATATAAGTGTGATGGTGTCCCGCTGGTAAATCTGGTGGGATACCACCAAACGGTATTACCGTTACCGGCACTTGGTCTGCCTGGAATACCGGCATATTACAGGTGCCTACCGGTAAGGGGGGTTATTCCCCATTCCTTGGAGTCTCACAGGACTGGTTAAACGGACTAACAGTGCATTCCTAACTGGCAACCACTTAATGACGAGCACCTGCAGCAGTAACCAGTTGGGGCTGAACAATAAACCCAGTACAATGCAATCACCATCTAAGGTCAGCAAAATGAAAAAAAGCCTCCAGCAGAGTATGACACACTTGTGAGCGTCATACATAGAGCTGTGCCCTCTGAGGGCCTGAAAGAATTCCACCACCGCTGACATTAACTTTGACTAGCATCCAGCACAAAACCTGTTATCCCCATTCTGTGTAGGTAGCGAGTTTTTTACCACCCTCATGTAATTGTTACATATATGCTCCTTTTTTGTACAGTAGGATTTTAATGTGGCATTACAAAATGTATTCATGTCACTTTCTGGGCACCAGATGCATTGTGATGTTTTATTTAGTTTCTTTAAAATTGGGTTCTGTAGCATGGCCCGAAGGCTCTTTTTTTGCAGCACTCTCTTATTTAATTGGAACAGCATTCAGCAGTGCACCAGCTAGAAACAAATTAACATATCTCTGTCCTGCATCTGTAAACTACAAGACCCATAATCCTCCATGTGTCATGTGATCTTATCCACAAGAACAATTGCCCTCAAAAGTTCTCTTTTCTTATTCATGTGTAGTGATGCTAACCCAGCTAAATATTCTGCTCTGGGTCCTTAAATGCATTTATGCATACTTGTTACGATGTGCTAAGCTTTGGGGGTGAAACAGCAAGCATGTGGTAGCCTGCATGTGATGCTGGAAATGCATCAGAGGGACAGGGCCTCTGAATCCTTGTCCTTTATTGCTTTTTATCATGTGTTCTGACTTGTCTTCCGCGCAGGAGTTCATGTGGGACTCCTGGCGGTCCAGCTCTTCCTGTATTTGGTTTGGTGAACAGACCCTTGGGATACCCTTATGGCACCCGTGGGTGGGAGTACGACCCTGTACTCCTAGTGTATGTTTTTGGGCACCTCTGTGTGGCCCACAGAGCAGGGTACGGGTTGGGGGCAGTTCCGTGCTGAACTGACGGGTGCCCTGAGCGTCCTCCATTTTGGGATGCCCAGGCCCTGTCATTGGAATCAGTGGATTCCTCATAGGAAACAAGATGGCCCCTGTGGCCTCTTGCCTTCTATCGCCTGTTACCTTACTTTTTCCGAAGTCCCGGGAAGCCCTGACTCTGTCCCTTCCCCCTGACTGGCTGTTGGTGGAAGTTCCATATATGGTGTTGTGGGGAAGTCCAGGCCAGACTGGCTGGAGCGTTCCCAATGACTGTATGTTGTGGGTACGCCCGTGGGTGGGACCTGGGTGAATGGAGTGTGTGACGAATACACAATCTTTGTTATCTCTGTTATGGGTGTCTAGTATCTGGTGTTTGACACAATGACTGAGACAGCCCTGACCGAAACTGGTATGAATGCAGTGTGTAGTGCTGAATGGCACAGTGCTTGTCCGAATCCACATTCTGTGTTGTGAGTGTTTGGATGGAGAAGAATGGCCTGAATGCACTGTGCACCCGATTGGCTGCCTGACTGCCTGAATGCCCTTCTGAATGATTGGTTGCCTGAGTGTGACCCAGCAGAGTGAATGGGAGATCAACATTATATCTGGGGGCCTCTCACTGCTAGAAATCGTTCAGAAGCTGAAGTAGAAACTGACATTGAAACTGACGCCGTTCAGAAGCTGAAGTTGAAACTGATACTTAAGTTTGAAGCCGAAAAAGAAAAACGGAAGAAGAAAAACTGCTGCTGCTGTCCTTTGCTAATCTGAAAGCTGCTGTGCCTTCAAAGAACTGATCCAAGAGAGGACCTGGCTAAGAGACCTCTTCCCGAGCTACAAGGTACCATCATGCACCAGCTAATCTTTGCCAAAGCTCCCTGGTAGACAGACCTACTAAAAGGCTGCCGACCGGAGAAGGGGACCGCCGAGGAGAACGAAGAGAAGCACCGGACAGCTGTCCACCGTCGACGACCGCCATCGCTGACCGGCATAGCATTGACATTTGATCCAAGGACTCCCTTGTTCATCCTCCTCGATCGCTTTCGTCCTGCCAGAGAAAGTCAAGGCTGCCGACGACCGAGTAGAATCCACCAGTGGGTTTCCCGCCACCCGAAGACCTCAGAGACGCTGACGAAGCTACTGAAGCCAGCCGTGGTCACGTCTCATTCGCCGACGCCAGACGCCGACGACTCGACGCCCTTGCTGGGTCAAAGTTCTTCATTGACTCTTTGGGGCAACGAACACTCATCGTCGAGGTGCACCGCATGCCTTTTCTTCACAGGACGTTCAGGAGCTTTCGTCAACGAGCATCACGAAGATCGAAGCTGCTCAGTTTGCCTCTTTTTTCACCGAATCGCGGCGACCCGCAGTTCCTGCCTGAAAGGGAGTGTGCTCAAGAAGGGCCTGTCGGCGACTCACTGAAGAACTCTACGAAACCCAGTACTTTGAGCAGTAGAACTATTTTAAAAGGGGATAAGACTCTAATAGACAATATCTGGACTGGGCGTGTAGTGCATCTTCATTTACAGGTTGACCAGGTGGGAGGTTCCTCATACAGAACTGTGCCTAGTGGTAGGGGCCAAGTATGCTGCCAATTGTTTAACCAACTTGTTTTCCTCCTAAATCTATGGTTGATATCGTTTTGCTCTGTTGATTTGTATGCTATTTGAACTATTTGAGTACAGTTAATGCATTTTAATGGAATCAGAGTAATAGTGGTACCATCTAGAACTGTATATATTTACCATTTTAGAATTATCGGAGCAAAAAGTGTATTATCGTGATTGTGTATATAACCTTTAACCTTATTTATATAAAGACTGTGTTTTAACTAACATAGTGTGTGGACATTCCTGGTGGGTGCTTGGGGACTACACTGTACTTAAGAACAAGTCCACATCACCTCCTGAGAAGCTAGGCCTTGATTGCTCGCCACGTTTACCAAAATAGAAAATTTTAGCTGGGGTCCTCTGTGCCGCTCCTCTGCCATATAGAGAGCAGGAGTACAGACACCCCTCTCCGGTCTTTACACTGTGCTCACTTAATAATTGATCATTTCACACAGCAAATTGTTATCGTCTTGCCCAGCTCCATACTCTAGTTTGGCATCTTCATTTAGCAGTCTTGCATTTGTCTCGAGAGGATGGCTCAGGGGCAACATGCTCGCCTTTGAAGCAAGATGACACGGAGCACTCTAGGCTCTAGATGACTCTAGCCTATTTGGTGATAACGTTTTCAAGGGACTTGACAAATGCTTTCCTCATGGCCATACACATTCAGATTTATTTTCCTCAGGTCTATGAGAAGGCCAGCTGTGGTAGAGGCTGCATGGCCGTCCGTCTAGAGCCACCGGCTTCTCCCACAGACAACCAGGTGGCATGCAAGAGTTTCAGCCCTCCTACCCTTCCTTCTTTCCCCAAAGAGGTCAATCCTTTAGGGGGACACGTCCCAGGAACCATTGAGGCGAAGATCAGTTCTCTCAAGGTCAGTATGCAAACCATTCACAAAAGGGTTCTTTTGTGGGTCATATTCAACACTATTTAAAACATTGGTATATGGGTCTCAAGACCCTTGTGTGCTACAGACAGCTTAACAATTCAGATGTGACCTACTCAGGCTATCAATTTATTTTCGAGAGGTTATAGGAAATGTTGACAAAGGTTGCCATAAAAAGCGGCTAGCTCCACCCTCTGGGGTAGTTCACAAAATGTCTCATTCACAGAAAGGAGAAGGACTTTCTCCCTGTAATCAATCAAAGATTCCTCAATGGTTTCATTGTTTACAGGCATTTCGAGATGTAGACAATTACAATTGCAAAACCCGTATGTCCAGGGGTTTAGTTAGTCAGGCTAGAATAGAAGGATGCTTACCTGATGGTAAAGATATTTTAGGATCACAGGAAATTTGCCCTGTTTTCTTGGATGGATCCAAATAACCAGTTCAGCCTCGTCCCTGTGGTGCTTCATGAAACTGTTAAAACTGTTGGGGGTGTTTCTTTGATCTTGAGAAATGCATTTGTTTTACTTCGATGAGATTCTGATCATGGCTTCCTTTGTAAAGGTAGCCAGGTCTCATCGAGACTTGATGGTACGTCTACTGTGCAACCTGGGATTTGCAATCAACCGAGAGATGCCTTAAGTTGTCTCTTCTCAGGTGACCCAATTCCTTGGATTTGCTATTGATTGCAGGGATTACACCTTATGTCTGCCTCAAGCAAAGGTACACCTTATCTCCAGGGAGATTCACAGGACTCTGGTCCAGCCAATAACTTCTATCAGGTTACTAGCCATGATCATGGGTTTGCTTTTTGTTCCCTGCCCGTCTCCACTACAGGGCTCTTGGAAGGTTAATGAATCAGACTTTGCAAACAGGGAAAGTTTACTTAATATGGGTTCTGCTTTCAGATGAGACAAGGGCAAAAATATCCTAGTGGTTAGCAAATTTGCAGGCATGGTATGATAGCGGCCACTTTAATTCTGCCCACGTCTACAATTAGAATCAGATGCGAGGAAAAAGGCTGGGATGCATGACGCAGTTCTGTCAGAGCTAGGGGTGCATGATCACTGAAGGAGTCCAGTTGGTTATACATGGTTGAGTTGCTGGGATGTTCATTGGATGTGTACAGGTTCATCCGAGGAAGGCCCATGTGTATGGTCATCCTTTTACTAGACAATGGACCTCATTACGAGTTTGCCGGTCCGGATACAACGGTATCGGTAAGCTTACCGGTAGCGTTGTATCCGGAACGGCAAACTCTGAGTTGTGCTCGCGGGAGCCTTTCATTCTGAATGAAAGGCACCCGCGAGCATCGCATTTTGGATGCACAGGCACCGTTGATAACGGTGCCTGTGCATCCGGCTTCCGATGCCTAGGAATTGGCAAATACCGGCTCCGGCAAGGCCGTAATGACCCGGTAATTGCCCATTTCTGGGCTCTGGAAAAAATGCAACTGCTAAAATTCGTCAACTGGAGGCCAGATCCATTTGCTTGGAAGAACGATTTTTCTACCAGCAGTGAGGTCATGGGACCATTATGCCTTTCCACACTTTTCAATGATTGCGAGGATGCTTATCTAGCTTCAGAAGCAGGGATCGGACATTATTGCTCTGGTGAACCCTTGCTAGCCAGCTCAGACGACATTTCCCATTGCTCTGGAGTTAGCTGGGACTTTCCAGTTAATTTACCCGGATTCAGGCATCACCTTTTGAATGAAGAAGGCCATCCTCATTCTTTGATTCTTTCAGATTCCCTCCAACTCATGGTGTGGCATCTTTCGTGAACATGTTGTTCTCAGTGAGAGTCTCAGTGGGAGCTGGTCAGTTCATCTATCAGGCCTGGCCTTTCAGCATCAGATGGGTATATTTTCCCACCGCATTTGGGTTCTCTGGGGCCTTAGCAGGCACTTGGGTACCTTGTGTGCAGATATAATTCAGGTGTTAAAGCTTTTGGCTTCTTTATCATCCTTGATTTAGCATACTTTTAATGTGGATTGGATTGCTATTTCTTCATTTCATATCCATCTAGACGAGGTCCGAGTCGGGCTGGGCTCATCCTGCGGTCTATCATCTCCTGCAGGGTATTCTGGTTCCCCTCGCATCCCCCCTCGACCATGACACTCCTGTCTTTAGGATGTTAACACGTTTCTGCCCCTTTTTTGGCAATGGCTGAATAATGTATCCTTGTCCTTACAATAGTTGGTGGCCTAAATGCTTTCAAAAGCGTGGTGGTGTGCAGGCCCTAGACAGCTCTGGTATTCTTTACACAGGCTAGGTTTTGTTTTAGTATTTCCCATAAGAGTAAAACGAATTCCAAATTGGATGATTTTCCAGCCAACCTACAGGTTCCGACAGGTGTCTTCCTCACATGTAGTGTGTTGCCTAGGGGCATAAGAGCAGCGAACAGTGAGTTTGGGAAGGTCTGCACGGCAGTTGTTTATTTCTGTTTGGAAAAACTTTTGTCCTGTCCAGGGGAGTTGCTAGGTCTGGAAAAGACCCGGGGCTATGCTGATGTCGGAACTGTTGGGACTGGGGGCTAGATAGTCTTTTGGCTGTAGCTCCTGAGATTCTATCCGGGGCTACAACCAAAAGATCAGGGGCTATGGCCCCCTTAGCCCCCCCTAGCAACGCCCCTGGTCCTGTCTCTTCTCCCACCTTGGCTCTATTGGTATGGTGTGTTGTGCACATTTTTATTTGTGGAATTACCGTGGCAGAATTACTGCTGCAGTAATTCTGCCAATCCTGCTGATTTTCTGGGGGCATTGAGGGGCAAGATTTACCTCCAGGTATTTTGCTGGTAGTAAATCTTCCACTCAAGACCAAAACTCATAATTTGGTGTTGTGGTAAAATTTGAGGTAACTCAGTTACCTCCAATTTTACCACTTATCACGATACTCGTAAGGAGGCCCATTCATTATACTTATTGCGCTTTAAATTAATGATATATCCAACAAACATTCCTTTCATACAAAAATGATGTATATTGGATGTTTTGCTCATATGTTAATCGACATATATAGGATGATGTCTCAAACACCTCATGCATTTTTTGAAAGTCATGAGGTTAATTTCTATGAGGTTAATACTCCATCTTCTTTGCATTCAAGAGCCGAAGCGAAGGTCAAGGCCTTTCAAATGATGTAACTGGGGTCATGATCCTGAGGTGGAACATTTATGGGAATCAGATGAATTAAACAAGATGATCATGAAAAGATCTTTAAAACATTGTTTTGCTATATTGTTCATGTCAATGTCTCAAGGGTAAAACTAAAGGTGTGAACCTGTGCAGTAAGATCTTTAAGACTTATCCATAATTACGCTGTTAAATGGAGTAGTACAAAAAAGGAGTGGGGATTTGAACTCTTTCAGTAGCGTGAAAGAAAATGCATTGGACAAAGATCAACAAAGAGCTGATGCATGCCGGATCACGTATCCTGTGTTTTCATACATAGGCACAGTATTGCCATTTGCCATTTGCCCTTGACATTGGCAAATGCCCTTGACATTGTGGGAGTCCTACATGAACAATTCAAAACCCAAGCATATGTCTTGATGGTGAAAGTATCTGGTCGTAGTAATGCATGACCCAACTAATATCTTCATAGTTAATGTGTTAGGGTGCCCAGTTTATTCAGAGCTGTTATTAGAATGTTCCAGTGAGTGGCAAAGAAAAGAGAAGTACGTTTCTTAATATACTGATTGGCCATTAGCACCCTGGAAACGGGTGCTGACCAATTAGAATGCTCGGAACGTGAACTGTACTATACAATACACGCCTGCATTCAGAGCAGCCTAGTTGCTCCTGGCCACAGCACCCTTCCTTTCCCCGCTCATCCTTCCCTTCCCTGCTCCTCCTGCCGCTCCGTGGTTCCCAGAGTGCCTATTCAATGTTGATGATGTCACAGTCAGCAACATTGAAAACAGACTGTGAACCAGGATGTAGGTAACTACACGTGTGCTTATGGTGATATTACACTCAGCGGCTGGCCGACCCTGGTTACCACCGACCCTGGTTACCGCGTTAAGGGACCCTGGCTTTTTAACTTGGGTGGCGGGCCGTCACCTACAGGGTCGGCCCACCGCCTCATATAATATTGCCTGATTGTAAAACCAAAGAGCTGACTTATCTGACTTATGGCTCAGAGCGTATCTCAAATTTAAAGTGTTGTGTGCAATATGTTTTCAATGATGATCAAGGGTATATATATATATATATATATATATATATATATATATATATATATATATATATATATATATATATATGGCATTTTGCAAGCACAACAGGATCTACAGTGAGAAAAGAGTAATAAGTCAATATTTTTTGTAGTATTCAGCGTCTGAATAATGCTGTTTAGATAAAGAATTTTAGCTCAGTGGATGCCACTGCTGTGGGGATGGTATTGTTCACCTGAGTTTATGGAATAGTAATTCCTCATCATGTGTCCTTACTTTAAAGCCGTGGTCTGTAACCTTTGGCTCTCTAGACGTTTTGAACTACAGCTTTCATCAGTCCTAGCCAGCATAGTCAATGCTGAGGGATCATGGGGGTTGTAGTTCAACATATATGGAGTGCTAAAGGTTGCAAACTACGGCCTTAAAGGAACTCAGGAGTGTTCTCACTCTAGTGTTTAAAGAAAGGTAGTTCTGTGTCCATTTTATCTTTAAACACCAGAGTGAAACCACTTCCCAGTACATCCATGTAATGGGGCAATTGGGTCAAAGGGACGGCGAGTTGGAGTCTGGTAAAGGGATAGGTGCGGTTTTATTAACCAAATAATTGCTGCATCATAATTTCAGAAATATAGTGCAAAGTCAATAATATCCATTTACAAACTATTTTATTCTGTTATATTTTATCGGAAACTACCAGCACTTATCCACAGAACTCCATAAAATTCTGGATGAAGAAAATAAAAATTGCTGCCAAATGTTCGTGGATTTACGGGGCGGGGCACCCGTGGATCCAAATACACTCTGAAGTAGTTGAAAGCAACATGTGTAGCGCAGTACAAACACTCTAAATAAATAAACAAATAAATAAAACACTGCAATCTGCTACTGCATATAGAGGATGTGTACTGACTGTGACTCCAAAGAACCATGAGGACCACGGTATGTCTGAAGTAGACTTTGGATTGTACAGAACCAAGCACAATTGAGTTCTGTTCCAGCTAACAGCACATTCCAAAAGATGTGAATAGTGTTTTGGCCACTTGTTTTACGTTAACAGCCCTTCTACAGGAAAGGTTTGGGAAACCTAGGTGTAGCTTTGCAGTCCAAATATAGAAGTATATGTCAGCACTGTTCATTGGGTACATTTATAGAAATGCTCGATACCATGTGTTTATAATCATAATAATAAATTAATATAATAACAAGCACAACAGCTTGTTTTTAGAAAGCTATTGCCACCACAGTGTGTTGAAACTTTAATAATGCCAGCTGTTACTATGTCCGACTAAAGGTACTCATTTGTTTATTTATTCATGCAAGATATGAAAAGAAATGTAAAATGTCAGGTGAATGTCATTCAGACCCCAAAAACTAGCTATACATTTTGCTGCATAATTATTGTTTGTATGTGAAGGACTATTTGTACTAAATTGCTCTCCAGAATTAAGATCTCAATGTCTGAGAACTGATGAGCCATACAGGTTGTTTTTGTACTTTGCAAATTCACCGACATAAATCATAATGTGTAAGCCACATAGACTGTATGAAATATTTAATCATATTTATGTATTTGCCATAATGTCTGCATATTTTAAATTGATGCAGAAAATCTTAGTGTTTGCTTTCCAACTGTGCAAAGAAGGATATTCCTGGAACAACCTCTATGTATTTAAAATTATAAAGTAATTTGAATGTATGTGGTATGAAGCACCCCAGGGCAAACACACCTGCAGCCAGCTTAGGTCAACTTCAGCTACCACACTTAATAGGGAATATCAAGAATAGCATTTCAACTTACTCTAATTTAATGTATAACATGATGCACATTTAGCACAATAAGGTGGCTGGGTTGGAAGAAAAAGACTTACACTTTTTTTTCAGAACCAGTCGACTAAAACATGCAGAAAGGGAGCAAGCAGCACCCGCCAGCATTGGAGGATTCACCTATGTCTAACCGTGCCATGAATATGGCCCTGACTATGACGCCTACCACAGTGTCATCAAATGTGGCCAAAATGTTAAAAGAGTGTAAAAGTAGAAATTGTCTCGTTATGAAATAATCCTGATCTCAGAAACAGAGCGCTGGGCAGAAGCTCTCTCAGGCATTTCACTTAAACCATACCTTATCTCATACTGCCATTTTTATTTGAGGGAAAGATTGTGAAAACACGATCAACAAAGTTGTTAGAGTTAGAAGTCATTCAGTTACTTAGGGTATTAATAGATGTCTTGTCCTGATGAAGGCATATGAGCAATGATTTAAACAATTTTTTGGGAGGGTCCGAAACATTACTTTGACAAGTTTGTATTAGCCTTTTAAAATTCAAAGTGGAGGGAGAGTGGATTGACATACAATTGGGTTGGTAAAATAAATGGGGACAGGCAAAGTGGTGTGTACATGAAATATGCCATTTATTGAAATTACACATTATGTGAAATGATAACCCTAGAATGATGCTGTGTAAATCTTTAATTTAGTTTTGTTGTGTGGGCATTGATTTGTGTTCCTGATTTCAGATAAAATAGGCCAAATCCACAGAATGAGCGCAAATAAAAAAAGTGCAGAGGGTGTGTTTTTTTTCATTTGCGCTCATTGTAGAAATGCACAGGTCAACTTGTTCTCAAAAGTAACGTGCTCATTTAGGGGGGAATGGGGGTGGACAGTTGCCCAAAGATGCACTTTCCAACCCTTTTGTATAGATTACTGTCGGGAGAGCAGCAGCCACTTGCTGGTGGATTTACGGGGCACCCAGTGGATCCAAGTACACTCTGAAGTAGTTCAAAGCTACATGTGTATTTGCTGAGAGTGCATTTCACAGAGACAGGCCCTCAAAGTTTCTGTCTCTGTGAAATGCAGGAAAATAAAAATAGCATTTACATCCCTGTTTAGGGGATGGAAATGCAAGTGTGACAGCCGTGCTTTAAATTGTGGCTGTCACACTTAAATAAAAATGCATGACAGAGTGAAGAAAAACCCTGTCATGCAATGCATGACTCGGGAGAATAATCTCGGGAAAATAGCTCAGGTGCAACGTGCTCACCTTGGAAGCAAGACTACACGGAGCAACACAGGTTCGATCCCCGGGTCCGCGCTTAGAAACCTCTAGGTGGAGCAGGATGTCTTGGTTTTCCACGGATTTAAAAGTGCATTCCATTTATGAATTAGGAATATGCTTTTAAATGTGCAGAAACGCCCACTGATTTATGCAAATGTGCAAAGGGGACAAGGGCATCTAAATGGGCTCATTCAGATGTATCCATTATGATGCCTTTTGTGATTTGAGCTGCTCCTTTTTTTGGCGCGAGTGATGAGATGCGCTAGCACATCTCATCACTCGCGCCCAAAAACACCTTTGAGAATCGGAACCAATGTGAATTTATGGCTATATTTCATTTAATGGATAGGGGTTTTATTCGGAGACATATAAAGAAAATGAAAAAAATGTATTGTATGTTAGCCAGTGGGTAATTGATTCATGGGTGTCCTGAACTATGATTACTTAATTTATTTCATTTGAATTATGTTGTCCTGTGCTGGCCCTACCCAGAGGGCCCCTGAGTAACTTACAAGGTTCAAGTTTGTGAGGAGAGGACCAGGGAAAGGATAGGCAGGCGATGGGAGGGGAGGTGGTGTGGCTGGATTAGTTTTGGGCAAAGAGGTACGTTTTGGGCCTTTTTCGGGAAGTGGTGATGGAGGGCGCAGTGCAGATGTCGAGTGACTGTTCCAGGCTCTGCGTGCCCACTAGGTGAATGCTCTATTTTGTGTGCATTCTAGTCTGCAGAGTGGAATGTGCAGGGGTTGTTGGCTAGTTTGTCTAGTTCTTGTGTGGGTGATGGGTTTCAGTTTGCAGTGGAAACTGACACGTCCTTCAAACTATGTTTCCATTAGTCTTTGACTTTGTTGACATTTCTTGGTAACTTTTTATCTGTGCGCCAAGTACCTTACTGTACAGCGCACAGGGGTCTTTTTGTTTTAGGACCCTAGACACCCTCTAAGGAATTGTTGGTGGTGAGACAACTGTGTCTAGGAAGAACTGGTGGCAGCAGTTTACGTTACTGATATTTTTACTTATTTGTATCGTACCATGCAGCGTTTATCACGTTTGGTCCCTGACGATGGCCAGTGCCGAAAACGGCCGTGCCACAAAGTCTTTTGTTCTGTCCTTTGGCCATCTTGTACCTTGGCCTCCCCCCAGGTCGAGCTGACCCGGGACTTCCTTATTTGGGCATGCAGCCTCCTGCAAAAACTGCATCTTTTGTGGGCTCAGGGAGAATGTGTGAGTATTTGGGTAGGTGCAGTATGAGTCTTGCCACTCCGTTCTGTATGGCTTGAATGGGGTCATTGGTGCTTTTGAGGAGTCCAGTGAGGAGAGCATTCCCATCATCAGGCTTGAACAGATCTAGTGCATGGACTGTGGTGTGAAAGTCATGAGGGAGAAGAATGGGGTTTGTCTTGCGTAGGAGGTTTAGTTCTTGGCTATATTTTTGGTGATGGAAGCTATGTGGTATGTGAATGTAATGTACAGGTTAATGGTAAAGACTAAGGACCCGATTCATGGAATTATTTGCGTGTGAAAGCAGGGATTTGCATGCCACTCTTTCTGCAAATCCCTGTTTGTCGATTCATGGAATCGACTGTGCAGGACTTTACCTGGACTTGCATGTCTTTTGCGCCGGCCCAGCACGTCTCTGTGAGCGGCCGAGGCCTTGCACGAGACAGCATGCAGGGCATGAGCATGGCTTCGCAGTGGGCTTGGAAGGCGGCACAACCCAGGAAATGGGGAAGAACTTGGGAAAATGTGGGCATTACAATGGACGTACCGCAGGCAGTCCATTGCATGCCCACATTTGCGCGGAACAACACGTATTCATGGACCCAACTGCGCAAACTCTCGGCAGGGAAAAGGCCATGCAAAGCCATCATACTTTCTGCCACCCGAAGGCAGGCATTCTGATTGGACTCATGGTTGCGCGTAAGCAGCGTATCGGGTGGAGGAGCATTTTGCGAGGGTTCACAGTCATATTTACCATCAAATGTCGGCTTTTACGTTAAGTATTCCACTTGTTGATGGGGTGGGCAGGCATTGTCCAGGATGTGCAAAACAAAAGAGGTGATAGCTGGAAGGTTTGGAATTAATCCTGACCGCTGGCATTGCTCTGGGCAACCCTCCAGACCATCGTTCTTCACCTGACGAGCCATTACAAAAGGGGAAAGGCTGTATGCAAATCAGGCATGGTCCAACCCCAAATGGGGCAGTCCAGCCCAAACTGCTTGGTCACATCCCTTCTGCATGAGACCACAAGCATCCTTTCCATGTTTCGGCCTTGTTGGACCTCATCAGTGAGGAGTAGCTTGGCTAAATGGGCCCAGCAGGTACAGGACCCACGTCTGGGCAAACCCGTCCCACTCAGCGTGACATATGCAAAACAAAAGCGGTGATGGCTGGAAGGTTTGGAATTAATCCTAACCTCTGGCCGCTGCTCTGGGCAACCCACCAGACCATTGTTCTTCACCTGCCAAGCCATTACAAAAGGGGAAACACCAGGATGTGTTCTGGTTTTGTCTTTGATGTGAGGGTGATGAGGATGGCATTGTCAATGGAGTGGAAGGTGCCACATGTGTCAGCGGGTTTGGGAATATGGGGGGTGTGCAACTGAAGAGGAGAGGGCTTGTCTGATTTTGTGTATTTTAGTTGAGTGATGTGAAGTAGTCCATGAGATATTTGCCAACAGAGGTGGATAGGGGTGTGGAAGGTGTTGATGGTGATTTGGAGAGTGACTTCATGATGCTGAGTGCGATTGGTGGCAAAGTGGAGTTCTTGGTGGTAGTGGGCCGCTTTGGCAATGTGTTGTGTGTGGCCATCTTGGGTTCTTTTGCCGGGGTTTTTCAAGTAACATGGCTTCTTTTTTGTGTGAAAGGAGTGGTGGTTGTGGGTTTTTTTTGTTTTGAGTGGTGCTTTTTTGTTGAGTACCTGGATGGGTTTTTGTAATTGTTGAGGAGTATGGAGGGATGTGTCTGATGGGAGAACGAGGTTGTCATTAGTGGTGCTAAAATAGTTCCTGCAATATGTTTGTGATGTGATTGATTTGGTTGGAGGGCAGGAAGGAAGATGAATGTTTGCTGGCACCTTGTGGCAAACAAGAGCTAACGGGGGCAATGAATGAAATAGAGAAAGGGATTAGCGCCCACCCTGATCTCTGTTCACCCTTAACAGGGGCAAATAATGAACTGGAGAAATAGATTAGCTCATTATGCTTGGGTGATCGGACTCCCAGAGGCTAGTGCTTAAATTCCCAAGGTAACCTGGAAGTAGTTCCACGGCAAACCTGTATATACTATGTATATGGGGAATAAGAAGGCATTCCTCTTTTCAGTCTCTCTGAAGAAGCTACAGGGTGACCACATGCAGGTAAGGAGCTGCAGGAAGGGTCATGAAGGTAGCTTCCAAGCTGCAAAATGATAACTAAAGAGTGTGTGTTTGTGTGTGGGGGGGGGCCAACGTCTAAGCCTGCCCGTAAAGGAGACAACGAGAATATGAAGTTACTCGCAGTCAAGGCGCTGTATGTTAATATATTGTTCTAAGACAATCTGCAACACCCCAGCTATTTGCAATTTGCAAATTAACACACATGTTTCTGGTACACAGAAAAATATGCCAGACTGTGCATCAAATGGCCATTAGGATACTGTGTATGGCTGCAATGGAAACCTATTTTTTAGCACACGTTTGCATTCAAAATGTGAAATCTCTGTATGCATGTAGACATTGGCACCATACCATTTTGTTTAAAGTGACACACTGCCATTGAAACAGAATTACACAATTATAGTACGCCCCTAGGCTCCATGGCAACCTAAATCAGGGCTCAAAACGAATTATTGTGCGGTACATATTCTTTTTTGTTTGAATGACGATCCACCGATTTCTGTAATATAATAATGAACGTCCTTGTTTTCAAATGTAAAAAAAACACTTGCAAAGCAGATATCTAAAAGAAAAAAGAACATCCAAATTGGTCTGCAGCTTTTTCATTGCCTGTCTGTGAACCTTTGTTGGAAATATAATGTTATGTTATGTTATGTTATTTGGTCTTGTACCAAACTAATAAATAGTACATGGCTTGATTTTTACAAATTGGTCTGGTGCTGTAACCAGAGCTAACAAAATGGTTGCCATGTGATAAATAGCAACAGCGATACATTGTGTAGCGAATTTCGCAGACACTGTGACGCTTCATAACACCCCCTTCGAGATAAGTATAATTAGCTATCAGGCTAGCATGCATCAGTTTTACAAGGGGTGTTTTTTTTTGTATTTTTTTTACAAAAGGGTCAAACTTCAAATACATTTTCTCTGGCGCCTCAACACTGTATTGACCTTTTTATGGCTGCACATGCTGCAGTGACTAATGCAGCCGTATCATCTGCTCCTCTTTAGCACATGTTTGCGCAGTCGGCACGTCACGTGATTGCTGCACTTAAGCAAGCTCTGATGAGGAGACATGCAGGCCGATTCATGGAATAATTAGCGCGGCGCAAGTGGGCATAAACTTGCGAATCGCAGTGGAATAGCGAAAATCGCAGTGCAAGTGCGAAAATCGCACGAAAAGCAGCGCACGTCGATTCATGGAAGTCCGTGCGCGAGAAAACCAGCGGATGTGCGATAAAAAAGTGCGCCGCGCACGTTGGCGCACAGGCCATCTAACAGCGTGCGCCAGGTCACAGCGAAATTCGCACATAGCGCGGCGCACGCAACAAAAGTAGGCGGAACACGGGCGTAACACTCGGAATGGGGAACAACTTGCAAAAACGTGGGCGTCACGGGGGAAGTACAGGGCACAAGAGTGCGGAACGCCCACACGCTCGCCTACAACACGTATTCATGGAATAGAATAGGGCAAAAAAGCGCACGCTCAAACCAGCGCACAGGCACAAACACGACCGCCACAAGAAAGCAGGCGGTAGCGTCTCTGCGGCTGTAAGAAATGTGCGCCAAAAGGTGCGCCAACAAGTAGCACCTATATACTGCCATGATGAATGTCCTATACTGTGGCCCTCCAGGACAAATGACGTGCAAAGGGGTACCCACAAACACGGACACCCGCTGACAAAAAATACGTGTGCGTGTATACCGGGGTGCGCGGGAAGTCTCACACGCGATTTGGCCGGGTACGTGGATTTCAGGGGTGCGCGGGAAGTTCCACACGCGATTCCATCAGGGTAGGTGTATTTCATGGGTGCGCGGGAAGTTCCACACGCGATTTCAGCAGGGTACGTGTATTTCAGGGGTGCGCGGGAAGTTCCACACGCGAATGGGCCAGTGCGAGCAGGGTACGTGTATTCCATGGGTGCGCGGGAAGTCCCACACGCGATTCCATCAGGGTACGTGTATTTCAGGGGTGCGCGGGAAGTTCCACACGCGAATAGCCTGGGCGCGTGTATTTCAGGGGTGCGCGGGAAGTTCCACACGCGAATAGCCTGGGCGCGTGTATTACAGGGGTGCGCGAGAAGTTCCACACGCAAATAGCCTGGGCGCGTGTATTTCAGGGGTGCGCGGGAAGTTCCACACGCGAATAGCCTGGGCGCGTGTATTACAGGGGAGCGCGGGAAGTTTTACACGCGATTTCAGCAGGGTACGTGTATTTCAGGGGTGCGCGGGAAGTTCCACACGCAAATAGCCTGGGCGCGTGTATTTCAGGGGTGCGCGGGAAGTTCCACACGCAAATAGCCTGGGCGCGTGTATTTCAGGGGTGCGCGGGAAGTTCCACACGCTATTAGGCTGGATGGGTCCTCACAGGGTTACCCTGTACACCCTCGACGGCCCCTGCAGGCAGCCCACAAAACAGGGGACTACCCTGCACACCTGCTCATGTCCCCCTGCATCCCCACCCCCCAGCAGTGCAGGGGCAGCCTCCACCAGGCCCCCACCCATGTCTCCCACCACCCCCACCCCCCAGCATCCAGGGGCACCCTCCACCAGGCCCCCAACCATGTCTCCCACCACCCCCACCGCCCAACAACCAGGGGCAGCCTCCACCAGGCCCCCACTCATGTCTACCACCACTCCCACCCCCCAGCATCCAGGGGCACCCTCCACCAGGCCCCCACCCATGTCTCCCACCACCCCCACCCCCCAGCCACCAGGGGCAGCCTCCACCAGGCCCCCACTCATGTCTACCACCACCCCCACCCCCCAGCAGTGCAGGGGCAGCCTCCACCAGGCCCCCACTCATGTCCCCTATCACCCCCACCCCCCCGCCACCAGGGGCACCCTCCACCAGGCCCCCATCCATGTCTCCCACCACCCCCACCCCCCAGCAGTGCAGGGGCAGCCTCCACCAGGCCCCCATCCATGTCTCCCACCACCCCCACCCCCCAGCCACCAGGGGCAGCCTCCACCAGGCCCCCACTCATGTCTACCACCACCCCAACCCCCAGCAGTGCAGGGGCAGCCTCCACCAGGCCCCCACTCATGTCCCCTATCACCCCCACTCCCCCGCCACCAGGGGCACCCTCCACCAGGCCCCCATCCATGTCTCCCACCACCCCCACCCCCCAGCAGTGCAGGGGCAGCCTCCACCAGGCCCCCATCCATGTCTCCCACCACCCCCACCCCCCAGCCACCAGGGGCAGCCTCCACCAGGCCCCCACTCATGTCTACCCCCACCCCCCAGCAGTGCAGGGGCAGCCTCCACCAGGCCCCCACTCATGTCCCCTATCACCCCCACCCTCCCGCCACCAGGGGCACCCTCCACCAGGCCCCCATCCATGTCTCCCACCACCCCCACCCCCCAGCAGTGCAGGGGCAGCCTCCACCAGGCCCCCATCCATGTCTCCCACCACCCCCAACCCCCAGCCACCAGGGGCAGCCTCCACCAGGCCCCCACTCATGTCTACCACCACCCCCACCCCCCAGCAGTGCAGGAGCAGCCTCCACCAGGCCCCCACTCATGTCCTCTATCACCCCCACCCCCCCGCCACCAGGGGCACCCTCCACCAGGCCCCCATCCATGTCTCCCACCACCCCCACCCCCCAGCAGTGCAGGGGCAGCCTCCACCAGGCCCCCATCCATGTCTCCCACCACCCCCACCCCCCAGCCACCAGGGGCAGCCTCCACCAGGCCCCCACTCATGTCTACCACCACCCCCACCCCCCAGCAGTGCAGGGGCAGCCTCCACCAGGCCCCCACTCATGTCCCCTATCACCCCCACCCCACCGCCACCAGGGGCACCCTCCACCAGGCCCCCATCCATGTCTCCCACCATCCCCATCCCCCAGCAGTGCAGGGGCAGCCTCCACCAGTCCCCCACTCATGTCTACCACCACCCCCACCCCCCAGCAGTGCAAGGGCAGCCTCCACCAGGTCCTCACAATCCCCAATCATGTGCGTAATGGACAGCCTCCACAGCCAAAAAGCCCTACCAAGTAACCCATTCACCCACATGGAAATGGAAATCACATGTTACACCCCCAATGTTCATTAAGCTAATGAACCCATGTCCGTCACACACAATGGTTGTAATTGAATGGGAAAACACACAACATGACATGCATGAAACCAATGAGATGATACCACACAGTGAAGTATGGAAACAAAATTGTATTGAAAAAAATAAAGAATGCTAAAGAAAGAAAACAAACTACAATGTGAATGAGAAAAAAAAGCTGCATGTCCGTATAAAAACACAAAACTGAAAATCAGAATCCAAAAAATATTTGCCCAAAGTCAAAAGTTAAAAAATCTCCATGCAATAACGAACTATGTAAAAAACTACCAAGGGTCCATGAGCCCAACTGAACAAAGGAAACCTACTAAAAAACCTACCCAAAAATGAACTATATACAAAAAGTGGAGCAGTGTCCGGCGACTCCAAATCATAATAAGAAAGAAAGGAAACCTAAAACTAAAGAACTATATACAAAGGCGGCGGGCAAGTCCAGCAGCTCACTCCGTGGTGTCCCGGGCCAGGGCATCATCGAACTCCTGTTCGATGTCCCGGAGGCGGTCCAGTTCCATGGCCCCGAGGGTCCGCAGGGACGACGCCGTGTCCCCCTCAAACCCCCTGCGGATTGCCTCGAGGCACTCGGCCCGCCTCGGGGCCCTCCGCATGGAGTTCTCCGCCCTGACCATTGTGAGCCGCGCCTCTTCCGCCCGCCGCCGCTCCGCACCTAAGGCGTGGTCCAACCGCTGCCACACGGAAGACACTCTCTGTCCTGGGTCCCCCTGCCCTCCGGCCGATGCCTGCCCCTCCGATGTCGAAAGCCCCGAGCCTTCATGTCTCCCACCATGTTGCTGCTGCTGCTGCTCTGCCTCTGCCCGTGCACTGCCTCCTGCTGCCTGCACATTCTCCGCTGGCTGGGGTGCAGTTGTTGATGTGGCCACCCCTGCTGGACCTCCGACTCCCGACTGTGGCAGGGATGCCTCCTCCACCAGCCTGGCCGCACCGTCAGAGGCAGCTCCACAGGGCACCCAGATGACTGATGGGTGGGAAGATGGCACAGAGGACGACTGGCGCGTAGGGGGTCCAGTTGAGGAGGGGGTCGGAGCAAGCCCCATCAGATGGAGGAATCCGGCCTGGGTGACCTGTCCCAGCAGGCTGACGTGGTCAACGAGCCATTCGAGATGACGTGCAGTCTCTCCATGAAAAGACTGCAGGTCACCTCGCATGGCCCGTTGACGCAACGCCACACCAGCCAGGACAGGCTCAACCCGGACCTGGATGGCCACGTCCGCAGGCAGAGGAAGGCCAGTTGACGTCAGCTCATCCCCTGCCTGAAAATGGGTCTGGACGTAGGCATCCCTGCTGGTGCAAGATGATGCAGGGACAGGATCGGGGACAGGATTGCACACAGGCACCTCCGCGGCCGCCTGTGCTGCCTCCTGTCCCTGGTCCTGCACTGCACCACTAGCACCAGTGGGATCCCCACCTCCAGACCCTGTCTCTGGTGCTTGCACGGCCCCCTCCTCAAACCCCCCACCAACCTGGATGACTCCGTGCCATCTTCCCCTGTTGGGCCCTGTGGGGTCCCAGCTGCCCCTTCTGCTGCCGAGGAGTCCAACTGCAAGCTCCGCCTCTTGGACCTCCTCCCGGCAGCTGCGGCCTGGGACGCGGCACCGGACTCCTCACTCCCCGACGAGATGACAACACGGGAGGGGAGCCGGGCCTTGCGTCTCCGGCTGGCGGTCGGATCCCCGGCGCTGTGCTCCACAGCACCTTCTCCGCCCTCTTCATCAGTTGACGCTGCAGACAGGGAGAAACAAAACACAGGCATCAGGGCACTGTACAATGGACACATACACGCATGACAGTTGCACATGAGTGGCATTGGCAAACCTCAGACATGTCATCACAATCCCCAACACACATGTCATTGCAACTCACACACATGAGCCATACCACAGCCATATCGCAACTGCCACCACCATCCCTACACATACAACAGCATCAGCAGTCAAAGGGGAGCCAGACATCACATGCAACACAGGAAGTGCACCACACATGTACACACAGCACCACACTTGCATGCATGTCTACACCTCTGCCAAGTGTTGCACTGTTCAGACGGGCATCCATGTCACATCTGCCAATCAGGCTTCCACATACCGCTGTCACATGCATCCAAGTTGCATCACTGTTGCACCCTTGACAAATACACACACATGCACATGTACACAGTGCTCATACATGCAGCCGAAAACAACATACATGCCTGACATCACGGACATGTCTACTTACATACACATTCATCCAAACATGTGTGCACGCACAACTGCATTTGCCATGCAAGCCCACACACACAAGCACCATCCATGTCTCACACATTACAGCCCTCGCATGTGTCACGGCCCTGTACACCCCCACCCATACTCGACCCCATACAAACAGATGTGCAACCGGCACAATGCTGAATAATCACCACACGCACTGCTCACAATCAGGATGCATGTACACTCACCGCTCGACTCCAGACGGGTCTGCTTCTCTAGGACCTGGACGTGGAGGGCTGGGGATATGCGTACCAGGACCCCCATCTGTTCTTCCGACAAGTAGCCCCGGCGCCCCTTGGCATCCGCTGCCTTCAAGAGGCGCGGGGCCTTGTTCAGGGTCCTGGACCTGAAGTCCTCCCAGCGCTTCCTGACATGTTGTAAGTCCCGGACTGCCACCCCCTCCGTGTTGATGGCAGTCACGATGTCAGTCCAGATCCGAGTCCGTCCTTCCTTGTCGCCGCGGGAACTTCCGAAGAGGGCATCATACTGCCCCAGGACTTGCTCCACCAGGACACCAACTTCGGTGGCACTGAAGCTGGTGCCCCTCTGCCTCTCTGGCCGGGGGTTGTCAGTGGTCACAGATGGTGTTTGCCCTGACATGACAACCCCAGAGGCAGGAGTGGGTGGGCAACTGGGTCCTGGGGCTGGGCTGTGGAGCGATGGAATTCCAGTCGGGAGTCTTCGGTTCCAGCAGGGGTGGTCACAGCAACAGCACCCCTGGCTGATGTGCAGGCAGCAAATGGCAGTGCACGTGGGCAGCAGGCACTCAGGCAGCAGCAGATGGAAGGTGGGAGCGTGCTCGGGGCTCTGGGGGGCAGTAGTCCGGCCTTCTGGGCAGGAGCGTGGTCTTCCGTGTGCTTATGCGTGGCCAGCTTGGTACGGAGTGATTTGGCACGTGAAAATCCTGCACGTCAACGTGAAAACCGAGGAAAGGCCCTTAGCGCGTAAGTGCGTCAGCACGCATACGCGAATCTATTGGACCAAAGGCCCTCAGCGCGTAAGCGCGTCTGTGACGTGACCCGCACGGGTGTTTCCCACACAGCACATGATGACAGAGCACACGTGGAAAGACTGTACGACAGAGTGTCATCGCGTGTAATTGGACAGCACGGCAGAGTCTCATTGCGTGTAATTGGACAGCACGTCAGGGTGTCATCGCGTGAAATTGGACAAAAGTGCGCGTACACGCGATTGTCCTATGTACGTGTATATCAGGTGTGCGCGGACACTTACACACGCAAGTACGTCAGCGCACCTGTATCCCGGTGTGCGCGGGAATTTCCACACGCTATTGGACTGGGTACTGGATTTCAGGGGTGCGCGGGTCACACGCTCGCCTACAACACGCGCAACGCATTAATTTTCGCACTAAAAAAATAACAAGCTCAGACCCAGGATGAACATACCGTTCCTAGCAGCAGTGGGCGTGGCCTACCAAAGGAGGAGGAGGAGGAGGATAGTCAGGGCCAGAATATTCACACCCAGAACCAGCCTTTTCGGGATGCCTGATGACCAGGTGCATGGGAGGTACAGGTTTCCACCACACATCATACTGGACCTGGTGAGTGAGTGGGAGGATGACCTCACATCACCCACCCTGTGCTGCCAAGCACTCAGCCCCCTGGAGAAGGTCCTCAATGTACTGCACTTCTTAGCCACTGGATCATTTCAGCGGACAAGTGCCATTGTGGGTGGTGTATCACAGGCCACCCAGTCACGCTGCCCACACCAGGTCTTGAACATCATCACTGCACGCCCATCAGTCCGCAGGCACATATACCTGCCCAGAACCCCTGCAGAAAGGCATGCTGCCGCCCTGGATTTCTACGCTGTGGCACGATTCCCCAAAGTGCTAGGTGCCATCGACTGCACCCATGTGGCTCTACGTCCCCCCAGGGCATCTGAGCACATCTATAGGAACCGCAAGCACTGGCATTCCATCAACGTGCAGGTAGTATGTAATGCCAAGGGAACCATCACCTCAGTATATGCCAACTATCCCGGGTCTACCCACGACAGCTTCATTTACCGAATGTCCACCCTAAACCGGGACCTAGAAGCTGGGCGGCATGGCGATACATGGCTGCTTGGTGAGTATGAATGCCACTGCACATGCATGCATGTCAGATACTGAGCAAGGTCACAACCCCACCAATGATACCAATCACCACCTCCACAGGGAACAGTGCCTACCCTCTCAGCCCCCACATGATGACGCCAATTCGGAAACCCACCACGCCACCCCAGGTAAGATATAACGCAGGCCACATTACAACCCGGGGCATAGTGGAGCGCACATTCGGAGTGCTGAAGTCACGCTTTTGCTCCCTTGACCGTTCTGGCGGGCAGCTGTTGTACGCTCCCCCAGTAGTGTGCAGGATTATAGTGGCAGCATGTGTCCTGCACAACGTTGCAACACACCGGGGCCTGGCCGTGGACACGGTGGTGCCCCCCCATCCCCAACCACATGCACAGCCGCTGCGCATGGGAGGGGAAAGGGCACGGGGGAGGCAGCCCGTACACAGCTAGTGGCTAATTACTTCACATAGAAATCACACCCCTGTGGAGTGCACACTGCCCTGCCACATTCCATCTGACAATCAATGATGACTCAACCTGGCACTGACCCTGAATGTCTGGAGAAAGAACCGTGAAAACCATATCAGCCTGAGATTGTTCACCTGGAAGTGTCACAATGTGTGCATCCCTACCCACACAGACACCACCGATGCCGTTTTGTGAAGTTGCACATTCAAGCAGCTAAAATGAATACCCACTTGCAAAATGCAACAGGAGGACTGTGCCATGTCAGCCAACCCAACCCCAGCACCGCCACACCACACAACGTGCCATGTCATGCTATTTGCAGGTAAACAAAGTAATCCACACAACATGACACTAGTGTCACAATGTACAGTGTCCCTATTAGATACTTGCAACACCTGAAATGCTCACAGTAATGCCGGACCAACAACAAACTTGAGCACGTACTACCATTAACATGACATCACTAATGTTAAATATTAGTAGTCTCACCACCTGGAAATGCCTGCACTCCCACCACTACCAACTGTGCAGTGTTGGCGCCATGTAGAGTTGTAGGTGCACTGCTGCCAACATGGACCACATCTCCAGACTAGAGGTCCTTGTGTAGACATGAGGAAGGGACCTGCAAATTGGGAGGTAGACACAGAAGATGAGTTACACATCAATGCAACATGCAGTGTACAACACAACAGCAATATGCACTAGGAATGTATACACAGTATTGACTACAGACTGCCCACATAGCTCATGGGAGTCCAACGTCACTGTGTAATTCACTGTCACTTGGGCACACCCTTTGCAAGCCCATGCAAACGGGAAGCAGGAGGGGTGTGTGTGACTCAAACCCAAGCATCTGAACCAAATACATTACAAGCCTGCATGTGCCCAGCCACAATGCAGCGTATGCCCACAGGAACCACGGAAGCCAACAAATCGTCCCAAAAAAATAGGGAATAAAATAAATAAAAATAAAAATAAAAAAAAATAAAAAATGGCCATTGAAGGGCCCAGGGGTGTTGGGGAGGCCACCCAGGAGGTCCGAAGACAGGATGCACACCAGAACCCACCTGCGTGGATCGTGGGAAAAAAAACACCTCTATGGGCTCATGGCCCACACGGCTACCCTATTGTGGGAGTATCACTGCTGTCGCTATTATCACCCTGTGCAGCTGCATCCGGAGGTGGTTGCACTATGGGAGGCAGCCCACGCAAGGCCCTAGTCTGCTCCTCCATGGCTGCAAGCATGCGTGTGTGGTAGGTCTGGTTCTGGAGGATGAGTGTACGGAGGTCCCCATGCAACAACTCACGGGATGCCCGGACCTCCGCCCTCGTTGCCTGCATCTCAGCTGAGAGCGTACGGGTGAGACGCTCCAGCTGCTGTTCTGTCCTTTGGTGTGTTGAAGCCTCAAGCTCAACAAGAGTCGTCCTGAGGTGAAGGAGCTCCTGCCTCAGGGCTTCCCTGTGGCCCTGGGACTCAATGGAGATGGCCTCCTGCAGAGTCGCCAGTGCCGCCCGCCTGACCCTGTTGGACCCCAACATGTCCTCCCTGTGTGACTGGCAGATGGAGTCGGTTGCCTGCTCTAGTCGCTCCATCAGCCTTTCAGGGGGGACAATGGAAGTGGCCACCCTATCCATGGCCTGAGCCATCATCTCGGATGATGCTGCCTGTTGGGTTGCCATACCGTAAATGGATTGCTCCCATGCGGTATTGCCAGGTGGCGTACGGCCACCACGTCGGCGGGCACCACACCTGTCTGGGGCAAGGCAAACTGCGCCTTGCTGTGCCGGCACTGCCTGAGGCTGCAGGACTGCATTCCCCCTCTGATCTGCTGGCCCAGGAACAGGATCAGATGTCGCGGAGTGTGACCCTGCATCCGTAACCACCAAAGGCGTAGCTGCCAACACTGACATCCCCATTGAGGGTTCTGACCCTGGTGCAGGTGGGTGAGACAGAACAGAATCCCTCCCTGGAACACTCACCTGCGACGGCACGTAGGTCTCATCCGAATCAACACCTGAGTACAGCTCGGGGGAGGTGCAGCCAGAGACACCCCTCGAGAGCAGGACCTGCAGCACTTGTGGGTTCTCACCCACCACCACACCACGTCCCTCACTGGTGGTTGGTCGGCCCTCGGACCCCTCCTGGGTCTGCACCATCTCCACAACCCCAGCAGTATCAGGTGCGTCTTCCCCTGCAAAGACATTAAAACAAAGAAATGGAAACAGGCATTAGCACTATGGCACACAATGAGGGCTGAGAAGCAAGAGAACCAGTACTTGTTTGACACATGTCCCACATGACTAAAATCCTCCCATGCATGCACCCTCACTGCGTATGAAGGGCAGGCAAATGGGACACCAAGATGGAAGATGAACACATTTTCTGCATGCTGCCTCGCAGTGGCATCACACATTGGCCTGTGATTGGCAGGTGAAACACACATGCCATCACACAGATGGCATGTCCCATTGCTATTGAGTGAAGATGGAGAGGAGGGCAGCACCTATTCATTCAGTCCAGTTCCCGCATGTAATAGCTTTTCTAATTCAAACAGGTCAGATTCTTCACCTGGAGCTGCCAGTCCGAAATGGTGCAATTGCACAGGGACATGTTTGTACAAATGATATCCAGGTAACAAAGTCACTCCACTTTACCATAGCCATGTCAGACATGTGACTAGAGGACTGCGACATGCCTAGTAATAGTGGTGGAATGCAAACAATCTGACTAAATGAACAGTGAAAAATCAAGCAACAATGTTGTGGCAAGGTGACACTTCAAGGGCAACTGGCGTGCAGTTGGGCTAGATGTCTACTGTTGGCAGAAGGGATACTGCTATGGCCAAATGCTGCTGCGCAGGATGTATTGCATGAAGCACATGGCTTACCCATATGACTCAGGCGCACACACTCTCCCCTGTCACACAAACAGAAGCCCTCACACACACCATGCACATGGATGACACACACATGCATGTGCACTCACCGGACAATGCCTCGTAATCAGCCAGATCTCCCACGCCTTGGATCTGTTCCTCCGTGACGTAGGTCCCAGCGACTGACTCATGTGGAGTGAGTTCCATGTCTACTACTGGAGACCCACCTCCAGTCACTAGAGTTGCGGCATGACTTGAGGCCAGCTTACTCTTTGCCCTGCGCTTTAGGTCATTCCAGCGCTTATAGCAATCATTGGCTGTGCGCCTCACGATTCCAAGGGCACTTACAATGTCCGCAACTGTCTGCCAGTGTGCCTGGCGTTGTGCAGGTGTGGTCTTGGATCCTGCAACAATGACCATCTCGTTGTCATGTGCGGACACATACTCGACAAGTGCATTCAGTTCGTCATCCGTGAAGCTGGGCTTCCTGGATGGGCCGGACTGTGTAGCCGTGTCTGGGGCATCAGCCTGTGCCGAACGAGCACTCTTCCTCTTCCGCTTGGAAGGTGGTGGTGATCCTGAGTGTCCTGCGCCGCTCTGGACACTAGGGGCAGGAGCCCTGGTGGACTCTGTATCAGGAGTGTGGGATTGCACACTCAGCATGGGAGTTGGTGCAGGCATTGGCTCTAGTGTGATGGTGTCAGGGGGAATGTCAGCAGCATGGACTAGGACCGACACTGTCTGGGCTGGGTGTGTGAGGGCTGGGGTGGATGGAGCCGCAGCTGCCCCTGCAGCCTCTCCGCCCTGCCTACTTGGTGCAGCAGATGATCTTGCTGCCCCAGATGCACGTGGCATGGTGACATCAACGTGCACCAGCGCACGTGTCATAGGCCTGCTGACCTGGAAGTCAGCCATGGAGTCAGCCAGGTCTGGTGCCACAATGGGCTGGTCCAACAAGGGCTGAGCATGGATGGTGTCAGCCACATCAGCCTCAACAGGAGGGGGGGGGATTATGGGTGCCCTTGACTGGTCCTTCACACATGGGGGGACAGGCTCACCCTGCAAGTAACGACCACGTCCCCTTCCGGATCCACCACGGCCACCACTTGTGGCTCTTCCACCTTTGCCACCCTTACGGAATCCTCGCCTCCCAGCCATGGCACTGATGTTAATGTGCGTATGGGAGTGGCTGTAGAATATTGTCCTGGGCAATTGGGGGTCAAAGGGGTTGGGTACCAGATGGTAATTGTACCCTAGTGCTCTTGCAAGGCTGATTGTAACCCCTGGGGAAAGATGACGGGTCACGCTACGCACAGGAGCCCCAAAAAAGGGAGATGACGTGCACGCAACCCCTCCTAGACCACGTGTGCAGAAAGAAAAACCTGCACTACGCTGTGGCACCCAGTAACACAAGAATGAACGTATGCGTGTCACACGCAGCCTAGAATGACCTCTGAAGGGGTAGGCTACACACGGGGCAAGCACAGATGTTAGATACGTGCGTGACTCACTGTCTGCCAGGTAAAAGAGCGTGAAAAAGGAGCGCGTTTGGTTGGCAACACCCCCGCCAAAAGAAGATTTGTACGCTGTCTGAGGAGACAGGACAACAGTAGAAGGGAACACTGTTTGAGGGAACAGGCCCAGGTAAACCAGTAAAAGAGAAAAAAGAGAAAAAGCTGTCAGAGGTAACAGGGAATACGAACTTGAAACGCCGTGAAGTAAATTGCGTGTGAAACGACAAGAAGTACAGAATTCACCCACTCGCTCTCCACGAAAAGCACGTACAAGGAAATGGTGTTCTACGCGTACCTTTTATACAGGCCCACACATCCAGCGTCACTTACGGGGCGTGTACGCGCTAGGGCCATTTCCACCAATTACACGCTTTGTCACTTCTGCGTGTAGGGCCATTTCCACCAATCACACGCGATTACACTCTGACGTGCAGTCTTTCCACGTGTGCTCTGTCATCACGTGCTGTGTGGGAAACACCCGTGCGGGTCACGTCACAGACGCGCTTACGCGCTGAGGGACTTTGGTCCAATAGAATCGCGTATGCGTGCTGACGCGCTTACGCGCTAAGGGCCTTTCCTCGGTTTTCACGCTGACGTGCAGGATTTTCACGTGCCAAATCACTCCGTACCAAGCTGGCCACAAATACCACGCTCCTGCCCGGAAGGCAGAACTACTGCCCCCCAGAGCCCCGAGCACGCTCCCACCTGCCATCTGCTGCTGCCTGACTGCCTGCTGCCCCTGCACTGCTGGGGGGTGGGGGTGGTGGTAGACATGAGTGGGGGCCTGGTGGAGGGTGCCCCTGCACTGCTGGGGGGTGGGGGTGGTGGGAGACATGAGTGGGGGCCTGGTGGAGGGTGCCCCTGGTGGCTTGGGGGTGGGGGTGGTGGGAGACATGGGTGGGGGCCTGGTGGAGGCTGCCCCTGCACTGCTGGGGGGTGGGGGTGCAGGGGGACATGAGCAGGTGGGCAGGGTAGTCCCCTGTTTTGTGGGCTGCCTGCTGGGGCCGTCGAGGGTGTACAGGGAACACCTGTGAGGACCCACCCAGCCTAATCGCGTGTGGAACTTCCCGCGCACCCCTGAAATACACGTACCCTGCTGAAATCGCGTATAAAACTTCCCGCGCACCCCTGAAATACACGCGCCCCGGCTATTCGCGTGTGGAACTTCCCGCGCACCCCTGAAATACACGCGCCCCAGCTATTTGCGTGTGGAACTTCCCGCGCACCCCTGAAATACAGGTACCCTGCTGAAATCACGTGTAAAACTTCCCGCGCACCCCTGAAATACGCGCGCCCCGGCTATTCGCGTGTGGAACTTCCCGCGCACCCCTGAAATACACGTACCCTGCTGAAATCGCGTGTAAAACTTCCAGCGCACCCCTGAAATACACGTACCCTGCTGAAATCGCGTGTAAAACTTCCCGCGCACCCCTGAAATACACGCGCCCAGGCTATTCGCGTGTGGAACTTCCCGCGCACCCCTGAAATACACGTACCCTGCTGAAATTGCGTGTAAAACTTCCCGCGCACCCCTGAAATACACGCGCCCCGGCTATTCGCGTGTGGAACTTCCCGCGCACCCCTGAAATACACGTACTCTGCTGAAATCGCGTGTAAAACTTCCCGCGCACCCCTGAAATACACGCACCCAGGCTATTCGCGTGTGGAACTTCCCGCGCACCCCTGAAATACACGTAGCACACTGGGAGACATGAGTGGGGGCCTGGTGGAGGGTGCCCCTGGATGGTGGGGGGTGGGGGTGGTGGGAGACATGAGTGGGGGCCTGGTGGAGGGTGCCCCTGGATGGTGGGGGTTGGGGGTGGTGGGAGACATGAGTGGGGGCCTGGTGGAGGCTGCCCCTGGTGGCTGGGGGGTGGGGGTGGTGGGAGACATGAGTGGGGGCCTGGTGGAGGCTGCCCCTGCACTGCTGGGGGGTGGGGGTGCAGGGGGACATGAGCAGGTGTGCAGGGTAGTCCCCTGTTTTGTGGGCTGCCTGCAGGGGCCGTCGAGGGTGTACAGGGAACACCTGTGCGGACCCACCCAGCCTAATCGCGTGTGGAACTTCCCGCGCACCCCTGAAATACACGCGCCCAGGCTATTCGCGTGTGGAACTTCCCGCGCACCCCTGAAATACACGCGCCCAGGCTATTTGCGTGTGGAACTTCCCGCGCACCCCTGAAATACACGCGCCCCGGCTATTCGCGTGTGGAACTTCCCGCGCACCCCTGAAATACACGTAGCACGCTGGGAGACATGAGTGGGGGCCTGGTGGAGGGTGCCCCTGGATGGTGGGGGGTGGGGGTGGTGGGAGACATGAGTGGGGGCCTGGTGGAGGGTGCCCCTGGATGGTGGGGGGTGGGGGTGGTGGGAGACATGAGTGGGGGCCTGGTGGAGGCTGCCCCTGGTGGCTGGGGGGTGGGGGTGGTGGGAGACATGAGTGGGGGCCTGGTGGAGGCTGCCCCTGCACTGCTGGGGGGTGGGGGTGCAGGGGGACATGAGCAGGTGTGCAGGGTAGTCCCCTGTTTTGTGGGCTGCCTGTAGGGGCCGTCGAGGGTGTACAGGGAACACCTGTGAGGACCCACCCAGCCTAATCGCGTGTGGAACTTCCCGCGCACCCCTGAAATACACGCGCCCAGGCTATTCGCGTGTGGAACTTCCCGCGCACCCCTGAAATACACGCGCCCCAGCTATTCGCGTGTGGAACTTCCTGCGCACCCCTGAAATACACGTACCCTGCTGAAATCGCGTGTAAAACTTCCTGCGCACCCCTGAAATACACGCGCCCAGGCTATTCGCGTGTGGAACTTCCCGCGCACCCCTGAAATACACGTACCCTGCTGAAATCGCGTGTAAAACTTCCCGCGCACCCCTGAAATACACGCGCCCAGGCTATTCGCGTGTGGAACTTCCCGGGCACCCCTGAAATACACGTACCCTGGCTAATCGCGTGTATAACTTCACGCGTACCCCTGATATGCACGTTACCCGCTTTGCGTTCCTTGTTTGGCAGCCCTGTAAACTGGTCCAGGGTTAGCGCAGCCCTTTGCGATGATTTAGCGATTTTGATGGCTTTTCCTTGCGCGAGGGCATTCTTGGGGGCGTTACTGGCGCTGCTGCAGGGTCGCTGCGATACTCTGCGCCACGGCTGGTTTGGGAGCCTAAAATCCATGAATACGCTGTGTGCGGAAATCGGTTTTAGCGCACGTGCCTGGCGCAGACAATCGCACCCGGACACTCTGCGCCAGCCGCTTGCGACACTTTTCTGCGAAATTCTATGAATTACCCTGACGGGATGTAAGCTTCAAAGCCTTTTACTATATTTGGCTTGCACTTAATGTGAATTTTTTATCACCCATCCTACAAGAAATATGCACTCCTATTCTGAAAGGGTAGCACTTTTTCGGATACCATATTTGACCGTTTAACAATAAGAAAGATGTGTATTCCGTGGAGGTATGAGCGTGAGATGATGATACAATTGAATTTCGTTTATTTGCTAACACATAATACCAAACTCTCAAAATGCATAATACATCTTCATTCCTCCCCCCCTCAACCCCCCCAAGCCTCATAATATTCAGGCTGCATTCTGCAACTGCAGATGCAGCAAGACAACACATCATTGTTTTCTTTAGACCTGTGAATCCTCCCATTCTTCTGGATTTACGGGTCTGGGAGCAGTGTTGCCACATGCCAGAAGGCAGGGACCTTTGGGGCAGAGGGGGTGGGGGCATTGCAGTCAGACCTGCAGACCATGCATGGTTATTGTGCTCACTGTGACACAGTCATGATTGCGTAGGTTTCCCAGAGAGATCCTGTGCCACAACATAACTGCCACACAGGGGTCAAGTCCTAAAAATCTAAGTGGGGGACTCATCAACAAACGCAATGGGATGTGACATCGCCAGAAATTAGCATATCAAGGTGAAATATGCACATTTCATTAAATTGGCTTTGTATAACCACCCAAATTGTACTGGACAAATGGCATTTGCCTTTCATAAAATCAACACACACACACACAGAACCAAGAGAGGATACTTTCTTCTAAAAGTGTTTTTGAAAGTTTCAAAAGGTGTGCATATTTTAAACTCCAAGAACCAATACAAATGTTTTTCTGGAACTTGCAGTACCGAAATGGGACTTTTCACTCTACGTTGTTTGTGATTTTTTGTCAGGTTATATAGTGCAGTTGTTAAGTGTCCGGTCTGCAAACCTGATGACTGTGGTTCCATCCCTGAGGTTGGCTTAAATACATACATTCAAAGAGGACATTCAATGTTTCTCATTTTAGCTGGGGGGACTGAGGCCACCCACTGAAGAAAGTGGGTGTACTCCGTCCCTAGCCTCCTCCCCCGCGTATACCCTCGACTTGAGCCTTGCTGCCACAGCACCAGAGGTGTAGCCAGGATTGCCTAACAAGTGGGGCCTGACATAATGTAACTGGGCCCACCGCAGGGACAATAAAGTACAGATTTTGTGTGGACTCATGCCCTACCCTGTCTACACCTCTGCACAGCACTTCCAGGCAAAACCATTTGTGAGGTTAAGAAGTTTGGACTCATAAATCAATTTGAGGGGGTGGGAGGAGTGGCGTGGCATGAAGGGGCTGGCCTGGTGCACAGTTTTCCCAGGAGATCATTAAGGTGTTCCTCCATCATGCTGAAGCCATCGAGGAGTCCTGTGCGTTTCCAGAGTTACTGCTGCCTGCTCACAGACAAACGCGGATCCAAATGGTGTGGTGCAGAAGGAGAATCCTGTGCAGAGAGTCCAGCTTGTGATAGGGGAAATGGCCAGCCTCTTCCTGCAGCATTTTGATATTAGGGCTAGTCCAGATTTCACTTGCTGCCCTAAATTCCCGACTTAATCACTGCAATGCACTAAGAGCTAGTCTCTCAGAACACTCAAAGGTTTCCTTCATGTAATCCAAAAAGTGGCCAGGGAAGTAAATGGATTCAATAAAACGAACCATGACACAGGAAGCCAAGAGCAGATCAAAGGTCATATCACTTTGTGAGTCTATACATGCTGTCAGTCCTTAACTCCATCATCTGCCACCGCATATCTGTGACTCACAGATGGACTTTGATCACATTTCTTCCACAGTCCGTTGTACAACCATTGTATTGTGCAAGGATCCACAAAGGTTATCCCTTCACTATATCACTAATCTCGGTGTGGCCACTTCGAGGGAACGCTCTTTGCTGAGTGGTCAGAAACCTTTGAAACATCATGTGGATGCCTGCCTAGAGCCAGAGCTATCTTATCTGATATCTAAAAGAACGCCACTTTTTAACCATTCATGTATTCTTCCCGTAATGTTACCAAGTCGTAAAGGCTGAGAAAGGTACATTCTCTAGCAAATATAGTTTCTCACTCACCTTTTAATGTGGGATAGTGCCAGTACATTGCCCTACTGAGTATTGCCCTGTATGTTTGTAAGACTCTTTAAGACTGGGGTGCAACAAATGCCCTGGACTCTGTTATATGTCTACACAATTTTCATGAATACAACGTTGGAAAAGAGGCAATGTAAAATAGCAATTTGAACAATTTCATCATCATATACTCCAGTATACATACATTGCAGACAACATGTTCAAATCATATATCTAGATGTGGTTCTCCATGTATGTGTTCTCGGGCATAGTAACACACCCCACCTCACTCATGATGCTCAGCAAGTCAGAAACATGTATTCTGCTTACTCTTGTTCAGAGGAGACTAATCTATAATTTCAGTGTTGAACTATTTTTGTGGACGGTGCCAAACTGATACGCAAATGGATATGTCTCCTCTGAGAAAACACAGCGAGCTGAAACATGATTGTAGATACTCGTGAAGTGATATCATCCAATCGAAGGGATACGTTTGAATTGTTCATTCTCGGTAGAGTGGGTCTCATTTTTGTGGCATATTTTCAAAGGTAGCCAAAAGCATTTGTTATTTGTAACTTCATACAAACAGATGGTGTAGCATAATTCCTCTGCCTTCCCCACTTCTGCTACCGCAAAGCAGTAATTTGCAGATCTAGCCTCAACCTGGAAGCACGTAATGCTATGGACAGGGTTAACATAGCATCTCCGTAGCCTCTCTTGGCTAGTCACTGGAAGTAACAGAATTACATCACTTTCATATTAACTGTGCCCCTCATGGTTCCTTACTGAGATATTTTAATCTTTGGCACCAATAAATGTGGGTGTACTAACCTGATGTCCTTTCTAGGTAGAGCTCCAGTGGCACTAGAAAAGTGTTGAATTTCTGCTACCAGTAAGGAGGTGGAGTGAGGCTAGTGTAAATGTTTTTATCCGTCCTTTACCAAAAAGGACCTGCTAAAGTAAATCTGACAAAGGACTTGGAGACTTTTTAGAACTTAGAAAGACCTATTATGCAAGTTGTTTTTCTGCTCTCGACCTGAAACGAGGTACTGTCGATCAATAAATGTCCCTTTTTTCCATGTAGGCCCTAAAGACTGGTTGGGTCACTTTGCATCTTTTTTCATCCAAAGACATATCCTTTTTGTGGTTAACAATGTGTCTATCACTCCTGTATTTATCCTAAGTGCTGCATTCTTCTGTTGCATCATCTTAACATGGCTGGGTTTTGTGCTGTTTTCTACATTGTTCTATTGAAAATTGTGTGTTTGATTTAAAGTATATCTGCTTTTATAGAGCCATGGTTGGACATTTCCCTTTGTTTTGGACTGTGTCAATGTGTTTGCGTCATTGCTGGATCGCATTTGGGCCCCCTCTTAGGAGCATAGCCTTGCCTCCCTTGTTGCCATGGGGGGGAGGATGTGGGGGGGTGGCTCTTGGCACCCTGTTTTACCTTTATGATTGTGGCTTTTGGTTTGTAGAAGTGTGAGGGATGAGTGGGCATTTCCGCCCCAACTCATCATTGTACTCCTGCAAATCAGAATCCAATTCGTCACAGCTTCAGATCAGGTTACTCATGCAGCGGGGCACAGGTACCCACTATGCATTTGGCATGGAGCTTATGAAAGAGGAATCTGATCAGCAGATTGCCCTTTTGGAGATTGCCCTTTTGGAGGTACATCATTTTATTAATTGATCAAAAAAGCCAGAAATGTTACAGCCTAGCCACATAGCAATTCCTTACACTGGGTCTCTAGGCAATGCTCTATATGAACTGGTAAAGTGCCTGCTTACTCTTTTTCCACAAACTCCTCATCTACACACAGTATACAAACTAATTCAAGAGAAGGCAACAGTAGTTCTCTTAGCGCCCATGTGGGCCCGGCATGTGTGGTACCCACACCTACTATCCAGGGCAGTAGAGCTACCCTCTAATTACATCAAACATGCAGTCTGCTGACAGCACAATCTCCAGCTAACACATCCAAAACCTATTTGCAGGCCCGTAATTAGCGCCTTCCCCATTCCCATTGAGCCCTATGGGGACTCAAATGGGAATGGGGAATGGCATTTGGAATGGGGATTTACCGGGTCCGCCAAGGGCGGAATGTCCCGGTAAGTCCCCACTCCACCAGACCAGACCCAGACAGGATTTTGGAGGCAGCCATGGCACTAAAAGCGCCATGGCTACCTCCAAAGTCGTAATGAGGGCCAATGCCTTTTTTCCTAAATTCTGAAACTCCCGCGAATAAGCCTTGTCCTGTAGTTGCCAGGACTGCCATGGGAGATTAGTGAGCTCTGACAAGGCCCCAGCCTCGGCTAGCACTGGACAGTTTAGAGCCCTGGTGCCAGTGTTTAAAGCTTTCATGGAAGAGGAAAGCATGTATCCACCTGTAACACATTTACCACTAGGCTGGGATCTTAATACCATGCTGTATAGGCTAACGGGCTCCCCTTTTGGACCCAGGATCTCCCTTAGGTTACTCACTTTCTTTCTAGTGCCCATCATATGTATTTGAACAGTAAATATACTTAAACTTTCAGTTGTTGATCCCTTTGCAGTTATTCATAAGAAAAAGGTTGTTTTCAGTACTCTTTTGCCTTTCCCCCAACCCCCTTCTCACCGAGAAGTTCCATGTCAAACCCTCCATTGAACGCCTGACATTCTTTCCCAATCCTTTTCCACCAGGAGAAAGTGCTCTACACTCAGTGGGCCTCATTACGACCCGGGCGGTAAGGGAATACCGGTACCAGTAAGGGCACTGGTGCCAGTAATCCCTTACCGCCCTATTCCGAGGTCCCTTTGCGGGTCCTCCTTTAACGCCTGGTTTTACTAGGCATTAGGACAGGACCCGCAAAGGGACTTTGGAGCTATTAACGGTACTACAATTAGCAGTACCGTTATTAGCGCCTGCCCCATTCCCATTGAGCCCTATGGGGGCTCAAATGGGAATGGGGAAGGGCCATGGTGAATGGGGAATTACCGCCCCCGCCAACCTTGGAATGGGGCGGTAATTGCTCCATTCACCATGGCGGAATCGGTAAGGTTTTGGAGGCAACCATGGCGCCATGGTTACCGCCTGGGTCGTAATGAGGCCCAGTGGATAGTTTTTACATAACCAGCGCAAAGTCCCTGGGTAAAAGCAGTCCGTTCTTTGCCTTTCTACACAGGCCAGGAGGATAACCTTTAGCCAGGCCAGTATACACGCCTGTGTGTGCATTGTATACAGAATGTTACCATTTAGCACACAAAGCTCATTCCATTAGAGGTACGGGGCCCACATTAGCTTTCATTGCAAATGTTCTCTTGCTGCCATGCAACAGCCACTTAGTTCATACCTTTACAAAACAGTCTTGTAGACACACAAATCAAGAGTGGTTTCACAGGTGGGTCAAGCTATTTTAAAAACACATCATTCATTTCCACCCCCAGCCATCTCCCGGAGCTTCTTGTCAGACTATAAGCGCTCTATAAATCAATCAATCAATCAATGTCGAGGGGAACACAGGGCACGGATAGCGCTACAGTAAAGGCTACAAAACAGCCTGTAATACTCACAAGCAGCCACTAGATGTCTGCCTACGCAAAGCCTGCGGACTACAAGCCACAAAGTCTGGTAAGTAACATCGGCCATACAAATTTGGGTTAACCTATGTTTTTTAGGCAATGAGTCCTCTCCAGGTTTATTACCTTAATGAATATTCTGGCGGCATCCTAGCCCTTAACTACTAATTCGTCAAAGTAACAAAGGAATTCCTCAACTTCATTTTAAACTGTTGGTTTTGGTTGCAGAGAGTCACAATTCAATGATCTTGCTTCTGACTGGCGAGGCAGGACCCAGGAGTACGTCTCTTGCTTTATCGTGGGAAGAGGAATTTCTTTCGACCCATGCATGTTTCTTTATAGTGTTTTTGTGGCATGACATTTCTTCCTGTCTGTGTTGGTTTGGGTTATCTTTCAGATTCCTCCATTCTCTCCTGGAAGCTAGCTATCCAGTATCTGCTTTCTATGTGTGCCTGGGCTGGCACCAAGCGGCAGTGGACTGGGTGCCCAAATATGACATGGAAATGTTCTGAGGTGCCCTATATTGGAGGGCTGCAAAACTCTTATGAGGGGCTATTGGTGCTCCCCCCTTAATAAAATTGAATATTTGTCAAAAGGGTGCATTTAGTAATAGAGACAGAAACTATGGGTGCACAACTTGCATTCTATGTCAAGACAGAGGCGAGCATTATGCTTCATCTTTCATTTATTCCTGTGTCCAGCAGTTTCAACAATAAACCCACTTTTTCTAACTTCCCCTTTGGGAAAAACTATGTATTATTTTTTTATTTTTCCAACCAACAAAATGACTTTTCCCTTTGTTCCAGGCCCCACTGTAGTACCAGTGTCCTGTCCACGTGGTCTTAGTCCTTCCACTTCCTGTTCTCTCCCTCTTCTTTTCCTGCTCTCCATGCAGATAAGTAGGATTAATTCTTGGCTGCGTAATGCATGCTTATATTGACCGTAATAATGAAAGTTAGATGGCTAATTACGATATTATAGAAGCGTGCACATCAGACGAAGAGAATAATCTTAGTTAGGAGCGTGTGACAGAATTTCAATAACTGTAATATTAGTTTTCATTTCGTAGATGGCGGCCCATGCCGCATTCATAGCACACTTGGGGATCGCTGCCCTCCTCTCACACACTGAGAACGGCCCCCTCCCTTGGGGAGGAGAAGTTCAACTTGCATGGTCAGCGCAAGTCTCCGATTGCAGCCCCCACCTTTGTAAGGGGCGGAGACAGGCTCGCGTGAGCCCAAGGACATGCTACAGCCCAAGGACACGCTACAGCAGCGCGACAGAGCGAAAGGCTCATTGGAAGGAGAGGAGCCCTCCTTTGGAAAGAAGGGGCTTCCTCACAGCAAACAGAGAGAAAGCTTGCTGTAGGATTTCAATACACACGCTTCACACCGGAGGAGATATCATTACGGAAAATACTGATAAAGTGTGCCTCGCACCCGCGGAGCGAGTATAGAGCACCACAATCTTTGAAATCAAAGGAAAGAACCCCAGATCTCACACCAGAGACAGACTGAGTACTAGTGAATACAAGAACACTATCCAGAAGCCTGCTGAGCAGGACAGAAGGTACTGCCTCAAAGCTAAAACATACAGTGAGACAGTGGACGTGCCACTACATCCCAACAGGTATTTAAAGGCACATCACAGCACAGAAAAAATGTCAGAAATTGAGTGGAGCGAGGAGGAGCAAGAGGCAGCCTATTCTGAGGATCTAGCCTATAGCTTCAAGGAAGTGCTGGGAGACTCAATGATAGATGCAGTGGCTCAATGGGTGAGACCCCTACAAGAAAGGCTAGAAACCATTGAAACATATCTGAGCCAGAAAGAAGCAAGCACCATACCCAAAGTGAGCAGGTCCACAATTGTCACACCAGAGGACCCACAGGGGTTTAAGAAGACCCAGAAGAGAAACAACTCTTCTGACCCCCCCAGGTCACCCAGACGGAGCAGATCCGAAGGCCCCTGAGGCTACCGACGCAGTCATAAGACTGCGAGACGCGTTCATGCAGAAGTCAGAAGTGCTGAGCCTCATGACCCCCTACCCAGGGAAAGAAAATATTGCCAATGAAGCGTGAGACTCAAAAGAGGATCCCGCAGGAACCCCACGATCCTCACAGGAGGAAAACAATAAGGGGGGTGACGAGGAAGTGCAGCCGTCACCTAGGAAAAAGTTGAGGAAACTCAACAATCAGAGGACAAAGAGGGAATCCCGGACATGTACTAGCCAGAGGTTGCCATCACCCAGTGTCACAAAATACATGACCCACAGATTACGTAAAGCCCTAGAGAAAGAAGCAAAACAGAGAATGTGGGCAGAATTCCCTAAACCAGAACTACCAGGGAAGTTGGCAGAAGCACTGGAGCTCGATCCGAAGATGCTGGCCTTTGTTTCGAAGACCGCCAGAGATCCCAGAAAAGGGATAGACAGATCCTGGAGAAGTTGCCAGGAAAAAGTGCTTGATTTAGCAGGTCTACTTGCAAAGATAATGGACTTAGCGGAACAAGCAAAAGATACTGGGAAAGAGGTGGACCCAGAGGTTCTCGCAAACTGGGCTCAAAGGGCAGTATGCCTCCTGGGCAACGCTAATTGCGTCATTTCTTCAGAACACAGAAGAGGACTGCTCTTGAAAATAGATCTGAAGTTAGGAGATATGGCATCTTACGAAGCAGGCGAAGCTGCTCAAGGACTACTATTTGGAGAAACATTTGGAAAGGAAATGGGGAGGTTTGTGGGCACCTACACCTCCTTGGAGAAAGCCCAAGCATCAATAAAGAAAACATTTCCCGAAAGGGTTTTCACCGGGACCGGTCGGTTATATTGGGCAGAAAGACGCCTTTTTCCCCTGAGAGGACGCTTTCTGAGAGGAAGGCAAAACAGAGGACAGGGAAGAGGCCAAGGCTTCCCCACAGATGGGACAGAACTCTTATCCACCAGTGTGGGGGGAACGTTGCAATTCTGGGAGAACTGGCGCGCACTTTCCAGCGATGCCTGGGTATTGCAGACAGTCAATGGGCTGCAGCTAGAATTTTCACCCATGCAACCCCACCCACCCGTGGTCCTTGCACTCAGCGCAGATATGGGGGGAGATCTTAAATGCAGAGCTGCGAAGCTTAGCACTCAAAAGGGCGATAGAGCCTTGCACTACAACGCCGGAGTTTATAAGCAAGATGCTCCTGGTAAACAGGAAGGACAAAGTGAGGCCCGTAATAAATTTGAGAGACATGAACAGCTGGGTGATGTACCACCATTTCAAGATGGAGGGAATCCACCAACTCAGAGATACCCTCAGACAAGTCGACTGGCATACGAGAATCGATCTGAAAGACGCGCTTCTCACAATACCAGTCCAAGAGGAATATCGCCCATTTATAGCCTTCGAATGGGGCGGGCAATTTTGGCAATTTGCGACAATGCCATTTGGATTAGCCTCAGCTCCATGTGCATTGACGAAACTGATGAGGCTGATAGCAGCGGCAATCAGAGGGAAAGGGATACGAATGATAATATATCTGGACGACATCCTGCTGATGGCAAGGAGCAGAGAAACGCTCCGATACCAGATGAACTGGGTAGCAGACCTCCTGATGTCCCTAGGGTTTCTTGTGAATGGAGAAAAATCAGAAGTGATACCATTGAGAAGAATACAATTCCTAGGGTTCGTCATGACACCGAGAAGGCTACACTGAAATTGCCGGCAAGGAAGATAAGAGATATAAAGGGAGAAATAAGAAATTGCCTCAGCAGAAGCGTAATCTCTCTGCGGACCATAGCAAGAGTAGTGGGTATGATAGCAGCGTCAATCAAAGCGATATTTCCAAGGCCTCTACACAATTGAAGATAAAGCATTTACAACAAGGTCTGCAATACCATCAGCTGGTGCCCCTAGATGACTTGAGATCGGAATTCGAATGGTGGCTTCAGAATATGGAAGCCTGGAACGGGAAACCCATATCGGCCCGACTTGGTGATAGAATCAGATGCCAGCAGGGCAGGCTGGGGAGCTCGCTGCGGAGAGCTAGAGACAGTG
Organism: Ambystoma mexicanum; assembly: GCF_040938575.1. NCBI lineage: Eukaryota > Metazoa > Chordata > Amphibia > Caudata > Ambystomatidae > Ambystoma > Ambystoma mexicanum. Next base: position 338,162,852 of record NC_090927.1, read on the forward strand.
GGCAAGTGGAGTTCAGAGGAGCTCAAGTTACACATCAATGGTCTAGAACTACTAGCCGGGTGATTTGCGATCAAGACAAAGTGAATTCTTGTATCCTGCTGAAAATGGACAACATTTCTTCAGTCAGATACATCAATCATTATTAGCCGAACTAGCCAAAGACTTCTGGCACTCTTGCCTAGAGTCAGGGACCTCAGTAGTAGCAGAATATCTCCCAGGTTTGCTCAATGTAGTAGCTGACTGGAACTCCAGATATCTAGCAGACTCAAGCGATTGGATGCTAGACAGGACTATCTTTCCACAGATAGAGGAGCTTTTGGGTCCAGTGCACACAGATTTGTTTGAGTCCAGACTGAACGCGCAAAAGAGCAGGTACTTCAGGTGGAGACTAGACCTGATGGCGGCAGGAGTGGATGCTTTTCTCCAAGACTAAAGACGAGAGCCACACTACACCTTTCCGCCATTTGTTATGATGAACAGGTTGCTAATGAAAGTTTGCAGAGAGAGAATGACAATGATAGTGGTGGAAGTCGCAAGTATGGTTCCAGATGTTGATGGAATTAGTGACCGATCACCCGAGAGTACTGCCCTCAGGAGCCAACCTTCTCACGGACCCAGCTGATGGTGTGCAGGACAGCAGGATAAGCTGGAAATTCCCTGGAATTCTGGTGCATGCTGCTCATCTCATCACAGAGTCCAGGGTGCCATCGACTAGAAGGATCTACGACGCAGCTTGGAGTAGATGGTCACAATGGTGTAAAGGGAGAAATCTTAATCCCGTTTCCGCCCCCTAGTAGAAAAGTTTAACTTCTTAGCAGAGCTACTCCAAGACGGGAAAGCATACAGAACAATTGGAGTATACAGATCAGAAGGTCACGTACCCATAGAGGGATTGCCCATAGGGGAGAACATAGCGGTTGTGCAACTCCTCAAAGGAATAAGATTTGGGTAGCCACCAGAGCCAAAATACGACACCTTATGGGACGTTTCGGTAGTTCTGAGACTATTAGCCAGCTGGCCAGGGAACAGGTACCTTTTGCTAAAGCAGCTGTCAGGGAAACTGGCGATGCTTTGGTGCCTAGTGTCATGTAGGAGAGTGGCAGATGTCAGAGCTGTAGATGTGAATAGGAAAGTGTATGATCCAGAAGGTGTAATCTTTACACTTATTAGAAGAACTAAGACAGATTTGGTGATGATAGTGTACCCCTACCTGCAGGAACACCCCAAGTGGTGCGTGGCAGCCTGTATAAAAGAATATGAGTTTAGGACCGCAGAGATGAGGTCGATAGGGACGACTTAATTACTTATAGCGCATAGGAAACCCCACAAAGCAGTGGCAATGGCCACTATAGCTAGATGGGTGATGGAAGTGATGCAAGAAGCAGGAATAGACATGGCTAAGTTTGGAGTGCATTCAGTGAGGGGCGCAATGGCTTCAAAGGCGCTAGCACAGGGTGCAATGTTGCAAGATATTGCAACAGTGATACTACTTTTTGGGCTAGTGATACTACTTTTAAAACATTCTATTTTAAACCTGTACAGTCAGTAGCAGCGACAGAGACGATAAGCTTTGAACAAGCATATGCTCGCCTCCGTCTTGACATAGAATGAAGATTACCCCTGCTAATAGCGCAGGGAGTCTTAAAGACAAGGAGGTGAGCATTACTTTCCTGCTCTAGATACACGGGAGAGTTACTGTTAATACATAATAATGTGTTTAAGATTAATTTTCTCCCAGGATAGGGTGAGTATTCGCCTCCCTTATATGCTATTTTATGTCCTCCCATTAGGAGTTGACCAGAAGAACAGCTGAGCCAAGTTGGGTAACAGGAGCTGTTTGAGAGCAAGGCCGCCAGTTTAATGCGGAAGAGGCACAGGACAGTAGAGAGAACAGAGACTATGTTGGGACTAGTTCAAGAGTTCAGTTTAAGTTGGAGTGCATTTGAGAGCATTCAAGAAGCGTGAGAGAACAGGAAGTGGAAGGACTAAGACCACGTGGACAGGACACTCTACAGTGGGGCCTGTAAAATGTAGTTTTTTTGGTTGGAAAAATAAAAAAAAATGTTTTTCCCAAAGGGGAAGTTACAAAAAGTTTGTTTATTGTTGAAACTGCTGGAGACAGGAATAAATGAATGATGAAGCATAATGCTTGCCTCCTTGTCTTTAATAGAATCCAGACTACCTGCGCTATTAGCAGGGGTAATCTTCATTCTCAATCAATCATACCCACCCCAAGTATTTTAGGGAAACTGGTGAATGTTACAGGACCAGAAAACGACTACTGTTATGTCCTTAGGTACTGTATGAGGTGCTTATCTGGAGGGTGTGGGGAATATAAGACCACCTTCCTGATATGTCCTGTTGTACTTGCAGCTGTTGCTGTAGTCTCTCAAAGAAAGCCAGGTGGAATTGGGCCATGGAAGGTTAAAACTGTACCCAATGTTGAGAAATTAAAGTACTCCGTCCTTTCACGTTTCATTCGGAAATTGTGGGTGGACCCATGAAAGAATGGTGAGCTCACACTAGAGAATTGTTAGGGGTGAGTGTTAGGTGTTCTTTAATGTATACATATGGTTCAATAAAGTTGTACATATTGTATATAGGCAATCACCATTTATTGTAATTTTATCTTTTGCATATGAGTACACCTGAGGGAGCCCCTTGCAACATGAGGCGTGGTTTTACTAGACTGAGCTCCTACTCTCATTTCTTCACTCTGTGTATCTTTACACCTGGAGGAGCCCCACGTTATATGAGGCATGGCTCTGCCAGATTATGTTCCCTAGAACCACCTGTATGCTATAAACCGTATGCATGGTCTTGCATTATGTAGAATATCACCTTGCACTTACCGTAACTAGTGCATAGGGTGGCCTGAGGGTTTTGTGCACTGCTATAAATGTAAAAAAAAAAAAAAAAAAGAAAAGTTAAAAAAATAAACAGGCAATTGTTTGGGTTTAAAGTTGTGTTGAAAATATTAGATCAAAAAAGTGGTCTGCAGTGGTGACACATTATTCTATTTCTAGTGTGGAGGCATGGTACTTTCTTCCTTCGCTACTGGCTAAGGTACAAGAGCTCATTCACATGTGGAACATGGAGCGGATAAGTGGATTGAAAAAATGGTCTGCAGTTGTGACGTTTTTTTTCTATTTCTATTGTGTGGAGGCATGGCACCATCTTCTTTCACTGCTGGCTAAGATAAAAGAGCTCATTCACAAACAGAGTGGATAAGTGGATCGAAAAAGTGGTCTGCAGTGATGACATTTTTTTCTATTTCTATTGTGTGGAGGCAAGCACCCTCTTCCTTCACTACTGGCTAAGATACAAGAGCTCATTCACACAAGCACACGGAGTGGATAAGTGGATTGAAAAAGTGGTTTGCGGTGGTGAATTTTTTCAATTTCTATTGTGTGGAGGCATACACCTGCTTCCTTCACTGCTGGCTAAGGTACAAGAGCTTGTTCACATGTGGAACGTGGACCCGATAAGTGGATGGACAAAGTGGTCTGCAGTGGTCAGCCCGGAACAGCATGTAGGAGCAGTTGGTCTGCAGATGATCAGAAATGCTTAAACTTTGTGGGCTGGGAAGAAAGAGAAGGGCTAAAGTCATCGCACTGCTTCAAGCTTTAATCAGGTTACTGTTGGGCAGCAAGCGAGAGGGGAAAACAAATTCAAAACCTATTCTCTTTAACGCTGGGTGGTTACAGGCTCAAAATCTAGTTGCTGTGTATCTGCGCCCCAGTGCTTTAGAAGACAGGACACCTGGAGTGGTCCCCAGATAGGTGACTGCATACGGTGGCCTAAGCCTAGACTCTTTTAACCGTGACTACACATACTTTCTCACAGTGACTGTAGAGCCTGGAATCTTTGAGCTATGACTGCTCAGATTTTCTCATGGTGACTGTGGAGCCTGGTCTCCTTGAGCCGCGACTGCTCACACTTTTTCACAGTGACTGGACTGCGGAGCATGGTCTCTTTAAGCCGTGATCGCTCATACCTTCTCACAGTGACTGTGGAGCTTGGTCTCTTTGAACCCTGATTGCTTATATTTGTTCACGGTGACTGGGGAGCCTGGACTCTTTGAGCCATGATTGCTTATATTTGCTTACATTGACTGTAGAGCAAAGTCTCTCTGAGCCGTGTTGGTGATCCCTTGCTTTGTTTGGTTCTGTTTTTTCACATAAGGAGCAGGTACAATTTGGTGAGGCGAGCCTACCCGCACTCTTTTCGGTAGGGTGCACATGGAGTGTAGATTCATTGAGTAGTGAGCGCAAATTAACATCCAAGAAAAAAGAGCGCTATCATTTTTAATTGGTGGGGTCGGAAGTTTTGACTGATGATGTACAATTTGCGCACTGGGGGGACTCCCTACTAATTGAATTCCTATTTCTGATGCAGAGATGTTAGTGGCAATCAATTTACCTTAGCATGTTCGCCTATGGAGGGAGAAGAATCAGCGGGCCCACAGACAGACACTAACCCATTACCTACCCCTCCAAGGAGGAGAACTCAAAAAGTGGACAAACAACAAATTAATATGATTACATCTTTTTTCTCCCCTATAGGGAAACAACTGAGTGTTCTGGAAAGGCCCACACCCTCCCTAAGTACTATTGAGGGGGTTAGGGGGCTTCGGGGAAAGGGGAACCATACTGGAATTATGACAAGTGGGCAAACCTCTTTACAGGAGGTACACTGCCAGAGTACAAACAGGCCCATAAACAGCAAAATCAACCATAGAGAATCCATTGATCTTTCCATGGACAACACCTCCTCCAGATTTAAGCTTATCAGAAAATATGTCACCAACAAGTATGCACCATCTATCCAGAATGGAGTTCTTTTTATCTTTATCAGCTGTTAAGTGGCTTCACTTCAACACCTCAGCTAAGTCAATGCCTAGTCTGGGATGCTGAGGGAAACCCTTATTGATATATTTTTAGGTCCAGTTCATGTACTCTGGATGACAACCCTTATATAACACCCCTCTCTTACAATCCCCCTGACCCCACTGAGCCAAGAAGTAGGTCTGTTTTGCAAATTTAAAAGGTTTATTTGAGAAATATAACAATATATATCTATCACACTTTTATAATAATTTAATATTGGATATCACACTTAACGTATGACAGTGATCAACAATGGATAATGTTCTACTGGTAAACTGATTGGGTTACTTAGAAGTAGTATAGAGGATGAGGACAAACGGTTCCAGAGATACAGACGATTTAATAAAGGTAGTTTTTTGGATTTAAAGTAAACTCAAAATGACAGGTGACAGCTTGCAGCTGCAGAATTGACAGGTGACAGTTGTGCAGCTTTAAAAATGACAGATGACACGATTTCTAGGAGGCTGTTCTAATTAGGTTAAAATAGTTTGGATTAGATTATTTTAACTAAGAGATTGGGTTCTGCACAGTTCTGGCAGATACTCACTCCTAATTTTGAAATGAATGGGCCTCGTCACGGATCTGGTCAACACGTCCAGCGACGGTTCTCTCTGCTCGGCGGGTCAATCAGGCACCGGTTCTGCTCACAGCGATCCAGATCTCTGGTTCTGCTCACAGCGGTCTGGGTCTGGTCTGCGGTTCCGGCAAAAGTTCTTGGCAGAGAATTCAAACAGCTCGCCCGGCTGTTGAATAGTTTGGTTAGATTTGCTGGATTCTGAAGGCCTGCTGAGAATACTTTTGCTTGCAGTGGGCCTTCTTGGTTCAAATTTCTGTAGTCTCTGTTTAGCTTGGAAGTCTAAGTGTTGGATCTCTGGATGTGAAGTCGTCGGTCAGCACGCTCCGCAGCAAACGGAATTGAATGTCTCTACCTGTCCCAGCAGTCTCTTTTTATGTGTTTTGGAAGTGGGTGTGTGCGTGGCATAACTGAGCCTGCCCCTCTCTACTTGTCATTGGCCCAATTCTCCCCTCTCCCATGATTGGGGGAAGGAAATGGATTGTCATCATGATGAGGTCTGTTTATGGGTCAGAGGATCTTCCACTGGTCAATTTGCCCACAAATCTATATTTGATTCAAATACATATTTCCCAGATACACAGTTGTTTGACATCACATACACACATCATATAGTACTAAAGATAGTCCCTGTCCCGACTCTGGCATTTCTAGGAGCTTGCATTCAAAAATGGCAACTTATTTTCGATTTTAGTGGGTTTTGCAACATAGGATTTTCATCAAAAATTATACAAAGGTACATTTCCCTTCCACATATATCCCAGTAACTTTCCATGTCTCTAGCTTAAATACAGTGTCTACAATATTCATATTTAGCGGGGTTTTGCCCCAGAACATGGTACAAATTGGAGTTTGGACTCAAATCGTGAGGGCATTTTCCATACTAAGACTCTCAAAGTTGTACATTCCTGTCATTTGGTTACAATAAGTTATAACTGTTTCTATAAAATATATATTTGTTGCAATTCAACTCCCCAAAGTGTTTGGGTCCGCCTCCAGAAGTCTGGGTGGGTCAGTGATCACATGTCTCTCCTTGCTGGCAGAGGGCTGTTGACAGAAAACACTCAAAATTAACATACCCCATTCAACTGAAAGGGGCTATTGTCTCTCTCCTCCAGGCTGAAGGGGAAACCCCCTCCCTCTCACTCAGAAGGGCCATGTGATATCCTGCCTCCTGTTGTGAGTGTCTGGGGTGTTAAGAGTTCTCAGCCTCTTGGCCTCTGGGAACAGCAGGTGGCGAAGATTTTCAATTAACCAACAAGCTTTGAAGTCCCTGCCCCTCTTGCAACTCCTAAATACAGTTTCCCTGTCAGAGTTTAGACCGCTATCGCCGCCTTGGGGAATTTGTCGGTACTGCACCCATTTTTGAGTTGTCTTGAATTACTGCATTCAATAGAGTGGTCTTTTGCTTGATAGTATAGGACCCTTGCTTAACATTGTTTTGATGACATCCTTACAGTAGAGTGGTGATGTGGAACCCCCCACAAGAAGGTTGTATCTTTAGAGTGGTCTTGTGCCAACTGCGCAGTTCTCCTGGATTCTGGCGTGAATGTGGGCGGCGACAGCTCATCCACATATCCACCCAGTCTATTGATTTAGTTTGTTCTGGGATAGAATAATGGGCGGCGACAGCTCATCCCCACATCTACCCAGTCTAAGGATTCAACATTGGTCAAAACCCTTGACAAAACCCCCCGCCCGACTGCGCTTTGATTCGAGTCGAGGGGAAGTCGGGTGCCAAGGATGTTTTGAGCCCTGTGCTGGTATGTCCGCATTATGTTCTTCCAATTCTGTAGATGGCACAGTTCAGCATCTTTTCCTCCACCCATTTGGATCGATCGTTTCTCCTCGCCGGTCCTGATGGGAATATTGGGCGGTACCCCGGGCCCCTCGGGTCTCTGCTCCCGGTCCCCGGTCGTCCTCCTTGGCCAGTCTCCATGGTTTCCTCTCTCCTAGGATGATAAAGCAAAAGCGGCAATACACATTCCTAGACATTTTTCCACCACTATTAATGGTGTGGCGAACATGTACATTCTATACATCCGAATACATTTTGCAGTCTGATTTTACAAAACAATATATAACAGGGAACATTTGCATTACGTTACTATATTTTTGATATGTGGAATATTTTAGAGTTTGAACTGACTTACTCTGGAGCGGCCCCCTCTGGTATTGCAGAGTACTCCTCCAGTTGCTGCAGGGTGTGCCTGGGATGGCAACACTTTAGCTGATTTATATGTACCCACTTGTCTTCCCCCTCTGCCGAACTACCTTTGGGGATGCGGATCTTATACGCTACAGGGGAGATCTTGTCTATAATTTCAAACGGTCCCTTCCATGTAGGCAAACATTTTCGCTGTTTGGCCTGGTTCCTTTAGAAATTGTATAGATAGACCTGGTCCCCCACAGTATATTCCTTCCTGGTGGTCTTCAGGTCGTAGTGGGTTTTCATGCTATCAGCTGATCTTTCTAGATTCCGCTGAGCATAGGTAAAAGCATGTTGGAGGTGTTTCCTTAAATTCTCCACATACTCATGAGTTGTGGAGGCATTTATCAACATCTTCTCTTGGGTCCTGTAGAGCAAATGCTGCGGAAGCACCATCTTGCGTCCGGTCATCAACTCAAATGGTGACATTTTAGTTGCAGATGAAGGGGTAGATCTGATGGCCATTAGGACCAGAGGTAATCGGATATCCCAACTTGGCCCAGAATCTGCCACAAACTTTTTTAATATGCTCACAATGGTTTGGTTGTATCTCTCCACTGCTCCAGTAGAGGCTGGCCTGTAAGCAATGTGTAGCTTCCTTTTAACCCCCAGTATCTCCCACATCTTTGTCATTACTTCACTGGTGAAGTGGCTACCTCTGTCTGACTCAATCCTTTGTGGTAGACCAAACCGAGAGAAGATGTGGTTAATCATCAGGACAGCTGCTGTTTCTTCCTTGCAGTTTGGGGCCGGGAGACATTCCACCCACTTGGTAAACAAGCATGTAACGGTCAACATGTACTTGTTTCCTCTAGACGAGCGAATTACAGGGCCTACAAAGTCGATTTGCAAATCTGACCATGGCAGTGTCATCCCCTCTTTTGGAGAGGCGCACAGTGTGTGAGGGATGATGGGTGAAATTGTGCACACACAAGGCACCCCTTCAAGTATTGGTCGAGGTCCTGCCCCATGTGTGGCCAGTATGCAACCTCTCTTAAGATTTCCAGTGTTGTGTGAAACCCCCTATGACCGGCAGTGGCCGCATCATGGGCGTGACTTAACATCAGTCTTCGGAATGAGGTAGGAACCACCCACTGATCCTGGCCAGCTTTGGATTTCCTTACCAGCAAACCGTCTTGGATTCGGAACATTTTTGGACATTTCATCAACACTCTTAGGTCCTCTTTCCCAATGTAATCGGTATCCGTCAGGGGAAAGTTCTCAGGGTCCTCAAGGTGTTGGTAAAACTTACCAATTATTGGATCCCCCTTCTGAGTTGTAATCAAATTAGCATCAGGGGTCTCCTTACTCCACTGTGCAGTTGAAAGATCATTGTGAGCATTTGTCTGGAACCTAGTGATAGCCGTGACCTGGATTTCCCCCAACAGGTACTCTATTTCGATTAGACCCCCTTGGATGGCCCCGGTTTTGGCCAGCTGATCAGCTAAGTCATTTCCAGTTTTGTCTGGTCCCTCTACTTTGGAATGACCCTTGATTTTTTTCCAGTAGATGGTCATCCCATTCGATGTGACCAGATCATCAATATTTTGGATTAACTTCCCATGTTTCAGGGGTTTGTTATTAGCACATAACATGCCTCTGGTTTTCCAATTAACCAGGTGCTCCACGAACCCGTTCCGTACGTAATCCGAATCTGTGATTATGACCAGTTTGTGGAGTTGATGTTGGACAGCAGTGAGGATGGCCTGATGCACAGCCATCAACTCTGCCACCTGACTACTTCAGGGACCAATTTTGTACCCCGCGGAGGGTTCAGGAAACTCCTTCACCCATGCATTCCCTATGCCGGCCACCAGTTCTTTCTCCCCGTTGTCAACATGGTACGAGCATCCATCCACATAGACAGTGGGCATTCCCTCACACTTGTCTTCTTCAAAGACTTTGTGTGGGGAATTAAAGTATGCCTCCATGTTGTCCTTGATTTTTAGTATTCCGTCCTCGAGACAGTTTTCTCTGGCACAATCATGCAAGTCAGCCAGACGTTGCGCGAGGGGACTCTTCTTGTTTTGGCCATATCTGACCTCCACAGGAAAGCCTTGCATTGACAGAATCCAGGAAGTAATTTCCGGCCCGGATTCTGTCACTCTGGAGATATTGCAGAGGCTGGTGTGGAGTCTCCACTATGATGTGTTCCCCCTGGATGAATGGGCGGTAATTCTTCAATGCCCACACCGTTGCCAGGAGTGCCTTTTCACAATCGTTGAATTTTTCCTCCACAGAGGATAAAGTTTTGCTCGCATAGGAGATTACTTTATTGACCTTGTCATGCTTTTGGTATAATACTGCCGTCAAGCACGTATTAGAGAACCCTGTCTCCAGGAAGAACTCCTTGTTTCTGACAGGGTAAGCTAGGCAAGGCGCTTGTGAGAGGCTTCTCTTGAGTTGTCTTACTGCCTCGGATTGTTCTGGACCCCATTCCCACTTGACCCCCACCTTCAAGAGATGAATCAGGGGTCTGGTGATCTCTGCGTATCCCTCAATGAACTTTCTGCTGTAATTAGTCAGTCCAAGGAGGCTCCTTAGTTCCCGCAGAGTTGTGGGATCCTTCAGTTTCTGGAGTGCTTCCACTTTCTTTTCCTGGGGACAGAGACCCTGAGGAGTAATCTCATGCCCCAAGAAATTAACACGGGTTCTACACCACTGTGCTTTCTGAAAGGAAAGTTTTGCTCCGGCGGCCCTCAACTGTGTCAGAACATAACGGATCTCCGCTATGTGTTCCTCCACAGATGAACTTTTGATGAGGACATCATCTACATAAGCCAGGTTACCCCTCGCACCCATGTCGGGCATGGCCTTATGTAGGAAAATGTTGAATTCATTGCCAGAGTTGAGGTATCCGAAGGGAGTCCGGGTCCATGTGTACTGCTGGCCCCCAAAGGTAAAAGCCAGTTTGTATTGGTCCTCCCTACTGACAGGCACGGTCCAGTATCCATTGGTCAGGTCTATTGCTGTGAATACCTGTGACTCCTGAATCTGCGCCAGCCTTTGGACAATATAGGGCAGAGGCCATCGGGAAGTATGGACGCGTTTGTTGAGCTCCCTAAGGTCGGCACAGAGTCTCCACTGGCCGTTTGGCTTCAATATTCCCAGCACCGGATTATTGAAAGTGCTGTGGACTGGACGGATTATTCCCCGGGACTCAAGGTTCTTAATTATTTCAGTAAGGGACTCCATGGATGCGAGAGGCAAGCGATATTGCTTCACAAACACTGGAGTCATGCCAGGGTCCGTGGGAATTGTTGTTGTGTGGATGTCGGTGCGACCACAGTCATATGAGTCTACCGCAAAGAGATCTTGGAAATCCAAGAAAAATTGTTTCAACTCTTGCTTCTGTTCCAGAGTCACACAGGCATCAGCTAGGTTGACCCTCTCTTCCACTATCTGCCTGAAGCCTGGAAAGACTTCTGGTTTGGCTATCTCAGCAGCCTCCTCCAGCTGGGTGGAGAAGTCCCTGGTAAGAGTGCTGATTTGGACTGGAGGCTTCAGGTGGGCAAGGCAGCCCTCATGGACCTGGAAAATCACCTCCCTCCTGAAGTCACAAGTCACATCTTCCTTACCATAAGGGCAAGAAGTGTACACCAGGAAGTTCCCCCCATGCCGGGTGAAAATCCTGTCTGGTGTTGTATTGTCCTCACTGTCACTGTCAAAACAGTCCTTAGGGATCGGTCCTAACAGTTCATTTCCTAAATCAATGGAGAAATGTCGGTCATCAACCGCCATTCCAATAATGGTGCCTGCGGCCAGAGTAATGCTCTTTAAGTCGCTGTTATCGACCTCGATTGGAATGGTGTCATGTTGTATGTTGACTAATGGAGTTGGGTTCACCCCCAACCCTTGCTGTTGGAGAGAAGCATTTAGATGTATGTAAGCATCAGGGTTTTTCCATTTTTGTCCTCTTTTAACTTTCACTTCCAGGGAGAATTGTCGGGTCCTTTCTGGGATGGTGACTTCCTCTTTAATCTGAATTTCAACTGCATAAGGTAGCAATTGAGCTGACCTAAATGCTTTTTCTTGATCATCAAAGCCCATGGGATTATCCGCTAATCAGGACCAAGCTTTGAAGTTTATTAGGTCCAAACTAATGGCGAAGCGATTGAGAATGTCACTGCCTAAGTAAAAGGCGGGAGTGACATCTCGCACGACCCAACAATTATGGACTATGCTCTTGTTGCCAATGGAGATTTTGAGCATACACCTGCTTGGCAGGAGATGTTTGGAATTGGGTGTTTCCAGATCCATTTCCCATTTGTCTATCAGTTTGAATGTGGGAATGGCTGGATCTTTTGGGAATTGGCGGAACATGGCTTCGCTGATGAAGCTCTTACCGTTGTTCACACACACTCGAGCGAGAACAGAGTCCTTCCCATCATTTAACTGAACAGGGATGAACAACTGCTCTCCAATTTGCTGAATATCAGCCAGGCTCTGAGCTGGACTATAGGAGTGGGAGTGTCTGATTGTGGATTGGTAAAGAATTTCAGAGTGTTTCCTTCCAGTGTGGAATACCACCTTAAACTGGAGGGAAGGTTGATTTTCAGAAATAGAGAGGACCCCACATCACCAGTCTGTTGTCCTACTGCTATTACTGTCACGTCTGGAATTTGGTTGTTCTGGAAGTGAAATTCTACTTGGTCAGATTTTTGTTCAACCATGTGGCACGTGCCGTTTAAACTAACATGGTTGACACTCTGCTTTAATTTTATTGGTCGGCTAGTCTGGGTCCAGAGGACCTTGTTTACACAATCTATTAGGGGTGACAACCTTCTCAGGAGGTCATTCCCTAGTAAACAAGGGATGCCGTCTGGAGTCACTACTATGACCAGGTGTTTCACCTTGTGTCGCCCAATTTTAATGTCCAAATCTGCAGTCCCCTCGACAGGAATTTCCTTCCCGTCAAAGTTCTAAAGTTGTCCAGGAAGAGAGGTGAGAGGAATACGGTAATTCTCCCCCCTTCCTGCATTTAGTTCATCAAAGGCCCTTTTGGACAGAAGGGTAGCTTGGGATCCAGTGTCCACCAGTGCCAAAATTGTACTCTGCCCCTGTACCTGTACCGGGGCATAATATCTTCCCTCCTTCTCCTCAAGGGGGCACAGATAATGCACATTTTTGGACAACTGGTGGGCTAACTTTCTGGTTTTGGACATTGCTAGCGAAGAGATTTGGGCAGAATTCTGTGGAGAGCCTGGGGAATCTGAAGGAAAAAGTTTGCAACTGGAAATCAGAGCCATTGTGGGTTCCCCTGGTTCCGGTTCTGGGCCGCCCCCCCCCTTTTTGTAGGCAGTCACCAGGATGGGTTTGAACCAGGGGATTTCGGTATTGTGGGTTCTGGGATGAGATGATGGGCGGCGGTAGCTCAGTCTCCATATCTCCCCAGTCGGGATTGGAATCCCTTGGGACCCATTTTTCTTTGGGAGGAGTTCCCCCATCTCTGCTGTCCTTCAAATGGAAAGTCTCCATCATTTGCTCATAGAGCTCCAAGTGTTCCCAAACAGAATACTTGGCATTCTTATGATAAGGCGTGATGACACTCCTTATTGCCTTTATTTGTTTCAATGGGTCCTTAAGCAAGGCCCTTTTTGCCTTATTGGCCTTTTTGGTTCGGGTAACCCTGGTCCATTCATCCTCTGACTCAGAAGCACTGCTCCCAGAGGTGCCCGTCTGATCTTCCAGGTTTTCCCGGATTCTGCGAGCCTGGGAATGGCTGGCAGAATGTGGGGACCTGGTCTCCTGTGTCCTGTAATGCTCAGAGGAGTCTTCAGATCCCTCCTTGCTGCCAGGATTTGATGGGTACCCCCCCCACTGACCTAACTGGGCAGAGGTATTCAGGATGCCCTTAATGGGCCTACTCTCCTGGGGTTCCCCACTAAATTGCACTGTGCTTGGGTGCCAATACCCGGATGCCCGCCCCTCCATTCCTGGGTGGTACTGGCCTATGAGCCCCATACTTTTAGCTGGATAGTAATCTGCCATCCCTGTGGCCCCGTGCTCATGTGTGCCAGGGAACATGGGGGTGGCAGAGTCCAGGGACTGGTAGAGGTGAAGGCCTCTGGCACTAGGGCTCCTGAGGTTATGCTCAGGCGTTTCCCTTTCCCAGCGAACTTCGTCTCTATCAGCCCCTGCTCCCTTTTGCAATACAAGAGCCTGCGCTTTCAGTTCCTCAGTTAAGGCCTTACTAGACTCTATCAGTCTCTCCTTCATGGCTACCTATTGCTGGAGCCTATCATTGTGCTGGCAAAGAGCCTCATTCTCTCTCTGTGCCTCCTGATTGGTCCTGGAGTGCTGGGCCAGTCTTTGCTGCAGGAGGGTTACCTCCTGAGTTGTGTCCCTATTGGCCTGCTCCTTTCTTGCCAGAGCATCCTCCACCCTCCTGGTGTGCTCTAACAAGTTCTGGTGTTCTTTTTGGAGGTCACCCAGTCCCTGGAGGGCCAGGTGATTCTTCCATTTTCCTTTTTAAGTGGCAGACTTCCTGGCCTAAGGTATCCCTTTCCTGACTAAGAGCCTGCATCTGTGCCGCCAGGTCGTCCCTTTGCCTGTTGGAAGGCACCAGCTTTCTGGTGCTCCTGGTCAAACTCTGCCTGGGTATCCAGGTCTTTCAAAATCAGTTTATTGCTCTCTGCCTTCTCCCTATCTAGGTAGCTTTCAGGGTGACTACCTGCTCAGCACATGCCCTATTGAAGTCTAACTGTTGCTCCAGCTTTTTCTGGCTCTGCAGTAGGGAGTCCAGACCTTCTTGGTACTCCTTCTGCAAGGCCAGAAATCTGGTATCCTGGTCAGCCTTTTCCTGTTGCAGCACATCCACATCCTCCTTTATTTTAGTGATGTACTGTCTGCTGTCATTTTCTGACTCCTGGCTCCTGAGCAGCCTCTGCTCAGAAGAGTCCAGATCAGATTGGGCCTTCTCTAACGCCATCTGTTGCCTATTTGCCAGATCTTGGCCTTCAGCACATTTATTCTGTATGGCTCCCATATATAGGTACAAATATGCTGCTATCCTGGCAATCTTATTATGTTCATCTTTGGCTTTAGGGGCCATATATAGTTCACTCAGGGCCAAATGTAGGGGACCCTGATCTCTCCATATATCTGACCCTGTTTCAGTGACCTGTTGCGCGTTTGTTCCTGATGAGTCCACTCACCTCTCACAAATACCTTATGTAAGAAGTGCTCTCTGGCTATTTTGATGTCTACCAGTGTCGTCATTCTGGAATTTGAGTTCCTTCCTGACTTACAGAAGTTTGTATTTTATTTTTGCAAAACAGACCGTTTCCTTAGAGCGTTCCTTTGAGGAGTGCTTTACAGCATAACACAGCATGGTGATCCGACCGGATGTATGTATCCCGTCAGTTAGCACACTGTATTAAGCTGCACAAGTGCTAAATCTAACCCAGAATCTCCGGCTACGAGCCCCCACTTTGTTAAGCGGCTTCACTTCAACACTACAGCTAAGTCAATGCCTAGTCTGGGATGCTGAGGGAAACCCTTATTGATATCTTTTTAGGTCCAGTTCATGTACTCTGGATGACAACCCTTATATAACACCCCTCTCTTAGAATCCCCCTGACCCCACTGAGCCAAGAAGTAGGTCTGTTTTGCAAATTTAAAAGGTTTATTTGAGAAATATAACAATATATATCTATCACACTTTTATAATAATTTTATATTGGATATCACACTTAAAGTATGACAGTGATCAACAATAGATAATGTTCTACTGGTAAACTGATTGGGTTACTTAGAAGTAGTATAGAGGATGAGGTAGCTGAAATGCTTTATGGTTTCAAGGAAATGCAAGGTGGAATAAATGCAGTACAGAAAATAAACTGATATGGTTTCGCAAGAGATAATATGTTCACTTTTCCCCTGGTGGCAATTCACCCCCCCCCCCTATATGCAATGCAAGGAGATGGAAGTAACACACACAGTCTTCAGGAATACAATCAAATACAATACGGAATTCAGTTTCCCCCCAGCAAGCTTAGAGGAAACAGGTAGAAGTTTGAAACACAGGCCCAAAATGCTTTTTAAATGTGATGGCAATGGATGGGAAAATATGCTAAATTGATTTTAATTCCCTGCAGGAGGTTCAGGGTGAGGGAGAAATACTTTATATTAGTTCAGGCTCACTTTAGCAATGCTCTATGAATGATTGTCAGGTTGCACACGAATTTCAGCAAGCAAAGCAAGGACAAATATTTTTACACGTGGCTGAAATTGAGCAAAATGTCAAATCGCGGTAAAATTTGCGAGTGCGTGAATCGTGATTGCGGCAAAAGTATAAGGTTCTAGGCTTGTTGGAAATCTTAGATTCTAAGCTTTCAGAGGAAAGTTAAATCACGTTCCTAGGACAAACGGTTCCAGAGATACAGACGATTTAATAAAGGTAGTTTTTCGGATTTAAAGTAAACTCAAAATGACAGGTGACAGCTTGCAGCTGCAGAATTGACAGGTGACAGTTGTGCAGCTTTAAAAATGACAGATGACACGATTTCTAGGAGGCTGTTCTAATTAGGTTAAAATAGTTTGGATTAGATTATTTTAACTAAGAGTTTGGGTTCTGCACAGTTCTGGCGGATACTCACTCCTAATTTTGAAATGAATGGGCCTCGTCACGGATCTGGTCAACACGTCCAGCGGCGGTTCTCTCTGCTCGGCGGGTCAATCAGGCACTGGTTCTGCTCACAGCGATCCGGATCTCTGGTTCTGCTCACAGCGGTCTGGGTCTGGTCTGCGGTTCCGGCAAAAGTTCTTGGCAGAGAATTCAAACAGCTCGCCCGGCTGTTGAATAGTTTGGTTAGGTTTGCTGGATTCTGAAGGCTTGCTGAGAATACTTTTGCTTGCAGTGGGCCTTCTTGGCTCAAATTTCTGTAGTCTCTGTTTAGCTTGGAAGTCTAAGTGTTGGATCTCTGGATGTGAAGTCGTCGGTCAGCACGCTCCGCAGCAAACGGAATTGAATGTCTCTACCTGTCCCAGCAGTCTCTTTTTATGTGTTTTGGAAGTGGGTGTGTGCGTGGCATAACTGAGCCTGCCCCTCTCTACTTGTCATTGGCCCAATTCTCCCCTCTCCCATGATTGGGGGAAGGAAATGGATTGTCATCATGATGAGGTCTGTTTATGGGTCAGAGGATCCTCCCCTGGTCAATTTGCCCACAAATCTATATTTGATTCAAATACATATTTCCCAGATACGCAGTTGTTAGACATCACATACACACATCATATATTACTAAAGATAGTCCCTGTCCCGACTCTGGCGTTTCTAGGAGCTTGTATTCAAAAATGGCAATTTATTTTCAATTTTAGTGGGTTTTGCAACATGGGATTTTCATCAAAAATTATACAAAGGTACATTTCCCTTCCACATATATCCCAGTAACTTTCCATGTCTTTAGCTCAAATACAGTGTCTACAATATTCATAATTAGCGGGGTTTTGCCCCAGAACATGGTACAAATTGGAGTTTGGACTCAAATCGTGAGGGCATTTTCCATACTAAGACTCTCAAAGTTGTACATTCCTGTCATTTGGTTACAATAAATTATCACTGTTTCTATAAAATATATATTTGTTGCAATTCAACTCTCCAAAGTGTTTGGGGCCGCCTCCAGAAGTCTGGGTGGGTCAGTGATAACATGTCTCTCCTTGCTGGCAGAGGGCTGTTGACAGGAAACACTCAAAATTAACATACCCCATTCAACTGAAAGGGGCTATTGTCTCTCTCCTCCAGGCTGAAGGGGAAACCCCCTCCCTCTCACTCAGAAGGGCCATGTGATATCCTGCCTCCTGTTGTGAGTGTCTGGGGTGTTAAGAGTTCTTAGCCTCTTGGCCTCTGGGAACAGCAGGTGGCTAAGATTTTCAATTAACCAACAAGCTTTGAAGTCCCTACCCCTCTTGCAACTCCTAAATACAGTTTCCCTGTCAGAGTTTAGACCGCTAGCGCCGCCTTGGGGAATTTGTCGGTACTGCATCCATTTTTGAGTTGTCTTGAATTACTGCATTTCAATAGAGTGGTCTTTTGCTTGATAGTATAGGACCCTTGCTTAACATTGTTTTGATGGCATCCTTACAGTAGAGTGGTGATGTGGAACCCCCCACAAGAAGGTTGTATCTTTAGAGTGGTCTTGTGCCAACTGCGCAGTTCTCCTGGATTCTGGCGTGAATGTGGGCAGCGACAGCTCATCCCCATATCCACCCAGTCTATTGATTTAGTTTGTTCTGGGATAGAATAATGGGCGGCGACATCTCATCCCCACATCTACCCAGTCTAAGGATTCAACATGGGTCAAAACCCTTGACACAGCCAATGCCCCGACACCTCACCCTCCTCGGTGTCTCTCGGCGCCATTGCGCAGCTTGGCCACAGGCTCAGCAGAAGAGTGCGAGGGCCTGTTTGTGGGGATAAACCAAGTGTTGTGTATCTTGGTTTCCCTGTACGAGAGTGTACATAGGGACACCAAGGCAAACACTGTATTGTTGGAGTCACTGTTATTTAAATTCAAACACAACCACTTGCATTTGACTGCAAAAAATGTATTGGTGGCTTGGACCAACCCCTAAAGGCAGGGCAATGTGGAGTCCCATGTCTGAACGAAAAAGCAAGTTCTTACTTAAGAATTCTTATCAGCCAAACCTACTATTTATAGAGAGTGTGCCCAAAGCAGTAAAAATATATCTGACGAGGTGACATCAGACCGGCTGCTTGCCAAAAGTAGTTCTGATTTGGCGAGCACTGGTCAGAAAGGAGTAAAGGGGAGGCCAGTATGGTCAGGAGGATGGAAGGAGAATTTAACATCAAAAAGTCTGGACCTGATACAAACTGCTATTAATATCATGCGGCTCAGAAATGAGCCACAAGAGATGATGAGGGGACTTAGTTGAAATAAAAACCACAGAAATGCTGTTGAAGAAGTACTAAGTATGTTTACTTTGATGAATGCTAGTGAAACCAGGAAGGGTGTACCAGGTAGGAGAAAGGGAATGAAGCAAATATGGAAAACTAAAAACATGATGCAAAAAGATTTAAACAAACAAGTGGCTCAGAAATTCATATCCACCCTTTGCACACAATCAGGGATAAGGCCTTGGTAGCAAATCTGATTCAAACGAAAAAGCCAACGAGTAACACGACACAGAATCTGAAAAAAAAAACCTGAGACAGTCCACCATTACTCAGGAAGTGGAAGACCCAACAGTCGTGGTCTCACAAAGTAGCACACTGATTACAGAAACTCAAATTAACTCAGTTAATAACCTAAACTTTAATCTGGGGAAAAAACATTGTATGGTCTGGCGCTTAAGGGAAGGACCCTGCCAGATCCAGGAGGAGTTGGCGATTTGCGCATTGCGCAAGGTGAAAAGACTCAGGATAATTGCGAGCCCATAAATAACCTTGCCATGATGGTGGAAAGTGTGATTCCTGAAACGAACAAGGTAATTTTGAACCAGACTAATCTCTTGGCTGTATTACAAGACATCCCAGCCCTGGCAAATTTAAAATCTAGTGACTTGAAGATAGCCCACTTCCCGGACCGAATGAGAATAGACCGAGTGGTGGTACACCTGTCATCGAGAGTGCTGTGGGATATCTTGTTGAAAGAACGTGAGACGACTTGGTTTTGACATATCAGCATATTTGACCCAGTTCTCACAAGATGGAGTAAGTAAGAATGTGGAAGGCAGGAACTTAGGTAGAAAACAGGTGAATGAAGAAGGGGGCAAATAAATGGGGAGGAGCAAGTGATGACGTTAAAATGAAAACATTTGGAGTCTGAGGAGAGTAGAAACTGGTCTTGGCTTTTAGGAAATCAAGGAAATTAGATCGAGAATTCCGACTGACTAGATTCTCTTGTCATTAAATTCTTGAGGCATTGAACAGTTGTTTAACAACGCATCCTTGTCTGCAATATTAAGGAAATATTTATTATTACACTGCAGGAGACGTGGCTATGTACAATTCCGTCTTGTGACAGATACTCAGTCTCTTTTCAGGCAGTGTTGCAGATGGAAAAGGGATGCCCTTCCAGAGGGTTGTTAACCCTGGTTTGCTCCTGCCCACATATTTCTGTGGTGAATAACATTGATATCGCATTTTGCTGTATGGCTAACCATATAGTAGTCGTATCGGGGATGACACCTAACATCATTATCCTCAATGCTTATTGGCATCCGGGAACGTGTGCGCTGGGCAAGCTGATTACTTGAATCAGTCTCTTATTAGCAGGCTGGAATTACTTGGTACCAAGGGGACACATACTCCTTGGAGGGGACCTCAACTCAGAATGCATTAGGAAAATAATGTGGAACATGAAATAAAGGCCAACTTGAATGACCGCCAAAAGTTGAAAAATTGTAAACCATGGGATAGGGGCTTAACAAGTATGGGCCTGAGGATATTGAATGGAGCAGTGCGGGGTGATGTTCCTGCGCACTTTACCTGGACAAATGGTGTGGACTCTTCTACGTTAGAATATAGGTCAGAGCCTAATTCAGAACTGCATGCAATTAGACATTCTTTAAACCCCCCCTTAGCGATCATGCCATCCTGTCCGTCCAATTTGATATAAAGTTGGGGCGGCGGGGGCAATTTATATCACTCTACATGTGCCGACTTAGTGCCGAACAAACAGGGAACTCGCTTAGTTTGGACATCCATTCTGACATCATGTGTCAATGAAACACTGAGTGTTCGTCTGCTTCATAGCACTGATCTTCAGCACTCCGCTATATTGGGTGTAGACAATTTTTAATGTTTTGTGGGAGGAGTAATAGCCGAATGCACTAAGGTCCTCAGTCAAGGGCATCTCTCTCCACTCTGGATAAACAACATGCCTATGATAAGGAATTGATGCTACGTAGAGAAGTCTGATTAGACGGAAGAAAAATAATCTGTCATTGGTTTATAATGACAAACAGCAATTGATGTGAAAGGCTAAAACTGAGTATACAAATTGGATTCGTGGTTCACAGGCAGCCAGATATCAGCGTGACGCAGCATCCATGCTTAATACCCTAATTAGTAAGAATGTGAAGATGTTCTGGGCCTTTATTAATAACATAGAATTACCCAAGGGGGCGAGATTAGTTAACGTTGTGCCCAAAGATGACTGAGTTAGACATTTGGAATGCTTGTATGCTCGCCCTGCCTCTTCTGAGTGGTTGCTCTTGGAATAGGTGCATTGGATATAGATGCAGGCCCAGAGACTACTGGGAACATTATTAAGCAAATTAGTACATCACAAGCTCCGTGTCCAAATCAGTTATCAAATCATCTATTCAAGTCTGATCAAAATAAGAGTTCTGTAGTACTATCTACCTTTTTTAAGGACATTATTAGATCCGGTAAGTTTCCTCCATCATGGGCATTTGCTAATATCATTCAAATCTTTCAGAAGGGCATTTGATCTGCACCATGTAACTATATAGACCCATATCAATTATGGATGCAGACTCAAAGTATTTGCAAGTATTTTGCTAGATACTTCGAGTCTTGGGTACCCGTTAAGAGCCTAATGCCTAGATGGCAAATAGGCTTCAGAGAAAAACATGGGAACAGTACTAAATGGGTCCGTACTTAAATGCATACAACATCTTGCCTGGGTTAAGGATGGACTACCTATTTATGCAGCATCTGTGGACCTATCCGAAGCTTATGACGCCGTGGACTGCCAAATACTTTGGGCCAAGCTACAAAGGTGGGAGATACCAGGGGGCGTCCTCTGACTCATTATGGGATTGCACGAAAAGTCAAAGGTCCGTGTCTGCCAGAACCAACAAGGCCTAAAGTCTACACCCCACGTGGTTGGCATATGCGTATGACTACCTTATATTTAACAACACACCCAGGGGACTACAGCAACTATGAGATGGATTTGCTGGTTTTGCTAGGGAGCATGCTTTGAGTATTAATGTGTCTAAGACAAAAGTCGTGGTGCAAACACACAAGAGGGAAAAGGTATTATTTAAGTGGTTTATTGCAGCGAAGAGTGTGGGCAGGGTTGAATCCTGTTCATATCTTGAATTTGATAACTTCCAAAAACAAGAGGTCCAACATCTGTATTTGGCTACAAAATTGGCAAAACAACTGTGCAGAGTTGACTCCTGTTATGGAAAATTCTCCTTATTGCGAGCAAGATGTTTCTATGAGTCTAAGATAGTACCCAAGTTATTGCATGGCATTGAATTGTATGAAATGTCACCAGTGGAGTATCTATTGGGCTTGGAGGCATTGATATGGAGATGAGTTCTGTGTCTGTCAAACTTTGTGCCCCACTCAGCCATGCGGTAGGAACTTGGCTTGACCTCGTTACAAGCTTGTGCATACTGGCGTTACCTGTCCTTACATAGGAATATGCTGGTTGTACCTGAACACTCTCTCTACTATGATTTGAAGCAGATATTAGAGAAAGGGGGTTGACAAGTGATTGTTGACCTTAGAACGCTGGTGGGTGATCTCGTTGATAAGATGCAGCATCAAGGAACTGGTTGAAAATCCCTGCAGGGTCAAAAAAGACTGTATGACTTTGTTTGGTTTATGACAGCTGAGGAGGTTCACCAGTATTCATCATTGTTACATCTGAGGGAGGACCAGAACAATCATGGAACTTTGGCACCTTATCTTTTGATATACACGGGAAAGGTCTCCCGTACTTTTATTCATGAGATTTCGCTTGAACCTAATTCATACCAAGGCAGTACTGTTTAAATACAGGCTTATTCTGCAAAATTCACTCATATGCAGATTTTGCGAGAAGGCACAACTAAGGAAACAATGAAGCATTTGCTTATGCAGTGTAAGTCTGTGTGCCCATTTAGAGAGAAGGCTTTGGGAAGGGTCTTAAAAAAGCTAAATTATCCAGAAGCACACACCATGTGGAACAATTATTTGTCGGATATCGCTACTGCTGTGGTAAACTCTGTGATTGCCTTTCTTAGATTGTTGAACTTGGATTTGTGAGTTAAAGTAAAATGTGTAGTTAAGGAATCAACCTACTACTGTTAGTCTTACATGCTCATTTGACTAATTTTAATTTAATTTCTTTTTATTTATTCTGTATGTTAAAGTTAAAGGTTTTGTTATAATAAGCCTTTCTTGTTCTTATTTTAGTGAAATGTTAAAGGTTGGATATTTTAGCCAATAAAACATAAATAAGAATTAAAAGAAATTCTTGTTGTGTGGATGTTGTCTCAGTAGCTCAAGAATGTTTTCCTGGTTACTGAGGTAATTGCAGAAGATTCTCCATCCTATTTGAGGGTATTGTAAATATATTTTTGGGTTACATCTAGTACTTTGTGGTATTTTTATTGTGGCATTTTGCTATGGTGGTATTTGTGGTATTTTGCTGTACTTTTCAATAGTGGTATTTTTGTGGTATTTTTATAGCGGGGAGACAAATTTCAGAATACTGCCTAATAATTATTTCACCAGGGTCACTAGCAACAAACAAATACTGAACTTCATACACTCTGAATAAATGGCTCATGCTCTCCTGTGATGATTTATTTACAACATCATGGTTATGCCCTTTTGGCTGTGTTTCAACAAATGTAAAGAATGCAATTGAAATACAACACTTTATTCAGCCTCTCTAAGTAAAACAATTTACTGTGGCTACTTTGCTTTGAGATATTTCTTAATGCACATTTATCTCCCGATGCATGTCAAATCAATGAGACTGAATGCAGAAGAAATACACTGAAACTAAGTTACCTTTTCAAACGTGTTCTTTATCATAAACTAGAATAATACAAGTTAGACGGAATGACATGTACACCCACGTTGTATTTCACATTGTGAGCAAATCTTTCTGAAGTGGCTTTCAATGCTGTATCTGTGCCAAGCTCTGCTAAATCAACCGTGGCTTCGTAATGACACTTGGCAGGAAAAATACAATTTAACACAGTTTTAAATGCACATTTAAATTCAAATCTCTAATGCAGTGCCTAAAAATGAACGGAAGTATCTAATTTCTGCTACATTGTATCATTCACTTCACCAGCCCCTCAATTAGTACCTCATTAATTAAGCTGTAGATACTCCCTGCCTCATCTTGGCAGTGACACAGGGTCATTCACAGCTAAGGTCGCTCGGGACTTTGCAGCTCTGCTTAAGATGGCCAACCCGGTAGAAACAGCTTCAGCCTTAGTCAGCTTGCAATCAGCCCAGCACCGCCCTCTGCCTCCTTCATCAGTCAGTACCAGAAGAGGAATGCCCCTCTGCTCTGCCTCAAAACCCTTTTTAAGAAAACCCCCTGTCACTCCAGAAAAACACCTCCCCTTGAACAGATCATTCCTCTGAAATGGAACATGATTTCCTCTGTGCCTTTTTCATTTTGCAAACTGCATTGCTGAAGAGCAAAAAAGATACATCTCTCTTGCGCTTCCTGCTCCAGACAAAGCCATGGGCCTCATTACAAGGAAGGCGGTAAACCATGGTGCTATTAGCACCATGGTTGATGCCGGTACCATACCGGTACCACCATGGAGGAAAGGGGAATTACCACCCCATTCCAAGGTTGGCGGGGCGGTAATTCCCCCTTACTCCATGGCCCTTCCCCATTCCCATTTTTGCCCCATAGGGCATAATGGGAATGGGGAAGGCGGTATTATGGTACCGTAATTAGCATCATGGTCCCTTTGCGGGTCCCAGCTTTAACTTTACACCAGCCGTTAAGGTCGGGTCCCGCAAAGGGTAAGTAAGTAGTAGTAAGTAAGTAAGTAGTAAGGCGGTAATGGTTAACGGTCACCGGTACCCTTACCGGTGACCGTTAACCCTTACTGCCTTCCGTGTAATGAGGCCCCATGTCTTTAGGAACACACCTTCACATTCAGATCCAGCCTGTACAGTTAACTCCCATATGCAGAGCATTATACATTGGCTCAATCTGCATCCAGTTTAGTTCATGGACTAATTTGCACTAAATGTTATTATGGGAATCTGTTACATGTTAAATTGGGTTGGGTTAATTAGTATGATAGATTCATGCTAGAATTATAGTTAGTGCAGCCCAGTTAATTAAAATAGCATCATGGAGCAAAGTGATAATTTTCTAGCATGTGTTCTGTGTATTGGCATCTATTTAGTTCAGCCTGAGACTCATACGCTTGAGTCCAGCAATAGGTTCCACACCCTTGGCCCTAGTTAAAGTTCAAACCCTTGATAGAATTTGAATGCTGAAATGCAGGGTCTATATGTTCGAAATGCAGAGTCTAGATTCTTCCTATAGTATATACTGCCCGCCCACTGAGCCAGTGTCAGGTTGTGGTGGGGGGCCCTCTTTACCATGTTACTTGAGTAAATCAGTTGAAGACTTACCTGCTTTGGAGTGATCCTTTGGATTCCCACTTAACAAGAATGTTAGTGTCTCCTAGCTATTGAAGAACCTCGAAATCATCAACTTGGTTGATTATAAATCAAACGGGCAAGGAAAGTCTCTTTTTATCCTGGCAATGAATACAACCAGCATGTGGATACAATCATGTGTGAATTGGGGTAGAGGGTTCGATGTTTTTGCTGGTTTGAGACCTTTAAAACCGTCTTCAATACAGATGTAAGCACCTGCTTAAACAGGCCCCAAGCATCTAAACGTATTAGAATGCCACCCAGAGGTAGTAAATTCCATTTCCAAGTTGTGGGAAATGCCATTGGTTGACCTTTTCACTTTCCCCCCAGCACTAAACACAGCATGCTCTTGCTTTGAGGCATGTTTGCTGGAGTAGGAGGGGGGATCAGGATCATTTGCAAACTACTGGCCAGGCAGCATCCCTCTACTTCAGTTCTCCCGATACACAGCACAACATTTCTTGGCACTGAGTCAATTATCATTGGCCAGTGGTTTGTGCAATTGAGGCTGGACTTCCAAAAAACTGCATCAGAACTTTTATAGACATGGTTATTTCTGGCATCCATCTGCTTATTGGGTCTTCAGTAAAATAGAACAAATGGTCTTTCCACCACCATAGTCTTCCAACAGATGGTCAGCATAGTGGTAAGACAGCGAGATAGGACAAGCACAGACAGACAACCAATGCATAGTACTTATTACTATTTATGATTGTAATTTTTAGAAATTCGACCATGGTGCCTGGCAAGCTGTATATTTTTTTATTTGTTATAGTAACTGGCAGGAAACAGCACTACATCATAACCAAGTTTGTATTCTGGCATTGTAAGTGGTGTTTCAAGTTCCTGTGTTATATGCTTCGAAGAGTATGTAACTCCAGTTTCAATTTACAAAATCAGTTTACGAAATCCATAAATGTTCATGCCATAAATGTCCATGCCATAACTAAAAAAACAGGAAGGTACATTGTGGTGGGGAGGCAAGGGGCGGACAGCGTCTAGTGAATCAGGTGGTGTGGTGGGGCAACATGGTGGCCTAGGTGTTAAGTAGGTCAGACTCCTTGAAGAGGTGGGTCTTGAGTTCTTTTCTGAATTGTAGAAGCCTGGGGGCAAGTCTGATGCTGACTGGGAGGAGGTTCCATAAGCCTTGTGGTGTAGGTAGAGAAGGCTTGTTTTTTGGTCCTTTCCTTTTTACAGCAGCAGACTTCAAGTCTGCACGTATCCTGGCTTCTGGTAGTACGCTTTCCGACAGAGATGATGAGTTTCTACGCACGGTAGCTGGGTGTCTTGAGGGTGAATGCCTTATAAATGATGCAGCAAGACTTGAAGGTGATTTGTGTGTGCAGTGGGAGCCAGTGAAGGTCGATGAGGGCCAGGGTGATGTGGTCATATCTGCATAGACCCTTGATGAAGCATCCTGCCGCATGTAAGACACTTCTCAGGGGCACCATCTGATGTTGACGGGAGGCCTTTGAGGAGGACATTGCCCCTATACTGGTGGGATAGGACCAGTGCTTAAACAGTGGATCTCAAGCTGTCTGGGGGCGGGAAGGCTTCACTTGTCACAGCAGGGTGAGCTATGTGTGTCTTGAAGGAGAGGTGTTTGCTGATGTGGATCTCGAGGGACTTGGCACAGGCGGTGAGCCCGGGTGTGAAGCCATAAGGGTTCATGATTGATAGCCAGGTCTGTGTGTCATGGTGTTCAGTGTTGTTGGTGAGGAGTAGGAATTTGGTCTTGGAGGGATGAATCTTCAAGTATGCACTGGACTGGACATCCAAGACTGGATCAGGGAGAGGCAGGTTTTGAGCCCACGGATTTCCTTGATGGAGCCAACCTTGAATTATAACTGTGTGTCATCAGCGTATTGGTGGATGTGGATGTTGTGTGTGGCTAGAAGGGCTCCCAGCAGGTCCATATATAGAGTGAAGACCACTGGGGAGAAGATGGAACCCTGTGGGACTCCACAGGTGACTGACAGCATTGCAATCTAGTGGAGTCCATCTGAAAAAACTGCTGGCTTGTGGCGAGGTAGGACTTGAAGTAGAGAAGGACAAGATCGCTGATTCCCATGCACCGATGTGTAGGGTGTCCATGAGCGCCTGGTGGTCTACTGTGTCGATAGAGGTCGAGAGGTCAAGTAGAACCAGGAGACAGGGGTGGCCATCATCAAGGATGTTGAGGGTGTCGTCAACCACCTGTATGGTTGCCGTCTCTGTGCTGCATCTGGGTCTGAACCTGAATTGGTAGATTTGGAGGAGATTGTTAGTGTTGATGTGTTGCTGCAATTGTGTGGCTACTGGTTTCTCGATGATCTTACCTAGGAAGTCAATATGGGTGATGGGGCAATAGTTATCTACGGTGTCGGGATCCAGAGTGGGTTTATTTAGTAGAGGGAGGATTTGTCCTGTCTTTAGGGTCGATGGGAAGGTGCCTGCAGTTAGGGAGCTGTTGATGATCCCCAGGAAGGGAAGGAGAGCTTCTGTGGGGAGGGTCTTGAGGATGGATGCTGAGAGGATGTTGTCTATAGATAATGAGGCTTTGAGAGTGGACAGGGTTTCTACCAAGTCTTCCTTAGAGAGTGTCTTGAATCTTGTCCATGGTGTGGAGATTTTGGGAGAAGGGACGTGAGGTGGGTCTGTGGATGCAGAGCTGGTGTCTATGTGTTGGTTAATCTTGCTAATTTTGTTGATGAGGAAGGTGTTGATGGCAGTGGATTTTTCAATGGAGTATGGAATGGCAAAGATGGGTAGCAGGTTGACGCAGTGCTTGATTGCTTTAAAGAGAGCTCTGCTTTTGTTGTCAGCTTCTGCTATGGTGTTCTGATAGTAGGAAGCCTTAGCTGTGTTCATTAGTTGTCGGCAAGTTGCACACCAGGTTGGAAGTGGTCCTGGAGCGGCGGCAGCTTTTCTTTTGTTCCCTGATTACTCTTTTGCTGAGGTTGAGTTCTTGAGTGTACCAGGGAGCTGACAGGTTACGTTTGCAGGTGCGTTGTTTCAGAGGCGCCTGTTGGTCAATGGGGGATGAGAGGGTGACATTGAGTGCTTCCAGTAGAGAGTCGCAGTTTGGTTGGCGGTGTTCATTATATATGAGAGGTGGTGTTTGGTGAGGTCTTTCATGAGGGCTTCTATTGGAAAGTACTTGAAGGACCTGAAGGTTTGTCCAATGGGTTTCTGGTGGGAGTGCCTGACTGGGGTGGTGTGCAGGATGTTGAAAGGCATGACCATGTAAGTGGGAGAGGAGAGGTGTGGTGGGGGGAAGGCAGTGCAGTGATGATTAGGTGGAGGATGTTACCTTTCTCGTGCGTTGGGTCTTACATCTGCGGTGTAAGTCTTAGGGCGTTGATAAGGCTGAGAGCTTCCTTCATTGGTTTGGTGACCTTGTTGCCTGAGCACTTGAAATCACCTAGGAAGATGTTCTTGGTGTGCAAGAGGGACATGGTGGTGACCAGTCAGTAAAGTCTCTGATGAAGGAGGTGTTGGGTTTGGGTGGTCTCTAGATGAGATGGACGGTGACTGTGTTAGTCAGGGAGATCGGGACATGGCAGTAGAGGACTCCCTAGGTCATTACCCAGAGTCCTATATCTTCCTATAATAATTATACTAGTTTTTATATAGCGCTAGCTCACCCGAGGCCATCAGAGCACTGTACTAACAGTTGATATCATTGCCCACTGCGTGGTACTCAATTTATAGACTTCGGAAGGATTAAATGCTGAGGTGGTCCTACCAAGATTCAAACCTGCATCATCAGGATATGCACAGATATCAGAAACAAGCGCCCAGCTCGCTGTGATGTCTCACTGGAACTAAATCTATCTTTTGCATTTCTGTGTACCCTCCCTGTACAGGGGTGGTTTTTATAATTATTTACAAAACAAGGGGGGGTTCTGGGAGTCCCTGTACTGGCACAAATAAGGCCCATTGACCTGTTCTTGGGTGGGTGGCACCCAGGAGAGTCTCAACCAAGTCTTTAGCTTGCAGTCCCTTTCACAGAGGAGACATTTCCCCGTATATCAGTCTTTGTCCTGCCCAAGGGCAGTCCAGCACCAAAATATTAGGCAATTCTCCCATGACCAAGAGTACCAAAAGCAACCCCAGACACATGTTTCGGCCTGGTCGGGCCTCATCAGTGAGGCAGAGCTATGCCTGTCATGATGCCTACCCCCGGAGCACCAGGCCAGGCCCAGCACCCCCAGAAGCAGGCATCATGCCCTCGGGTAAAAGCCCAGCGGCCCCTTATAGGGGCTCTTTGGACTCAGTCCTGGCGCCTTTGGCGCCAGGCTCATGTTGGACATCAGTCCTGGCGCCATAGGTGCCAGGCTCATAAAGGGAGGTGTTTTGTGCACTTACCTGATGCAGACCATGCTGCACGCTTCAGGCCTCCCTGAGACCTGAAAGGGACTATTTTTTCATAGGGACTATTTTTTCACTCGGGCGTGGCCAGGGAAGGATACATACCTAGTTGGGGAAGGATACATACCTGGGACTTCTTTGGAGGCTATTTAAGCCACGCCCAGACAGCAGCTCATGCTTCGCGTTGCTCTGCTTCCTGCAGCTTAACGCTCACCGTGTCTGCTCCTGCTCCTGGACTCCAGCCACGCCCGCCTCGAACCTGGAAGACCTGCAAGGAAGGAAGAGAAAGGTGAAAACCAAGGACTATTTCAAACTTCTTACCTGCATCCGGAATCTTCTCGCCAGCATCCCTGAAGAAAGACTTTCATTTAAAAGCATTGCGTTGCTCGCTGCAGCGCCACGCTTCACTCACCTGTCCTCGAGACATCTCCCGGCTCCATCGCGGCTGTCAGCATAGGATGCCACATCTCTGCACCTAGGGGAGAGAGGAAGAAACAAAAGGTGAGCAGAAGGAACACAGAAGGAAAGCCTGATTAACAGCCATAATACTTACCGGCTTTTCTTCCACATTTCGGGTCGGCGCCGCCCCGTTGGCAGGTACCGTACCTCGGCCCCTATGGGGAAAGGACAAGAGACATTTCTGGGGAATGATAAGGACATTTAGAGGCATCGCCCTCATCACTACTCACCTCGGCAGTTTAACCCTTCGACGCATCGCCTTCATTCTGCACCTGAAATAAAGGACAGATCACAGGTTAGAAAGACAACATAAAGGGGGCCTCACTTGAACTTTGAACTTTCATACTTACGGCGCATCGCTCAGGAAAGTCAAGTGGATTTTGCCAGCGCCATTCTGAAAACCAGTGAAGTAACAGGACGAACGCGCGCCCCTGCACCAGAAGCAGGATGGAGAGTTCATCCTTCCAAACCATAAGGTGAGCTTAAACCGGGGTTTGGAGGAAGTTAGAGAGGAACGAAGGGGGAAAGGGGGGAGCTAGCACACTATTCTGCAGACTGTTAATCCCCTTTCTCATCTGCAGAAGGATATTCCTACGGGCCAGGCAAGCACGATTTGGAGGTCCTGTCCAATCGGTGTACCGGGTCCTGCGCCTCACGCTAGAAGAGGCCACAGCAATCCAGACTAGACCAGCGCCCCCGTGGGAACCAGGTGAGCGTTACAGAACGCGAAGCCTTCCTACAAATTCCCACCCAGGCGCTATGGAAACTTCCGAAACTGACCAGTTGGCCCAATTACTGGGGGAATTACGGGCCGAAGTACACACCGCTCGTCAAGAGACTAGTGCCCTCAGGAGGGAAGTGATTGTAATAAAGGATAGAGCTGATGGCCTGGCTAGACAGCTTTTGCAAGGTCAAGCTGGACAAACTCCTTTACCCGGTTCCGGGGGGAACCCCGCTCCTGTGGTTTCCAGTAACCCGGTGCAGATTAATCTACCTGGAAACATGCCGCTGGCCCCACCTGAACGCTTTGCTGGGGACCCCAAACGATTCGCCGTATTCATGAATCAGTGTCGTTTGCACTTCCTATGCAGACCTGGGGCCTTCCCTAATGATCAGACCAAGGTAGCCTTTGTGTTGTCATATCTCAGCGGCTGTGCTGCCGATTGGTCAGTCCCACTGGTAACTCAAGATGACCCGATTCTTCGTGATTTTCAAGGATTTCAAACAAGCATGGAAAGGTTATTTGCTTGACACTCCCAGGGACAGGCTCTGGATGACGAACTTCTATCTCTGCGACAGGGCAATCAAGACCTTCTATCCTACATTGCAACCTTCAATAGACTAATTGTGGAAACTGGTTGGCCAGAGGATAAAAGAATCACGTTATTCTATCGAGGTCTACGCGGAGAACTTAAAGATGTCCTGGCACAAGTTGTAAATCCGCCCCAAGAATGCACTGAATATATAGACTTAGTGGTCCAATTGGATCACAGGCTGCAAAACAGAAAAGCAGATCAGTCCAAGTTTGAAACCCGGGTGTTGGCCAAGACCCACGCTAACCCCAAGGGGGCTGATGCCTCGTAGCCTATGCAAATCGGAGGGGTTAAAGGACCCCTAACTCAAAAAGAACGGGAATGAAGATGACAGATGCAATTATGCCTTTATTGTGGGTCCTCTGGACACTTTCTACGAGATTGCCCGGTTAAGCCGCCCAAGAAGGTGGTAGGAGCCGCTGATAAAATCCATGGAAACTCTGTATCGGGAAACGACCACGCCCGGCAAGCGTAGGGGTCCGCTTGCCGAGCTTGAAAACTAACTCTCAGACCTTGCATTTCATTGTGCCAATGGTCCTCGTAGATCCGGAACAGCCTAAACGGTTGCATGCTATAAAGGCATACATCGATAGCGGGGCTATAGGAAACTATGTGGATCGAGAATTGGTCTCTAGGATAAACCTCCCTCTGCGTCCTAAAACCAACAAAGATGTCATCACCACAGTAGATGGAACTGAAATTGCCTCTGGACCGGTAACACATTCCACAGCTGAGGTGACACTTGTAGGTCCGGATGGCCATCGGGAGGCAGTTGTGTTTGATGTAATCAAGGCTCCACAGTTTCAGCTTATTCTCGGAATCCCTTGGTTAGAGACACATAATCCTCGAATTGATTGGCGAGCGAAGAGAATAACCTTCCCGGATTGTGCACAAACCTGCTACCCAGAAAATCCAAAGATTAATCTAGCATCAGTAACCTCTGTCCCCGTGCAACTACCTCCAGAGTACCAAGACTTTCAGGACGTCTTCCAAAAGGAACACGCCAACACGTTACCTCCCCACAGATCGTACGACTGCCAAATCGATCTGGTGCCCGGTGCACAACCCCCTTGTAGCAGGATTTACGCCCTTACTGAACCAGAGAATCTGCATTTGAGACAATATTTAGATCAATACCTCGCCAATGGTTTCATTCGCCCGTCAAAGTCCCCGGCATCCTCAGCTTTGTTCTTCGTGCCTAAAAAAGAAGGCGACCTTAGAACTCGTATCTATTACCGCGCATTGAACCAGATAACTGTTAAAAATCGTTACCCTCTGCCTCTGATCCCTGAACTCCTTGACCAGGTGAAGGACGCTTGCGTATACACCAAGTTAGATCTCCGGGGGGCTTATCATCTGGTACGAGTAGAAGAAGGCGACGAATGGAAAACGGCCTTCCGTACAAAATATGGACTATTCGAATACCAGGTGATGCCTTTCGGGTTGTGCAACGCACCTGCAGCCTTCCAATTCTTCATGAACGATGTCCTTCGGGAACTCATCGATGTCTGTGTTGTCGTGTATATCGATGACATTCTTGTGTACTCCTCTTCGGAATCTGATCACAGAAAGCATGTCAGGGCCGTCCTAGAGAAACTGCGCCAGCACAAACTGTTTGCCAAGCTGGAAAAATGTGTTTTCCATAGCACCGAGGTTGAGTTTCTCGGATTCATCCTGACACCTAAAGGGGTCCGAATGGATTCATGGAAAGTGGATGCTATCCTCAAATGGCCATCACCTAGTTCGGTGAAAGGTGTCCAAAGCATGCTTGGTTTTGCCAACTTTTATCGCAGGTTTATCCCGGAGTTTTCACGTGTGGTGCAACCCATCACTGCACTCTTGCGAAAAAATAAACGTTTTGAATGGACCGAGGAAGCCGAAGAGGCCTTTCAGGAGTTGAAAGCTAAGTTCACGTCCGCACCTATTTTGAAGCATGCGCGTCCCGATCTCCCATATATAGTCGAAACCGACGCGTCCAGCTTAGCCATGGGAGCTGTCCTGTCTCAGAGAGACCCTGAAACCAACCAACTGAACCCCGTAGCATTTTGGTCCAGAAAGTTCTCGCCGCCGGAGATAAATTATGCGATCACTGATAAGGAACTATTAGCCATTAAGTCCGCCTTTAAGGCTTGGTGGCATTATCTCCTCGGCGCCCGGCATACCATCACCGTGATCACCGAAATTTACAATATTTAAAAACTGCCAAGGCTCAATCGTCTCGACAGCTCCGATGGGCTTTGTTCTTTGCTGAGTTCGATTTTGTAATCACCTACCGCCCCGGCTATAAGAATGGTAAGGCGGACGCTCTATCCCGAATTGGAATGGAAGAAATAGACACAAACTCAGAACCTGCGCTGATAATTCCCGAACAAAGAATTTTGGGGATAACCACTTTACAAACCCTTGAAGACATTGAAGCACGAGTGAAACAATTCCTGGACTCTTCAGCCTTGCAGGATTGGATCAAAAGGGGGTCTAACTTTTCAGTCAAGGATGGCTTACCTTACTTCCAAGGACGCTTATTTTTGCCAGAAAAGGAATTGCAAGAACTGGTTATTTCCCGTCATCATGATACCCTGATGGAAGGACATCCTGGCATTGCCAAAACAGAGGAAAAGGTTAAACGACAATTCTGGTGGCCTTCCTGGTGAAAGGATATTAAATCTTTCGTGATGTCCTGTGGAGTTTGTGCCCAAAACAAAGGTCAAAAGACAAGACCCGCCGGTCTTCTTCAGCCCTTAGACATTCCACCAGCACCTTGGCACACCCTGTCACTAAATTTTATCACGGACCTGCCCTCTTGTAATGGTTACAATACTATTCTGGTCGTGGTGGATTTATTTTCCAAAATGGCCCACTTTATTCTGTTGAAAGGATTACCTTCAGCCTTTGTTCTTGCCAAGGAATTCCTCGAAAATATCATCCGTTTGCATGGATTCCAGTCCATACTAGTCTCCGATCGGAGAAGCCAGTTTATTTCTCATTTTTGGAAAAAGTGTTGTCAACTGGCACAAATCGACGTAAGACTCTCGACCAGCCACCACCCACAGACCGATGGTCAGACGGAGAGAACGAACCAGACCCTTGAACAATATCTACGATGTATGTTGCACCAATCGGAGGGTAATTGGAAGGACATTTTATGGGTGGCTGAATATGCATACAATAACTCGATACACTCTGGAACTGGTCTGAGCCCCTTTTATACCCTATATGGACATCACCCTCGTACTTCAGACTTGGACTCACCTCTGAGCCTTGAAATGCCCGCAGTGGACCATTTGCATTCTACGATTACTCAAGCCTTCAAGGATGCAACTGCACATTTGCAACATGCGAAAGGGAAATACAAAAATAATGCGGATCTGCATCGAAGAGAGGCGCCTCCATACCAAATAGGGGATCAAGTATGGTTGGCTACCAAACACCTATCACTCAAGGGGCCTCAAACTTTTAATCCAAGGTAGTTAGGCCCTTACTCGATCAAAGCTATAATCAACCCAGTGGCAGTCAAGCTCTATCTACCAGCTAACATGCGGATTCACCCCGTTTTTCATGTGTCACTTTTGAAACCAGTGCACCCAGGAACCAGATTAACAAAGCCACCAGGACCGATTCAGATAGATGGGGAGCCTGAATGTTCGAGGTGAAGAACATTGTGGATTCTAAGATCTCAAAATCAAAACTTTTCTATCTAATTGATTGGAAAGGGTACGGGCCTCAGGAAAGGTCTTGGGAACCCAGTGATCACGTACATGCACCTCGGCTGGTAAAAAGGTTCCATCGGAATTTCCCAAACAAACCGAAACCTCCAGAAGGAACAACCTTGGGAGGGGCCTTGGGGGGGAGTGCTGTCATGATGCCTACCCCCGGAGCACAAGGCCAGGCCCAGCACCCCCGGAAGCAGGCATCATGCCCTCGGGTAAAAGCCCAGCGGCCCATTATAGGGGCTCTTTGGACTCAGTCCTGGCGCCTTTGGCGCCAGGCTCATGTTGGACATCAGTCCTGGCGCCATAGGCGCCAGGCTCATAAAGGGAGGTGTTTTGTGCACTTACCTGATGCAGACCATGCTGCACGCTTCAGGCCTCCCTGAGACCTGAAAGGGATTATTTTTTCATAGGGACTATTTTTTCACTCGGGCGTGGCCAGGGAAGGATACATACCTAGTTGGGGAAGGATACATACCTGGGACTTCTTTGGAGGCTATTTAAGCCACGCTCAGACAGCAGCTCATGCTTCGCATTGCTCTGCTTCCTGCAGCTTAACGCTCACCGTGTCTGATCCTGCTCCTGGACTCCAGCCACGCCCGCTTCAAACCTGGAAGACCTGCAAGGAAGGAAGAGAAGAGAAAGGTGAAAACCAAGGACTATTTCAAACTTCTTGCCTGCATCCAGAATCTTCTCGCCAGCATCCCTGAAGAAAGACTTCCATTTAAAAGCATTGCGTTGCTCGCTGCAGCGCCACGCTTCACTCACCTGTCCTCAAGACATCTCCCGGCTCCATCGCAGCTGTCAGCATCGGATGCCACATCTCTGCACCTAGGGGAGAGAGGAAGAAACAAAAGGTGAGCAGAAGGAACACAGAAGGAAAGCCTGATTAACAGCCATAATACTTACCGGCTTTTCTTCCACATTTCGGGTCGGCGCCGCCCCGTTGGCAGGTACCGTACCCCGGCCCCTATGGGGAAAGGACAAGAGACATTTCTGGGGAATGATAAGGACATTTAGAGGCATCGCCCTCATCACTACTCACCTCGGCAGTTTAACCCCTCGACGCATCGCCTTCATTCTGCACCTGAAATAAAGGACAGATCACAGGTTAGAAAGACAACATAAAGGGGGCCTCACTTGAACTTTGAACTTTCATACTTACGGCGCATCGCTCAGGAAAGTCAAGTGGATTTTGCCAGCGCCATTCTGAAAACCAGTGAAGTAACAGGACGAACGCGCGCCCCTGCACCAGAAGCAGGATGGAGAGTTCATCCTTCCAAACCATAAGGTGAGCTTAAACCGGCTTTTGGAGGAAGTTAGAGAGGAACGAAGGGGGAAAGGGGGGAGCTAGCACACTATTCTGCAGACTGTTAATCCCCTTTCTCATCTGCAGAAGGATATTCCTACGGGCCAGGCAAGCACGATTTGGAGGTCCTGTCCAATCGGTGTTCCGGGTCCTGAGCCTCACACTAGAAGAGGCCACAGCAATCCAGACTAGACCAGCGCCCCCGTGGGAACCAGGTGAGCGTTACAATGCCTCCCTAAGAACAGTGAGCAAGGGGTCTACCTCTGGATTCCCCTGGTAACTTAGGGTGAGACCCAAAGTTACTTAATATGCAAAACACGGGGTGGGGGGTCTGTGGACCCGTGAGTGGGGACCATCCCATGTCCCAAAAAGAACAAGAAAGAAAGAGCATTTCCAATGCATTTGTCGAGTATACATTGATTCAGGGCATAGTTCAATACAAATATTACACAGCCCACGGTAGTGGCCGTGTAGTTATGGTTAAGTTGCTAAACCCATAGGAAGAACACTTTTTGGGTGGCTTATAACTTTGCTCCTCCTGGAGGAATCTTCACCAAACTTTGCAAAAAGAACTATATGGCCCAATCTGAATTGTTTTGCAGAGTTTGGTGAGGTTTGGTCCAGGGGGGGACAAAGTTGTATGGGGGGGTCGCAAAATGTATTTTTGTCCCATAGACTGAATAGTGAAAAAATGTCTGTTGCTCCTACAGCCCAAACCAGCTGGACGGCTTTTCACCAAATTTGCAGCAGGAGCGGCGACTTAGTCCCCAAAGCGTGCTTTTGTAAATTAGGTGAAAATCTGTCCAGTAGTTTTTTTAAAAAGACCAAAATGTAGGTCTAAAAAATTTAGTGATATCATGTCCACTCCTCGGACACACTTCCCTGTTCGCTCCACGAACAGGACACTGATTGGATAATCGGCTTGCGTCATGTCCGCGGACATGCAACGTGTTCTCTGATTGGCTGGGATGAGGCATGAGGTGTGTCAAATTGTTTCGATGTGCCCGCCATATTGGATGAGTGGACATGCACTGGAAGTGAGCATAAATCCACTTTTGGGGAGCGTGTTGCTGTGTATGAGTGCTAGGATGGGGGAGTAAGAGATGGGTCAAATGCTGCATTTGTTTAGGTGGGAGAAGGTTGTGATGTGTTTGCGGTGTCCGCGGACATAATAAACACTGGGCGCACTACTGGCTATTTTCGTTTAGTATGATGTTTGTTTTGGGTTGTTAGAAGAGCATTGGGTGAAGAGGGTATGTATTGAAGAGTTTCTACGTTGGTTGTAATTATTTTTTACAATGTTAATTGAAGTGGGTAGGTTTTGAGGTGGATGTATTATGTTTTTAGGTTGTGGTAATTTGGTAGGTGTTTGTTTCCATGGGTGTGTTATGCTGATGTGGTTGTGGCCAGGGCCTAGGGTCTTGGGTGCATGGCTGAAGTGCCGTAGGCCTTTGGCCATGCACTCAAGACTCTAGGCCCTGGCTACAACCACTGCAGCATTACACACCCATGTTACCAAAGATTTTGACTGTAGTATGTGGGCTGCTTAGGGAATATGTTTTTAAAAATGTGTTTACTGATTGGTAGTAGTGTAATGGTGTTTATAGGATAGTGACGTGATGTGTCTTTGTTTGTTGGATTGTGTTCAGAATGTTGGTATTGAAGACTCTAGGCATTTTGGGTTGTATTTATTGGTGAGGTGTCCGTTTGCATGGCTGTGTTATGTTGTGGTGGTGGTGAGTTTAATTATTATATACTTAGTATTTATTTTGTTGAGGCTGTATGAAGAGTTTTGGCCAGGCCATGGAGTCAAGATTGTAGTGTTTGGCAACAAGCGCTGCAGCATAAGATAGCCATGGAAGCAAACATTTTGGATTGTGGTGTATGGTAAGGTGTTTGCTTGAATGGGTGTGTTATGCTGTGGTGTTTGTGAGTCCAATCATTATATACTTACTGTTTGACTTTTTGTGGTTGTATGTAGGTTTTTCATGCAAATTACCAAGAGGAGTCCTGGGAGTCCCTCTGCTAGACATTAGTCCTGGTTACGAGAGACTTACCCAGAGTCTTTATCTACTATCTTCCACAGAGAAGAAATATCCCAAACATATCAGTCTTTGTCCTGCCCTGGGGCAGTCCAGCACCAAAATGCTGGACAATTCTCTTCTGAAGAAGAGTACCAATAGCAATCACAGGACACCCTTGTTTTTTGCATATTTAAGTAACTTTGGGTCACACCCTAAATTACTAGGGGAATCCAGACGTGGAACCCTTGGTCAATATTCTTAGAGAGGCACAGCTCCACCCTACTTATGAGGTCCAAGCAGACCGAAACACGTGTCTGGGGTTCCTGTTGGTACTCTTGTTCAGAGTACAATTGGCTAGCTTTTCGGTGCTGGAATGCCACTGGGCAGGGCAAAGACTGATATGATTGGGATATTCCACCTCTCTGAAAGATAGTGAGCTAAAGAATCTGGGTAAGCCTCTCGCACCCAGGACTAATGTCTGGCAGAGGGACCCCCAGGATCCCCCTTGTTTTGTGCACATTTAAGTAACTTTGGGTCTCACCTTATGTTACTAGGGGATTCCAGATGTGGACCCCTTACTCACTATTCTTACAGATGGACAGCTCCACCCTACTGATGAGGTCCAATCAGACCGAAACACGTGTCTGGGGTTCCTTTTGGTACTCTTGTTGAGAGGAGAACTGCCTAGCTTTTTGGTGCTGGACTGCCCCTGGGCAGGACAAATACTGATATGATTGGGATATTTCTCCTGTGTGAAAGGTAGTGAGCTAAAGAATCTGGGTAAGGCTCTCCTACCCAGGACTAATGTCTGGCAGAGAGACTCCCAGGAACCCCCTTGTTTTTTGCAGTTTTTTCATGAAATGGGTAGTTCGAGCAGACATATTTTTCAATCACTGTGATAAAAGAAAAAACACATGTTAGTGTAGGTAGTTTATAATGAGTATTGCATTGCATAGTAGATATTTCTGTATTTTGTAGACCCTCATAGTTAGCACTTTAGAAGTACTATAGTTCAAGCCAGTGTACTGTGCAATTTGATCAGTTCCTGTTTTTGTTAAATAAAAAATCCATGCTGGATTAAAAACCTTTCTACATTGTAGTACAATACATTTCTTCATTGAGTTCAGTAGGAGGAATTGAATATGTATATCGTTTTTGATTTGGAAGTGGTGGTGGTAGTATTGTTGCAATTAGATAGATGTTTGACTCCCACAAAAGTCTTTAGCGCCTGTTGTACAGCTGCGTAAAAATCTGGATATATGTGCAGGGATGTGTTGTCATATTTCAATGGGCCCTTCTCTCTAACAAGGTGGATAATGACGTCACGGTCCCGGTAATTAAGGCGTTTGCGCTAACTGATCTGGGGGAGCTGGGTTTGGGTCTAACAGTGGGTTTTCTATGGGCCTGTTCCACCAGAAAGATGGGAGAACATTCTTGATCACAAAGCAGTTCTTTCAATAGGTTCTCCACGGCCATTTCCATGGGGCCACGGACGAAGTTCTCTAGGAGGCCCTCTATTTGTATGTTGCTTCTTCTAGACCTGGATTCCAGGTCATCGCATTTGGAGATGGCATTCCTCAAGTCTGCAGTCACTATCACCATCTGGGATTTAAGGGTATGCGCATCATCTTCAACTGTGCCAAAGCCTGTTTCAGCTTCTGTAAATCGCGTGCTAACATGATTCATCTTGCCATAAGGGTAGTTGTTGGCTGCTGTATCATCACATTTGCCAGTAAGGGAAGCAAAGCCTGCTTGTATGTTGTCCATTAGCTGTTTAAGGCATAGGGTCTCAGAAGTCGCCCGCAGCACCTTCGTCTCTTTGGGCCTCAGAGGATGCCTCTGCTCGAGGCTGGTTGACTTGATATGCATATGCATCCAGCGTGCGTTCCCTCTTTTGGCTCCCTCGACCTCTAGGCATAGCTGCAATCTGTGATGTTTTCTGGCTTCCCAGCTTTGGCAAGGGCCGCAATGTGCATCGTGCTGAGTGTTCCCTGTAATAGTATGAGTTAAGCAACCTACCCAAATCCCACAATTTTGCTGTAACTTCCAGTCGGGGAGCGATAGCCCCCAGTCATGTTGCTTTACTTTTCTATAAAAGCCTTCAAGTAGAGCACAGCTGTAATGTACTGCATGCAGCTTTTACCACCGTATTCACACTGCAGAGCTCATGAAAATAGAGGGGGGAATGCGAACAAAGCCAGACACTTGCAGCTTTTCGTTTTCTTGTTAATGTACCCTGTGTTTATCTGTGCTGGTCCGGCACGTCTTACAGCACTATAAAATACCTGTCTCGAAGTCCAACAACCGTGAAGACTGGCCAATCAGGGTTTGCGTTGTTGTTGTTATTTCTCTCCCTCCATGTTCAGTAGCTCGCACAGCTCGCACAGCTCAGCAAGCACCATCAGCCGCCTCACGTTTCATGCCTCCAGTCGAGGTGCCATTCCATTCCTCAGTGTGCCACATGGTTACTCTCTGGTCTCACAGCCCCAGAAGCCACTGCGGTGAAAAGAGCAAACAGCAAAGGAGCGGCTGCACGCAGCTCAGTGAAACCTTCTCAAGTCATGCAGGGGACCTTTCCAAAACCAGTGACTGGTGTTGGTTTCCTGCTCTGTGAAATACAAGCAGGCTCTCTGGCCCCAATGTCACGCAGCCATCTTGTTTAAGGGACTTAGGTTTAGTCACCCTAAATTTCCTAGGGTCATCCAGACGTGGACCCCTTGCTCACTGTGCTCAGAGAGGCACAGCTCCACCTCACTGATGAGGCCCAACAAGGCTGAAACGCGTGTCTGGTGTTGCTGTTGGTACTCTTGTTCAGAAGAGAATTGCCATAGCATTTTGGTGCTGGACTGCCCATGTGGCGGGACAAAGACTGATATGCAAATGGTATTTCCCTTCTATGAAATGTACAGTGAGCTAAAGTGTGGCTGTGGACTCTCGAGTGGGTACCTTCCCAAAGAACAGGTCATTTAGCCATGTTCGCTCTCGCAGAGGGGCGCCTATAACTATTTTTTGATTGTTTAAGGGACTTAGGTATAGTCACCCTAAGTTTCCTAGGGTCATCCAGACGTGGACCCCTTGCTCACTGTGCTCAGAGAGGCACAGCTCTGCCACACTGATGAGGCCCAAGAAGTCTGAAACACGTATCTGCGGTTGCTGTTGGTACTCTTGTTCAGAAGAGAATTGCGATAGCATTTCGGTGGTGGACTGCCCATGTGGGCTGGACAAAGACTGATATACAAATGGATATTTCCCATCTGTGAAAGGTACAG
This sequence comes from Ambystoma mexicanum, assembly GCF_040938575.1. Lineage (NCBI taxonomy): Eukaryota > Metazoa > Chordata > Amphibia > Caudata > Ambystomatidae > Ambystoma > Ambystoma mexicanum. The sequence goes on from NC_090927.1 coordinate 338,204,314, forward strand.
TGAGCTAAAGTGTGGCTGCGGACTATCAAACTTTGGAAAGAACAGGTCATTTGCCTGTGTTCTTTCTCACAGAGGGGCGCCTATGACTATTTTCTGTTTATAATTATTTGTACATAGGTGTATTTAATGTGTATATATTTTTATATAACCTTGGTTGAAATTTCCTTTTTACTTTGGACTTTTTCACTTTGTTGTTTGGATTGCTACTGGACCACAATCACACCCCTTCTGAGAGTATAGCCTTCCACCAGCCCACATGACGACAAAAGGTAGAGGAGAAATATCTATTAGCTGTGCCTGTTTTTCCTTTATGATTTGGATCACTGTTGGTTTGCAGAAGTGTAAGGGCTGAATAATTGGTTTCACTCCTACTAACCCATATACTCCTGCAGTGCAGTCATTTCTTCACACCGTCCCTCTGATCCACTGCACTGTGCTTGCCACAACCAAGATGGCTAGCTTCCATTTCCAGCCCAGGATTGTGCGCAATTGCCAATTCTGTGTCTACCAGAAAGTACAACAAGTTTTCACAACTTTTACCAAAAAAAGATAGGGGGGGGGAACAAAATATTCTCATGGGCTATTGAGTTCATTCCCCAAATCTATTTTAACAATTTAAAGACTAAAGAAATCAACCACAATTGTATTGCCTCCTCTGAACGTGAACATCAGACACAATTAATTCACCAAATAAAGAACTGTGTCTATACACTCACTACTATTAAAAAATAGATTTCATTGTTTATTCTTATTTCATCATAAATTCATAAAAACACATAAAAAACCCACACAAGTATTGTACATATTACAAATATTCAAAGAAAGTGTCAGGTGCTGTGCAATATTAAGATAAAATATCTTGTTAATACATAAGCAAAACAAACATTTTAATCACAATTGCTACAAAGAGTAGTCAGTTTGCGTTTTACTTATTCCTCATTGGATGAAGGTCAAATGCCCTACTAGTACAAGGCTATTTGCTACCAAATTCTCTATTATCTTAATAGTGCATCCTGCTAATGCGGTCCTAAATCTATTCAATAGAATGTTCTTTTACACTGGTATCCATTACAGTGAACATAATAGCCCGACATGTTTTGTTCTAATCTTAACATATCCCAACTACTAGAACTTCATCAGGGGTTCCAATGTTTTGTAACAAGCATTCACAAACTTCTGTGCTGTATTTCTGCAATAAACAGCAAACGGACAAAAATTGCTTCTGTATTTCGGCTATCCTGTTCAAAGCTTCAGAAACATTCTAGTGTGCGATTACGGTGTGGTAAAAGCATCTCTTTAATAAACATTACTCCATGTGATGTTTATGTTTTGGTTTAGGTTTTAAACCGGCATGTAGTAGCATCCGTAGTAGGCCAGTTGCACTAATGGAAACTAAGTCTTAGTATTGCGGTCTTCGTCAGAAGCTGCCGTTGAAATGCAAAAACTTGTTTCGTTCTCTTGATGTATAACGCGGCAGCCATGCCGAATACAGGATGTTACAAGTGGACTTCCCGTGTATCGCCTCGCATTCTTTTGGCAACACGTTTTCACTCCATAACTTTCCAGCTACTGTTCCTCTGCTGAATGCATGATGCTCCTTCTCTCGCTTTGGGAGGTTTTTCCTTCCTCTGATTCCTTAGCTGCTGCTCCTCTTCCTTCTATGATCTTTGCCTTAAAACTTGGTTGTGATCTCCTCAGTGCATGGATTCCACTAGACAATCCGCACCCTTCATACTAAAGCCATGACTACACACTCCAACTCCTCAGTGCCTCATTAGATGTTTCTGCCCTTCTCTTAGGGGAAGAAAAATCTTACCTGACTTACCCACCTGGGGACACAGCGGCTTCCAGGAGGGATTGCCCTTATCTCTTCAGTTCCGGTACCCACCAACATCCTCAAGTGAAGCAAGTTGCTAACAGAATTGGGTAGATTTGCATATTCTACGATTAGTTCAGGAATTAAGAGATTGGGCCTCATTACGAATGTGGCGGTAAGGCAACAACGGCACTGGTAGTGCTACCGGAGCCGTTGTTACCATACCGCCACATTACGAGTTCTGCTTGCGAGTGCCGCTCTGCACGCCTGGTCAGACCGGGCGTGCAGAGCGGCACCCGCAAGCAGAACTCGTGATTGCACCGGCACCGTTATAAACGGTGCAGGTGCAACCATGATCCCCACCCCCATTCTGCCCTACGGTGCAGAATGGGGATCGGGAGCCCAGCCATACCGGCAGCCACAAATGGGAATTAACGGCCCATTCAACTCATAATGGCCCGGTAATGGCCCATTTGCCGGTGCCGGTAGCGAGTTTGGCGGTAGCTGTGCCCTTATTAAGGGCACGGCTACTGCCAAACTCGTAATGAGGCCCATTGTCTTTATATAATGTGGTGTACATTGAACATTTTTATGCAATTGTAAAATGACCAAACATCAACCCCTCTCATTAATATATTAGCCAAAAAATATCTCTTTTTTATATTTTACATGCTTAAAATATTCCAAAAATGTGATATCTTACCTTGTAATCTATATTTTAACATTTTGGGAAACTATTACCTCCTAATGAATCTCGTTAATCTAATCCCAAAATGGCACTACTGCTAGACACCGAGACAGCACTTTAAAATCTTTTTGACCAGTACTATTAATTGGCAAATTAAATCTTGCAGAAATCTCTTCTATTTTCTTGTTGAGTGCAGAACAATGTACCATAAAATGGCAAATACTTTCTATTTATATTTCCAACATATTCAACATAGACTTTTACTTTTTTCTATTTTCCGAAATTCTCCTTTCACTTCTCTGATTACTAATTAATTGAAAACTGCAATAATATCCTACAGTTCTCATGACATGGAAACCAAGCCCTCTTGATCAATTTTCATATGTTCTCATACTATAGATTGTTAAAAGAGACATGCTAATCTTTAAATCTAATCTAATTCCATTATATTTTTCTTTATGGATTGTATTTTACTCAAAGGGAACATTGGAATTGTGCAAGAATCTTAGAGTCACATATATCTACATTGTGTACTGTACCAATTTGTCTCAACTTCTGCACCAGATAGCAAAAAGATTGTAGGTTTTTAAAGATATTCAGAAGTGGGGTTGGTACTGTGAATGTGTTTAAAATATTTCATCATTTATTTATTTAGCTAAATGGATTATAGAGGGAAGTCCCAACTCAGCCCTTATCAAACGAAGGGACTACCCTTCAAAAGTCTCTAAATGGTTTTCCACATAGCTTTTTTGAGCCTATGAATCCATATTAGATTACCCTTACTGAGGTGGAAGATGTCTGCCAGGTGGAAAGTGTTGTTCGAGCAGTCCATTGAAAAGGTAAGAAATCATCTGAATATCTATACTAAAGTGTGATCGTCCAACTATTGTCGAGATATTTCTTATGGAAGCGCCATTCAGGATTTATTTGGTGCTTGTTTTGTAATTTAAATATTTGCCTATGGATTTTATAGATGTTTTAAAATGCCTGGATTAGGGCTAGGCTTCTTTGTCAATGCAACACGGCAGAGAGTTTTGATGTGTTTCCGAAGCGTGCAAAGACAGAGGTGGGAAAAGAGCATATGCCGATTATGAAATTAGAATTTAATACAGTCTTTTCCTTTGTTTATACAATTGATATGCAAGTGACTTCCAGTATCTTCTTCAATCTGTGGTTTACATTTTATTTGTGACTCTTGTAATTCAGCAGTGTGCTGGCATTATAGACAATATAGTACTAATCTGTTCCTTTCTTTCCAGAGATATTTTTTATCATTGTTTGTTTCTGTGTGTTGTTGTGTGTTGCTAGAGCTCACCAGCATATGTATGTTACAATCATTTTTTGCATTTAGCTGCATTTTGCCTTGATCAGTTTTCTTTCTTAGCGCCCAGGAGGATATGGCTGTTTTGGGATGGTGCTGGCAGGAGTAGCAAGAGCAGCTGGGAGACAACAGGGTAATTCTGAGTCCGAATTTCAACTGGCTGAGTGTGCTTTGACTACATGGCCTACTTTATCTTATTGCATTTTAACTTGATATATGAAGAGCTTGCAATTTCTGAGGTCTCCAATCTTTATACGAACAGAGTATAGGGAGGGCCATGCTGGTGACTGGTGCTTTTTTTATTGCGGTATTGTGAATACGTGCAAAGGGCAGCATGGCATCAGGAACTAGTTGTAAGCAACAAACCAGGTCTTGATTAGGGGGCAAGAAATGTTGAACGGATTTCTAAAACACATCTTGAAATTCATGATGATGAGAAGGTATACCATCTGAAATAGGAATAGTAAGTTCTTGCTGAACCTCTTGAGTAGTGGCATGCAAACAACTATGAGATAAACAATATATAGTGTAGAATTGGGAAGCAAAAAAAAGGTGTTGTTTGGCCATTTAATGTAAGGATTATGCAAACAAAGGGGGGGTCTGGGAATCTCTCTACCAGCACGAACACAGCCCAATGACCTGTTCTTGGGTGAATAACCCCTGGGAGAGACTCTACCAAGTCTTTAGCTCACTGTCCTTTTCACAGAGAAGAAATTTCCCCGCATATCAGCCTTTGTCCTGCCCAGGGGCAGTCCAGCACCGAAATGCTAGGCAATTCTCCTCTGAACAAGAGTACCATCAGTAACCCCATACACGTGTTTCAGCCTTGTTGGGCCTCATCAGTGAGGTGAAACTGTTGCCTCTGTAAGAACAGTGAGCAAGGGGTCCACGTCTGGATTGCCCTGTTAACTTAGGGTGAAACCCAAAGTTAATGTATGCAAACAAAGGGGGGGTCTGGGAATCTCTCTACCAGCACGAACACAGCCCAATGACCTGTTCTTGGGTGAATAACCCCTGGGAGAGACTCTACCAAGTCTTTAGCTCACTGTCCTTTTCACAGAGAAGAAATTTCCCCGCATATCAGCCTTTGTCCTGCCCAGGGGCAGTCCAGCGCCGAAATGCTAGGCAATTCTCCTCTGAACAAGAGTACCATCAGTAACCCCATACACGTGTTTCAGCCTTGTTGGGCATCATCAGTGAGGTGAAACTGTTGCCTCTCTAAGAACAGTGAGCAAGGGGTCCACATCTGGATTGCCCTGTTAACTTAGGGTGAAACCCAAAGTTAATGTATGCAAACAAAGGGGGGGTCTGGGAATCTCTCTACCAGCACGAACACAGCCCAATGACCTGTTCTTGGGTGAATAACCCCTGGGAGAGACTCTACCAAGTCTTTAGCTCACTGTCCTTTTCACAGAGAAGAAATTTCCCCGCATATCAGCCTTTGTCCTGCCCAGGGGCAGTCCAGCGCCGAAATGCTAGGCAATTCTCCTCTGAACAAGAGTACCATCAGTAACCCCATACACGTGTTTCAGCCTTGTTGGGCATCATCAGTGAGGTGAAACTGTTGCCTCTCTAAGAACAGTGAGCAAGGGGTCCACGTCTGGATTGCCCTGTTAACTTAGGGTGAAACCCAAAGTTAATGTATGCAAACAAAGAGTGGGTCTGGGAATCTCTCTACCAGCACGAACACAGCCCAATGACCTGTTCTTGGGTGAATAACCCCTGGGAGAGACTCTACCAAGTCTTTAGCTCACTGTACTTTTCACAGAGAAGAAATTTCCCCGCATATCAGCCTTTGTCCTGCCCAGGGGCAGTCCAGCGCCGAAATGCTAGGCAATTCTCCTCTGAACAAGAGTACCATCAGTAACCCCATACACGTGTTTCAGCCTTGTTGGGCATCATCAGTGAGGTGAAACTGTTGCCTCTCTAAGAACAGTGAGCAAGGGGTCCACGTCTGGATTGCCCTGTTAACTTAGGGTGAAACCCAAAGTTAATGTATGCAAACAAAGGGGGGGTCTGGGTATCTCTCTACCAGCACGAACACAGCCCAATGACCTGTTCTTGGGTGAATAACCCCTGGGAGAGACTCTACCAAGTCTTTAGCTCACTGTCCTTTTCACAGAGAAGAAATTTCCCCGCATATCAGCCTTTGTCCTGCCCAGGGGCAGTCCAGCGCCGAAATGCTAGGCAATTCTCCTCTGAACAAGAGTACCATCAGTAACCCCATACATGTGTTTCAGCCTTGTTGGGCATCATCAGTGAGGTGAAACTGTTGCCTCTCTAAGAACAGTGAGCAAGGGGTCCACGTCTGGATTGCCCTGTTAACTTGGGGTGAAACCCAAAGTTAATGTATGCAAACAAAGGGGGGGTCTGGGAATCTCTCTACCAGCACGAACACAGCCCAATGACCTGTTCTTGGGTGAATAACCCCTGGGAGAGACTCTACCAAGTCTTTAGCTCACTGTACTTTTCACAGAGAAGAAATGTCCCCGCATATCAGCCTTTGTCCTGCCCAGGGGCAGTCCAGCGCCGAAATGCTAGGCAATTCTCCTCTGAACAAGAGTACCATCAGTAACCCCATACACGTGTTTCAGCCTTGTTGGGCATCATCAGTGAGGTGAAACTGTTGCCTCTCTAAGAACAGTGAGCAAGGGGTCCACGTCTGGATTGCCCTGTTAACTTAGGGTGAAACCCAAAGTTAATGTATGCAAACAAAGGGGGGGTCTGGGAATCTCTCTACCAGCACGAACACAGCCCAATGACCTGTTCTTGGGTGAATAACCCCTGGGAGAGACTCTACCAAGTCTTTAACTCACTGTCCTTTTTACAGAGAAGAAATTTCCCCGCATATCAGCCTTTGTCCTGCCCAGGGGCAGTCCAGCGCCGAAATGCTAGGCAATTCTCCTCTGAACAAGAGTACCATCAGTAACCCCATACATGTGTTTCAGCCTTGTTGGGCATCATCAGTGAGGTGAAACTGTTGCCTCTCTAAGAACAGTGAGCAAGGGGTCCACGTCTGGATTGCCCTGTTAACTTAGGGTGAAACCCAAAGTTAATGTATGCAAACAAAGGGGGGGTCTGGGAATCTCTCTACCAGCACGAACACAGCCCAATGACCTGTTCTTGGGTGAATAACCCCTGGGAGAGACTCTACCAAGTCTTTAGCTCACTGTCCTTTTCACAGAGAAGAAATTTCCCCGCATATCAGCCTTTGTCCTGCCCAGGGGCAGTCCAGCGCCGAAATGCTAGGCAGTTCTCATCTGAACAAGAGTACCATCAGTAACCCCATACACGTGTTTCAGCCTTGTTGGGCATCATCAGTGAGGTGAAACTGTTGCCTCTCTAAGAACAGTGAGCAAGGGGTCCACGTCTGGATTGCCCTGTTAACTTAGGGTGAAACCCAAAGTTAATGTATGCAAACAAAGGGGGGGTCTGGGAATCTCTCTACCAGCACGAACACAGCCCAATGACCTGTTCTTGGGTGAATAACCCCTGGGAGAGACTCTACCAAGACTTTAGCTCACTGTCCTTTTCACAGAGAAGAAATTTCCCCACATATCAGCCTTTGTCCTGCCCAGGGGCAGTCCAGCGCCGAAATGCTAGGCAATTCTCCTCTGAACAAGAGTACCATCAGTAACCCCATACATGTGTTTCAGCCTTGTTGGGCATCATCAGTGAGGTGAAACTGTTGCCTCTCTAAGAACAGTGAGCAAGGGGTCCACGTCTGGATTGCCCTGTTAACTTAGGGTGAAACCCAAAGTTAATGTATGCAAACAAAGGGGGGGTCTGGGAATCTCTCTACCAGCACGAACACAGCCCAATGACCTGTTCTTGGGTGAATAACCCCTGGGAGAGACTCTACCAAGTCTTTAGCTCACTGTACTTTTCACAGAGAAGAAATTTCCCCGCATATCAGCCTTTGTCCTGCCCAGGGGCAGTCCAGCGCCGAAATGCTAGGCAATTCTCCTCTGAACAAGAGTACCATCAGTAACCCCATACACGTGTTTCAGCCTTGTTGGGCCTCATCAGTGAGGTGAAACTGTTGCCTCTGTAAGAACAGTGAGCAAGGGGTCCACGTCTGGATTGCCCTGTTAACTTAGGGTGAAACCCAAAGTTAATGTATGCAAACAAAGGGGGGGTCTGGGAATCTCTCTACCAGCACGAACACAGCCCAATGACCTGTTCTTGGGTGAATAACCCCTGGGAGAGACTCTACCAAGACTTGGTCGGGGCAATCCAGACGTGGACCCCTTGCTCACTGTTCTTAGAGAGGCAACAGTTTCACCTCACTGATGATGCCCAACAAGGCTGAAACACGTGTATGGGGTTACTGATGGTACTCTTGTTCAGAGGAGAATTGCCTAGCATTTCGGCACTGGACTGCCCCTGGGCAGGACAAAGGCTGATATGCGGGGAAATTTCTTCTCTGGACTGCCCACTAGATTTTCTTCAGCCATACATACTGCATCGGTAGAATCAAACATGGCTTTGGATCACCACATGGGCTGTGTTCGTGCTGGTAGAGAGATTCCCAGACCCCCCCTTTGTTTGCATAATGTAAGGATTATGTCTATCAAGCCATGAAAGATGCAGTATCACAGGAAAGTGAGGGTTTCAGATCAAAGCAAAGGAGAGATGTTCCTAGATTAAAGCAAAGGAGAGATTTTCCTAGGTGCTCACCTAGGGCCTTGGTTAAGGGTTGGGTGCACATTGCCACTGTACCCAAAATCAAAGGCTTATTATCAGCAACAAGTACTGTATCTGGGACTTGCTTTGTCTTTTGGGGTACCATGAACTTCACTACCCAATCAAAATCCATAAAAAGACATATGCCTCTGAATCATTAAGGGCCAGGACCAGCTCTCAGTGACCCGTTAACCAAGTTATTGTGACAGCCATCATGAACATTAGTCAATTCTTTGTATTTCTGCGAGGCAGAACACCTTGGTTGGGTCTATCAGGAGTGTTAAAGAGACACTTTAAACCCATTGCTCGCTCCCCACAAGGAGGCTGGTTCATTAATTTCCTGATAATATGGATCATGAAGGTCAAACAGAACAATTCTTTAGGGCATGGCCTTTGCCACTACAATACAAAGTCTGAGTAAGCTTCTATGTCTTCTTTCCTCATCTGACAGGGAGCCTTATGCTGCTCCCAAGTGCATGGATTCCTCGCCCTGCAGAATTGTAAGAGGCAAAAGATCTGGTTACCGAGGATGATCGTCAGAAAACTGAAGGGTACAAAGGACATTCTCAGTCTCTTCTTCTCTCTTCCCTGCTCTCCTGTATAATGCAATCTAGCTGCAGGACAAAATCTGCCATGGCTTCCATGGTAGCTGGGCGAGTAATATGAGCTACTCCATCCTTTTAACTCTCCCATAGACCTCTCTGGGAGATAAGCAGCTGGGTTCACTCCATCTATAAAACCATCTGGTGGAACTTGAACACATAAAACAAGGTATTCAAGTTCCCCTGTTGTATATCCACTAGATTTTCTTCAGCTATACATACTGCATCGGTAGAATCAAACATGGCTTTGGATCACCACATGACTCTAAAGCAGTCTCCCATGACGGGGCATTGCCTTGCAAATAGCTAACAAAAAATTGCGGCTTTGTGGCTGTAAAAAAAAGACATTTCAGCTCAAAATATTGAATCCATTTACCATTTGGTGGCTTTATAGTGAACAAGGGGAGCGGGTCTTGCGGGGCTGTCCCCCGCACCCTTGTTCACTATAAAGGCATCAGGGTAATAATAAAGTTAGAAAGAAAAAAAAGCACCCTGCAGCACTGGCTCCCATGTACGGAAGTACTGGGAATCGGTATCGCAGAGTGATACAGGGGATGGCGGCACACACAGAGGTATGAAGTCCACAGGTAAGTAAGGGAGTGGGGGAAGCAGGTTATCAGAAATGTTTGGAGGAGTGAAAACCGAAAGTCATTTTTGTTCAAATGACTTTCGTTTTTTTTCTCCCTCAAACATTTTGAATTTGATTAATTCACAGTAATTGGATTCCCAGGGGTTCTGGGACAAGGTGAGTTAATTTTGTCTTCACTCCCAGTTTGAGGAACCTAGGTGATAACTGCAGGGGTCCTTCACTTCCAGTGCAGTTGGGAGAGTGCAGACCTTCGTCCAACAGTAAGTCTCCCCCAGTGTTCCCCTGGGATAGCTAGGGGCTAAAGCTAGCATCTGCCTTGTAAACACTCTAGCTTCACCTCAAAAGTGGAGGACTTTGGAATGGATTGTATTTTTTAAAAAAAATTTTTATTGTGTTTTGATCAAAAATAATGTTCTTTTACACATTACAAAATCAGTTTAAAAGATAGTTTTTGCTTAAGAAAGAAGAAAAGTAAAAAAGAATTACATGGAAACATTTAAAACTAAAATGGAAATTTCAAAAGGAAATACAAAGAAGAATCATTTCAACCAGCCCAGATCCTCACACAAATGCACGACCGTGGCGGAGGTTAGAAAACGTTCAGTTCCTGCCGATATCCTGAACCAAAGGTCGTCTAAAGTTTCATATTCAAAGTGGTTCATGAAGAAGCGGCCCAGATGCTTTGATCTTAAACCTGCCAATTGAGGACACTCCACTACTAGATGTTTCAAGGATTCCACTATTCCTAGGGCCTCACAGTGTTAGACATATTATTGTCTTCCTGTTTGGCACAAGCATACTGAAGTTCTCGAATAGGTAATAGGTTAAGACGAAAATACAGAAATTGTTGTCTTGTGTCCGACGAAGGAGATTGGAGCAAATATTTGGGCAGTGACCCAAGTGCTTTCTCAGTTAACTGAAAAATTAAGTGGAGTTCATGGGGCTCATTATGGGTCCAGTGGTAGCCATGCTGTTGCTACCGGGGGGTTGCTGATGGATCTGTAATGATTTACCGGCACCTGCCTTCCCAGTGCCACCGGGAGATCACAACCCCGGCAGGCCAGAAAAGTCAGGCGCCAGTAAAATGTTGTTCACCATTCCCATAGGACTCTATGAGATGGGGAACACGGAAACACCGGCACCGTTGTTAACGGTTCCCGGTGCTTCCGTGATGGTCTGCCTACAATAGCCGCTTTGCCCAGCAGGGTCAGCCTGCCGGGCACAGTGGCTCCAGCAGGCACACCTGTAATATTCCGGTCTGGAAACAACGTGCCGGTGAGCTTACCGGCTTCATTGTTTCTGGACTGGATAGTTGTAATGAACCCCTATATCTTCTTGTTTGAGTGATGGTTTTAATCCAGTCCCTTTGTTTCAGAGCTTTCTTCACATCAAGAGGATTTTCCACTAGTTCCTTACGATTTTTACATATCTCAACCAATAGATTTTGCAATGGCATTTAGAAATGTTGATGTATGTCCCATAATACAGTTATGCAGGTTTACAAACAAAGTGTTTTGTTTCAGTAACATTCAACCCAATGACTAAGCGACAGAATTCCCAGTTCAAAGCGCAGTGGCACCATGGGTAGACCAAGTGGCAGGCCCAGCACCCTCTTCCATAATCTGCCCTCCAGTCTAGCCTCGGTACTAGACTGGACTATTTCCGAGACTAGACTGGGACTAGTCTCGGGAGGATAGCTCAGCGGCAACATGCTCGCTTTGGAAGCAAGACGACATGGAGCAACACAGGTTCGATCCTCGGGTCTGCGCTCAGAAACCTCTGGGTATTAAGCATGTTATAAATAATCTATCATATCATATTTCATATCAGTCTCCCCAAATGGATGTCATATACTGTTGAGTCTATGTCCATTCCATACATGAGCTTTGGGATAACTTTGCTAACACAGAAATGCAGCAAGGGTTTAGTTGGTCAATCGTTTTTAAAAGTGCATTGGTTGTTTGTATTTGTATTTATTTATTTATAAAGAGCACCAGGCCCACTGGCATCAGGGCACATAAACTTGTAGACCACAGTTACAGTTACATACAGAAACGAAAGTAGCAAGGCTTAACCTGTTTACATAAACATACAGGTATGAACCCATTAACAGTATGACAGCTTAAGTTAAATACAGGGCGGTATATACAAATAGACAATAGGGCCATGTGATCTCTGACTCAGAGCTAGGGACAGTAGGCTGTAACAGAGATAGCCCAGCAGGTATATTAAATGTTTTGTGCAAGGAGCCATGATTTGGTTTTGTTCCTGAAAGATTGGAAAGAAGGCTCAGTTCTAATGACGTTCGGGAGAGAGTTCCAAAGCTTGGTGGCCAAGACAGGGAAGCTCACACCCCCTGCTTTTTGTAATTTGAATCTGGGCAAGGCTAGGCTGTGAGATTGGGCAGCTCTCAAGGGACGGATAGAGGTGTGGACAGTGAGGCGGTTGGAAAGGTAGGAGGGGACCTTGTTAGCCAGGCACTTGTGCGTTAGGGCAAGGGTTTTCAGTGAGATTCTGTGCTTGACAGGAAGCCAGTGTCGATTAGTTCTGTGGTCATAGATGTTGGTTTCTAGGAATATTTAATGCCGCACTAATGGCATTGTTATGGGTAACTTGTAGTTTATTAAGGTTGGACTGGCTGGTCCCAAGATAGAGGGCACTACAATAGTCTATCTTGGACATGATGAGAGTTCTCGCCAATGTAATATAATTGGGGGTAGTCAGAAATGGTCGGCAGGCCGTAATAAGTTTGAATGTGTAGGCCAAGGCTGACCTAACTGCATTGGTTTGTCTAGTCAGAGAAAGAGTGGAGTCGAGATAGATACCTAGTGTTTTTGTGTCTTTGGAAACCTTGATGACATTGCCGTCAATGATGAAAGACTTAAAGGAATGGTCTAATTTATTGAGGTGTTGAGTGGAACCTAGAATGAGGAGTTCCGTCTTGTCATCATTGAGGCAAAGTTCATGTTGTGTAAGCGATATTCAATCAACACTACAGCTAAGTCAATGCCTAGTCTGGGATGCTGAGGAAAACCCTTATTGATGTATTTTTATGTCCAGTTCAGTACTCTGGATGACAACCCTTGTATAACACCCCCCTCTTAGAATCCCCCTGACCCCACTGAGCCAAGAAGTAGGTTTGTTTTGCAAATTCAAAGGTTTATTTGAAAATGTAAACAATATATATATATCACACTTTATAATAAATTAATATCTGATAGTACACTTAGACATATGATGTTTATCAACAATGGGTAATCTGGCACTAGCACACTTCTTTACAATCAATGAGGAGTTAGTATAGGATGGATAAAGTAGCAAAAATACTTTTATGGTTTCAAGGGAAAAGCAATGAGGAATAAAATGCAGTACAGAAATACTTGATATGATTTTAGCAAAAGATATGATAATCACTTTTTCTCTGGCAATTCGCCCCCCTCCCCTATGCAATGTAAGAAATGGAAGGAGATGGAAAGAGGAGCACACAGTTCTCAGGAATGCAATCAAATACAATACGAAATTCAGTTCCCCCCCAGCAAGTTTAGAGGAAACAGGTAGGAGTTTGAAACACAGGCCCAAAATGCTTTTTAAATGTGATGGCAATGGATGGGAAAATGTGCCAACTGATTTTAATTCCCTCTAGAGATTCAGGGTGAGTGGGAGATGCGTGTTGGTATTAGTTCAGGCTCACTTTAGCAATGCTCTATGAGTTATTACCAAGTTGCAAACGGATTTTAACAAAAGAAAGAATGGAGCTCCTATTTTGACAAGTGGAGAAATTGAGCCAAAATCGCAAATCGCGGTAAATTTCGCGAGTGCGTAAATCGTGATTGCGGAAAAAGTATAAAGAGTCGGTCCTAGGTTCGTTGGAAAGCCTAGAATCACAGCTTTAAAATGAAAGTTAAACCACGTTCCTAGCCCAAACGGTTCCAGAGATACGGACGATTTAATAAAGATAGATTTTCGGATTTAAAGTAAAACTCAAAATGACAGGTGACAGCTTGCAGCTGCAGAATTGACAGGTGACAGTTTTGCAGCTTTAAAAATGACAGATGACACGATTTCTAGGAGGCTGTTCTACTTAGGTTAAAATAGTTTGGATTAGATTATTTTAACTAAGAGATTGGGTTCTGCACAGTTTGGGCGGTACTCACAATATATTTTGGGCAGGAATGGGCCTCGCCACGGATCTGGTCAGGTTTTGGACTGGACTCCGGTTCTGGTCTTGGCACTTCACAGCGATCCGGATCTCTGGTTCTGCTCACAGCGGTCTGGGTCAGCTCTGCTCTGCTTCCCGGTCCGGATCAAGTGGATTCTGGATGTAACACTGCTTTCTGGGTACTGGCAAAAGTTCTTGGCAACAGTTCAAATAGCTCGCCCGGCTGTTGAATAGTTTGGTTGGTTTTGAGGCCTGCTGAAGAGGATTCAGCTGGTGGATTCAGGCGTCTCTGCTACAAATTCTGGAGTTAATTTCTGCTACAGGTTCTGGAGATTGATGGATTTGAAGTCTGGATCTCTGGATGTGAAGTCGTCGGTCAGCATGCTCCGCAGCAAATGGAATTGAATGTCTCTACCTGTCCCAGCAGTCTCTTTTTATGTGTTTTGGAAAGTGGGTGTGTGTGTTGGTCATAACTAAACCTGCCCCTCTCACTTATCATTGGCCAATTCCTCCTCTCTCCCTTGATTGGGGGAAGGAAATGTGAGTCAGAGTGATGCTGTAGGTTTTATGGTCAGAGGAACCTCCCCTTGTCAAATTGCACGCAAATCTATTTCTGATCCAAATACATATTTATGTATGTACCATTTTTCTCATATTATAGGTCCAGTTAACATATTTTCTGTAGCACCAAACCATCCGATCCCTGTCTTTGTACGATGTTGTGTCCACTGATGACAGAACTCTCCCCTTTTCATCCAGATAACGACCTCTAAACCTTTTCAGATTTTACACAAATGTGCACCAGGGAGATGGGTTTCAGATGATAAAGTGTCAGATTTTTAACATGCAGACATTTGGAGTAACAACCTTTTTTCTGCTACTATCCCCAGGAACATACCACAGGTTCCTAACCCCTCTTAAAATGTGCACCGAAAAATCACAAGAATAATGGTATTATTTATATAATTTTGACCAGTCCGCACTATGAGTTATCTATCTTTTTAAAATTATGCCCTGGTCAAAAAGGGGTGTGGCTTCCCACATCACAGGGTGGAATAACTGGTTTATCCACTTCCCCCAAGCTCAGCTGCTAGCAGAGGCACTGCCCCTCCCAGTTCTCCCAAGAGGAAGCCACTTTACGGCCCCCCCAATATAACATTTGCCTGAGTCCAGGACAAGGCTTTGTTCAACCTCCTGCAGTCTGCAGGTCCCCTCCCTTAATTCAATCAGGGAGGTGTGATCTCCTTTTGGCGGGGAAGCAGGAGGCAGCCAGGCCTGGGAAGAGTGGCTGAGCAGGTTTCTCCTGTCGGGGGTAGTTGTCAGGCAGAATTCAGCTAAATGTCACTTTAGTTCCCAGTTTAAATCAAACTTACACTTTTTACATATACATTAAATAATTACTTCCTTCAAGTCATTTCAGAATATAGTTTTACATTGTATCCACCTCTTAGCAAGTCTTTCCTTGGCCTGGTTTTGTTTCATTTGTTCAGTTTTACACAAAAGTCTGGTGGATTTAAAACGCCGGCTTTCTGATAGTGGTGAGTACCGGTATTGCAACCATTTTTGGGATTAAGAAAATGAATTCCCCACAGTTCTGAGTTGCTTTTTGGCAATCAGCATTGCCATTCCCAATGGTTTCAGGCTACTGTGTATGTAGCCCAATGGTGGTTTTAGGCAGTGCCCTCCTGTGCTCACAACATAGACAAAAATGGGTGACAGCCTATTCTTCATGTTTTCCCTGTGCACTCTCTGGGGAGTTCTGGCCATCATGATGTTTTCCATGCCAGTACTGCACAGTTTTATGGTAGGGCTTGGATGCATGGGTAAAACATCCCACAAGTCCCCCCTCTTGCGATGGCCATTCTGTCCTTTCACTGATGGAACCTTCAAGATCTGGGATGTTCGCCTCCTCTTCTTTCAATTCCATAGATGGTACAGTTCAGCATCTTTTCCTTCCTCCAGTCGATCAATCAGTTCTCCTTGCTGGTCCTGATGGGAGGATTGGGAGGTACCCCGGGCCCCTCGGGTCTCTGCTCCCGGTCCCCGGTCGTCCTCCTTGGTAAGTCTCCATGGTTTCATCTCTCCTAGGATGATAAAGCAAAGCGGCAATACACATTCCTAGACATTTCTTCCCCACCATTGATATGGTGGGGTGGCATATACATTTTATAGTCAAAACATTTGCGTTCTTATTTTAACCAAAACGAGATACAATTATAAGACATTTTTTTTCCAAATTATAATATTTTAGAGACTATATGTGGGATATTTTAGGGTTGGAAACGAATTACTGTGGAGCGGTCCCCTCTGGTATTGCAGAGGACTCCTCCAGTTGTTGCAGAGTGTGTCTGGGATGGCAACACTTTAGCTAATTTATATGGACCCACTTGTCTTCCCCCACTGCCAAACCGCCTTTGGGGATGCGGATCTTGTAGGCCACAGGGGAGATTTTGTCTATAATTTCAAACGGTCCCTTCCGTGTAGGCAAAACTTTTCGCTGTTTGGCCTGATTCCTTTGGAAATTGTATAGATAGACCCGATCAACCACCTTATATTCCTTTCGGGTAGTTTTCAAATCATAGTGGGTCTTCATGCTCTCGGCTGATCTTTCTAGATTCCGCTGAGCATAGGCAAAAGCATGTTGAAGGTGTTTCCTTAAATTCTCCACATACTCATGAGTTGTGGAGGCATTTATCAGTGTCTGCTCTTGGGTCCTGTAGAGCAAATGCTGGGGAAGCACCATCTTGCGCCCCGTCATCAACTCAAATGGTGACATTTTAAATGCAGATGAAGGGGTAGATCTGATGGCCATTAGGACCAGAGGTAACCGGATATCCCAACTTGGCCCAGAATCTGCCACAAACTTTTTTAATATGCTCACAATGGTTCGGTTGTATCTCTCCACTGCTCCAGAAGAAGCTGGCCTGTAAGCAATGTGTAGCTTCCTTTTAACCCCCAGTATCTCCCACATCTTTGTCATTACTTCACTGGTGAAGTGGCTACCTCTGTCTGACTCGATCCTTTGAGGTAGACCAAAACGGGAAAAGATGTGGTTAATCATCAGGGCAGCTGCTGTTTCTGCCTTGCAGTTTGGGGCTGGGAGACATTCCACCCACTTGGTAAACAAGCATGTAACGGTCAACATGTACTTGTTTCCTCTAGACGAGCGAATTACAGGGCCTACAAAGTTGATTTGCAAATCTGACCATGGCAGTGTCATCCCCCTCTTTTGGAGAGGTGCACGGTGCGTGAGGGATGATGGCTGAAATTGTGCACACCCAAGACACCCCTTCAAGTATTGGTCGAGGTCTTGCCCCATGTGTGGCCAGTATGCAACCTCTCTTAAGATTTGCAGTGTTGTGTGAAACCCCCTATGACCGGCGGTGGCTGCATCATGGGCGTGACTTAACATCAGGCTTCGGAATGAGTTAGGAACCACCCACTGATCATGGCCAGCTTGGGATTTCCTTACCAACAAACCGTCTTGGATTCAGAACCTTTTTGGACATTTCATCAACACTCTAAGGTCCTCCTTCCCAATGTAATCGGTATCCGTCAGGGGAAAGTTCTCAGGGTCCTCAATGTGTTGGTAAAACTTACCAATTATTGGATCCCCCTTCTGAGCTGTAATCAAATCAGCATCAGGGGTCTCCTTACTCCATTGTGCAGTTGAAAGATCATTGTGAGCATTCGTCTGGGACCTAGTGATAGCAGTGACCTGGATTTCCCACAATAGGGACTCTATTTCTATTAGATCCCCTTGGATGGCCCCGGTTTTGGCCAGCTGATCAGCTAAGTCATTTCCAGTTTTGTCTGGTCCCTCTACTTTGGAATGACCCTTGATCTTTTTCCAGTAGATGGTCATCCCATTCGATGTGACCAGATCATCTATGTTTTGGATTAACTTCCCATGTTTCAGGGGTTTGTTATTAGCACATAACATGCCTCTGGTTTTCCAATTAACCAGGTGCTCCACAAACCCGTTCCGTACATAATCCGAATCTGTGATTATGACGAGTTCATGGAGTTGATGTTGGACAGCAGTGAGGATGGCCTGATGCACAGCCATCAATTCTGCCACCTGACTACTTCGGGGACCAATTTTGTATCCAGCGGAGGGTTCTGGTGACTCATTCACCCATGCATTCCCTACGCCGGCCACCAGTTCTTTCTCCCCGTTGTCGTCAACATGGTACGAGCATCCATCCACATAGACAGTGGGCATTCCCTCACACTTGTCTTCTTCAAAGACTTTGTGTGGGGAATTAAGGTATGCCTCCATGTTGTCCTTGATTTTTAGACTTTCGTCCTCGAGACAGTTTTCTCTGGCACAATCATGCAAGTCAGCCAGACTTTGCGCGAGGGGACTCTTCTTGTTTTGGCCATATCTGACCCCCGCAGGAAAGCCTTGCATTGACAGAATCCAGGAAGTAATTTGGGAATTACTCACGTTTCCGGCCCGGATTCTGTCACTTTGGAGATATTGCAGAGGCTGGTGTGGAGTCTCCACTATGATGTGTTCCCCCTGGATAAACGAGCGGTAATTCTTCAATGCCCACACCGTTGCCAGGAGTGCCTTCTCACAATCGTTGAATTTTTCCTTCACAGAGGATAAAGTTTTGCTTGCATAGGAGATTACTTTATTGACCTTGTCATGCTTTTGGTATAATACTGCCGTCAAGCACGTATTAGAGAACCCTGTCTCCAGGAAGAGCTCCTTGTTTCTGACAGGGTAAGCTAGGCAAGGCGATTGTGAGAGGCTTCTTTTGAGTTGTCTTACTGCCTCGGATTGTTCTGGACCCCATTCCCACTCGACCCCCCCTTCAAGAGATGAATCAGGGGTCTAGTGATCTCTGCGTAGCCTTCAATGAACTTTCTGCTGTAATTAGTCAGTCCAAGGAGGCTCCTTAGTTCCCACAGAGTTGTGGGGTCTTTCAGTTTCTGAAGTGCTTCCACTTTCTTTTCCTGGGGACAGAGACCCTGAGGAGTAATCTCATGCCCCAAGAAATTAAAACGGGTTCTACACCACTGTGCTTTCTGAAAGGAAAGTTTTGCTCCGGCGGCCCTCAACTGTGTCAGAACATAACGGATCTCTGCTATGTGTTCTTCCACAGATGAACTTTTGATGAGGACATCATCTACATAAGCCAGGTTACCCCTCGCACCCAGGTTGGGCATGGCCCTATGTAGGAAAATGTTGAATTCATTGCCGGGGTTGAGGTATCCGAAGGGAGTCCGGGTCCATGTGTACTGCTGGCCCCCAAAGGTAAAAGCCAGTTTGTATTGGTCCTCCCTACTGACAGGCACGGTCCAGTATCCATTGGTCAGGTCTATTGCTGTGAATACCTGTGACCCCGGATCTGGGCCAGCCCTTGGTCAATGTAGGGCAGAGGCCATCGGGAAGTATGGACCCGTTTGTTGAGCTCCCTAAGGTCGGCGCAGAGTCTCCACTGGCCGTTTGGCTTCAATATTCCCAGCACCGGATTATTGAAGGTGCTGTGTACTGGACGGATTATTCCCCGGGACTCAAGGTTCTTAATTATTTCAGTAAGGGACTCCATGGATGCGAGAGGCAAACGATATTGCTTCACAAACACTGGAGTCATTCCAGGGTCCGTGGGAATTGTTGTTGTGTGGATGTCGGTGCGACCACAGTCATATGAGTCTACCGCAAAGAGATCTTGGAAATCCAAGAAAACTTGTTTCAACTTTTGCTTCTGTTCCAGAGTCACACAGGCATCAGCTAGGTTGACTCTCTCTTCCACCATCTGCCTGAAGCTTGGAAAGACTTCTGGTTTGGCTATCTCAGCGGCCTCCTCCAGCTGGGTGGAGAAGTCCCTTGTCAGAGTGCTGATTTAGACTGGAGGCTTCAGGTGGGAAAGGCAGCCCTCATGGACCTGGAAAATCACCTCATCCCTCCTGAAGTCACAAGTCACATCTTCCTTACCATAAGGGCAAGAAGTGTACACCAGGAAGTTCCCCCCATGCCGGGTGAAAATCCTGTCTGGTGTTGTATTGTCCTCACTGTCACTGTCAAAACAGTCCTTGGGGATCGGTCCTAACAGTTCATTTCCTAAATCAATGGAGAAATGTCGGTCATCAACCGCCATTCCAATAATGGTGCCTGCGGCTAGAGTAATACTCTTTAAGTCGCTGTTATCCACCTCTATTGGAATGGTGTCATGTTCTATGTTGACTAATGGTGTTGGGTTTACCCCCAACCCTTGCTGTTGGAGAGAAGCATTTAGATGAATATAAGCATCAGGGTTTTTCAATTTTTGTCCTCTTTTAACTTTCACTTCCAGGGAGAATTGTCGAGTCCTTTCTGGGATGGTGACTTCCTCTTTAATCTGAATTTCAACTGCATAAGGTAGCAATTGAGCTGACCTAAATGCTTTTTCTGAATCATCAAAGCCCATGGGATTATCCGCTAATCGGGACCAAGCTTTGAAGTTGATTAGGTCCAAACTAATGGCAAAGCGATTGAGAATGTCACTGCCTAAGTAAAAGGCGGCAGTGACGTCTCGCACGACCCAACAATTATGGACTATGCTCTTGTTGACAATGGAGATTTTGAGCATACACCTGCTTGGCAGGAGATGTTTGGAATTAGGTCCTTCCAGGTCCATTTCCCATTTGTCTATCAGTTTGAATATGGGAATGGCTGGACCTTTTGGGAGTTGGCGGAACATGGCTTCGCTGATGAAGCTCTTACCGTTGTTCACACACACTTGAGCGAGAACAGAGTCTTTCCCATCATTTAACTGAACAGGGATGAACAACTGCTCTCCAATTTGCTGAATATCAGCCAGGCTCTGAGCTGATTTCACATCTTTCTGGACTAAAGGAGTGGGAGTTTCTGATTGTGGATTTGTAAAGAATTTCAGAGTGTTTTCTTCCAGCGCGGACTACCACTTTAAACTGGAAGTAAGGTTGATTTTTAGAAATAGAGAGGACCCCCCATCACCAGTCTTTTGTCCTACTGCTATTACTGTCACGTCTGGAATTTGGTTGTTCTGGAAGTGAAATTCTACTTGGTCAGATTTTTGTTCAACCATGTGGCAGGTGCCATTTAAACTAACATGGTTGACACTCTGTTTTAATTTTATTGGTCGGCTAGTCTGGGTCCAGAGGACCTTGTTTACGCAATCTATTAGGGGTGACAACCTTCTCAGGAGGTCATTCCCTAGTAAACAAGGGGTGCCCTCTGGAGTCACTACTATGACCGGGTGTTTCACCTTGTGTCGCCCAATTTTGATGTCCAAATCTGCAGTCCCCTCGACAGGAATTTCCTTCCCGTCAAAGTTCTGCAGTTGTCCAGGAAGAGAGGTGAGAGGAATACGGTAATTCTCCCCCCTTCCTGCATTTAGTTCATCAAAGGCCCTTTTGGACAGAAGGGTAGCTTGAGATCCAGTGTCCACCAGTGCTGAAATGGTACCCTGCCCCTGTACTTGTACCGGGGCATAATATCTTCCCTCCTTCTCCTCAAGGGGGCACAGATAATGCACATTTTTAGACAACTGGTGGGCTAACTTTCTGGTTTTGGACATTGCTAGCGCAGAGATTTGGGCAGAATTCTGTGAAGAGCCTGGGGAATCTGAAAGAAAAAGTTGGCAACTGGAAATGGTTTCGGGTTCTGGGCCGCCCCCCTCCCCCTTTTGGAGGCAGCCATCAGGATGGGTTTGACCCATGGGAATTTGGTATTGTTGGTTCTGGGATGAGATGGTGGGCGGCGGTAGCTCAGTCTCCACATCTCCCCAGTCTGAATTGGCATCCCTTGGGACCCATTTTTCCTTGGGAGGAGTTCCCCCATCTCTGAAGGAGAAGATCCTTTTCCCAGAATCTTCTGAGGATCACTCCCCCTCAAATTGGAAGACCTGTACCTCCTCCACAAAGTGGGTCTGTTTGGGTCCTTTGTTTCTCCTACCCCCCCTCTGCTCCTTGGGAGGCAGGCTTTCAGGGGCAGGGGATTTTGTTTCCGATTCCTGGTTTTCCAGGGGCTGTTTACAAGTTGGGAAGGAAGCTTCCTCCAAGGCTTTACACCCCCCTTCCCCTTGTGCCTCCTCCCTGGGAACCAGTGGGTTATCGGGGTGCTGCCCCCGTCATTGTTCTGGAGCACCAGGTCCAGGGTTTGGGGCATTCTGCGGTGGCATGCTCATCTGAGGGTTCTGTTGAGCCCTCAGTATGTGACCCAGATCCTGTGCCATATTTTGGACCTGGCGCTCAAGTTGTGAAACCCGCTCAGGCTGATACGGGGCTCTATTTTCTCCCCTGGGCTGATCCCGGGAAGGGTAGCTATCCCTTCTTTGGTAGTACCCATGGTTGGGAAGATTTTGGTACCCCTCCTCCCTTGGCCTCCCCTCTCCTGGATTAGGTTGTCTGGGCACAGGGAATTGGGGAAAGAAGGATGGATGATTTTGGGGCTGAAAATTGGGTGGATACCTGGGGAAAAAGTTCTGCCCAGGATTTGGTGAATTTCTGCCCTCCTGGGGGAAGTTAGAGGGAAGTTCCCCGGGTCAGGTGCTTGGCTGGAGCCCACCCCTTGGGCTGGAGGAGTCCACACATAACCCAGGATTGGTCGGTTTCCCTTGTAGCGGGGACTTACATAGTCAGGGGAGCGGGGGACCCCATTTGTGGGACTACCTCCTCGACTCCCTGTCTGTGACTAGCCCGAGGGCCTTCTGGGCTGTGAATTATTTGGTGCAGGCAGGTTTTTAGGCCCCCCATCTCCAAATCTAAAACGGGGCAACCTTTACCTCTGCCACCTTGGCGGCAGCAGGGGTGCTGTTGGTTTTGGGGGTTTTCGGCGCGTTATTTTTATTTTCGATGGGCTTCTGCACCTCATAGATCCGGGTAGCCTGTTCAATGACCCAGTCTAAAGATCTTTTCTCATGAAAATCTCTCACGAGCTGGGTCATTATGTATTTGGGTAAGGCATGGAAAAACGTATTGATAAATTCTCTGCTATACGTGCGCACCCTTCTGGTGGTCTGCGCAAAAGCATGCTTTAATTCTTGCACAAACTCTTGTGGGGCCTGATCCTCCCCACATTGCAAATTGTAGGCTGCCGTGCACAGAAAAATGTTTCAAGATGGCCGCCCTGTATGTGGACCACCTTCAATGGTTTTGATCCTCCAGCCCCGCAAAGAAACTGGAGTATTCTGGTGAGAAGGTCCACTTTACATATTGAATACAGCTTTGGCTGTCCTTCAAATGGAAAGTCTCCATCATTTGCTCATAGAGCTCCAAGTGTTCCCAAACAGAATACTTGGCGTTCTTATGATAAGGCGTGATGACACTACTTATTGCCTTTATTTGTTTCAATGGGTCCTTAAGCAAGGCCCTTTTTGCCTTATTGGCCTTTTTGGTTCGGGTAACCCTGGTCCATTCATCCTCCGACTCAGAAGCGCTGCTCCCAGAGGTGCCCGTCTGATCTTCCAGGTTTTCCCGGATTCTGCGAGCCTGGGAATGGCTGGCAGAATGTGGGGACCTGGTCTCCTGTATCCTGTGACGCTCAGAGGAGTCTTCAGATCCCTCCTTGCTACCAGGATTTGCTGGGTATCCCCCCACTGATCTAACTGGGCAGAGGTTTTCAGGATGCTCTTAGTGGGCCTACTCTCCTGGGGTTCCCCACTAAATTGCACTGTGCTTGGGTGCCCATACCCGGATGCCCGCCCATCCATTCCTGGGAGGTACTGGCCTATGAGCCCCATACTTCTAGCTGGATAGTAATCTGCCATCCCCGTGGCTCTGTGCTCATGTGCGCGAGGGGACATGGGGGTGGCACAGTCCAGGGACTGGGAGAGATGAAGGCCTCTGGTACTAAGGCTCCTGAGGTTATACTCAGGAGTTTCTCTTTCCCAGCGAACCTCATCTCTATCCGCCCCTGCTTCCTGTTGCAATGCAAGAGCCTGCGCTTTCAGTTCCTCAGTTAAGGCCTTACTAGACTCTATCAGTCTCTCCTGCATGGCTACCTGTTGCTGGAGCCTATCATTGTGCTGACAGAGAGCCTCATTCTCTCTCTGTGCCTCCTGATTGGTCCTGGAGTACTGGGCCAGTCTCTGCTGCAGGAGGGTTACCTCATCAGTCCCATCCCTACTGGCCTGCTCCTTTCTTGCCAGGGCCTCCTCCACCCTCCTGGTGTGATCTAGCAAGCCCTGATGCTCTTTTTGGAGGTCACCCAGCCCCTGGAGGGCCAAGTGATTTTCTTCAATTTTTCTTTTTAAATGGCAGACTTCCTGGCCTAAGGTATCCCTTTCCTGACCAAGAGCCTTCATTTGTGACGCCAGGTCGTCCCTCTGCCTTTGAAAGGCACCAGCTTTCTGGCGTTCTTCATCAAACTCTGCCTGGGTATCCAGGTCTTTCAAAATCAATTTATTGCTTTCCTCTTTCTCTCTGTCTAGTTGGATTTGCAGGGTGGCTACCTGCTCTGTGCATGCCCTGTTGAAATTGATCTGTTGCTCCAGCTTTTTCTGGCTCTGCAGTAAGGAGTCCAAACTGTCTTGGTGCTCCTTCTGCAAAGCCAGAATTCTGGTATCCTGGTCTGTCTTTTCCTGTTGCAGTCTATCCATGTCCTCGTTTATTTTAATGATATACTGCCTACTATCATTTTCTGACTCCTGGCTCCTCTGCAGCCTCTGCTCAGAAGAGACCAGGTCAGATTGGGCCTTTTCTAACTCCATCTGTTGCCGATTTTCCAGGTCTTGGCCTTCAGCACATTTGTCCTGCATGGCTCCCATATATAGATACAAATATGCCGCTATCCTGGCAATCTTATTGTGTTCATCTTTGGCCTTAGAAGCCATATATAATTCACTCAGGGCCACATGTAATGGACCCTGATCTCTCCATATATCTGACCCTGCTTCAGTGACCTGTTGCGCGATTGCCTGCAACCAGACCGTTTGGTCCTGATGAGTCCACTCACCTCTCACAAATAGCTTATGTAAGAAGTGCTCTCTGGCTATTTTCATATCTACCAAGGTCGTCATTCTGGAATTTGAGTTCCTTCCTGACTTACAGAAGTTTGTATTTTATTTTGCAAAACAGATCGTTTCCTTAGAGCGTTCCTTTGAGGGATGCTTTCACAGTGTAAAACAGCGTGGTGATCTAACCGGATATGTGTATCTGGTCAGTTGGCACACTGTATTAATCTGCACAAGTGGTAAGTCTAACCCAGAATATCCCGGCTCCGAGCCCCCACTTTTGTAAGCGATATTCAATCAACACTACAGCTAAGTCAATGCCTAGTGTGGGATGCTGAGGAAAACCCTTATTGATATATTTTTATGTCCAGTTCAGTACTCTGGATGACAACCCTTGTATAACACCCCCCTCTTAGAATCTCCCTGACCCCACTGAGCCAAGAAGTAGGTTTGTTTTGCAAATTAAAAGGTTTATTTGAAAATTTAAACAATATATATATATCACACTTTATAATAAATTAATATCTGATAGTACACTTAGACATATGATGTTGATCAACAATGGGTAATCTGGCACTAGCACACTTCTTTACAATCAATAAGGAGTTATTATAGGATGGATAAAGTAGCAAAAATACTTTTATGGTTTCAAGGGAAAAGCAATGAGGAATAAAATGCAGTACAGAAATAATATGATTTTAGCAAAAGATAAGATAATCACTTTTTCTCTGGCAATTCACCCCCCTCCCCTATGCAATGTAAGAAATGGAAGGAGATGGAAAGAGGAGCACACAGTTCTCAGGAATGCAATCAAATACAATACGAAATTCAGTTCCCCCCCAGCAAGCTTAGAGGAAACAGGTAGGAGTTTGAAACACAGGCCCAAAATTCTTTTTAAATATGATGGCAATCGATGGGAAAATGTGCCAACTGATTTTAATTCCCTCTAGAGATTCAGGGTGAGTGAGAGATGCGTGTTGGTATTAGTTCAGGCTCACTTTAGCAATGCTCTATGAGTTATTACCAAGTTGCAAACGGATTTTAACAAAAGAAAGAATGGAGCTGCTATTTTGACAAGTGGAGAAATTGAGCCAAAATCGCAAATCGCGGTAAATTTCGCGAGTGCGTAAATCGTGATTGCTGAAAAAGTATAAAGAGTCGGTCCTAGGTTCGTTGGGAAGCCTAGAATCACAGCTTTAAAATGAAAGTTAAACCACGTTCCTAGCCCAAACGGTTCCAGAGATACGGACGATTTAATAAAGATAGATTTTCGGATTTAAAGTAAAACTCAAAATGACAGGTGACAGCTTGCAGCTGCAGAATTGACAGGTGACAGTTGTGCGGCTTTAAAAATGACAGATGACACGATTTCTAGGAGGCTGTTCTACTTAGGTTAAAATAGTTTGGATTAGATTATTTTAACTAAGAGATTGGGTTCTGCACAGTTCGGGCGGTACTCACAATATATTTTGGGCAGGAATGGGCCTCGCCACGGATCTGGTCAGGTTTTGGACTGGACTCCGGTTCTGGTCTTGGCACTTCACAGCGATCCGGATCTCTGGTTCTGCTCACAGCGGTCTGGGTCAGCTCTGCTCTGCTTCCCGGTCCGGATCAAGTGGATTCTGGATGTAACACTGCTTTCTGGGTACTGGCAAAAGTTCTTGGCAACAGTTCAAACAGCTCGCCCGGCTGTTGAATAGTTTGGTTGGTTTTGAGGCCTGCTGAAGAGGATTCAGCTGGTGGATTCAGGCCTCTCTGCTACAAATTCTGGAGTTAATTTCTGCTACAGGTTCTGGAGATTGATGGATTTGAAGTCTGGATCTCTGGATGTGAAGTCGTCGGTCAGCATGCTCCGCAGCAAATGGAATTGAATGTCTCTACTTGTCCCAGCAGTCTCTTTTTATGTGTTTTGGAAAGTGGGTGTGTGCGTTGGTCATAACTAAACCTGCCCCTCTCACTTATCATTGGCCAATTCCTCCTCTCTCCCTTGATTGGGGGAAGGAAATGTGAGTCAGAGTGATGCTGTAGGTTTTATGGTCAGAGGAACCTCCCCTTGTCAAATTGCACGCAAATCTATTTCTGATCCAAATACATATTTATCTATGTACCATTTTTCTCATATTATAGGTCCAGTTAACATATTTTCTGTAGCACCAAACCATCTGATCCCTGTCTTTGTACGATGTTGTGTCCACTGATGACAGAATTCTCCCCTTTTCATCCAGATAACGACCTCTAAACCTTTCCAGATTTTACACAAATTTGCACCAGGGAGATGGGTTTCAGATGATAAAGTGTCAGATTTTTAACATGCAGACATTTGGAGTAACAACCTTTTTTCTGCTACTATCCCCAGGAACATACCACAGGGTCCTAACCCCTCTTAAAATGTGCATAGAAAAATCACAAGAATAATGGTATTATTTATATAATTTTGACCATTCCGCACTTTGAGTTATCTATCTTTTTAAAATTAAGCCCTGGTCAAAAAGGGGTGTGGCTTCCCACATCACAGGGTGGAATAACTGGTTTATCCACTTCCCCCAAGCTCAGCTGCTAGCAGAGGCACTGCCCCTCCCAGTTCTCCCAAGAGGAAGCCACTTTACGGCCCCCCCAATATAACATTTGCCTGAGTCCAGGACAAGGCTTTGTTCAACCTCCTGCAGTCTGCAGGTCCCCTCCCTTAATTCAATCAGGGAGGTGTGATCTCCTTTTGGCGGGGAAGCAGGAGGCAGCCAGGCCTGGGAAGAGTGGCTGAGCAGGTTTCTCCTGTCGGGGGTAGTTGTCAGGCAGAATTCAGCTAAATGTCACTTTAGTTCCCAGTTTAAATCAAACTTACACTTTTTACATATACATTAAATAATTACTTCCTTCAAGTCATTTCAGAATATAGTTTTACATTGTATCCACCTCTTAGCAAGTCTTTCCTTGGCCTGATTTTGTTTCATTTGTTCAGTTTTACACAAAAGTCTGGTGGTTTTAAAACGCTGGCTTTCTGATAGTGGTGAGTACCGGTATTGCAACCATTTTTGGGATTAAGAAAATGAATTCCCCACAGTTCTGAGTTGCTTTTTGGCAATCAGCATTGCCATTCCCAATGGTTTCAGGCTACTGTGTGTGTAGCCCAATGGTGGTTTTAGGCAGTGCCCTCCTGTGCTCACAACATAGGCAAAAATGGGTGGCAGCCTATTCTTCCTGTTTTCCCTGTGCACTCTCTGGGGAGTTCTGGCCATCATGATGTTTTCCATGCCAGTAATGCACAGTTTTATGGTAGGGCTTGGATGCATGGGTAAAAACATCCCACAGTTGGGCCATCCAGGCCTGAATGACCAGCTAGACGTTATTCAAGGATTTGGTGTCCTCGGTATAGTCACCTGTGATGGGGATGAGTATCTGGGTGTCATCAGCATAATTAGTGTATGAGACACCCAGATAGTCAATAACATCAAAGAGTGGTTTAGTAAACACATTATAAAGTGTAGGAGACACACAATAGCCTTGAGGGACGCCACAGTGGATAAGAGCAGGGTCCGTGGACGCTGAAGGGGAGAAAACCAGCATAGATCTGTTGCTTAAAAGGACTGGATCCAAGCAGTGGCAGAGTCGGAGAAGTGGGCGGCAGATATGAGGTGCTGGCATAAGATTTGGTGATTGACCAAGTCAAATGCAGCAGACAGATCTAGTAGTAATAGCAAAGCTAATTTCCTATTGTCTTTCAGGATCTCGATTTGTGTTTTAAGATCAATCAAAGCCGTTTCTGTCCCATGCCTGGGGCGGAAGCCAGATTGTCGCAGACCGAGGAGATTGTTAACTTCTAGATAGTCCTGTATCTGAAGGTAAGCTGCGCGATCTAATATTTTGAGCATGAATGGTACCGTGGTAATAGGTCTGTAGTTAGTTGGTATACTAGGGTCTAAGGACAGTTTTTTGAGCAAAGGGATGACCCAGGCATCCTTTAGATTGTCCGGGACAATACCTGTTTTGAAGGATGAATTTATGAAGGCCGTGATAAAAGGGGCTAGATCATGAGAGGCTTCCTTGATAATAGGAGCAGGGCATGAATCACCTTGACAGTTGGATGGTTTAATTTTGTTGATGATACCTTCACCTTCAGCAATAGTGAGTGGAGAGAAGGTAAAAGGTTTGATGTTAGGGGTGGCCGAGGGGTTGGCACTCAAGGGAATGGTCCGAGGCTTATCCGAATGTAGATCCTTTTTTATCTTTGATTTTTGATTGGAGGGACGCAATTTTATCCAGTAGTGCTGTCTGTATGTTTGCACACCAATTGTTATCTTTGATGCCGGTATCGGGAGGCATAGCAGGTGATTCGAGTTCCTTAAGAATCTTGAATAATTCTTTAGTGTTGGAGTCTGCTTGCGTAATGCGATTATTGTAAATCTCTTTTTTAGCCTGGAAGATAGCTTCTTTGTAGTTAAGGGAGGCTACGATGAGAACGTCCTTGTGGGCATCCGAAGGATGACTTTTCCACTGGGGTTCAGCACTGCGTTTTGCTTTACGGAGCACTCTTAGCTGTTGTTAATTTATTAGAGTGTTTACCAATATTAAAGCCCAGGTATACCACCTCCTTTGGTCTCTATTTGCAGATATTGTCAATAGACCACTTCACTCTACTTTTTGTGTTTTTGCTAGTACCAAATTCAATTACATGGCATTTTTTCTTGTGTATAATCAAATCGTTGGTCTTAGCGTAACTGCTCAGAGCTACTAATTGTCTCTGTAGGCCTATGGGTGATCCCTCCATGAGAGCTAACTCATCCACATAGGATAACAAACTTATTTTCTGACCCCCTATTTTTAGTGTTATCAGCGTGACTGGCCCAATAGCTTCATTCAAATCCACTAAATAAAGATTAAAAAATCACAGGGCAAATATACACCCCTGTCGCAGGGAAAGTATCAGTGAGTGTTCCCTTAGCATCCAATCTAACTCTCACAGAAGTATCCTCATGGATGTATTCCAGGATTGCAAGCAGATATGGAGGCATGCCCCATTTTATCAGTTTATTCCAAAGCAGCCGCCGATTTACGTAGGCGTACATAGACATCAGATGGGGCATCTTTCCCTGCATGTCTAGTACAATCTTTAATTACAGACAAGACCATACCACTCAGGGTAGTGGATTGCCCCTTTCTGAAACCACATTGGAACCTTGTGAGTATATTATTGTTGGCATTCCAGGTCCCAACTCTTTCTAGAATAAGATTTTACTGTTGCAATCCAAGGGGGCAATCGGCCGGTAGTTATTTAAGTCGGACCGATTGCCCCTTTTGAAAATCGGAGTCATAATGGATTCTTTTCAGGATCTAGACATGCTACATACAAGTCCTACAAATGTCCTTAAACAGCAATGTTAGTACAAGTGACCACCGATCCACATTTTGTTTAAACACTGTATTAGTAAACCCATTTGGACCGGCAGCATTCGACATAGCTGATTTCCTAATAAGATGTTTTATTTCCTCTTGCTCTAACTCCATTTCCCAAGTGGTAGAGCTACTCTTTCCATTTGTATTCCCTAGATCTGTGTGGAACATGTTGGCCCAATATAGACGCCACTTAGCTTTGCCGATTCCATTAGTTTGCATTTCTACCTGCCCGACTCTATAATTAGTCACAATATTCTAAAAGCTACGTGTGTTACCTTGCACAAGTGATTGCAGCATTCGTTCACTATCTTGTTGGAACCTCAAGTATTTGTAAGATCTGAGCCAATTTTTAAACCTGTTGTTTTGTGTTTTTGGACCTCATCATTAGTTGGGTGCTAACCCTGGCGATATTACCGCTGGGGCTGTTAGCCCTACCGCCAAACCCACCAGCGCTATTCGCACCGGATCATGGGTTTGGCGGAACAGTAAGTTCCCATTCCCCATTTGGCCCATTTGGGAATTCCCCATTCCCCATTGAGCCCAATGGGGAATTGTCGCGCTATTACCGCCAGTGGTTTTCCCGCCGGCGGTAATAGCGCCAAAAATCGCCAAAATTGCGGCGGATTTTCCCCCAGCTCAGAGCTGGTGTGAAATCGGCCAAGGCCGTGATTTGGTGGACCATTAAATGCGGCAGTAATAGCGTTACCGCCGCATTTAAGGGTTACCGTCAAACTCATTCCTCCTGATCATGATTTCGGTGAATAATTCGTTTCATAGCCGCTTTTTTGGATTTTCTTGCAGTCCCACACTTGTTGGTCAAAGCAATGGGCATGCACTGATTGCCGGGCACCTGGCGATCTTGGTGTTTCTCTGTCCCAGATAAAATTCCTAAAGGCAGTACTCTTGCAACCCTGTAGAATTACCTTTTCTGATTCTTGAATAATATAATTATTCAATTTCCTTGTTAGCTTCAGGCCATTTATTCTACACATTTGTATTCTATTTCCCCCACAATTTACCAAAAGATTTTGGAATTCAGTGCTGATTTCTTGTTTTTTATACCTTTGAATTATGCCTTAAGTATATTATGATCCCACAATTCAGAGAACACGATCTGAAAAATATGCCATTGTTCAAACAGTGCTCTTGACAGAATTAAGTAGTCGATGTGGGACTTCTGTTCCACTCTCTTCCATGTCAGGGCTTTCGGTAGATCACCCACCACGTTGCTGCTGGAGAACAGCAAATCCCACTCCTCTAGAAAGTTGTCCCAATTCCTATTTCTGGAACCCCCCGCATTAGATTCTTTTATGCCATTCATGTTCAGGTCTCCTGCCAAAAGCACATGTGATTCTCCACTAATGAACCAGTAACCTAGACAATCTGTGATATGATGTAGAAAATCCTCTATCAATATATTTTTCAAATTCCATTACAGGTTTAATACTAAGTCTCGGGAGGATAGCTCAGCGGCAACGTGCTCGCCTTGGAAGCAAGCCAACACAGAGTAACAGAGGTTCGATCCCTGGGTCTGCGCTTAGAAACATCTGGGTATTAAGTCCGTTATAAATAACCTATCATATATCATATCATATGTTAGATGTTAATATACCCCTCACTCAATGTATATTGTACTGTGATTGCTAGTATACCCAGGATGATGTCGGAGAGGGTGCTTATATGTTTGATATTGTCATTATTAAATGCTGTTAGCATGCCTTCCTTTGGGCGTCCACTGTGTCATTTCTGATCATATTGTTGTATCATTGTGAACCCACCCAGCCAAATCTGTTTAAGCAACCATGTTACCTGGAATTGTATGAGGTCCCCTTCTTTAAAGATAGTATTCTGATCTTCATGTTTCATGAATCTATTGAAGCCTCTTGTATTGCATACTGTTATATCTAATTTTTCCCATGTCAGAGAGCCTCCTCCCTCCTCATTTCCTTCGCCAGTTCCTGTTTAAGTGACTGCAACACCCATGCCCAATCACCCTGCATTTCCTGGATTGAGAGTTTGCCAAGTCTATCTGAGGTGTGTCAGCCTGAGAAATTCTGGACTTTTCATTTTTACCTTCAGTCAGGACCTTCTGCTCTCTAAGTTTCTCAATTTCTGAGTTGTTTTATTCCTTTCTTTCTTGGTAGACCATACACCTGAAATATGATAGTTTGTGACTCTCTTCTAAAATTGTTTTCATCATGAACGGTGATTTTAGATGTATTTCCACCAAGCCTGTTCTTGCTTCATAAGGGAAGCTTACAAATGTTATGCATTCAGAAAAGATTCTGGATAAGGCTGGAATGGCATGCAGCACTTTCAAGACATTAGACCGATTCAGAATCAAATTTAAGTTTAAATATGGTTTGAGTTCCATATAGATCTCACAGGTTTTTGTATCTACTACATTCCCAGCATTCTGTTTCTCCACCCGCTTTAATTTGGTGGTCACCCCTCTTGTGTCTGGAGTCAGCACAAGTCTCTTCTTTTAAGGTGAAGAGTTCAATTAAACAATCTCTGTCTCGCTGCCCTGACACTGTACTGCAATTCTGGGGGCCCTACTGAGGTAATTCCTTCTTACCCGGGCCTTGATAGGCTCCAGCTATGTTTTGAGGTGCCATACTAACTTTAAAATTGTGTGTTTCATCCTATCTTGCACTATTTGAAGTTGCCGATGGTTTTGGCTTTTTAAATATATCAGCCCATTGTTCCTTATCATCACCTTTGTCTTCCTACTGTTTGGAGGATGGTTTTCTCTATTTATAATTCCCTGGTCAGCCCTGTCCTCCCTCACATCATTCCGCTGCTCACTTGATTTTCTCATTTTTGCGTGGCAAGTTAGGGCTTTGGATCTTGTTGGGATTCCTATAACTTGATGGATTACTACTCCCTCTCCGATCCCTTGAAGGATTTGTTTGGCAGGCCATGCTGCATGTTATTGGTTTCACCATCAGTTTAGTAGGCACTACCTGGTGTGCGTTCCTCTCTAGTGGACAGAAGTTGAACTGACCGTCAACTCGCACAGCTAGTGCCACATTTAGGTTGTCTACTATTATTGTGTCATGTACAGGGTCTGTCCTACTGTGTCCCCCATGCTTTGTCCCCTAGTTGAACATCTCTCAGATATTTTCTAGATCTAGGCGCAGTTGGTTCCTCCTGCCATGTTTTTTTTTTGGGCTTTCTTATATAGCTTTCTTACTTTAGGGCTTCTCCTACCTCTGTATGTTCCATCTCAAGAGTCCTTTCTCTTGAGACCTAACGCTTATCCATCATGTTTTTCAGTTCTTTTGTTTTACTGTTTTAGCATTAGATTGCTAAGGACATCTATTTTGACATTTAATTCACACAGGATTAATGTGTGAGCTTTGACTTCATCCCTTATATTTTCATATGATTCCACAGAGGCGCTAAGGACTGTACTTCGCGCCCAGATTGATGGGGAAGTCAATTTAATCTGATTTTCCGCCTCTCCCAGAGTGTGGTACAAGATTCTAGGGGGGAGAGTTCCGTATCCTAAGCTATTGGGTTTTGTGTGAGTTCAGCCTACAGTTGTGATGGGGAGCCTGTTGTTAGTTCACTGGCCTCCCTAGAGGCTCCTCCATTTGATGTTATAATATCGAACTCTCGGTCTAAGGATAATTATTCTGTAAAATCACATGCTCACCTTCCCCCTTTTCGCTCAAAGACTCAAAACCTGCAATACCCGCCTCATCAAGTATATTTGGGAAACTCATAGAACAAAAGCCAGTAGTGTTGGCTCCGTTGTGACCAGTACTGCTCCCCACTTGCTTGAAGAAATCTGTTATTTTTGGGTCACTTCCCATTGTGAGATTCAGCGCCCCATGCAGCCTCAATCTAGTTATCGTTTGTACATCCCTCTCATCACTGGCTACACTGCCCCCACACCTGGTTCCTGTAGTGCTGTGACATGTCGGACAGTCTCTGTATGGAGTGTGTGAGACTAGTTCATTCATTCTTAAATCACTGCAAATACAATTCAACAAGTCCTCTTCTGTTCGTTGAGGCTCTGTAAGTCATTTAGTTTTAGCCTCACTCTCAAACGTAAGAACCTGCGCCTTTGCTTTTTTGCTCAATGTGTGGCCTCTGGAGATGTTACAACGTGCTATGATAGGTTATTTATAACACGCTTAATCCCCAAAGGTTTCTAAGCGTGGCCCCGGGTTTGAACCTGTGTTGCTCCATGTCGTCTTGCTTCCAAGGCGAGCACGTTGCCCCTGAGCTAGCCTCCCGTTGACCTCACCTGATGATCTTTGTTTGACCTCCATGTTCCTAGGTTGTTGGATTATCGTTATTGGTGGCATAATACACTTCCCAAGGGATCAGTATAGTTTTACTCTTTGAATTCTTTATTGGTGAGATGAATTCTCTAAGGACCCCACCACAGGTTTACTCTTAACAATCTCAGGGGGCCCACTCTCCCAGGACTAGTGCCCCAAAATACACCACACACTACTGATTTAAGTCCAGCAATCAATGGTGTAGGATTCTGAACTCCCCAGCCACACACCAATGGTTGGGAATGCAAAAAGGAGTGAGTCTCTGGTTAAACTTTAAGTTGTATTTGTACCCTACTGTGGTGTATAATCACATTCAAGACGATTAGCTGGGGTGCATGCAGGATGACCACAAAAGTGATGGGTGGAAGGTTTCGAATTAATCTAAACCACTGGCAATTGCTCTGGGCAACCTTCCACACTACCGTTTTTTAGCCCGTCTGGCCTCCCTACACCGTGTGGGTTTGTAGCGTCTTTCTTACCACACTGCTGAACTCACACAGCTCTACTATTTATACCCCAACATAAGAAAAGGATCCCAATAACATTTGTTGCAGATCTCTTTCAAGAGTCTTTAAAGCCTGCACTTTTCAAGCTCAAAGGCAATTTAGCCCACAGTTGCTCGCTCAGTGTAATCACAATATCACTCACAATAACACTTGTTACAGATGGCTTTCAAGAGGCCTTATGACCAGCACCTTTCAAGCTCAAATGCAATTTAGCCCACAGTTGCTTGCTCAGTGTGATCAGCCCCAATATGCCCAGCTACAGTTTACTGACAGCTCACCATGAGGCCAGCTGGGAGTGCCGTTCCAAGCTCAAAGGCGTCTAGCACCCACAGTCACTTGAATGGACAGGACACACCTTATGTGCCGCGTTATAGTTGCTTTCATATGTCTATCTGGCCGTCATAGGGTTCCAAATCAAAGGCATTATTTGACAACAGTCACTTGCGCAGAGAGAACCAGTCTGATGAACCTTAACACAATTTGTTTTTCGATCTCCTTAACTTCAGAAGAAAGAGAGACGTTACAAGTCCCACAGGTGTATAACCTCTGCCACTTAAATCGTGGCAAAAGGGATCTTAATCAGATGAAGTAGTCTCCGCCCCTCTGTTCACAGCGATGCAATATCAGTACCAGACCTCGCGCACTCCCCCTTAGAGAGTAGATGGAATGTCAGCTCGTCGGTACGCCAGTACCCGCAAGCAAATGGCCGTTTGGGTCCTTCAGGCCACCTGCCTCCGCCCACCGAACACCAAATACTTGCTGCATTCTCCGCCGGAATGGATTGAATTGCCAATGAAGGTTTGAAGAATTCTTCTGTTCTTCTGAAACATTCACGATGAATCAAAGAAGGAGTGGGAGTGTCATGGGTCCCTTTGGTGCAAATGGAAGAAAATGCAAGTAGGGGTTTATATTCCTCTTCCAAGATGGCGCTACACTATTCCATTTTTATGAGGTACAATCAGCGGACTAGTCCTTTTCAATATGGTGACCAGCTGGCTCTGAGTAAGTCAGAAACCCAGACGCAATTGCATAAAGCAGACAGCTACACGTTCACCATTCTCTGCTTCGGCTTTCCTCAACTTTGCTCCTGATCTGGCAGTGTCTCCTACACTGCACATCCGGACTCCCTCCCATATACGTACGTGCTAAAATTCTCGCTCTACATTCTCTGAACTACCCAATTTGTGATTTATTTTGATTTCAATTCTGTGCATGGTGTTTGTTTGCGAGCTACCATACTCTTACAGAGTGGACATTGTTGCTGTACTCCTTTCAGTGCTTCCTCTGCTATAGTGAACTATTGGAGATACTCTTTTTCTGCACGCTCCCATTTACATTTCGGCCACACTCCCCTGGATCTTGCTACCACCGGGGAACATAAGGACTTCTATTGCAGCACCGTGAGACCACACCATCTGTGCTGTCATTCAGTCCTGACATCAGGTTTTCTTCCCCAGGAGGGTTTCCCAGATTCCACTCCGGTCTTTGTGTACATACCTTGCAGGACCTCACTAGCTAAAGCTGAGACAAGCAGGCTAGCCAGGAACCTATACAGCCTTTCCGTCACTTACTTGAGCTGACAAGGTTGGAATTTGTAGGATGCCAATTTGATGTGGCTTTAATAATTGTGTACACTATCAGGCACTATCATCTTATTCCTAGATATTACTCTGCCTCCAGACAGATAGGCTCACAATTATCCTTTTTCGGGGTCCCAGCAGATATCAAGAAGGCAAATGTGACCTTTGAATTTGCTTTGTGCCACTGAAGAGCAGGCACTGCAGATCAGAAGACTGAGGCAGCAGGGCACATGTGTTCACTACACTTTTGTCAGTAGCTTTGGGAAAGGGAGGTCTGATTAGCAGACTACCCTTTCTTAAAACGGATTACCTGTAATCATTTGATTATTTAATATAAATCAAAAAGTTAGGGGTTCTATACGCTCACCAGATGTCAATCCTTCAGATCCATTGCTCAAATTTCTGATGGTGTGGTTGTTTCTGGATCTTTGCACAGGTGGCACTGGCAGACAAGTCTTCCCTTGCCAGTAGCTCTCCCAAGTGGGCAGATTCTCAGCTGCCATGCATGGCAGAGTACACGTCAATGCACCACTGCATCTATCTCAGAACCATGCATCAACAAATATCATTTTGGAAGTACCCTGAAAACAATAATGCCTCATCCTGGTCAGGGATTTGTGCCGTTTCGAGTGGAATGTGCTCCTTATTGCACAATTTTGATTCTGCTCTGCCATGACATCATATCACACTTGCCCATACAATTTTCAGCAGAGGGACATAGCCCAACTCCAATGGTCACCGGGCTGCTTTAAAATAAAATAATGTCTGGCACAAGGCCTATTAGATCAAAGTTTTAGACATCTACCTCAGGCCTACAACCCTCCCTCAGCTCCAACCACCCTCTAGGTGACACGCTCTATGGAGGGGAAGACATGGTCAAATAAAGCTTCCACCTTTCTTAAACATAAGCATCAGTGCTACATACAGCATATCTGAACGAACATTAAACATCATAAGTGAATGATTAGCAAAAGGCATGACAATAGGGAGGAACGTTTGAATCCTACTAGTATGTGTACTTCCAGAATACAGCTTCCCTAACAAAGGGGTTGAGAGCTTCACTTGTGCCTATATAAGACAATGAAAGCCTCAGCCTTACTAATGCTGTTCAGTGAGTGTAGTACTCTCACT
This sequence comes from Ambystoma mexicanum, assembly GCF_040938575.1. Lineage (NCBI taxonomy): Eukaryota > Metazoa > Chordata > Amphibia > Caudata > Ambystomatidae > Ambystoma > Ambystoma mexicanum. Next base: position 338,242,000 of record NC_090927.1, read on the forward strand.
ATCAAGTTTTATAATGCCATTTAATGTTGGACATTCTTCTTCTTTGCCTTCTCTTTTGCCGACAAAAATCCTTTCTTTGCTATAGCACTGCTTTGCTTAAGTTATTGAAAACTAGCATCACACATCTGTGTTTACCTCATACAACCTGCTTTAGCTCTTATTCCATATGGAGGAGCATCTCCTTCACCCAGAAACCTTAGGAATCGAATAATGACGTGTTTTAAGGGGTAAGGCTCGGTAGGTCTTAGTATCAGAATGTGGATCATACTTCATCTCTAGAGTTTTGCACACATTTTGGGGGGAGTTTTAGCAGAAATTCAATAGGATGCCCGAGTTCTATTCTTTCTGGGAAGCCAACACACCTCAGGCTGCTCTTTCTCAAGTAGCTCTCCTGGACTAAAATCACCAAAGGGTTGGGCGGTGTCTTTTTCTGTTTTGCCAATAAAAAGAAAAGTGCAATTTTCTTTGGTTGCTCTATAGGTTCGGTTTGACTTCCCACAGTTAATTTACCACCAGGCACTTCAATTTCGGCCATTACCTGGACTTTTTGGGCTTTCGATTTAGGAATTTTCTTCCCCTTTTTAGAATCTGAGGGCACCGAAACCTTTTCCTTTTGAGATTTTTCAAGGTTCTTTAAACCGTCTTTTAACTTTCACAGATGTTGATTAGTTTCTGAAGCAATCTGCTTTTTTTCCGTTTGCGATGTTTATTTGGTGGAGAGATGATTTCAGCGGCTGCAATCGCCCTTCTTTTTCTTTTCCTTTTAGACTTTCCATTCAGTTTCTTGCTCCGAGGAGCTACCAAATCCGAATCAGAAGAAGAGATGTTAATTGGAGAACCCACGTCCGGGACGATAGATTGAGATTCAATGTCCGCCATCACAGCTAATCTCAAGAACTACTCCATCACAAATGCTGAGAGAGGAGTATCATCTAGAGTAGCCTCAGATAGAATAGGGGCAAGAGATCCTAGAGGACTGTCCTGTGTCTGTTCGTCACAACGTTCTGCTTTTTCTAGTAGAATCACAGACACCTTTTTTAAATCCCCACATAATTCAGTCAAATGATCCATTTTACGGGATTTGTCCTTCACTTCTTTATGAAGTTCACTCAGGAACCCTCCCAATGAGTCATTAATTGCTGATTTTAAAGCCACCATGGTTATTTCGTTTAATTCCAAGTCCTTTGTGATCTCTAGTAGTATGCCCGTATGCTGGTAAACCTCCGTTTTCAAATTTTCGAAAACCTTAACCAAAGAGGATAATACAAAATGTAGAGCCGTTATGGTTGGTGGCACGTGTTCCTCAGGGGTGTTCTGAACATAGTCAGCAGGCCTCTCCTGTTCAGATGATACATTTTGAGGATCATATGGCTTCCCTTGGCACCTTTCTTCATCAGGTCTCAGTGCCACCCCCACAAAGGGAGCCGAAACCACCGCTTCCAGCTCCAACATGTTATCATCTCTAGGCTCACCAAAATCATCACAGGGATGAGCCACAGGAGCCTCTGGTTGAGCTGAGCCCACCCCTGGAGCTGACAAAGGAGGCATAGTATTAGTCAAAAATGGCTCACTTATAGAAACTAGATGGTTTGAAATCACATTCTTCATAGTGGTAGTCCTCAGGGTAAAGTCAAGATTACCTTGGAAGAGGGCACGGATGGGATGGTTTAAAGGCGTTGACTCGCCCCCCATCTGCCTCAACCGCAGTGATAAATCCTGAAAACTTGATCCTGCTGGTGACTGGTTATCTGAAGGATAGACTCTAGGGGGTGGAAGAAAAATGACCCCTCCTGATTTATAGGGTTTGAACAAAGACGCTCTATCCCTTTCCTTCTCTTTACGCAGAGGCTTCTTGTACATTTCCACTGGGGCAATTTGCAATGATCCACGGGCTTCTGAAGGTAGACCCGAACTACGAAGGTCATAAATTTCCCCCTTTTGTATTAAAATAATTGATTTAGACAGGAAATCACACTCGTGATTTAAGGAAATCACACTTCCTTAAACTTAGGTCAAAGGCAAAAATGCCAGCAGTCCACGAGTCAAGAAAAAAAAAGATAAAAACACACAAAAGGCAAAAAATAGTGTAATAAAAAAAGGGGAGAAATGACCGGAGTGCTTTATTTGTTTTCATGTAGCAATACCTCGGGTCAAAGGTGCTGTCAGCTGTCAGCGCTCAGCCTTCAGGACCTACTCAAGGATAGTAGCTCAAAACCTTCACAGCCTTATCTGAATCGTGCCAATACAGGAACTACAAGAAAATAATACACTAAGCGTGCAGAGTACAATGGGCAGCCGACGGGCCTCGTCCCCGCACACTTACCCACTCCAACTCCCGTCAGGGCCGAGGATTCCATGAAGCCCCGGGAGCAGGGGGTGGAAAACGGCGAGCCAGTGCGAGGATGATTAATCAGGAGTGGATTGGAGGGAGCCTCTACCACACTCCTCTGCTACACTCCTCCAATCCACCGCTTTCAACGCTTTCACCGCTTTCACCCCTGCTTTCCCCACAGAGCTGAACAAAGCTCCACTGGGCTGGGCTGGGCTGGGCTGCACTGCGCAGCGCTGCACTACGCTGCAGGGCACGAAGCTCCAACACACCCCAACTCCGGCGTAGCAGCTACCCGCTCGGGTCGGGACTGGTCTATAAAACCAAAACAGGAAGAGGAATGTGGAATCACAGGAAAGGACCTAGACGCAACAGTCCCCCCTGCTCACAGCCTCGTAACCTCGTAACTCGTCTGTTTGGGAATGGGCTTGGGTCTTTTGATTGCTATTTTTTTCTCTGTTAGATGGGAGCTCAGTGGAAGTAGAAACTGCACCGACTTTTGACTTGGGGTCTTTTCTTTGTGGTTTTCATAAAGGGTCTCTTCCTTTCTTCTACTCTTCCTATCTCTGCCATACCTAGTTTAGCAGTTTGGCCGCCATCCTAGTCACTATCAGGTTCTTACTTGGAGCCCTATAAGCTGTTACTAGTAAGACCCACAGTATCCCAGTCGGCAGTCAGCTGGCGGCATATAGACACCACCCCGGGATGGCAATGCACCATGTAGTTGTCATAATCCCTTTGCCGTCTTCAACATTGTGGAGTTGTCAAGCTGTACCCCTTTCGGTGCCTTCACAATGTTATGGCTGATGTTATCCAGCAACTAATGTATTCCTTTGGCTCCACCTTGATGATGCTTTCTGTCTTGTCTGGTGGATAGGCTCTGCGGCAGGGTAACCCACTTTCTTGGCTGGAACTCCAATAACCCAAACCAGGGAAGACAACAACTCTCCTGACACCCAAAACCACAGCACCCCTTATTAAACTGGTGGCAGGACAGTGTAAGCACTGAACAGCGGTGGTGGAGATGGAGCGTCTTAAGGTAGCAGGCAGAATTCAAGAAACAAGGCAAAAGCCAGAAGGGGGACCAGAGTTCAGGTGCAAAGTAGCGAGAAGGAGGAGGGAGCTAGGGAAGAAGGAAAAAAAAAAGAACCAGAAAAGAGGAAAGCTCGGTCAGAAAACTGGCAGCATCACCTCTGAACAGAAGAGAATTGTGACTTGTAAATACCTGCAGCATCTGTGTATTTATGCTCACTGGTGCAGCGACAAGGTTCTGCCTTGGGCCCCGTGTTGCCAAGGGCAGTGACCCAAGCGCAATGCAATGCATCTGTGCTGAAGGCAGCCACTGGTCCTTGGGGCATGCGCAATGAGCAAAACATGGTGGCCCGCACTGCCATGGACTGCTGCAGAGATAGGGGGCATGGCAGCTGTTGCACCAAACGGGCAGTGACAGCCCCCAGGCACCAACGCTGGTAATGCTGGTACCGCCACAGATAAGGGACCCACATAGAATCTGGAAACATTTTGCTGGCTTCTGGTGCTGGTCCTGTTAATGTCCTGACTTCAACACACCACAAAACCAAGTTAATTGGGCCTCCCACTTCCCACAGGGTAGAGTTAAACCACAAAGATGGGGGGAGGGGCGAGGAATAGGGTTACATATGAGCAGAATTAGGAGTATGCCAAAAGTATATTGGGCTAACTCCGCAGCTGCTGGGATGTCAGACGTCACTGGAAACCAAGTATAGTGTCATGAGTAAAGTTAATATGATGTAACACTCTTTAAGAGCTGTAGTATGGCACTATAACACAGCAAAGCAGTATGCCCCTTGCTGCACCCAAAAGACTGCAGGAATTGTTACAAACCATACATATGAATAAGAATGGGAGTGTGCCGCACTTCAGTGAAAGGCAAGGGAGAAGAGAGCCGTCTAGCCTGGAACGGTGGTTGGAGACCAGAAGTGTATCTCGTCCTGATAGAGGGCCAAAGGTGGAAACAGGGGAGGGAGATGTGCCACGCTTAATCGGTTCACAGAGGGGTGAAATTCGACACACATAAAGGAATGCGTCTGGAGGCAGAAACCGTGCAGCTCACAAACTGACTGCGGGGCAGATGGGAACACATCTCTCCTGAAGAAACTCGTGGGGATGGTTACACACTAGAAGGAACGACAGGGAAGGGATATGGATCGCATTTCGTCGGAACGTTGAGGTTGGGAAATGTGTTGGCACTTAATAACCGGGCTAAAAACACACCCTTCTTCATACACCTTCTAAAACTCTGAACGAAACACAACCATTCTTCTACAGCACACAAACCGCACGCATTTCACAACATCACGACAACGAAATAAAGCAGCCATATTCTCACCAAACACCACATGGTGACTACCAACCGAAAAACAACCGTGCTAAAAACACACCCTTCTTCATACACATTCTCAAACTCTGAACGAAACACAACCATTCTTCTACAGCACCACAAACCGCACGCATTTCACAACATCACGACAACGAAATAAAGCAGCCATATTCTCACCAAACACCACATGGTGACTACCAACCGAAAAACACACCCACACTCAGTGACCGGTTTCTCTGAACTGAAGTTGCCAACAGCACATCACAGCACTCTTGCTCTTTCTCCCACTCATTCCTACTAACATACCCCACCACCTTCCCTGTGTTACAGATCCGCCAGAGCACCAAGAGACCACGCAGGTGGCAACAGTGCGCGGTATGAGAACCTTTAACATAACATAACTTTAGCAGTCATCTGAATAAGGAACTGCAATCACAATCCTTTGGCATCCAAATCCAATTCTGGCTAATAGGCTTCTTATATAAGACATACTATCTATAGCTGGAATTAGCCCAACTCTGTGGCATGGTAAAAAGCAACTCAATCATTGAGCAATTCATAATTTGTGTTGCTAATATCAAAATGGACGCAGCCGACATGCTGCCGTACCTGTGTAGGCAGAACAGATAAGACAAAGCCCTGCCATTATCTTCTAGCTTAGAGGCACATTAGCCAAGGGGGCACCCTTTAATCTCTGCTTGTAAAGGTGACTCTGTTTGTCCAGATGGACAGGGGCCAAATTTCAAGTGTAATTAAATGCTGATAACTCAAATAATGCTCGAAGGAAACCTCACCTACAAAGCTAGGGTTATTTATTTCCGTTGCAAGAATAGATCTCTGCGTAGAAACACATGGTAAACAGGGTTCACAAACAAGTCAGTGGAATGTAGGTCAAAGGTGACTTACCCTGGTGGCTGCTCGTGCTTGGTGCACGCTGAGTTTCGTAAACACGATGCAAGTCAGAGGACGGGTGACGTGAGGTGCCCAAAAATACTTTATTAAGATGCATTGAAATTAAGTGCACGCCAATAGTACAAACCAGACAAATGTGTTACTGTAATCTACCTGTGTGCTTGGTTTTATGTTGTGCAAAGCTAGCTGTAAAGCAATGCACAGTGCTGTGCACAAGGGGTACAGTAATAGACATGGATACAATTAGAAGACGGACTGTTAAATAAACACTTTGGGCCTCATTACGACCCAGGCGGTAAGGGGTTTACGGCAGCGTAAACAGCGCCGACCCTTACCGCCTGAGTACGAGGTCCCTTAGCGCCATGGAGCTTTTAACACCTGCTTTTAGCAGGTGTTAACATCCATGGCGCTAAGGGACCATGGAGTTAATTACGCCACCGTAATTTACGGTGGCGTAATTAACGCCTTCCCCACTCCCATTATGCCCTATGGGGCAAAAATGGGAATGGGGAAGGGTAAATGGGGATTGGGGACTTACCGCCCCGCCAAGGTCGGAATGGGGCGGTATGTCCGCCAACCACCATGGCGTAAACGTAGTTTACGCCATGGTGGTAAAGTCACGGCCCAGGCGGTAACTTACCGCCTGGGTCGTAATGAGGCCCTGAAGCACCACAGAGAGGGGATACAGAGGAATTCCGGCAGGGAATTAGGGAGAGAAAAGGAGCCAATTTCTATGTTGTCACAGCACCGGTGAGTCCGTCCGAGTTGTGTTATGTATCACTTTCTCCGGGGTTCTTGTGGGAGAAAGCTGCAAATGTTACATTAGTTTGCTGAGGAGTTTTTTTTAATTGAATGTATTGCGTTTCTTAAGCCCATCTCTATCAAAATGGCAAAAGAGCATATTGCAATGAATTATGTTCCATTAAGCAGAATCAACAGGACATAGCGACTTGCCCCGAGACACTCAGCATTTGCACATCTACCCATGGGTTTTGCTTTGCATTCTGGGACTTGTAGTTTTGATTGCCCCATCATAATTCCAGGACTTCAAGTTCCAGAATGTGGGAAGAAAGACAGGCCTGAGTGATAGTGTCACAAAGGCTTTGGTACATGGTACAATGTATGTACTACTGCAGTGTCGAAAATAGCCCTCAAATTAGAAATAAAATAAATGAATCATGTCAAAATCCAGTTACCAAAAGAACACTTTTAATAAGTGAATATTCCATTTTTGTGGATTTCACTGTGTATTGCTTGGCCATACTGTTTTTAACAATCGAGCATACCTTCCTCTGTGTGTCTTTAGTCTCTAGATAGGCTGAACAAAATGTATTTAACTAACCTATACACAACCACACACCAACTACATCTAGTATCATGCATCCCCTGGTCTTGATATGGCCATCACAGTAAAGCCTTTGTCTTAAATAGAGCTTTGCATTCCTGAAATGTTCTCTCATGCTGTCCGGTAACTAATCACAGCTGAGAAACATGCATCCCTACCACCACAACCATATTACCCCCCTCATCCCATGGATCATTGCCCTTCTGTATTTGTAAGTCTGCTAGCTAACTCACATTTCTGATCTCCATCCTACCCCTAACTCTATTCTTTATTCTCCATGGTCTATCGATTGGGGGTAACCTCACAGGGTCAAAATACACAACCTCTAGGGAAAGGTTCAGGCACCGTAAGACAAGTTTGGTGGTGATGGCCGCCAAATAAATATTCAGTTACATGACATAACTTATACTTTGTAAGTGACATGAGGTTTAAAGTGCATAGGAGAAATTTGTGTATATCCATAAAAATAAATTAAAACTAAAATGTTTAATTTCACATTTATATATCGCTAAGAACCCTCAGGTATCTGAGCGCTGCTTATTTTTACACACGGTGTGTGGTGCTCATTTATCGACCTCGGAGGGCTGAGTTTGGCCCTGCGTCAGCAAGCTCTGCACTGATGTCAAAGCGAGTGCTCTATTCGCTGTGCCACTTAACCGGCGAACATGTTCTAATGGGTGGCAAAGCTAATCAATAATATGATATACATCATAGCCAAGATGTGGGTACTTCCATCTTTTCTAATGTTGGAATTGTGCCTTTCATGGTAACTCCATCGCCAGAAAGAGGTCGGGCAATCAACTCACCATGCACTAATTCGGCCCCTAGTGTGCTTTCACAGGAAAGGAAAGGTTTCCAAGGATGACACTAGTCGGGTAGCAGGTAGGCAGGTTGCAGAATGATGGTGAGTAGCTGAAAGCTGAGCATTGCTGTTGACAATCAAAATGATGATGGTAAAGGCACCCTTAAGATACTGCATGTAGTTACAGTAGTACCTCCTGCCAGTGCTTAATTTGTGGGGGTGTTTGCCAGGGCTCATCCCTGACACTTTTTGCTGAGCTCAGTTTGATTAAGTTGTGGTATTTTGGCAACTTTATTATTTTATTTTGTCAGCCATAGTAACACAACAAGCAACAACAGTGTGGCCTAGATTGGCAGGTCATTGATAATTATCAATTTTCATGAATAACAATGAGTTGGTAGTTGACAATGCTGGTCACTCATGCTAGTCATGCCTGCACACTGCCACAGCAGGGTGGCAACAAGAGGACAGTGAGCAGCCCCAACACAGGGACAAGGTCAGTGAAAAGGCCAATGTCGAATAGGAGTGCCTGTCACGATTAGCAACCTATACAAGAAGACATTACTGCAGTGTTTGACATGCAATTTCATTAGTTCGGTAATGATTTTGCATATATTTGTCCATCAATTCGCCATAGGAGTAAAGCATGAGGGCTCTTTTTTCTGTGGTTAGATGGTCAATATGGTCTGCTTGACACTGATCGAATTAGAGCTAAATGTTAACAGATGAGTTTTAAAAAAACACAAGGGGTCATCACGAGTTTGGGGGTAACCCTTAAATGCGGCAGTAACGCTATTACCGCCGCATTTAAGGGTCTGCCAAATCACAGGTTTGGCGGGATTTACACCCAGCTCTGAGCTGGGAGCAAATCTGCCGCCATTTTGCCGATTCTCGGCGCTATTACCGTGTGCTAATACCTTTGGCAGTAGTAGTTCCGAAAATGTTGGGCTCAATGGGGAATGGGGAATTCCCGAATGGGCCCAATGGGGAATGGGGACTTACCGTTCCGCCAACCGCTGATTCGGTGCTAATAACAAAAGATGTTCTGCTGGCAATGTAAAAAATGTCTAATCATTTGGTCTTCATAAAAGCCCTAAAAACACAACTATTTTGATTTCTGCGGCTCATGGCCCTGTGCCGTGTTGCCCTGGCTTGTTAGTTACTTGCCTCTCCAGCGCCATGATGCCTTTGGGTGACCGTGCGCTATATAAGCGTACATAACATAACAGTAGACTTGGGATGTCATTTTCCCCAAAATGCCAGCGGTAGCGACACCACATTACCTTTCACTCCCTGATGACATCACAGGAAGTGATGTAATTTTGCCCTGCCCCCAAGTGACATCACAGGAGGTGATGGCAAACGACCTTCAGATTTTTTAGATGCATCGTGCAACCGTGTTTTCAGGTGCTCTCATTTCAGCCAAATATAAGAACCGAGGCACACGGGAGTCATGATTTGTCCACGATTACACATTTGTGGAATGCCATTTTCCAGATTCAACATGGGGTCTAAATGTAAAACATATATAATGCAGTATTTCTAACGGGTAACTACAGCTAGTGTATGACACATCTACAGATCAATAAACACAGAAATATGTGTTATCTGTGGTGTTCCTGTGTTAAATAAGCCAAAAAAGCACTGGCCTAGGGAGGCGTGCACTCTGTTTAACCAGGAAAAAATGCTGCACGAGCAAGGCCTGAAAATTACATCGTTGACTAGGATTTAGTATCAACAAAATTCCCTGGTTATAAATGTATATGTTATTCAGCTACCACTACGATAGAAATAACCTCTTAGACTGGTGTGCTTGCACACAGTGCAATGCACCTGATAATGTTATCTTTACTGGAGTTTAATACCTGGGAAAGGTTCTTTCAATATACCCAAGACCCCCTCCACCATAGTTTGTATTATCTAAGTATAATCATTGGTGCCAGAGTAATATCATTGCTGCACACATAAATTCATAGCACCACACAGTTATTTAAAATTGTAAACACCCACGAGTTGCTTCTCACCCGGGGACTCACTGGCAGACTTCAAGGCGTGCACTGCACACTACCCCTTTGTCAGACCCATTGGTGCCCAATGCCATAGTAACATATTTGGCAGCTCCCCTGTAAGCCATGCTGTGCCCTCCCCCCAAGCTCCTTACAAAGCACAGGGCATGACGCACCCTGGGCCGGTCCGGACCACCACGTGTGCGTAATGTCCATGATGAGTATGCCGCTGCAGGGGCATGCACTACTGCAAGTTAAAGAAGTAAATATGTTTTTCAATCAAAGCTTAAATCTTTAATGTAACATAGAGAGAAGGGGGCAGTGCCTGGTCTACAAATATACCAGCCACCAGTGGTGAGTTGTTTTTCAGGAGGGTGTAAATATTTGCCACAAGTATGTGATTGCGACTGAGCATAGCAAGGGAGCCTGAACTAACGAAAATGGGTTGGGGGGTTTCCGGGGGGGATTCTTCTCTCTCCCCATAGTAAATGTTTTGAATAATGGGTTAAAATGGTGCATTACACAGCACACTTTCTGGGAAAATTTGGGTAAAAGGCCAACATTCGGTTTTGTAGAGTGTAGGGTAAACCATGAAAAAAGTACAATAGATGCAAGTCATCACATTTGTGTGCTGAATGTGCCCCTACATTTCCATGCTGGCTCCACCTCAGATGCTAGTATTCCCATATAAGACCATACCTATGTTTAAGACGTTTTTCTATAATATCATTACTGACACTGGACACAAAACTGGCTCTGCCAATATATGCCAGCACTCATCTGTAAGAAAATACTCCTGTTGGTTTGGCAATTACAAGTGACATGTCAAAATAGGAAAACCTGTCCAAACTGGCTCCAATGTAAGCCAGTCTAGACCCGTATGAACACTTATCTTACTTGATTCATCATAGATGCTCAGTTAATAAAAATGTCATGCTATGTGAAAAATATACAGGCCGCTACACCAAAACATCAGTCTAGCGAGGTAACACTGCTTATCATGCTTGCTTTTTTAAAGATGCCGAGTAATAAATGTCATGCCACAGTAAGCAATGGGTAGATTGACTGCACCAAAATGCCAGTCTAGCCAGGGAATAGCACACATGAACTTGCCTTTGCCCAAAAATACCAGTAAAACATGTAAAGTCAATAAAGGATGTGGCAAAAAATGTTCCAGTGATCCCCAGTCTTCCAGGGCCTTACACACACATGCATCCCCTTTCACCCACCGGTCACTCACCCATACATCTCCTCTCGCACTGACTCACACTGGATTAACCACACAGGCACATACAGAACCCCACCCAGAACATTCAAACACACACTACCACATGTATGCTCATTCACCCACCAGGTCACTCACTCCCACTTTCTTTTACATGCACTCATTGCATTCTTTACATAGGCACACATCCCTTCACCCACCCAGAACATTCAAAAACAGACCATCACATTCATACTCATTCACCCACCAGGTCACTCACTCCCACTTTCTTTTACATGCACTCATTGCATTTTCTACTCAGACACACATCCACCCACCAACCCAGAACATTCCAGATCACACCATCACATTTATACTCATTCACCCACCAGTCACTCAAACACACATTCTCTTACATTCACTGATTGTATTCTCTACACAAGCACAAACCCACCCACCCAGAACATTCAAAAACACACATCACATCACATCACTTCTCATTCACCCACCAGTCACTCACACCTTCTCTTACCTCCACTCATTGCATTCTCTACAAAGGCACAAACCCATCAACCCAGAACATTAAAAAACACATCACATCACATCAGTTCTCATTCACCCACCAGCCATTCACACCTTCTCTTACATCCACTCATTACATTCTCTACACAAGCACACACTCACCCACCCACCCTGAACTTTCAATAACACACATCACATCCCTTCTCATTCACCCACCTGTCACTCACACCTTCTCTTACATCCACTAATTACATTCTCTACACAGGCAAATGCACACCCACCCAGAACACTCAAAAACAAACATCACATCACACCACATCACTTCTCATTCACCGACCCACCAGTCACTCACACCTTCTCTTACATCCACTCATTGGGCCTCATTACGAGGTTGGTGCTAGTCATGGCCCTTTTAGCGCCATGACTAGCACCAATAACGGGACTGTGTCCGCCCTCGTTCAATGGGGACTTACCGGTCTAGTTTGACCTTGGCGGGACCGGTAAGTCCTCATTGTAAAAGCCATTCCCCATTCCCATTTGAGCCCCCATAGGGCTCAATGGGAAGGGGGAAGGCATCAATAACGGTACCGCAAATTGCGGTACCGTTATTGACCCCGGTATCCCTTAACGGGTCCCGTCCATAACACCTGGTAAAACCAGGCATTAAGGGAGGGACCCGCTAAGGGACCTCGGAATAGGGCGCAAAGGGATTACCGGCACCGGTGTCATTATCGGTGCCCGGTATCCCTTTGCACCCACCTCAGGATGAGGCCCATTGCATTCTTTACAAAGGCACACACCCACTGACCCACCCAGAAAATTAAAAAACACACATCACATCACTTCTCATTCACCCAACAGTCACTCCACTCACACGTTCTCTTACATTCACTCATTACATTCTCTATGCACAGGCACACACCCACCCACCCAGAACATTCAGAAACTCACATCACATCACTTATCATTCACCCACCATTCACATCAATACATCTGACATGCACTTCATACATGCAAAACACACATCATATAACAAAAAAAAAGCCTTCTTAACTTTTTCTTGCAGCTTCAGTCCATCCTTCCAGATCCCCTCGGCCCCTCCGTGCTGCTCACAAACAGGAACCAGGAAGCGGTGAGAGTTTCTTGGTTCCTGTATGTGAGCTGCAAGGAAGCAGAGGGAGAAGGGGTTGCCGCTGAACGTGGCATGTGACGTGTGCCACATGTCACAGTCAGCTCCAACCCCTACTGAGTGCCTCCCCGGCCTACCCTTCACCCTAATGGGTGAGGTCTGGGCTGGGGACCCACCAGACGTAGTGTTGCGGGCCCCCTATGCCGTGTGAGGGCCTGCTACACCAGGAGCACCCGATTTATTTATTTTTGCCAAAACAAAATCTATTTTTTTAAAGTTGGGGTTGCAATGGAGTCCCCAGGGATTGCACTGTGGCCCCCATAGGTCACAATTGCGACCCCTGGTGTCCCCAAAATGACATCCCTGCAGCAGACATCAGACATCTCAGGGTTTGCCAGTACCAAATGTGAATAGGACATTCAGACCTGCCATCTTTTTGTGCATCCCATCACTTATGGCTCTGCATATACATGAAAAGAAAATGTAGGAGTACCAGAATGCAGAGAAACACCACTGAATGCACCATTTACACCTGAACTGTGGAATAGTTAGAACTCTGGTTGAGATCTGTAGTAGTTCCTACAAAATTGTCTGGGGCCACTTACGTAAAGCTTTGGTGGAATGTAGTCCCCTCCCTGTAGGTCTATCAGCCTACTTCATGTCAAGTAGAGTGCTCGCTTTGACATCAGTGCAGATCCTGCTAACGCAGTTTCGAATCCTGGCAGGGCCAAACTCAGCCTTTCATCCTTCCGAGGTTGATAAATGAGCACCACACACCGTGGGTAATAATAAGCAGCGCTCAGAGACCTGAGGGTTCGTAGCGCTATATAAATGCTAAATTATTATTATTAGTATTATTAAGTGTGAGCTATTCCACCGTCCAGGCTCTCCAGCTCAACATCAGCCTACACGTCTGCTACTTGAAGATCTGGAAATAGAATTGTATGCATGTACTTGACATACCCAAGTGTGGGATTTTATTTATGTTATAATATGTACTATGGCCAACATTGCCAACCCAGGAGATTTTTCCGTGTATGAATCTATCGAACATTGATTGGATCATTGGAAAATGTTGTATCATAATCAATAAATGTTCCAATTAAATTTGGATTGTTTAAATTAAAGATATTAGTTTTCTATTGCAGGAGTACTCTCTGGTTATGTAATTTATACGTGGTTGTGATATTGAGTGTCCATTTTTGTAAAGAAATATTGTAAGGTATTGAGGTTATTGGGGCTCTGGGAGTGCATGACTGTTAACTGTTGGTGACAACAGGGAGAGGGTGATATTGTTGAATTAGGTTTCCTATGACTGGGGAATTATACCCTTATTACCTGAAGTGTATCTTGAACTACCTAATCTGCAGCACCAAGTGTTGCTACACTAAATAGGAAATTGGTAAGAAATGAACAGATAGTATAACACTTGTGCCCCTCTACGTAATGTTACGTTTCCCCCTTTTTTGTCCAAGGTGAATGGTGCTCAGTTCTTTAGGGTGAGCATGTCTATTTTGCAAGTTCCTACCTAAAGCAGAGTATCCCTTAGGGAACTATTATAATCATAAAAACTGTTTCCAGAGCCATTTAATAATATTTATTTAATATATTTCTTTGACTGCCGTTTCGTGTTTCTGAATTATACATCAAACACACACCCCTTTAAGTCGACATAATGCAGTTATAGAATTTGAGAAATGCAATCCACTTTGGATAATGTGAATTCAAGTACAACGTAAATTAAAAGCTTTCAAATAATGATGCATTTATCACATGTTTGAAATTGCTTGACCCTCACAATTATTTAGAGGGATGCTTTCACTGCCAAAAGTATGTGGCTGCTTAATTGTACTCATTGTTTGCAACTGCAATGTTTTATGGTCTAGACCTAGCTTTCAACTTTGGGTGTCTGGGATAGCCTGGTTTAAGAGAGCAAGGTATTGTGCTAATCATAGAAGGCCAGCCCTCCCAGGTGAACCCATAGTGATATTTCACCTTCTGTATTGAAGAGGAGTAATTTTAGGGGGATAGAAGATCACAGATTTGAATTGTAAGGGGAACTACACATCTCAGTGTTCTTCTTATCTGTGTTGCTATTTAAGGTGTGATGAACTAACCTTAATAAAAATTGAATTCAGTGTTGCATGTCCACTACACAAACCTAACAAGGGCTGTGAACAAGACCTGTGTACAAGGGTGCAGCACTGCAGTTTATGGACGCTGTGAGGTCCATAAACATGCATTGGGAACTTGGAGATAAAATTGAAAACTTGCAAGCTACCCTCACCTGCCTCAGAATTATTTGATACAAGTCAATGGTGAAGCACACGGACAAGGGCATGGCGATGCATCTGGGGCAGGCTGTGAGATTGGTTTAATGGACACTGTGGAATGCCTGTTACTAGCTCTCTCTTGACTCCAAATCATCACATGAAATCCCCTGGTCAAGTCACCAGAAAATGGTGCATAGATGCAGTTGACGTAGGCTGAAAGGATGGTCTAATGTGCATTAGGAGATCATGGAAGGACTGTCAGCCACCCTCTCCTGTCTCACAATCAACTGATGCATTCCAAAGTGAAGGCCTGTTAACAAGGGCATATAACCTCTTTTAGGGCATGCTGCAAGGTTTGTCTAATGTGCTTTAAGGCCTACGGGATTCTCTCTCCAACCGCAAATTCATTAGACACAAACCTACAGCGATGCCTGCTGACAAGTGCAAAGGGCTGCTGCTGGGCAGTTTTTTCAGCTGGGTGAGCAGTGACGGTAGACAGAATATCCCCCTACCTGGCACAAGGCACTCTTTCAGCATTCATTTTTGGATACATTTGTATCCAATTTTGCTCTTAAACAAAGCGTAGTGAAGCCAATTTAAAACAGAACGAGTGACATTACTGCATTAACCATTACCTTTCACCTTTTGGTGTGACTTTCAAACTGTGATTAGTGGGAAAGTGCTCCTTTTGCGTTTGGCTGGAATCCCCATGGCCTTTCACAATGGTTAAAAGGAAAGCTAAGAGGAATTTATCACCATGGTCAGAAAAGTAAGAAATAAACTGTGATTGCTGCAAGACTCGTTATTGAAATTGAGTCCTTATTAAGTAATCTAGGAGAAAATCCTAATGGCATGTTGCCAGCTTGCCACCTAAATGTCATCTGGAGATAAAGTACAACTGAAAGTTGCAGAAAGGCTCTATTAGTTCTCTTGATCCTGAACATCTACTCCAATAAGCTGTGGTCTTTGCTCCTCAGACTTGTGTGTACTGAACAGGACCCATTGGCAAGATATGAAATACCATTGAAACCCTATAAGGTGGGTGGATGGAAATATGTGTTGCTGGGGGAAGCATATCCCAATCACAAAATCATAAATGTCTTGTTGAGCGTATTTCCGCAGCGTTTTGTTGTTAACAATAGTCTGCATGTTCAGGATAATCCTGATGAGCCACTTTATTATGTAGCCTAGGGAATTACTCGTACTAATCAGTTTTCCCCTCTATTGTCATCCCAATGAAACTGAACATGTGGACCAGAGATTTGCCCTTGCCTCGCCCAATATCTCAGTGGTTAAAGACTTGCATACAGAAGACATCATCTCTTGTGATAAAATGAGTGGATCTAATTTAACAGAAGCTGAATTAAAACCACCAAATTGTATGCTGGCAAATGAGACATATTGGGAGTGATCTGCTGTGTACTTCTAACTTCCTGCAAAAGTTGTAATGGACTTTTTGTTATGATTAGGTTACTACAGAAGGGGGATCATTTTTTGAAGTACTCTTTATAAAGAAGTGAGGTGCACTATGGGATCTTTAAAGGGAAAATAAACTGATAAGTCTTTATCCTCTATTACAGGTCTTCAATTCACCGTTATTGATGGCTCCCTGGAGCCTAGAACCTGTCCCAATGCTCTCAACATAGGACTCTTTGTTGGTAGTCTTATCTGGGGTGAAACCATCAGCCCTATCCAGCAGACCTAGAGGAACTTAAAAGTCTGAAAAGGACTTATTTATTTTTTTTATTTTTTTTATTTGTATTTAATCAAAATTAGATTTTTACAAGAGAAGAAGAAAACTTTCTTTGTTATCAACTGAAGAGAAAAAAAAAAAGTCTACCGTTTCCTGTGTACACTGGTGCGCTCATACCGCTGGTTGATTGAGGGTTTCGATTGCTGAATTTTTTTGCAGAATTTTCTCCAAAGCAATGTCTATTAGCTTGGAAGCCGCTATTAGCCATCTAGTTTTGGCTCCCGTGATCAAACGATTCCACCAGACATTGTTGTCGATGACATATGATGATTTGAACATGGGGCCGAGAAAGGCCTCTCTTTCGTGGTCAATTGAAGGGCAAGCCATCAAAAGATGTTTGATTGTTTCTGTGGATTGAGGATCTCCACAGAGTCTGCAGGATTTTTCTTTTGATGTGGCCCGAATTGCCAGGACTTCTTGAGTCGGTAGAAGATTTAAACGGGCTTTGAGTAGAGTTCTCATGAGGTACTTAGTCGGATATTTCAGACAGTACTCCATTGGTTGCTTTAATTTGTTGTAAATTGGTGGCAGGTGGGTTAGTAACTTGTTCGTAGTTGAGTTGTCGTTTGTTTTTATCCAATCCAGCCATTCCATTTTAGATTTTATTCTCATGGGATTCTGAATTAGTTCCTCTTCTGAGCAGGCTATTTCTTGCAGCGTAAGCTTTTGTTTCTCAGCCCAGTTGGTAAGGGATTTGTTTGTTCCCTTCGATATTTCTTTAGAAATCATTTTATATATTTCCAAGCTGTCTTTGTTCCGCAGTTTTCTGTAGAGCTGAATCGTGCTCTGCGCAACTACAGCCTCCAGGGAGAGTAGGCCGAGTTCGCACCTTATAGTAGCCACTGGTGTCGATTTGGGTAAGCCTAGAGTTGTTCTCCAGATGAAACCTTCTAGCTTTGCCCATAGGGTCATAGGAATGGAAAGATTCGCGTCGATGCCGTATGTCAAGGCTGGAATTATTTTGGACTTATAAAATTGGATTGCAGGGAGAAGACTGAATTTACCATATTTTCTGTCCACTGCGCGTAGTTGTGCTGTTAAGTTTTTAGTTTTACACCACAGGATCTTCTGCATGCTAAGAGATTTTTTCGAACTGTCGATGGTTACTCCCAAATATTTGAATGAGGGTACTATTTCGATTTTTGATTGGTTCAAAAACCACTTCAACGATTCTTTTTTCTTACGACCTTGCTTTTGAAAAATCAATATTTTTGTTTTTGAGTTGCTAATCTACAGATTGTTCTCCTTTGTGTACTTTTGCAGATTGTCCAGTTGTTGTTGGAGACCCACCTGGGTGTGGTCTAAAATGATGAGGTCGTCTGCATATAGGAGTCTGGCAAACATTGTGGTTCCTATTTTCGGAGGAAACGATCTAATTGGTTCTTGTGAAGTTTGGAAATCACAGAGAAAAGAGATAAAAAGAGCTGGAGCCAAAGGACAGCCTTTTTTGACTCCTCGATTGGACGGTATAGGATTGGAGAGTAGTCCACTGTTGTTTAGCCTGACTGATATATGAGTATCCGTGTGTAAAGCGATGATTGGGTCGAGAATCTGACTAGGGCAATTCCAGTTTTTCAGCTTGGCCCACAGTTTGGCTCTGTCTACTCTGTCAAAAGCCTGAGACAAGTCCACAAAGGCAAGGAAGATTCTCGGTGCTCCAAGCAAGACTTTTTCTTTTAAGATGCTTAGGTTCATTAAGTTAGCCGCTGTGCTAGCATTTTTTTGGAAACCGGTTTGGAGAGGGTCCATTGCTGGCGATGTTGTTGTCCAGTTCCGAAAGTGGGTCAGGAGATAAGTGGCAAAAACCTTTCCAATAACATCCAATAGGGCAATTGGGCGGTAGTTGGAGGGGTCTTCTCTCATGCCCTTTTTGAATATCGGGACGATAATTGCTTGTGTCTAGGAGCTCGGAATTATCCTTCGTTCCTTGCAGTGTTTTTTATATCAGGCTCAGGGCTGCTGACCACGCCTCTGGGTATTGCTTCAAGTCGGTGTTAGCTAGACCGTCCGGTCCAGGTGCGCGCGAAGGTTTCAGTTTCATGATAATTGACTTTATATCGTCTGTATCGGATAGGTCGACCCAGTCGGATTTAGTTGGTGGATGTGCCCTCTCAGTATCTGAGGGAGGATGATCAAACAGTTTAGAGAAATGGTTAAACCAACATTCTTCCGGCACAGCATTTATCATTGACAGATTTGGATGAGATTTCATATCGTTGATCAGTTACCAAAATTCTCGGGTTTTTTTGTTAGCTATGATCGTGATCATGCTTTCAGCATCAGCTTGATAGAGTAGTGATCTGTTGTTTCTTAGCCACTGTTTATATGCTCTTAGCTCCAGACGGTAAGATTCCCATATGCTAGGGGAGTTCATCGTAGTTGCGACTTTTTTTAGTTTTCTTAGGTGGCGGCGTCTGATCACTAAGGTCCGGTTGTAAGTATGGGTGTAGTTCTCACTTCGGTTGTCTAACCTTTTCCGAGGTTTTTTGAACTGCAGGAGCAGAGGGATGTAGCTACTCCTGGATGTTGCATCATTGGCTTTAGTATCCATGATGAGAGTTGCATAATCGTTAGTCAAGCATTTGATGTCGTTGGCGTTCATGCGTAAACGAGAGAGCTGCGTGTTCACCTCAACCGGGACGTTATAGAATTGCTGGTCATATCTCTTGGTTCTGCATGTGAGGTTTAACAGGTTGTGGTCACTGCTTTCCGTTCTGATTACTTCAAAAGACGCAATGCTTGAGTAAATATTTTCTGCAACGAAGATGTAATCAAGGGTTGCTGTAGATTGTTCGCGCTCCCATGTCGGAATAGTGAGATGATTATTGACATTTGCGGCGTTAAGAAGGTTTTTAGAGTTCATTAGCGAAAGCCACAGAGTTCCTCTTTCTGATGCTGGCGTAGAATCAGTCGCTTTTAGGCAATTGCAGTTCAAATCTCCACAGACAAGAATATTAGAGGTTTTGTGTTCAATCATTATTTCGTGGATGGTATTGGCAGCTTCATCACAAAATTTAGCGGACGACATTCTTTGAGGATTCCAGTAGGTATTAATAATTGCCCAGATTTCTGAGTCATTTTCGTTGTTCGTTCTTACAAGCACTACCAAGAAAGCGTAAGTGGCTATGATTGTCTTGATGATTTGTAGATTTGACCCAGTCCGGATGGCTATCAGGAGGCCAGAAGATGGTCTACCAAAAGGCCCCTTTAGCGCCGGCGAGATCGCGATGTTATAGCCATCAAGTGCCGGTTTATTCAATAACCACGTTTCTTGGAGGCATATAATGTCATGGATTCCCAGGTTGTAGCAGCCAATTTTAGTTAGATGCATGTGGCCTCTAGTGTTCCATGACGCTATGGATAAAGTAGCATTCATTTGGACTTCATTTCTGGATACGGGCCGCCGACGTGGTGAATTGGCTCCCCTTGTTTGCTGCTATTTCTTTAGACCCGGAGTAAAGGCATTTCGGAGCCAGGACCACGTATCCTTTGTTGATGTAGGGTATCAGTGTGTCGTAGACTGGTCTACGTCTTGTTTAGGTCGTAGATAATGTGCTGGAGATGGTGGTCTTTGTTAGTTTCGGCACGCTGACAATGTATGCGATGGCGAAGTTGATCTTATATGATCATTCCAATTTCTTGCATCATTCCTGTCTTCCTTTTTTTCATTAACATAGCGGTAGTGTCTCGAATGAACAGTTCTAGATGGGACTATCCCCGACGTTCTAGTTTCATGATAGACCGGTTTATCCCAACGAGGCGGTGTTCTTCCCCGTCTTCTTGATCTATACAAATCTTCAGTCTGTGATTTATATCTATATTTTTTTACTGCCGGGGATTTATTGCTTTCCATCTGGCTCTTGGTGGTTTTTTGAGACGGGATCTCAGTCAGGATGAAGCCCTCTTGGGCCACTTTTGCGTAAGCTTCTT
Source organism: Ambystoma mexicanum (assembly GCF_040938575.1). Taxonomy (NCBI): domain Eukaryota; kingdom Metazoa; phylum Chordata; class Amphibia; order Caudata; family Ambystomatidae; genus Ambystoma; species Ambystoma mexicanum. Next base: position 338,262,564 of record NC_090927.1, read on the forward strand.
GGGGGATTGCTTGAAGCGCCGAATTCTTAATATGGAGATATGCTTTCGCTTGCTTGTTTCTGTGATACGGCTCTATGAGTATGTCGACCTGTTTGAGAATTTTGAGGACAGTTCTTCTATTCAAGATCATGTAATGGTCTTCTGCCGATTTTTGTTCGATCTTGAATAAGCGCACTGAATCACGGATCTTGCCGTTGGTTCTTACTGAGGATTCATGTTGGTATCTGGTTTTCGCCACTTTTTCCTTATAAGGAGACGATTTACTTGAGATGGTAGATGTAGTGGATTTTAATTTTTCATACAGTTGGTTGATACTCAAGTCACCCGCCTGGTTAGGATCAGTCTCACCCTTGCCAACGTGGCTAGGTGCAGATATGTTTACTTCTTCTTTTTGTAGGGGCGATTGCGTTTCATGAGGATTTCTGTCGCTGTCTCCCGTCACAGTATCAAGATCAATAATTTCTGCTGGGTCCTCATATTGAGATACATCCATCAATGAACTTTGGCAGATGAAGTCCTCGACAGCTCGAGGCGATTGGATAGGGTGGTAGGTGCCAGGTGGGCCATTTTCGTATGCCGCCATCTGTAGAGTAAGTTCTGATTTCTTTAGAGATTCCCTTGAGAGAAGATGGTGGCTCTATTGTGGGTTCATTATATCTCTTGGACGAATCTAGTTGAGGACTTTTTGTTAACTTCAATAGAGGTTGATTTGACGTTGAGGGTAATGTTTTTTTGGAATTGGCTTTTGTAAGTCCCGTTTTCGGTGGCGCCGTTTTTCTGTGGGGTGATTTTCTTTTTTCGTTAAGAAAGAGCGGTGCTGTTTTCATAGGTTGTGTTTGTGGTGAAGTCTGAGTTTCTTTCTCATCCAGGGAGCTTTTTTCCGGGTTTGTAGTTTGTAGCCGTCTTAGTTTTTCTTCCAAAACTGATAATTTCAGGTCCCAGGTTTCTCTATGTTTCTTATTACTTTGCTCCAAGGCGGTAATAAATCCTTCTACAAATATCAACTTTGTATGCATCATTGCTGAAACTGTGATGCTGTCCTTTAATGAGTCGTTAATATTTTCATAAAGCTTCCCAAAAGGAGCTAAGGATATTGTAATAGCCGACATGATGGTTGCTAAATCGGTTTTTTTTTAAAGGAGAGTCTTTTGAATTTGGGGGGGTTATTTCACTAAGTCTCCTGTTCCTTGGCGGCGAAGGTGGACGTGGTGAAGAGTGCAGCAATTGCTCTGGAGAGAGTAGATTTTCATCTGTTTGGGTAAGCTGGTCTTGGTTTTTCGGTTTTTGCATTTGTTGTTCCATTGGCAATTGCGACTCTAGCTGTGTCTCCGGAGGTTGCTGGTTGTTTGGGACTGAAGGAGACAGTGGAGCGTTTTCGCTGACTGTTTTTTTTTTTAGAGGCATTTCGGCGATTAGGGGCAGCCGTACGCCAGTTCGATCTTTCCCTTTTGGAGGTGTGAAAGATTTGATGTTATTTGCAGCCTCCGTTGTACCCAAGCCAGTCATGCTCAGTGGTGGTAATTGCACGGGTTTCAGGATGTCGGACATAGAGTCTAGGGTGGTTTCTTTTAGATTCGGTTTGGTTTTTTCCGCTTGGATTTTCATAGTAGAACTTTCCCTATTCTGGACATTGTTTAAATTAGAATCGTTTTTGTTGGCACCTGAAGAATCCATTACTTTTTTGGGATACAAGGATGTTTTTCTTGCCTTGTTGGCAGGGGGGAGGTTCTGTATTGCTTCCAGGATTTCTGCATCCGAGAGTTCATTGACCTCATCCAATTTTCTTTTACATTGTTTTTTAAAAAAGTCTTTTAACGCCGATGATAGCAATGGGCAGGGTAGAATTTTTTTCCCTGTATCTTTTTTCTTATATTTATTTTTAGGGTTTTGTGTTTTTTTGAGTTGAACATCACGCTTTGGGTTCTTAGCGGCTATTTGGGATGCGGGAGATTCAGAGGCCGGTTCTTCCACAATTTCCTCAATATGTTCATTCGATGTGTTGACATTGCAGGGTTTAGTTGTTCTAGGCTTAGAAAGGTTTTTAGGACTTGAATGGTTTCCGGGATTTTTTTCTCTTTGTGGACTTATTGAAGGTAAATGTTTGTTGGTTGCGTGAATTTGGGCCAGGATTCTGACCGGTAGCTGCGGAGTGTTTTCATGATTGCTGATGGGCTCTGGTAAGTCAGTTGCAGGCTCATCCAATGCGGAGGAGATTGCCGCTGGAGTAGACAGAGCATTACCAGGGGCAGCGGCGGCGCAGCCAAGAGGAAAGGGTTTCGGCATCGGTACTTGAGGCTGGGTCTCTGGGTTCATGTTCGTAGTTTCGCCTCCGTCGTCCTGTGGCCTCCCCACCTCAAGACCGTCCGCCCGGGCTGCGAGCACAGGGGTAGACGCCGGCGGTCCTCCGACCGCCGAATCGTCCGCACCTCTCGCCATCGTCGGAGCCTGGCGGGAAGGCTGGGCAGGCTGGACGCCGGTACACGAAGGGGAGGAGGGGGAAGAGCCCCGCAAGCCCCGCAAGGCAGACGGCGAAGAAGTAGAGAAAGGCGCCGCGCCCTGGAAGCTCGGTGAAACCGAAGGGTCGCCAACACAGCGTCCCCTCCCAACTGGGGAGACGAAAGGATCCAAGGTAGGCGCGTCTTGGTTAGTTGAAGGATGCTAGAAATTAGCTGCCTCCGCTTCTGTAGGTTCTGTAGGTTTTGCAGCACTGGATAACAGCTCCGTAGGCGTCAAACATGATACATGAAGAGAACGGTGGCCCCCGCTGAAAGGGTTTTCGAAATCAAAACAGGTTTTCAGGGATGACAGGGTGCTACCAGAAAAATCGCTGACCAAAGGTGTCAGAGCAATGATCCTTGGGACCTTTGGTTTTGTAGCCGGATGTTTCATTGACATGGCATCGACACATTTAAAGTTACTTCTTAGAAGTCTTTGCTCCACTGAGCAATCTGGCCACACTTGTTGCGCTTCTTGCAGACATGTAGAGATCATTGAGCTTTCCTGTGAAGGGACTTCACATGAACCGCGAGGCTTCATTTTCGGAAGGTCGCGGAGCGCGGACATGCCGCGGACTGCTGATGACTGCCTCTACCCTGCCTCTAGCTCCGCTCCTTATCAGTAATTGCTAAACATGTTACACATAATTTACCCCTGGACGTGAAGTTAAATATACTGATTATTATGTAATTACTTCTCGTACAGCCCCTCAACTCAAATAATCATCACCACAAGATCATTTGCTGCCACCCCAAAAATAATGGCTGAACATTTGGTCGAACTGACTGGGGGGATATGAAAAACCTACTGATGAGATCCTTGCATTTTTCCAAAATTAGAGAGCAGGACAAAGAGAGGTGACATACTGATCAATAAATGTTCCCGTTGGGAGCGATGTGGTAAAGGATGTTTAATGATTTTTACTTGTGATATATTGAGGGCAGAGCATATACTTGTTGGGGCTTGTACAATGTTTGACATAAACTTATTTGGCCAACAGATCTTTGGTGGAAGGTCTCTTGGCGATAGAATATCTCATTTTTCCCCCTCAACGCTCTACTATCCATTTTAGGTGTTGCATGTATAATAGTGTGCCCACTATTGCTTAAGACAGTTCTTGCTAGCCCTTTCTCTATAGCAACACTCTGCTAGGGCCAGTAACAAGGTATACCGTTGAATCTGATCTAATCAATTTGGACTGACAATTTGACATGCCAGTGGTGGTTTTCAGGTGGCACATGCTGTTTTAACACATATCACAAACGAGATAGAGAATCAGTATAATTCCTGCAAGGTGGGAGGGATGTGGTCAAATTTCATAGAGCCAGTGATGAGGTGAGCTGCAACATGGTAGGCTGATTTTAAGGGGGGCCAGGTGAGCAGCCGGTAGCCCTTTGAAGAGGGGATACCCCCATTCATATGCAAGATCACTAGGGCCTGCACCACCGTGCCAAGATCCTCTCTAGGGTTCTGGGGAAGTGGGACCTCAATGGGAGTGACTCCCCACTAGGGGCCAAGGACTCCCATTCCCACAAGGAACTCCTTATGGAAGCAACACTATCTTCTTATATGGGATGTGCCTGTCCTTTATTTGGCTTGAGGTAATGCTGGATCAAATACAACACCTGAAGGAAAGGGGAACACCCCTTTGACCATGAACTTGTATTTAACAAGGGCAAACTGAACAGAAAGAAAGAGAGAGAGAGAGAGAGAGAGAGAGAGATAGACAGAGAGAGAGAGAGACAGAGAGAGAGAGATATATGCAGGGTAAGCCCTCTGATGAAGCTATGCCTTGGAGGGGAGGAGCAGTGTATAGCCACGTAGCCCGTGGAAACTGGTGAAGGAGAGAACGCCAAAGAGAGACACCCGGGAGCCGGTGCAGTGAACAGTGGGGAAATCGCTGTCAGGACAGAGTGTTGGAGACTCCCTGATGTGGTGGCATGACCACAGAAAAGCAGTTGAGGGCCTGGGGCCCAAACAACAATGCCAAAATCAGACGAAACAGGAGAGGTGAAATCTCCTGTCGTGAGTCCTACGCCAAACACAGCAACAGAGCAGGACACCAAGAGCGAGTTCACTGAAAAGCTCAGAAAGGAGCGACAGAGAGTCGAGTAAAGCAACCCATGCCGACGGCAATGCCTGAAAAATCACCCACATCGAGTGAAGGTACTTCGGTGGAACAGAGAAGGGGGAGGCAACCGGAATTACATACATTAATTGAAAGAAGTGGTAGAAGCTGCTAAATTGACTTTGGGGAATTTAAAAATCCCGAGCACGTTTATTGGGAGATACCAAGGAAAACCATTGACAATATTGGTTGTGGGGCACTGAACAAGCCTGAGTATCTATATTGGGAAATACCATAGAAAGTTGTCAGCAATATTGAGTGGGGGGCATTGAGAAATCCTGAGCATATATATATTGGATAAACCAAAAAGAGAGTTATAACTAATATTGAATGTGCTACATTAAAAGAGCACAACCCTGCTGGTCAGGAGATAACCAAGAGGGTAATCTCCAAGTACCATTTGAGATATTGAGAGAGGACGAATAGACCAATTGAGAGAGATTAACGAAGATCACTAAGTGTTATTGTTTATGAATACTGAAAGAGATTTCTAAGAGACTTAAAAACTGCTCTGAGCTATGTTTAAGCATACATCCAATAAATCAAAGAAAGAAAAAGCGGAACCCAGCAAAATGATCCCTGTTGAGGGGGTCTCACAGCACTGTTAAGGGTATATCAAACCCCAAGCGAAGAATAGTCAACTACAAAGATTCTGAATGATTAAAAGTAAGAGGAAGACTTATAAGAAATTACATCCAAACGAACAGTATAAGTATGTTGAGGACATTGATAGGTCTAGCACACCCTGGAACACTAGACGTATGAATATACAACAGAAGCCACAGGAGTTCATGAATAAGACACTGTGAACGAGGAAGAATAATCTTAATTGACTTGTTTCCAGCTAGTGGCACTATCAGACTTGTTGTCTCCTGCAGATCGCCAATGCTACCATCACCTGTGGAGTCCTGCAGGGTTCCACACTCTCCCCAATGATCTTCAATCAATACATGGAGCTGCTGGGAGCCGTTCTAACCACACACAACATCCACATCCACCAATACGCCGACAACAAACAGCTATACCTCAAGATCATCTCCATCAAGGACATCCACAGGCTCCAACCATTCCTCTTGCTGATTCAACCTTGGTTGTCCCATGCATACATGAAGCTCAACCCCAAATTCCTACTCCTCACCAAAAACACCGAACACCCAGACATACAGACCTGGCTATCAACCATGAACCCTGAGGGCTTCAAACCCGAGCTTAGCTCCTGTGCCAAGTCCTTCGGGTTCCACATCGACAGACACCTCTCCTTTAAGACACACATAGCTAAGAAACCTTAGACAGCTTGGTATTAGCTCTCCCTCCTGTGGAAAGTCAATCCCTTCCTCCCTCCAGATCCACCATTCAAGCACTGGTTCTATCCCACCTGGATGGGGGCAATGCCTACCTCGAATTCCGCCCGTTGTCCTCCCTTATGCCCCTCAGAAGTGCCCTACATGCGTCCACACGCCTCATCAAGCATCAAGGGTCTACACAGATATGACCACATCACCCTGTTCCTCATCAACCTTCACTGGCTCCCACTGCATGCACAAATCACCTTCAAATCTTGCTGCATCATCTATAAGGCAGTCAGCCTCAAGTCATCCAGCTGCCTAGCGGAGAAGCTTAGTATCTCCGGCAGACAGCACAACACCACAAACCAGACCAGGACACATGCTTCCTTGAAGTCCACTGCTGAAAAAAGGAAATGACCAGAAAACAAGCCTTCTCTGCCTATGCCCCAATACTATAGAACTGCGTCCCTGTCAGCATCAGACTTGCCCCCATGCTCCTAAAATTTAGAAAAGAACCCAAGACCCACCTCTTCAAGGAGTCTTTCCTCCTCAACAAACAAGGCCATCATGTCGCCCCCCTGTGCCACCTGACTCACTAGACGCAGTCCAGCCCTCTCCTCCCCGCCACCCAGTACATCTGTACCCCTCCTCTGTGCCCCTCTGTATCCTACCCCTGCTCTATATCTGTTCTGTTGTTACCTCTGAAAAGCGATTTGTTATGCATCTGTACTGTTTTATACCTCTGTAAAATGCTCTGTTTTGTATTTGTATTGCTGTATACCTCTGTATACCTCTGTAAAGCACTCTGTTGCTTCGCGAAGCTAGGTCCACACTCAATAAATACTATATTAATAATATTCAGAACGAAATACTGAAATAAAGCTCCAAGACATCCGGCCAATGGGAAGGTGCCAGAAAATATATTTTGGCCCTCTTTAGTTATTAGTTCTAGTTGTTGGGTCAGATAGAAATAGGTTTTGGACTGAGCCTTTTTTTCTTTTGATGTTTGACAACAGACAAGCACTCTTAGTTAGTTTGCTTAGGTAAGGAACATCCCTGTAGCAATAGGGCGAGTTAGGCAGTTTTCTTATTATTTAAATAAACCACTTCAAATGTCTAACTCCTTTTTCTGACCTGCCACATTGTGTACAAGAGGTCCTCAGGGCAGAGAAGTAGGTCCAGGGTTAAATGACCCATTGGGTATAAAGGGACGGGTGGAGTCAGAGGACTTGGAGCTCTTCATGTGGAGCCTGATGTTATTGATTTTGTTGGTAAAGAACCTATTGATAATCTCATACTTCTGCCTGGATTCTGGTACCTCTGGGTCTGATGTGGAGTTTGAGAAGTGTTTACCTGCTGCAAAAAGGGATTTGTTCCTGCTAGAAGCTGCCGTAATGGGGTGGTGTAATAAATAGCATTGGCTTAGGCTACAAGGTTTAGCTGTTTGAAAAGTCGGGGCTTGAGAGTTAGAAGGTTATTTGGTTGTTGTGTGGGCTTGAGCCAGCATTTCTTCAGAGCTCTAATGAACCGTTTGTTATGATATGAGTGAACATATCAGCCAGCTTATTTGAGGTTTGACAAAAGGTTTCAACAGTAAAGTGATGTTTGCAGAGATGGGGAAGAGGTGGGGAAGTTGGAGAAACTGTTATCCAGGTCATCTCCTGGAATGTGTGCCATCATGGGGCATTTATCCTGACCCTTTGGGGTCTCAGGGAGCATGATCAGGAGAATGGGATGGATGCATGCTCTGTCCAGTCAAGCATAATAGCGTCTCTACAGCTTAGTAGGGGTGAAGAGGATAATATGAAGGGTCTGTCAATGAATAGTAGAATTCAGGGTGTTAGGGTGAAGCAATGATTGTATTTGGCTTTACAGCCTGGATGGGCTCAACTGTGAAGCTAAGCAGGATCCGTCTTGGTTGTTCTGTGGATGTGAGACTGCCAGGAAAATACCAAGCTTAGTGATTGCTGCACATGGATTGTCTTCATAAGTTTTAGTTTAATTTGATAATGGCTAGCTCGAGAGACCCACTTGCTGACTGGTTAGAGCCTCAATTTACCAAGGACAGGGTGCAGGTTTTAGTAAGTTCAATCAACATTTTTATGATTTAAACATGTTGGCCATAAAAGAAAATATATATTAACATGATGTCTCCCATTCGCGGGGGTTCCTTCTGAGCTTCACGGGGCTGGGGTAGCAAATGGTTAGTAGCAGTCAGGCTGATAGGATGAAGCACTGATTCTATTTGGCTTCACAGCCTAGAGGGGCTTGACCCTGCTGCCCCATGAAGGTAAGCAGGATCAGCCTTGGTTGGTTTGGGGATGGGAGACATTAAACATGCATTGGGGTATGCTTCTAATGAAGTCATGTTGTGACAAGGGGTGTACGCTTCTAATTATGTCAGCTTTAGGGGTTGTCTTATGATTTACTGTGAGTTTCAAATGTAAGGAAATCGAACCTAAGATGCATAAGAACGTTTGAAATGCGCTAGAAAAATGCATGCCCTATCCATTGGGCCAATAACATTTCTTAGCAAACTTCCCCTTTAACAGGACCATACAGGAATTTCCCTTTTCTTCACCTCCCCTTTGCTACGGATGCCCAGGAGAGAGACTCTCTGTGAATTAAGCGTTAAGAAAGGTGAACAAGTGCATGGTGAAGCAGATTGGTGGGGAAGAGGTCACATGGCCTTGAACCAGCTAACCAACTTCTAAAAAAATGAAGCTGGAGTTCAACTTATTCAAGGAAATAATGGGACAGGAAAAAGAAAAAAGCACCAAAAACGAAGCACCAAAAGATTAGCAGTGATTAGCAGGTGAATGGTGCAGAGGTCACATGACCTAGAACCACTTGCACCAAGAGAAAAACTGCTCTTTAGACTTGGAAAATATGTTAACCGACTTTACTCAGACTTTCTTTCTCCGTTAATCGGGGGTTTTGAATATTCAAGACAACTCATTCCTCATAATGAATTCTATAATATATTAGAAAAGGTTAGATCCTATGGAAACACATTAGGTGTTGCCTCAAATGGTGTTACCAAAGCTATACACTTACGGTTTAGCAGTCACTGTAGGAAAGGTAAGCAGGATCTATTAAATGCTCTTAAAGATTTTGTAGATAGAAGGAACACAAAAGTAAAGATATTAAGAAATTGCCTGAAATATCTGATTACTATGAAGAAAAAAGATGATAGAATTGTCGCACAAAGGAACCATTAGAATCGCTTGGTGCCACCTCAATATGAATTGCTACACCAGGATGCACATTGCTTCAGAGGACCCCTGAGTCATGACAAAACTACTGAGGAGAACATACCTTTGCCTGGTGCATGCAAATGAGGGCGATGGAGAGAGATGATATACTGACTTATAAGCATGCTCATCCGGTATGACATGTGAAAGGTTGTTTCCCTTTTATTCATAGTGATATTTTGAGGGTAAAATGAATATGTGGTGGGGTGAGTACAATATTTGACATACGTAAACTTTTTTGGCCAACAGAACCCTGGTGGAGATAATTCTTTCCGTACCTTTCTCTTTATCAACACATTTTCAGGACTAGTCCAAGCATATTACAGAAGCTGATCTAATCATTCAGGAATGTGTGTCACACGGCAGCCAGAACCAGCGATTACCAATGTCTCGGACTATCTCGGCTCCAGATCTGACTCTCGATAACCATCCAAACTGCACTACCTGGACATCGCATTCAAAACTGTATCCAGCTCCTGCTTTGAACGACTAGACGCTGGCTTGCTGCTTGACCCAGAGCAACTCATGCCTTTTCATCCCTGTTTCCTTTACCCAGAGTGCTGCATTTTTCTTACCAGGTGTGGGATTTTAATAGTTATTTGTAAATGAGTGTGTTTAATCAAAGTGTATGTATTGTTATAGAACCTTGAGTGCACACTCGTTTATTTTGGACTGTTGTACTTTGCTGTTTGACTCACCACTGCATCACATTCACACCCCTTCTGAGAGTGATACCTTCCCACGACCCACATTACCACAGAAAACAAAGGAGGTATATCTCTCGCTGTGCCCGTTCTACCTTTATGATTGGGATCACTGTTGGCTTGTATAAAGATGGTGGCTGAGAAGGCGCTTTAGGCCCCACTACTCATCCTCACATTCCTGCAGAGCAGAAACCACTTCATCATAGCTATGCCTCTTAGCAGTGCCTGTTTTACTTTTATGATTGGGATCGCAGTCAGTGTGTAGAAGTGTGGTGGCTGAGCAGGTGTTTTAGCCAGAACTCAGCCATGCTCTCTTGTTGAGCAGAAGTCATTTCATCACAGCACTACAAACCGTTTCCCCCTTTTTTCTGTCTACAATAGTGTTAGTGCATTTCACTCTAGAAAACTAACGTGCCTGTGCAAAGAGTACCGACATGAAAAGGTCTTGACTGACAGACCTAAAATTGAAGGAGACAGGGCTGTGGAATGTAGCACTAGAACTGTGCAATTCCCATTAATGCCAGATGATACACTTGCTCCATGGATTAACCAAGATTTAGTCTAGCAAGGACCTATGTGCACATTTGAAACAGAGGGTTCCTGGTGTCCGGTAGAACATGAAGAAGAGAGTTTTGTAGTTCATCACACATTCATTCAACCATCGATATGCATAAAAGGTTAAGGATATCTGTAGAATCATACTTTCAACACTAGATGGCAGGGTGGTGCAAGGCACACAGGGAAGGCACAGGATGTTATATGCAGCCCTATGAAAGCATACACAGAGACGACTTTGGATGTATGATGCAGGTGTACGAACACACACTCATACAGAGTGTTGAAAGGGCAATGCAGGCTAATGAAAGCACAAAGAGAGGCAGCGCTCTGTCAGAGGGATGGTGCAGAGATGCTGCCACACCCTAACGATGAGAGACACTGTGGCGACACCAATGTAGGACAAAACAAGTGATAGCACGGAACAGGGCAGGCAGAGTGAGAGATGTGGTGAGGACGTAGTCACAGTCTGTCGGAGAGATGCCGTGGACAGGGAGACGAGACAGGATCTGCTAGGACAAAGTATGTTAAGTCGGAGCCAGCTAGTATAAGCAATTTATGTAGGGGTTATCCTATTCAGTGAAGGAAATAGAATTGCTGTTTTACACCAGGAAAGGCGTTGACCAAGTTATGTTGCCACATTATTAAAGAATGTTAAGTTTCCATTTCATTAGCATGACGTATGAAGATAGATTTTAGACAGGAAATTATTATATTTCCCCCAAGATAGTACACAACATTTTTAACATAACATGGTAGAAGCCAGTCAGTCAAAATATTATATTTTGACTTTAAGCTATAAAAGTGTGCAAAGAACAACAATTCCATATGCAACATAGAACAATAAAAAATAAATGTTTGCAATATCAAGATACAACTGGACTAGGGTACAAGACGAAGCCCAATTTATCTAAAGATAATATCACAAACAGTCTATCGAATTTAAAAGGCCCTGTTTTCTAATAGCAGCATGGGCTTGAATGTGTAAGATGCCACTTTACTGTGACACTAGATAACCAAGCACGAAAGCAATCATAATAGATGTTAAAATAATCGTTGGAGAACTCACCGTCCAAAGTGCAAGGGAACTCCACAAAACTCAGGGCTCGTAAATCATCCGACTCAACCTGCAGCATAGGAATAATAAAACAAGCATTACTATGTTCCTAATTTCAGGTGTGTCGCTCTTTAGCCATGGTCTGTAAACAAATGTAGAGACAGCAAACACCACTGATGTACTTTTGGACCTTCTGCAAAGCATGCATTGCATCAGTTCTACTTGTAACGTCTGGTGAAAAAAACATGGGCTTCAAATACAATTGCCAATACTGTCTATATGTTGGGAAAAATAGAAGAAAGTGTCCATCGTTTTCTATCATATTTTCCACATCATGCACATATTGTATGTTCTAGAACACCACTTGTTAGTTCTATGTCAACAGACAGCATATTGAATCTAAAACTCATGTACAAAATGCAGGAAAGTCTAGGTTTCATGAAATCGAGACTCGAAACCTATAATACCTTTGTTTCCCCATACAGGCCTAGTGCACCTAATCTGGAGATAACAACCAAGGTAACACAAAGACATGTATAATTATAATCTGCTTTGATAATCTTTTTTAGACTACTGGTAATAGAGTGGCGACCTATTTCGTGGAGGATCTTCTTCACGTATGTACACCAGCGGAGAGATAAGCCACCCTCTTGAACAAGGGCAACATGTGCTGCTTCTTGGAATTTATGAAGTTCAGGCCTGGACCTTAGCCTGATCCAATAGAGTACAGGTCTCAAGATGATAATATTGGATAAATAGGGTAGACCACTTTCCTCATGGATCATCACTGTGGAGGTTCCGATTGGGAGGTCAATATTATTTGTGAGGAACCCATTTCCTACCACACAAAGGTTCCTGCTATTTACATGGCCATAAATGCCCACCCCATAAATGGCAGACTGCCTAGCTTGAAGTTTATATGCCTCTAGAGTTGGTCCCATTGCACCATCTCCATATTAATAGGCAAACATAGTGATTGCACCACAATAACTGGGCAAGGATACTCCTGCCCTTTCCAATTGTTGGACCCATTGACCATCACTCGAGAATCCCACTCCCAGGTAATCGTACGCACACACTTGTTCAATTAGTATGTTTGCAACTGTTAGCCTACATGCTATTTTTTTACTTTTTTTAGAGATAGATAACCCTTGCTTCTGTTGTTTCCACGTTAATCATTAGGCCTCTATCCGTGCAAAATTCTTGCAAAAGCTCAAGTTGTTTGTTTAGTCCTGATGGTGTCAGGGAAATAAGGATTGCATCATCGGGAAAAAAAAAGTACGGGAATTCTTTATCCTGCTAATACGGGGGCATCTGTAGGGGAGGTAAGAATGTTATCTATTAAGCCATTGATGTACAAAAGAACAGGGTTGGTGCAAAAACACATTTTACACCTTGAAGGGTGCAGTAGTTCCACCACCCAGGCCCCGCCTAACAACGGCCTCATTGTCATTATATAACACTAATATTGCTGACAGCGGAGAATTTGGAATTCCAAGATTCCCTAGCACTTCCCAAAGTTTGGACTGTGGGACTACATCAGACGTCATGCGCAGGTCAACGAACAACACATAGAGGCTACATTTCCTTAAAGAAACACACTTTTCAATGATTAGCGAAAGGTTAAAGCACTAGTCAATGGCACAGATCCCCTCTCTAAAACATGCCTGATGATGAGCAGTGAGGCACTGGTTGTTTGCCCAAACCTTTAGATGACCCAAGAGCACTCTTGCGAAAATCTTTCCAGACGAGTCAAGAAGAGAAATCGTACAATAGTTAACAGGTGACTCATGGCCACCTTTCTTGTACAGTGGTCTGATTTCCTCCAGTGACCATGACCTTGACGCTGGATTCAAACTGAAAGTTACATTAAACAAGCAGTAAAGATAGGGGGTCCAAATAAGTCGTTAAGCCTTAAATAGATTACCTGGCATTTGGATCAGGGGCCCTGTCAGAGGTGTTCCTAGGTCTGGAAAAGATCTGGGGCTATGCTAATGTCGGGACTATCAGGACTCGTGGCTAGCTAACCTTTTGGTTGTAACCCCTGAGCTTCTATCAGGGGCTACAACCAAAAGACAACCTGGGGCTATAGACCCATTAGCCCCCGTAGCGATGCCACTGGACCTTGTAAGATTTCTGCAACATGATGCCCTCTGGTATCTCTTCCAAAGTGATGGTCAGCGGGTTCAATTCTTCGGTATCATTAGGAAACCCTCCTATAACTAGATTAAATGAGTCTAGTCTCCATATAAAGATCGCAAAAGTGTATATGCCAACTACTATCGGAGATGGTCCCTTGAAGAGATCTCTCAGATTTGCTGCCTAGCTCAGCAATCACGTCTGAGAATTTTTCAGAATCCTTATTATGTGTAGCTTCAAGTAGGTTGCCCAATATACAGCCATTGTAGGCCTTCTTTTTTATCTGCAGTCTTTTTAAATAAATGTCTTGCTTGTCTGATATCTCGACTTGTTGAGGTAGCCGTATTTTTTACACAATTTAAAAGCTGTTTTTTGGCTGCCTTAAACTCCTCATCAAACCAGGGATTTTTCGATATGCTACCCTCCATTATAGCTTTAGCAGGTTTGGTGGCCAATCACCTGATGTAATTACAGGACATCACAGTCCTTGAGGTCAAGGTCCCGCAAAAGCTCCCCCAAAACACACTCTGGAGGATTCAACAATTCCGTATATAAATTTGGCAGTACGCTTTCCAGGTCCAACGAAGACCATTTCAAAATGTGTCTAGCATGTCCGGCAATATTTAATGGCTGACTACTAATGCTGGATTCGCCTGTTCTGAATAAGGAGGAAGCAACATTTAATGTCGCTACAAACAGAAAAAGATCACTTTCACTTCTGCAGATTACCATGAGGTCTTTCACCAATGACCAAAACTGACAATTAATCAGGATGTAGTCCATATGGTTGGAACGATTGCCCACTACGAAGGTCGCTCTGGACGGTGAGTCTGACTTGGTTCTACCATTACAAGCCCCAAGGTTCCAATTCATCCAGGGACAATCAGTCTCTAGAGTGTGTTTAGGTTGTCTTTTGGGATTTTTGGCTACTAAGTCAGGGATATCTGTGACTTGGTCTTCTTCCTCTGCCAGCCCATTTAGGATTTGGAGGGGTTTAAACTGTAGGTTCAAACACATGGTTACAATGAAAATATGCCAGTTGTCCCTATCTCTGGTCCATGCATTGACCTGTTTTTCAATTAGTATATATATCAGAGTTCCCTTCCCCTTTTGTTGGCCTGTTATAGATGGTAAATAATAACCACATAGAACCATCCAAAAGTGTTATATGGAGTTCTTGAGGATATTTTCTACCACATTCAGTCCTTTCTATTTTTAGGAATATTGCTGGATCAACCCACGTTACCAAACCTACACTTGGTCTGCCTCCTTTCCCTTTAATAGCTGGGACATGAAAAGATGAATAGCCCTGTAGTGTGAAATGTGATATTGACCACGTCTCTTGGAAAGAGATGATTTGATGGGATCTAATAAAATGGGACCAATCATGGTCCATCATATTTTTTATCAGCCTGTGATGTTCCATGAGAGAAGTCGAACTGCATACAGTGTGGCAGAAGCAATATGTGTATATTGTGAGAAAGCTGAAGGTGTCTCACCCACTAGTCCCTGGGGATTTGGCCAAGACACAGCCATCGCTATTAGATCCAGTTCCTGGGGGTGGACAAGTGCGGGAGGGTCACCTGGATGAGGAGTCCTTGGGGAGTGGAAGTGGGACACCGAAGGGTGAGACACGGTATCCCTTCCCTGTAACATCTTTTCCCCATACTACCAGATAGGATACCTAGGAGTTCAACCCCCACCCTCTTTCTAACACAAACACTTTCTGACAGACAGTTCACCGTGAGCGACAATGGACTAACACCCGAGCCGTATACCTGACATGTCCCAACACAAGGGATCAGGCAGGGTATTACTGATAATTACACACACCTGACTTCCATCTCATTTCCCCACATGGATAAAAGGCAGAGCATGAAAGCGCACTCTGAGCAGGGCAAAACACCCGAAGAAGCAGCAGTTCCGAGATGGCAGTTTAATACGAGGAGAAAGACGACAAGACCAGAAAGAGTTGCAATTAGGAAGTTGCCCACGGCCTTTTCAGAGAAAAAACTACTTTCAAGAACCCTCGCGAGTAAGAAACATAAGACCGGGAATTAAAGCTGACTAAAGTGCATTGTGTGTTGAAGATGTCCGGGGGTCACCCGCATTGATAACCGAGGTGGGGAGGAGTGATGCCAGCGTGGTACTGTCCTTGGCTCGGACAACAAATCAGCTCCAGTAAAGTCAGCACAGCCGGTGAGTCGGGGAGACTGATAGCAGACCGCTCTGTGTTAGAACAACGTTTGCCAGCAGCAACATTATATAAAGAAAACCAAGTGTGAAGCATTGGCGATGAGCGACGCAAGTATAATTGGAACTGAAGAAATAATTGAACTTTGTGATTCAACTATGGGAGGCAACTTAAGATACCATGTACATAGTGGTCCGGCACCACGTGGGTGCTCACTCGAAGGTCTCTGTTAGGTATCGAAGTGAGAGTGTCAAATTGTGAAATGTAACATCGAAGTGGTCCTGCAATGGGTCTAACCAAACCCTGTGTACATTCAAAAGTCTTCAATAGCTAATACAAACTGTAATTGGTCCGAGCCTAGCTGAGGGAGACTAATTGTGAAAAGGGGATCTGAGCCCGGCTGAGGTGGATCCAGGGTGAAGCATGATTCACCAAAGAAAAGCCATACGAGCTGTAATTGGTCCAAACCGGACTGAGGGAGACTAATTGTGGAAAATGGATCTGAGCCCGACTGAGGGAGATATGGGGTGAACTGTGAGTCACCTGAGAAGGTATTGGGGAAGCAATAAGGATCTGAACATGGCTGATGGGGATCCTGGGTGAAGAGTTAGGCACCCTTTTGTGAATACCTGGAAACAAACTTTGTGCTTGTTTGATACATCAGGCTCTCTGAAGCAAGAGACATTTCATAACCTAAGAGACTTGGGCATAGAAGACCCTGGTGCTTGTAATGGAACTGTGTCCTCTTGCCGGAGAAGCCCCAGAGTGTGCTGTGCTCGAGTGAACCACTTGTCCTGTGCTGAAAACATGGGGAAGGGAGGCCAATAGCCTGAACATCCTGACTTATAATTTTGTGAACACTTCTTTCATTTTCCTGAACATTACCCCACACTATAGGTAATTTAACAGTAAGGATTGGCAAGAGTATAGGCCCTTTTTTATTTTGAAGAGACTCCACTAGGACTGCATTATTATTTGTTGATGGTCGTAGCTTGCTCACATCTTAGATTTAGGTTAATATAGGCATTTATCACACCCTTGATAAAGTTCAATAAACACTCTTGAACTGTGGTCACTTGTGTCTGTTTTACTTTGATACCATGCTTTCCCTACAATATGCATGGTGTATTTGCAGCATAGGGGTTTTACCCAGTTGTATTCAACACAATAGCCTCCAACAGGAGCCTAGGTAATCATCAATGATTAATAATCTGTACAGTGTCAAATGTTGGTGGAGGGACAATGCATGCTTGCTTGTAGAAGTGACAGTGCTTGAGACATAGACCCGTCACTACTCTTTACTTTAACACACACCATGTACAAGACTCATAACTGGTACTAACTCATAATCTGTACGGCCACCAACTCTTTAGGCAACAGGACCCAGGAGGTGGTAGTGACTGTAGAATATGCACCTAACATCACGCTTCTAATCAATGCTCCTGAAACCATCCAGAAGGTTAATAACTTGACACTGCATTGTCTTGCGGACGGGCAGCCTGCCCCAGAGTACAGATGGGATACCCTGGTGGGCGCAACCCTAATTTTCTCTCTGGACAACAGTACCATCACCATCCTGAGCGCCACAACTTGGGACGCTGGCACCTACATATGCAGAGCCAGGAATCGTCATGGGCAGGACATCGCACAAAGAGAAATCACTGTGTCAGATACATTACCTTCAATCCTGGGGCTGGCTTTGGGCATATCTGGAGCTGTTGTTTCTGTCGCAGCTGGAGTGGTGTACTATCTCTACAACAGAGAGCTAAAAAAATCCAGAAGTACGAATTACAACAATCGTACAACAAGGTTCTTCCTTTTGACGTGCATGATTGACTACCCAGCACAGCACCGAGCATTGATGTTCAGGGGTGTACCTGGAGTCTATCCCCGAAGATCTAGAAAAAGCTCAAACCCACTAAAAACTCTTGAGGAGATGGAAGACCAGATTTGCTGCAGAGGCACAGTGCTAGATCTACCAGATGGATACCAACCTAGAGGCTGGCACCTGACTTACCTGGTCCAATGGATATTTATTACGGTTTCAAGCATCGATTATTAAGTATGCTGGTGAAGTGGCCTTTACAAGAATCTATGGCTTCACCTTTTACAAGCTAAGGGAGTGGGTGTCATCCCGGAAAACTTTTTCATGTACTATCACTATTGTCACCTTATCGTGAATGTAATTTCTTGTAGGATGCTCACTGTGGACTGAATCAACTTGAGGCAGTTATGGTGAACTACGGGCATAGATTGTGCGCTGATGGAAGGTGCCAGAGAAGAGCACAGGGGGCTGAAGCCCTCCATGTCAGCAGGAGCATTGTCCACTGCCCACCAGTCTGCATCAAACAAGCGTAGGCAGTTCAGAATCCCTGACGCAAGACGGGCTATAGGGTGGCTTTGTCTGCAGTGATGGTGCCCACTGTAATGGACACAAGGAGGAAAGGCTGTACTCCATGTGTTATGAGCCGGGCTCACACGCAAGAGTCGAGTAGTAGGGTGCCAACTCTAAACATTAGGCCTACACCTTTACAGCACAGTACACATGAGGTGCCAACTCTACATTAGTGTGTGTGTGCTGTCATAAGACTGTGTCTCTAAGAGGTAATCCCTACATATTCAAATGGACATAGTTTTGTACAAGCACCGGGGCATTCACTCTTAATATATTAATTTCTGAAGGTGCACCTAGCTTTGAAGAGCAAGAGCCTGCTGTAACAGGAAGAGGATGAAATTAGGGGCCACAAGTTTCGATTGTCCTTTAGTATTCATGATTTCCAGGTGTGGAAGCAGAACGCAATCATTTAAGTGCAGAAGGGGGTTTTCTGGGCTCAAATGACAGGACATTTGCAAAGCTTTGGGAAGCATGGGTTTAGGAGGCGCCCCTCGGGTGATAATACTGCTGATTTATGTGGCTGACATCACACACTACACTGTTTCTTGGCACATTTCAGGTGTTTTTTATGACTCATGGCATCAGTGAATGAAAGGCAGAGTTGACGCTGTTAGGTACTAACATGTGACATGCAAGTTGCACAAAGACCTATCTGCGGCAGTTGCTCGAGGTGATGAACTGTTTTAAAAAATATATCTTCTGGTTTAGAAGGCCTTCTTTAATGCTTATGTTTCTACTTCCGTTCGCAATTTCGGCTCGCTCTTGTGTTGCAACATGGTTTGAAAATAAAAAATAAAAAACTGGTACTACCAGCACTTATAAGTGATTTCAAAGGGAGGGTAAACACATACTAATTCAGTAGGAGAGGTGCATATAACCCAGAAGAGGTGTGGCTCTTCACCCAGGCATAGATAGATTAGCAATGTCGTGGGGGCTTAAGACATAACACAAGGAGGTCATTACCAGAATAAATGGTAAATTCAGGGAACACCATCCACCAGGAGTCAGAAGGAAGCATTTGTAACAGAACTTAAATCCATTGCAGTGTAAAAGCAAAAACAGAGCTGGAGATTAGATTGCAGCAAGCATGGAATGGGATAATTAAATGTTTGTGTTTGCTCCCACATGTCATTAATGCCCATGCATCTGTGATATTCTAATATGCTTGCAAGTCAAACAGTGACTGCCATGGTTGACTATGAATTGTTATTGATCCACTGAAGTCCTGGGGCAAGAATACGTAGACATTTTTGGCCTGTCCAAAATGTTTAGTTGCTGTTTCCACCATACCACAGTACAGGGGTGCTTGAATTTTCCTGTATTTTGTAGGCACATTGTTTGCATTTATCTTTTATGGCACCTCTGTAGATTCCATGTTCACATTACAATTAAGGGACTACAAGTCCGAACATGCAAAACATGGCTCATTAGGTCGGGCATATGATTGGGTTCCTTTGCAGCCATGTGCATTAGGTTGCACACAACAAGTGCTTTCCAATCTTCTTAAACCTCTATATGGATTACCTCACTCTTGGATTACCTCAATATTGCAATGCATCAATATGCAGATTAGCCACAGTTGTACATACATTTCAAGGGCCCATGAGATATTATTTACCTTCGCTCGCTCAGGCCTTGCTACCATTTAACCATGCATGACAAGAGCCCCTGAATACCTTATCCCATCAAGACCAAATGTGTGCTTCTGAGCTACCCCTCCAAACAGGAAACCACTCAAAGGCGGCTGGACTAAATGTGCTTTGATGGTTCAACACACACCTCACCCACCCAGTTAAATCCCTAGGCTTCATTGGGAATAGCAATCTCACCTTGCAATGACACATCACAAAAAAGGCTCACATTTCCTGGCATACAATCTCTCTGCTTCTCAAGCTCAAGTCCTTCCTTCTGCCCCAGGACTTCCAAACGGTGTTGAAGGCACTAGTGAGTGATGGGGCAATGCCCTCCTTGCAGGGTTCCCAGCTGATTACCTGGTTCCCTCAAAGTGACCCACCATGCTGCTGCGTGCCTCATTAATGTCTCTAGGTTATTTAACCACATCACCCTACATCGCGTGAATTACATTTTTCCCCATCCCAGCTTGGATCTGGGTCAAACCTATGTGCCACAAGACAATCACCACTAAAGCCAAACTAAAAATGTAGGGCGGCACACAGTCATCGTGAATAAGACCCTCACCAGATTGGAAACTCGACTGGCTTGCCATGAGAAAGCTAGGAAACAGTCCTTCACATGCGGTGCTAAGGTCCTCTGAAACTTCATCCTGATGGCAATGTGGACTGCTCCCAGACTCCTTCAGTTTAGGAAAGAACTGAAGACCTAGCTCTTCCAACACCACCACAGTTAACCCTAGATTGCTACTGTCTTGTGAACACGCTCATCTGTATATTGTACTTTGATACATTTGACTAATGTTCACTTTATGACTTGTTACATTTTTGCCACCAGTGCTTTGCCCATGGCTTGTACAGTGCTCTGTTGCTCCAGAACTAGGTTCACAATATGAAAATTAAGAATATATCATAATTTACAAATTCTAACATAACAATATTAGTAACAGACCAATTTTCACATGCTTCTATATTCATAAGATGACATATCGGTATCTAAAGTTATTTGAGCTTTAGCCACGATTGATCCTTCTTTTAAAAGTTAGGATTTTTTCACTCATGGTGTAAGTATTATGGATGATATATGTTCCAAAATAGCACCGCTTCAACTAAAAAGATGAAAATATCTAAACCTTGGTTTTCCCAAAATCAAATCCCTCCACGCAAACATTTTTGAACAATGGATCGGAAGTCGAGGAAGTTTCGAACTGGGGAATAGGATGTTAAGGCCAAACTTGCCCTGAAGGAATATAAAGTACCAATATTTAAAGCAAAATTGGATTACCTTCATCAGTTAATTGACGTAGCTAAAAATCATTCCAGAGAATTGTTTTCAGTTATTTCAAAATGTTGTCATCCGAGTTGTGTCTCTTCTACCATTGAACGTTCGGCTAGCATAGGCCAATGCATTTAATACTTTTTAAAAGGAAAAAATAGAAATCACCCAGGAAAAAATCTTGTTAAGTCTTCAGTCTTCTTCAGAGACAGCCTTCATACAGACTGAATGTTTACCCTCTGGGCAATTGGGGAACTTCTAACATATTGCTCCTTTCGATGATAGACCAGTTACAGAGGATTACATTCAGTCCTTCACAGAAGGACTTAAACCCACCAATGAAAACCCACCAATGATTTACTTTGTCCAGTGCTAGCATGTACCGCCAGTGCTCCATTTATGAGACAATTCATAAACAAATCTCTTGAGCAGGGTCTAATACCTCTGAATTAAAATAAAAGGGCATTGTTACTCCATTGCTAAAGAAATCAAATCTAGATACAGCCATTCTTCAGAATTACTGGCCGGTAGCTGGTCTCCCGTGGCCAGATAAAGTCCTTGAGAAGGTGGTCATGGGCCAACCGCAGCAATATGTGGAGAAGGAATCATTACTCGACTCCTTTCGATCTGGATTCCGGCCTAAGTTCGGTAATGAGATGGCTATGTTGCCCATTCTGGATGACCTTTTATGTGTTCACAGATGGAGGAGATCTGTCATTTTTGGTAATGCTAGACCTATCCGCGGCCTTTGACACAGTAGATCGTCACATCATACTCAGCCGCCTGAGAGAGATAGGAAATGTTTCCGAACAAGCAATTAAACGGTTTGGATCTTTCCTGACCGTCAACAGCAGGTGAAATCTTGAGGCTATTAATGGACATCCTGCGAAGCCATAGGGTTAATTTTCACTCTTACGCCGATGATACTCAGGTGTTCATTAAAATAGGTAATGTTGAGCAAACATTCCTCAGGGTCAAACAGTGCCTCGGCAAAGTGAGCAATTGGATGTCATGAACAGTTGCTGAGATTGGTGTAATGGGCTCTTATGTGTGCTTATGGGTCCTGGCCTTCCGTTCGATCGCCTCAGCCTCTGCCTCCACCCTCTCCCCTCACTTGCCTTATGGCACCCATGGACCTGTGCTGTCTCACAGGCCTGCACTTTTGGTACTGACAGGTGACCACTCTCCACAAAGTGGACTCTGCAAGGCACTTACCTGTTGCCTTGCAGCTGACTCTCTGGCACTTCTGCTCTGTGGAACCTCTAGCACTTTCCCTCCTTCCCCTGTCCCTTCTCTCTCTCTGCACTTGCATGTTCTGAATGTTCACAAGGCCTAATAGAACCGCCTGTCTTTGTTCATCGTTGTTATTCTATTTGTATTTTTGTTCCCTTGTTGCCTCCCCTTGCTCTGTGGGCGCTTTGAAACACAATGAATTGATGCTTAAGTGCCTTACAAATGCACAATAAAATAAATAAATACATAAATAAATAAATCTGGCGTCATCTTAACCCAAACAAGACTGAGATCACTTGGTTTGGACCAAAACATTTACTTTTTGCAGGGAAGTGTCCCCATGCACCATGCTTTTTGGGGGCTGACTTGAAGTTTGCCACCAAGATTAAAAAACTAGGCTGTATCTGGCAGATTAATCTGGGCAGCAAAGGCCAGTTTAGTGCCAAGGTGCAGGCGTTTTTGTATTCATTGCAACTACTGTGGCAAGTTCTACCATTTGTTTCGGTTGATGATCATGCCGTTGTAGTGGGAGCACTTGTGAATCCGCATCTGGACTATTGCAACAGCCTCCATGCTGGCATTCTGGCCAAACAACGGCAGAGGTTGAAAAAAGCACAGAATGCTTCTGTGAGATAGATTGTTCTGCTGGTTGGGTAAGTTCTCCCACATCTCGGCTTCTTCCCAGTCTCTTCATTGGTTGGCCCTGGAGGACAGAATCGATTTCAGGCTGGCCTGCTTGATATATAATTGTTTGAACGGCCTTGCCCCTTCTTATTTGGGGCATAAAATCAGGCGTTATCAACCAACAAGGACGCTATGCTCAGGGGATCAACTGCTTTTGACAATTCCTTGCCCCTCCTGTGTTTCAAGGGGAGATAGACGTTTTGCAGTTTATGACCCCGAACTCTGGAACAGCCTCCCTTGAGAGATCAGAGCTCTTGACTCGGTTTATCAGTTTCATAAAGCCCTGAAAACTCATCTTTTTAAATAAAGGAAAGATGGGGGCATAATTCGTTGTTTCCGGTGTGATCTGGTCATCCCCACTGTTTTCTTGTGGTTTTCACTTCATGTATCAGCTGCGCCTTTATGCGGTTAATTCTGTTCAGTGTTTCTCATAAATGACCAAATCATATCATGAAAGAAAATATATCTTTGTTTATATTTTATATTTTTTTTAATACTTTTTACCTTTGTAAAATTTAGCTGGAGCGAAACAAGTGTGGACAACCAGAGCTGTTTTGTAATATGCTGCAAACTTTGAAATCCTTCCAAATTTCCCTCAATAATTATCACCAGCTAAAAATGTTTATGTAATCCTGACATATGACTAGAGAAGGCTGATTTTCTAAAAGATGACAAAGCAAAGCTGATGGATGACCCATTCGTGCCTTATCTGGATACGTGAGGTACATTTAGGGTAAAACTGATGTCAGTAGAACTTGGCCTGGCTGACACCAGCATCTACTGAACCTACCTTCCTGTTTTCCCCAGTCTTTATCTGATGCATTATAAAGAAGCTGCTGCATGTCAGCAGCCTGGGAGAAAAGCACTGATTGTATTCCTGAGATTGCTAATATCTGTACCTTGTACCAAACAAGCCCGGGCTGCACCCGACCTTTGCACAATGGAAGGCCTCTGTGTGCTGCGTGGCAGTGATCTCACCTGCTTACCAAGAGCACAAAGAACGTCTCCTAGTTAGTCATAAAAACAACCTCCGGTAGCAGGCACGGCGATATCAGCCCTGCATTTCTCTGCCCTAGTTTAAAATCTGCCCAAGAGAATATAGAAACAAGTGCACTCCTACAATGGGACACATACTAATTAGCCGGACACCACACCATGCAGGGAAAGGCATGGGGACCCAGAAATCCATCCGGGTTTCTACCCCTAACAACGATCCATGCAGTGAGTCTTTTGTGCTCTTTGTGCGGCCATACATATGCTGGCGACTTATATTGGTGGCCGCTATGGCAAACAAGTCTGATATAATTGGACTGTGGTGTTCATTTACTGCACATGGTTTTTCTAAGTGCAGAGCAAGCAGACCCAATTTGTGCCCAACACATTTACGTCTGTAAGCAAGGATCTGAAAACGGATTCCCGCATACCGCCATGAGGAATTCCCACACTATGATTCAGAGTTATTGAGTGGGGGGCCAGCAGTGCGCTAGAATTCACCGCTCCCTCATCAGAGCCAGCAGATGTGGTAGAAATCGTGGAACACCTTTTACCCACATTTCAAATATGTCCGCCCCATTCCGAGGTCGAACTTGAATTGCGAAGATCCTCATTCTGATCACGTGAGAACAGGGGAACATATGACAGTACAATTTGCAGAGTATGAGTATTGCAGAAGTATGCCATGTGGCATTACATACAGCATGGGGCATTAACTAACGCAGTGTATGACCTTTAAGGTCAGGTTGAAATACATGATTATTCTCAGGACATTAGAATCATTTGAAACATGACACATTGCCACAGATATTTAACACCACCTAAAGCCATGCAGTATTCCACGATTGCTTTTTGGAGGGGTGAAATATGACCAGTATAATAAAGAACTGGTTTTACGGCATAGAAAGGAGAGTTAGCTATAGTGTGGCAAGTCATAGTCCAATAGCCTTTTCGCATGACGTGTGCATGATTTGAGAACAGCACATCCAGTAAAATGTGGGCAATTACTGCAAATCATGTACAAAAGCCCCACGCTTTCATTTTTACTGCATGGAAGCAGAAATTGATTTTTTATGGCAGCACAAGAAAACATCAACACAGCCCACAAATCACCCAACTGGAAATTGTGGTAATGACTACTTTCAGGGATATTAACCAGGGAACCACATGAAGCTGCAAGGGAGAGCTGAGCCAATTAACGCTTTGGGAGTTCAACACTGATAGACGCTGGCAAAATGGGTGAGAAAAATTGCATAGTGGGTTAATTTTGCTATACTTCTCAGTCACGTTAAGTATCTTACACTAGTAACTGAGTAAACTATGTGTTTGCTTCTTCGCATCAATATTATACCGATCTTGACCATGCCAAGAAAATCATGTTTTGGGGGTCACTTGCAGTCCCTGGGTAAATAGCATGATTATGGCATTACTTGGCGATTTGCTTGCCAAGAAATCCCGAGGTTAAATTACCAAGGTAGAGTATGTGGTGTCGTCACTGCACTCATGTCACGTGAGGGGTACCAGGGGACAGGGGGAAGGGGAGGAGCCAAGGAAGGGAAAGGTGCCAAGTCCTGGCGGGCACGGTATGATTAAAGAGGTGTTGCACCCCAGCTCCGTTTTGGCCTCCTTATTGTATGAATGCAGATAGGCCGGGCATGTATGCAGCGTGAGGCGGTCCCCTCTCAGAATACTACATTGGTGATGAGGCCGATTTCGAGCTCCACCTAGCCCGCCACCTCGATCAGTGCCTCTGGAGAGGCCGTACAGCCGTGACTCCCCGCGTGCACAACTCTGGGAGGTGGAGACAAGGCAGTCTCCCGCCGACTGCCACGACAACGGCTCCCCGCCCACAACACTCCGGGCGGTCGAGACACACAAGCTACCTGCCAACGGCAACCGCAACATCAGGCGAGTCAAGAACACAACTCACCCGCACCAAATAATCCACCACCATAGCCCAGACCAGAGGCCCACCAGAATATCCACGCAGCGCCCCGCGGGGGCCAATAGCCACAAGAGCACACACGTGCTCAGACTAGAGACAGCGCCGCAGTGTGAAGGCCACAGAGGGCCCCGGCAAACTGCACAGCACCCCCACCAGGCACCTGGGCCTCACCGCACACAGAGAAAGGCCCCATCAGGCAGAGCTTGAACCGCAATCCAACTTCTGAAAGAAAGAAAAAAAAACTAAACACTTCATGAGCATCTCCGAAGAGGAGTCACTGACAGTCCCAGTGACCCCCAACAGACCAACACATAAAAGAATGATGGACAGCCTGCTATTACAGCTGCCATCCAGCTTCGACCTCACGCACACTAGCACTCTTGGGTCAAGATGGAAAAGGTGGCTAAGGGACTTCGAGGTGTGCCCTAAAGCAGCGGGGCCATTGGAAGATGAACAGAAACACAGCCTGCTACACCATGCAGTGGGATCAAACGTGCGGGACATCCTAGACAAGATACCAGAAAGCACCATAGACACCTACACCAACCTGAAGTCAGTCCTCATGGACTATTTCACTCCCAACACAAATGTGGACTACGCAAGACACATTTTCCACACCACAAAGCAAATCAGAGGTGAAACCATCAACGCATTTGTCATGAGGCTGAGAATGAAGCACTGTGAGTTTAACAACTACTCAAATGAGGAAGCCCTCAGATCACAAATCATAGTAGGATGCGAAAGCGCCGACTTCCAAAAGAGACTGCTGCAACAACCGCGAACCCTAGAAGAAATACTGCGACTGGCTCGCTCGGACGCCGCACTTGCAACACAAGTGGAGGGCCTCGATGACATAGAAATCACGCATGGCAAACATGAGACCCTCAACAAACTGGACAGCGCCACAAGAAAGAGTGACCCCTTTTGCTACAGGTGTGGGCATGAATACCCACAAGAAGGGCAATGCTCTGCCATGGGCCAAAAATGTTCCGCCTGCGGAGGAGAAAACCATTACAAAGCTGTATGCCTTATCTTCCGCAGCAAAATAAAAGGTATGGGGAAAAACGTAAAATTCACACTGGAACAAGAGCAAAGTCAGCCGGCCCCACACGGAGCGACACACCAACCCTATGACACGGCACACCACAGAGACCATGACGAACAATCCGAAAGAAGACAAGACAGAAGGGAATGGAGAGACAGCAAAACCACACCATCCAAACCTAGAAGGAGACCCAGGAGATATGTCAGGTGCCTCGTAGAACAATCGCTATCTGACAGTGCATCAAGTGCGTCCTCAGAAGAAAATGCCCGCAGGCAGGAGAGACACCAAGAAAAACCGAGAAAAAAGGGCTACCTATACGCACTAGGAAACAACACAGCGAAAGAACATAGTCCCACGCTCATGATACATGTCAACCAAATGGCAGCGGAATTCCTAATAGACACGGGGGCAACCGTGAACGTAATCAGCGAAGTGGTATACAGACGCATACCAAACGCCCCTCGCCTACAACCTGCAAGAGCCCTAATCTTCCCCTACGGCTCAAAGGTACCCCTGGCCTGCAAAGAATTCTTCGTGGCCTCATGCCAGTACAAGGACCATGCAAAGAACATCCCCATGCATGTCCTAGAAGCTGCCATGACAGCGGATGCATCTTAAGCTACCAAGCAGCCATAGAAATGGGACTGATCCACATACTATATCGGCTTATGGTACACAAATATCTTGACCCTACCGCCAGCATCGAGCAGATTTTCCGCTCATTATTTAAAGGGCTGGGAAAACTCAAAAATAAACAAATCGAACTACACATCAACACCGAGGTCACACCCGTAGCCCAACACTATTGGGCAATCCCCATCAACATTCAAAAACAAGTCGAAAACAAACTGACTAAATTACTGGAGGCAGACATCATAGAGCCCACTGAAGGTCCCACGCCATGGGTCTCCCCCATCGTACCAGTGCCCAAAAGAGACTCGCCCAACATCCGAATATGTGTAGACATGAGGAGACCAAACAAAGCAATCATGAGGGAGCGCCATCAAGCCCCTCGAATAACCGACATGGTACTTCTTCTAAATGGGGCGACAGTCTTCTCCAAACTGGACCTGAACAAAGGATATCACCAGCTCGAACTCAACAAGGACTCTCGCTACATAACAACTTTCGTCACACACCTTGGGCTGTTTCGATATAAGCGATTAAACTTTGCGTATCTTCGGCAGCAGAAATCTTTCAAGCAGAAATCCATAACGTCATCAAGCACGTGCCCAACTGCCTGAACTACAGCAATGACATCTTGGTCTTTGGGCAAACACAAGAACATCACGACGACACACTGATGAGAGTATGCATAGCATTAGAGGAAGCCCAACTGACCCTGAACAAAGAGGAATGTGAATTTCAGAAGAAAACACTTCAATTCTTTGGATACATATTCTCAGAGAAGGGCATGACACCAGACCCAGAGAAGGTCAGCGCACTCAGAGAGGCTGAGCCACCCACGACCACAACCGACCTCAGATCCTTTCTAGGACTTGCGAGCTATTGCACAAGATATATCAAAGATTTCACATCTGTCAGTGAGCCCCTCCGGGCCCTCACCAAACTCAACACTGAATTTGTCTGGTCACAACAGTGTCAGGAGGCTTTTCAATACATCAAGGACCGCATCTCGGATGCCAAAAGCATGGCTTACTTCGGTTCCAAGGAAAACCACAGAGCTCATTGTAGATGCAAGCCCGGTAGGACTTGGAGCCATCCTCACACAACTGGATGGAAAAGAAGGACAAGAAAAGCACATTGTGTCGTGTGCCAGCCGAAGCCTCTCTAAGACAGAACAAGCATATTCTCAGGCCGAGAAGGAAGGGCTAGCGGTGGTCTGGGCCTGCGAACATTTCCATTTATTTTTGTACGGAAAACCTTTCATCATTGTCACGGATCACCAGGCACTCATCTTCATATATGGCAACTCACAAGCCAAGATGCCCCCCAGAATAGCAAGATGGGCACTTTGCCTCCAAGACTACCAATTCACGATCACACACAGACCGGGCAAAGAGCAGAACCTGGCCGACTATCTCTCACACCACCCACGAGAAAAATGTGAACAAGAAAAATCCATTGTGGATCAATACATAAGGTATGTCATCCAGAACAACACACTTCAAGGTCTAGATTTGGAGCAGATAGGTCGGGAATCCAACGCTGATCAAGGAATCCAAACAATACTGAGGTGCCTAGAGAAAGGGCGATGGAAACAAGCAAACCAAATCAAAGATACCACAAATGAGGACACTAAAAAAGACATTGGCCCTCATTACGACCCTGGCGGAAAGTGACTGACCGGACCGCCACAGCGTAAATAGCGTTTCCGCCATTGCACGAAGGAGCAAAGTGCGGCCCATTCCGACCCATCGGGCACGAGCACCACGGCATGGCGGAAGTGCAAAGTCCGCGATGGCGGAAATGACCCCAAAACGGCCCACACCGCCGCCGTACGGCGCCCTAGGTGCAATACCGCCACCCATCACAGCGGACACCGCAGTGTGCGCCTACCGGAAAGTACGGTGACCGGAAATATACGGAAACGGAAGTTAAAACATGGGCCCGGAACGGGAAACATCCCGCCGTACACCTATAAAACCACTAAAACCACACAACCACTAAAAACACTACCCTGAGACACACCCCAACCCGACATCCACCCTAGCGAAACCAAGAAAAATGGGAAAAGTAGCGAAGAAAGCGTGCGACCGCAAGCGGCAGGTCCACTTCTCCCGTGAGGAACTCACCGTGCTTACAGAGACCCTCCAGGAGAATGCTGCCGTCGTCTTCTGCACGCAAATGACCAGGACGGCACTTGCAAACAAGAAGGCCATATGGGCTCTGGTGGCACAGCGGGTAAGTGCGGTGGGGACCGCACCCCGCAACCCACAGCAATGCCGAAAGCGATGGGACGACCTGCGGATACGCGTCCGCAGCATACTCTCTGCCAACCGCAACATTGCCACAGCCACCGGGGGAGGTCCTGAATCACCCATCAAGTTGACCCCCTGGGAAGAAATCTGTGCCTCCACCATCGGAATGGAGAGCATAGAGGGAGTCGGAGGGATGGAGAAAGGAGTGCAGACATCCGAAGTTTCAGGTAGGTGGGCCAAATAAAACAATGCCAAATCCACAAAGTCCATCCATGTGAAGTACCATGTGTCCACATAGTGCAACAGAAACACATGTCCAGGAGAACGTCCACACACATCGGCCTGATAGCGCACGTTAAAACCCACAATAAATACATAAATAATTAAAAACCCCTAAAACACGCACTACACGTGCAGCAGGCACACCCTAACTGCAGGCTGCCAAACAACTGCACCCTCACCCCACACACAAATGAAAGCACCTCCAAGGCCCCGACCCAAATCACCCTCAGGTACCACCCCAATGCATGTGATACAATGCCATTCCAATACCCACAGACCCATTAATAACCCTCGCCCTCCTTTACTCCACCACAGGGTCCGATCCAAACGACGAGCATCAGGACACCCCTACCAGCACACCTGCAAAGAGGGCCAAGACCAACGGCCAAAGACCCTCCACCTCAGCTGCACGCATCAAGACACGGCAGCAGCACAAATCAGGTGGCAGCACAGAGGAGGGAACATCAACAGGCACCCCAGCAGCCAGCATGCCCACAACACCACCACCACAGGTCCCCCCAACGGATGCCACAGAAGGCACTGCCTCTGGTGGCAGTAGCACCATAGGTGACACCCCATTGATGGCAGCATGCTCCGACACAGAAGACGGGGATGTCGAAGTCAGATCCATCCATGACCTGTCCCAATCCCCCTGTCTGTCCCATCCCGTACAACATGAGGATACCACGCAGGGGCACCCACAAGACGACGACTGGCCATCCCCCACAAGCCCTGTGGCAAGGCAACATGAGGACAACAGCCCCTCTGTGACACCCCCGCAAATGGCCATGGCCCAGCAGAGGCAACAGTCCCTCGACCAGTTAATCGTGCAACAGCAGCAACTGGCCACGCTCCTCAAGGACCATGCCGATGAATGTGGGGGCACTAAGGCAGACATAGAAACATCAACTGAGACACTTAGGGCAGAAATGGAGAGAGGTACAGAGACACTAAGGGCACAAATGGAGAGTAGCACCGAGAGCCTGAGGGGGGAACTGCATGCGACGTCCAAGGACGTATGTGCCGAACTTGCCGCAGTGCGCCGTGTGCTCACTGAGCTCTCGCAAACCCTTAGGGACATGCATGGACGTGAGCAGGCAGAGACATCATCCGTTGCAAGTTCCGTCCAGGGCAGCCCCCAACGTAGATCTGGGAGGAACCTGCGCTCCACAGGCAGGGGTGCCTCTGATACCCGCAGAGGGGGCTTGCAATAGCGACAGCCCACTGACAATGAGCATCTTTGGACACTGGTGTTCGGGGGGGAGGTAGGAGGGTGGAGGGGGTGTGTTGGGCTCACTTGGGTGGCGGGTCGATAGGGTGTACTACATGATATCACATATGCCATAAACAGTGCACGATCAACCAATGAGATGTGTGGACATTGATCTTTGTGTACTAGGCCATCATAGGCGTACAGTCCATATTGTGCATGTCCCAGACACACACAGTGCCACGAGTCCCGTGTCCATGTATCAGCCACCAGGCGTGAGTGCTAGAAGCATACATCAATGAGATGCTGACGAATGTCACGGCCCTCCGGTGCCTCGCAGACTCCTTGAGGTGCTGCCACATCCCCACCCTCATCATGACCATCGTCAGGTGCTTGCAGTTCTGCGTCAGGGGGCATGGGCACATTTCTACGTACGCACATGTTGTGGAGCATGACACATGCCATCACCATCTTTGCAACCTTCTCATGGCGGTACAGGAGTGCCCCGCCAGACCTGCTGAGGCAGCGGAAACGACCCTTCAGTAGGCCGAATGCCTGTTCAATGACTACACGGGTACGTGAGTGGGCATGGTTGTAGTCCTCCTCATGCTGGTCCCGTGGGTTCCGGACTGGTGTGAGGAGCCATCTCTTCAGTGGATATCCAGCATCACCTGTATGTGGACGATAAACGTATGATGTGGAATGCCATTGCTACGTACGCACACCCCCCCCCCTTCCTGCCAGGTCATTGCCGAATCACATACCCCACATTATCATGCATGTAATGAGACTCACCGAGTAGCCAGGATCTGTTCCCTGCGTGTCGCTCCATTTAGCGTGGTATTGTAGAGTTCCTCAAGACCATAGAATCATGGGTTGATCCAGGGAATCGGGCACAACAATGTGTAATGATCCTGTTGGAGTCACACACCATTTGTACATTCAGAGAATGAAATTGTTTTCGGTTGCGGTACTGGGCCTCCATGGCATGTGGGACGACCAATTCCACATGGGTGCAGTCGATGGCACCAATGCAACCCGGTATGCCGCCAAGTGCATGGAATCCCACTTTTGTTTTGGTAATTTCCTGCTCCGAGCGTGGTAGGGAGATGTAGTCGTCTGCGTGCTGCAGGAGGGCATCGAGCACTTGCAATAGTGTCCGTGAGAACAGTGGCTGAGAAATGCCATGCAACTGTCCGACTGTGTGCTGGTAGGTGCCTGTGGCCAGGAAGTGTAGTACAGACACCACCTTCAGTAGGGGTGGGATGGCGGTTGGGCTATCTATCATGCTGACAAGGTCAGCCTGTGTCATGTCCACAATGGCGGCTATGGTGTCCCGGTCCAGACGGTAGAGGGTGTGGATCTGCTCATCAGTGAGGTTGAACGGATGTGCTCGGAGGCGTGGGATTGCGGGCTGCCTGCGTGGTGGTAGTGGCTGTGCTGGCGGCCCTTGCTGGCCCTGCCTTGCCCTCCTCCTCCTCCTGCGTCTCCTCCGTGCGGCCGGTTGTAGTTGGTGTTCGTCTTCTTCTTGGAGTTGGAGTACTTGCAGTGCTATCATGTCCCCCAGGGCCAACATCGCGAGTCCTGCCGGTAGCATTTTGGTGTGGTTGTGGGAGGAGACTGGCTGTGCAATTTATGTGTTATCAGGCTGTATGGCCTCCACCTGTGGTGATTCATTCCACCTGTGCAAACTGCTCTCCCCTTTGGCCGAGCACGTCCCGCGCACAACGCTGCAATTCGGGGAATGGCATCTTGCTATTGCAATCATGTATTTGTACCCGATGGCCGTGTAACATTGGTTGATATGTTCATTCTGCTGTGGTCCCATTGTTTCACATACTATCTGTGCAGTCGCGAACAGACTTGTGAAGGGTCAGTGGAACGTAGTACTCGAGTAACGGTGGGCCCTCATGCATCACTGTACCGAGTTGCAACGACGGGCGGGGCGTCCCATTTGTGGGTGAAGGCAGTTGCCATTTTCACACACAGCCGCACTCGATGGATTAATTAGTGATTTCAAACGGCCACAGATGCCTCTTCGACGTGATGTTGCAAATGAGGAATTCGAAGGGCGGCGCTTTCGGTTTTCAGCTGGCGGCGAGGAAATGCCCACAGGTCTGACTGCAAATATAACGTACTATTGTTCAATGTCCTTGGGACAGGGGCCATGGCGAGGATGCAATGATTGATATGAATGGTTTGGGATGCGCAATGGCGACGTGGGCGATGAGGCCGGACGTTCCCAAATACATGTTACTTCACTACACTGGAATTACGGGCTGGGGCACTGTGGATTTTGCAGGCTGCATAACGCACAGACTCAATGGATATTTCTAATGTTATGTGAGTAAATATTCAGGCGTTTTGATCCCGGGATGAGGGAATGATGAATGGATGCATGGGCAGGTGATTTGATACAGAGTTTGCCATGTACAGGGCTTCTTGGGATCTATCCGCCTCCCCTACGCTATGTGATGCAGGGCTGCCATAGTGGGACCATCGTCTATCTGGCCTTGTTGAGCCCTCCCTGTCTCGACGCGCCCTCAGACACTTGTGTCCATGCACGTTACCAATCCCATCTGATGGATTCTGTTTTGACAGACGCATGCACAGGTACACTTGTTTGTGATGGTGTTTACACCTCGATATAGATAGTTATGAGTCGCAAGTGGTTTTTGGGTGGTGATGGACCTTTGGAGTGGGCTAGCATGCATATGGCTGTGGATTTAGTGTGATCATTGAAGTGAGTTGTTGGAATGTAGTTCTGATGGCCATTCTGTTCTTTTTCTTTTCTTTTGGTTGACAGGTATCTCCTCCCCTTTTGCCACTGCCATCTGTATGCCACTCCTGCAGATGGGTTTTACTCCCGACACCTGCTGCTTCGTGTTAATCAGTGGAGCAGCATTACGATCTTATGGGACGATCGCCAATGGGCCACATGCCCTTACGCAGTACTGGTGGCTCGGAGCAACATTTCGGCCTTTCAGCTGGACTAGTGCCTCCCCATTGGGACGGCCCTGCGGTTCTGTGCGCTTCCATGTTGCCTTTTCGTACGTGAATGTGGCTCTGTGTACCATGATGGAACAGCGCGTCACACAAGTAGTGGCTGGTCATTTCTTGCGGATGCAGCCCACAATGGTGAAATGTGTTTTGGAGTTCATGGCCTGATGGCTGTATGGGCTTGGTGATTTTGTTGTGCATTAAATTTCTATTCTGATTTGGCCCGTGTAGCGTTCTTCTTTGCAAGTGATGTGGCATATGCCTATTTGGGGAGCGATGTATTGTGAGGAGATCTGCATTGGGTTCCAGCTTCGGAGTTTAGTTGCGTGGTACTGTACTGGGCGCGTTTGCCTACGAAGCCCGTGAGGTCAGGGATGGGGGCTGCCAATATGACTGTTTGAATGTTGTCATGCTCAGGGGCGGGGGATTGGGTTTTGTGTGACAGATGCCGGTCAGCCAGGTGGACTGGTGGAATGATGTGATTTTCGGAATATTGCTGGTCACAGGTGCCTGTGTTTGCGTGCGTTTCTTGGTGGGGGACTGTGGTCATGTCCATTGGGATGGCTTCTGTATTCGTGCCATCTGTGCCCTGCAGCTCCCATTGGCCCCTGTTGTGTTTTTTTGTTCGTTGGCATGCATGGGTGACTTGTACATTTCACTGGTTGCATTGTGGCTTCATTGCACCTACGGGGAGTTGTACTTTGTGGGCAGGGAGCGGTGTACAGGCACTCAGTGGGGCC
Organism: Ambystoma mexicanum; assembly: GCF_040938575.1. Classification (NCBI taxonomy): domain Eukaryota; kingdom Metazoa; phylum Chordata; class Amphibia; order Caudata; family Ambystomatidae; genus Ambystoma; species Ambystoma mexicanum. Next base: position 338,297,693 of record NC_090927.1, read on the forward strand.
GTTTACGGTTGATTCGCGATGCCGTACTTCTCACCATGGCGGAATGGTACATTCCGCCATGCTTGATGGCGTTAGGTACATGTCCGCTAGGGTCGGAATTGGCGTACCCTTGCGCCATGGTGGTGTTTACGGTTTGGCATGGCGCGCGCGCGCGTGCTTGGTGCAGTTGGCGTTGGCGTTCACTACGGTGTCGCTAGTGGCTTCGTACTTTGCGGTGACGGGTCATAGTCGCACCGAGCGCTATTCGATGGCGGTATTGCATTTCCGCCATCGTTTTCCGAATTCCGCCACAGTCGTAATGAGGGCCATTGCATGTTTCTTAGCAGTAAAAGAGGAGCATGCAAAGTCAGACGGGGCCTATTGCTAAAAGGCACCAAGCTCGTGAGCTCGTGATACCACGAAACTTGCGACAGAAAGTCCTGGAACTGGCTCATGAAGGACACAGGGGCATCGTGTCCATGAAAAGAATGTTAAGACAAAAACTGTGGTCCCCACAGCTCGACACACTGGTGGAAGAACTACTAAAGAACTGCCCCACATGCGCTGTCATAAGACCCCACACCACACCCGAACCGCTGTGCATGACAGCCCTGACCAAAGGCACATGGGAGGAAATAGCCGTCGACCATTTTGGACCAATAGAAGGAGGGCAACATATACTAGTGGTGGTCGACGAATACTCAAGATACCCGGACCTGCAAATAGTACCGTCCACGTCAGCGCATCACACCATTCCGGCACTGGACCGGATGTTCGCCACATACGGCGTCCCCAAGGTGGTAAAATCAGACAACGGACTCCCTTTCACCGGACAGGACTTCAAAACATTTGCAGAATATATGGGTTTCTGCCACAGGAAAATAACACCATTGTGGCCACAGGCCAATGGCACAGTTGAAAGATTTATGAGCAATGTTAAGGGCAAGGGCACTACACAAATCGCGCGACTCACAGGAGAGCCGGTAGAAAAACTCCTAAACCAGCTCATGCGAGACTACCGAAACACACCACATAGCACCACTGGGAAAACGCCTTCAGAGGTAATGTTTGGACGCAACATCAGGACATGCTTGTAACTGCCAAGGAAGACCAGTATGAAAACGGCCAGGAAATGAAAAGGAAGGACACCATCATGAAAGAAAGCATGAAAAGGTCCGCTGACCTATCCCGAAGGGCAAAAGAGAATGACCTTTCTCCAGGAGATGTCGTGGTAGTCCGACAACCACAAAACCGCAAGAACATGGCTCCATTCAATGAGGAACCTCTCACTGTCATCAAGACAAAAGGATCACTCATCACGGCGGAAGGGGAATGCAGATTCACCACGAGAAACTCTTCCCACTTCAGACGGATGCCGGGAATCATACCCACTGCTAACCTGAGCCTAGAGAATACCCACCCCACCTGGGATGACCCTTATGAAGGAGACAGAGAAGATTCAGAGAACGACACGTCACAGGAGGCCACCCCAAGCCCTTCTGCAAGAATGGACATCCGACCCCAGAGAACCCGCAAGAAACCTCACCACCTCATTGAAGAAATAAACTAAAGAAGAACTTTGTGTTTAGTAACGGGGGTGTGTGGTGTCGTCACTGCACTCATGTCACGTGAGGGATACCAGGGGACAGGGACAGAGGGAAGGGGAGGAGCCAAGGAAGGGAAAGGCGCCAGTTCCTGGCAGGCACGGTATGATTAAAGAGGTGTTGCACCCCAGCTCTGCTTCGGCCTCCTTATTGTATGAATGCAGATAGGCCGGGCATGTATGCAGCATGAGGCGGTCTACAGAGTATAACATAACAATGCTATATGTACATATTCCTGTGAAAAAATGTGAGCTTGAGAGTGTAGCAAGTGGGCATGGCAATACAGAGACAGACTCACTTTGTTTCTGTGTTTTTGACAAGCGAAATACTGCTCATTTATTAACTTTGCAAGTATACCAGGCTGAGACAGACTTGCTGGAGTTGAGAGCTGTGATCCTGGTGTTTGGCTAGGTTCTACAGATCGTGCCAATGTATCACCACTGTGGCAATCATGACATGCAGCGCCCTGCAAAAACACCAACAGATAAATGCAATTTAAGAAAACGAATCCAACCCACACCCAACATTACTGTATTTTTGTGGGCACCCCGATTTTGGCAAGCGTGCCAGTAGCTTGCATAAACATACATAGGATTTGTGTACTGAACATGTTGCAACAAGGTAACATAGACTGAGTAGGCCAACTCTCTTGTTCGACCTGCCTAATATTGGATGCCACAGAGAAATGCCATCCACTGCAGGTCTTCCACACCAGGGTTTCTCCAGTGAATAGTACTTCCAGTCTCCTACAAAAAAGCTCAGACCGGGTGCATGACTACCTGAGGGCCAAATTACCCTTTCAACCGACCCACACATTTCATGTCAGCTCAGTGGATTTGTTGTGCACATAGCTTTTAGTTGGGCAGCCAGGATCAACACTAACAAGTCATGTTTGCCCAAAGGATTTGGACATAGAGGAATGCACTTCACCAAACAAAAATTTCTCGCATTGGGTTACAGCACAGAATAGTGTCCACTCTCTTCCGTGACCTCTGAACCTCGTTCTCCCTCTCCATTCTCGCCTCTGGTCCGACCTACTTGGGTCAACTGATGAGGTTATGACATGTGGTCATTGGCAAATACGATCATCAAATGCGCTATTTTACTTAGCTGCCAGTTCATGCGTGCATTATTCAGCATGTTGGTCATTCAGCACAAACGTGTGAATAACTGCATGTGCCATTTTATTTGAATTGCTTCCACAAATAGTTTATGGCAGCATTTTGATGACCTACTATATAATAAACTGTATCCTGTCCTCTAAACCTGTCCTCTAAACACATTGCCTGTGCACAACAGCCGCAGAGGTGGACTCCAAATTGGGCACGCAAGTCTTGATGTCTGAGTGCAACACATATCAAGGAATGTGTAAGAAATAAGGCTAGGGTGTTTAGGAAGCTAATGGCCACCCTTAAAATAAACCAGAGCACCAAGATGTGGAGGGACATCTGCAGAAGATCAATGTTGTGGCCACTGTGCCTACAACATGGGAACAAATCAAGAAAATATGGGTCTTAAGTAACATGTTAACACAATTACTTCTGCACATCCCCAGTACTAGGTGAGAACAGATAGCCAGCAAATGCCATTCATTTGTATACGTTGACATGAATGTTGACACGATGCAAAGTGGGTAATGTCCTGATGTCATACCCCTCCCCCCAAACCCACCACTCTTCAACATGTGAATGCCTGATACATTATGACAATATAATAATTTACACACAAGGCCTTGATCACAGGCGCAGCAATGCCCACCCAGGAACAGGCAGCACATGAGGACTTAGGACAGGTGATGAGGGCACTTCTTCCCACACTCATGTGCCCAACAGCTAGACCATTGATGCCTTCAGGAGTCATCCCACACAGGTACCCATTGGCACTGACTGCTACTCAGCCAGAATTAACCTGTGCTTCTCATTCTGCAGCAACCACCAATGAACAGACTGTAGCAACCACGGCAGCCCACAATTTGCTAGACACATTTACCACCATGGTTGTAGGAAATACACTGGACATAAACTATGTGACTAGAGGCTATAGCCACAGCAAATTTGGGACGCACTAACATCGGTCAAACCCAACCACTGCAGTCCTACAATGTCCTTGACATTTGCCCATTGTGTTTTTCCACTTCATCTCACGTAGGCACAGCTCTCACTTCTGATGATTCGTTAGTTGTGGCTTTACTGTTCTCTTTGACATATCCTCTGACTTTCCTGATCTAGTGGCTCTATTGGAAGGGCAGCACATATACTTTGGCAGACTTTGAGGAGAAATAGCCATGGTATGTACTGAAATGAATGTGCATTCACCAAGGTCAATCTAATACGTAGCCTTTCTCAAATGATTTGATTGTCACTTGGCTATCAAATGTGAAAGAAATTGCCATCTGACAAGGGTGCAAAGCCCTGGCTTTTTGATGTTTATTAACAAATAGAATGATGAGGGTAATTCCATCTTTGAAAGGGGTAATGTGCCAACCAGATTCCCCTTTTGTGTTGACTCCAACCCAAATGCATATTGCACTCGTACCCTGCCACATCAGTAGCCTGATCCACGGCACCTGTTCTACTCGTGGCACAGAGCAGGTTTAAAGGTTGATTGACAGCAGCAGAGACAGCCAAGTCCCTGCGATGCACAGGCAGCATTTAAGATATGCCCCCTGTAACCAAAACTATGATGATCATAAGTAGCCCATGCAGGTGGTAGGGTACACTCTGAATAAAAGCTATGCCTAAGTTTAAGCATAGCGCATGGTACCTTCACTTTCCAATTGAAATTGTCCATGTGTTAGCTCCTGTGAGTCAGATCTGCTGTGGACAGTGATGCGTAATCTGGTCAGGACAGGAACCTGGAGGGCCAAGCCTCCTGTTTGATCTCGCGTTGTGAGGATAGGCAACAACCTCCGCCCAAGACAGCCACACAGCAGGCAGCTGTCCTGGGACCCATTCCAAAGGAGTAGCCTCATGCCAGGATGCTGCATCTCCAAAGTCCTTTTCTTAGTGGGAAGGGGTCGGGATTGTGATAGGCTGCAGGGCTCTGGTTAATGGAAGAAGGCTTCCACCCTTGATTCCCATTGTCCATATCTCTCTTTCCTGTACCCTCCAATTCATCTGGAGCAAAGCACTGTGACATCAGCAGGGCGAAGCCCACTCGGTTCAAGAGCAAGAACTGGACCACTAAGGCAGGCTAGCTTTAGTCCAATCACATGAGGACTTTTTCCTTTAAAAGAAAGGATCTTCCACCCCTTTTAATATTTGCTCAATTCCTTTTGAATCCTTTAAGGCCACAGATTTGTTCTGAAGATCTCACTGGACTTTGGAACTTTGCACTTTCCAAAGCCCTCAGCCTAAGGTGAAGAAGGAATCATCCAAGACAGAAGGAAGATCTGTCCCCTACCACTCACAGGGCATATCGGGAGTAACCTTTTCTGACATCAGGACCTACTACTCTACACCGGAATCTCCTGAGCTATGAGAGCAGACCCTGAATGGAACCATCCTAACCTTGAGCGCCCCAGAGTGGGCTTTAGAGCAACCAGAGGACCAGACCAGCTGAAGCATTACTCTTCACCCCCTCCCGGTGGCTAAAGCCCGACTCGGCCCGTCTAACTGCGAAGCGTTTCTGTGAGAGCCCTGACGTGCACCTTTGAGAGCCGCCCTTCTACCACACAGAGCACCTGCATTCACCCCTACTTGACACCTGATTGTGGCCGGGGCCTTCAAGATCCTTTGTGCCCGAACTGAGCCTGATCAGCCAGCATCTACATTTGACTGCGTCAGCCCACCGATAATTGAATCCAGGCATTGTTGACTCTGAAACTGCTCCCTCGGTACACTTAAACGCTAGAGACTGGTTAGGTCACGATCACTCCTGTTTTCATCCAATATCCTTTTTGTGGCCAGTGAATTACCTACAACCCCTGGAACTATGGTCAGAGTACTACTTTCTCTAGTCTGTCATATCTTCTCTGTTCTTCTTTCAGGGTGGGTTTTCGTATAGTAATTTTAGTTCGTTCTACGTGCAGATGATCTGTTTGATTAAAGTATATATATTTTTTTTATAGAATCTTGATTAGACATTCCCTTTATTTTGGACTGTGATACTGTGCTGTTTGGGTCACTAGTGGTTCACCTACAAACCCCTCTTAAGAGTATAGCATTCCCTTGGCACAAAAGGCGAAGGAGATACATCTCTTAACTGTGCCTGTTTTGCCTTTATTTAGTTAATTTATTTATTTATTGTGCATTTGTAAGGCATCAAGTAATTGAGTTTCAAAGCGCCCACAGGACAAAAGGGGAGGGGACATGAGAACAAAGGCAAATATAATAAACTGATGAACAGGAAAGCACCTGACATGCAGAGAGTTGGAGCTGGTGGAGCGTAAAGGTTTGGAAGGATGGTATTTGGTGAAAGCAAGTTGAAGATACATAGGCCCTCGGTCCCAGAAAACATTATGGATGATGCAGAGGGATTTGAATTTGATCCTTGCAGCAACTGGGAGCCAATGGAGGGATTTTAAGGCTGGAGAGATACAGTCCCTGGGCTTGAGGCTAAGGATATGTTTTGCAGCCTTATTCTGGACAAGCTGGAGGGGGCGGAGATAGGAAGAGGGTAGATTAAGGAAAAGGCTTTTGCAATAGTCCAGCATAGAGAGTGCCAGGGCTCTAGAGACATTGAGCTTCTGGGGAAAAGTGAGGAATAAAAGGACACATCTAAGGAGGTATAGTTGGAAATGGGCCTTCTTGGCAAGGTTCAAGATGTGATGGAGAAAGAGAGAGAGGAGTCAAAGATGACTCTAAGGTTTCGGGCTTCAGATGCAGGAGAAAGGGGAGAGCCCCTAAAGGGTGGCCAGAGTGAAGGGAGGAAAGAGGGCCTGGGAGTCCCAATGGGAAGGATCTTAGTCTTGCTGGCATTGCGGCAGATATCATTGGAGGCACATCAAGATTGGATAGTGGCCAGGCAGTCGGGGATGGTTGAGGAAGTGGGGAGAGTATCAGAAGGAAGTTTGAAGAAAAGTTGGGTGTCGTCCGCATAGCACTGAAAGTGAGGAGAAAAAGTGGAGGTAAGTTGCGGAAAAGGAGCGAGATAGATGTTAAAGAGCAAGGGTGAGAGGTTGGATCCCTGGGGAATGCCACATGTGGAGATAGAGGTTGATGAAGAGAAAGATCCCAGGATGACTTGGGAGGGACGGTCAGTGAGGAAGGAGGTCAGCCAGTCCAGTGCCCGCTCCGAGATACCAAGGGTATCATAGAGCTGTATTATGAGGATGGAGTGATTGACTGTATCAAATGCAGAGGAAAGGTCAAGTAGAATGAGAACAGTGGGAGAGTTAGTGTCAAGAAATGCGAGCAGGTTTTCACAGGTGTTCAGAAGAGCGGTTTCCGTGTCTCTGGATGCTCAGAAACCCGATTGATGGTTGTGAAGGCAACCAACGAGCTCAGTATGCTGATCCAGTTGGGGTAAGGCCAGCTTCTCCAGGAGTTTCCTAAGGAAGGGAGTGAGGGAGATGGAGCAGTAATTGGCCGGACATGAGGGGATTTTTTCTGGAGTGGGGCACACAAGAGAGTGCTTGATGGAAGAGGGGAAAGACCTGGAAGCAAGAGAATGGTTGCATAAATCAGCAAGTGCAGGGGCAAGGGAGCCGATGTTGTCCTGTCCTTCATAGTTCTTGAAGAACAGCGGGCGACCTTTTTGGAGGAGACCTTCATAAAGCGGACAACCCTAGTGACCTCTTCCGTGAGATGGGGTCAAGGAGGAGAGCAAAGCTGCAGGAGGATGGGAGGCCACAGGAGGCAGGGGAATGGGTGGGTGGGTGAGGCGAAAGGGAGGATGAGAGTGTGCTCAAATTGTCCTAGGTTTTTGCAGTGAAGTGGGAGGCATGTGCAGTGCAGAGGGCCTGGGATGGAAGAGGTGAGTTGGAGACTGTAGAAGGAATGGCTAGCCGCTTGCAGATTTTAAAGAACTCAGCTGTGTTGTTGGAAGCTCCAGATACACAGGCCTGGATGTGGGCCCTCTTCTTAGAGTGAATGGTGAATCGATATTGCCTTTGGAGAAGGCGACAGGCCAGTTTGTCAGAGGATGAGCCTGTGGTCTGCCACTAACTTTCTGCAGCTCTGCATTTGCGCTTTAGGTCTGCTGGATCAGACTTGCACCAAGTGTTACGTTCCGTGGCATGTTTCAGGCGGATCCTCATGACTGAGGCAAGAATATCGAGAGTGGTACTGATCGCGATATGGAGGTTGCTGAGAGCAGAGTCGAAGTAGAGTCTGCAGAGGGGGAGATGGTGGGATGAAGGTGGATGCAAAGGCAGCAACTGACGCTCGTATCATCGGCCGAATATCCGTGAGGGAGGTTAGCAGAGCTGGAGGAGGTGCAGTCAGAGGGTTGAGAGGTCCCAGGTGGGATGAGAGGAGGGAGTGGTTTGACCAGGAGAGAGCGGTGGTGAGAGGGGTGGAGAGTAGAAGATCTGTGTGGATAAAGGCATTAAGGGTGTGTCCAGGCCAAGTGGGCAGGACCAGAGGCGAGAATGGAGACGGAAAGCGAGGGTCAGGGGTCATGGAAGAGAGTGGACACCATGCATGAGGAGTCAAGGTGGATTTTGAAGTCACCCAGTAGGAGGAGTTTCGAGGAAAATGCCAGGAAAGAGGAGGAGAAATCATCTTATTCAGAGAGGAACAGGGTGATCGAGCTAGGTGGCCTATAGATAGTGGGAACGGTCAGGGAGGAGGTAGGAGAGATGAGAAGCTTGCAAACCAGGCTCTCGAAGGAGGAATATGGCTGGGTGGGTACGAGGGACGAGGGGACTCATTCAGGGTAGATCAGGGCAACTCCACCGCCAGAACGGTTGGGCGAGGCTTAGAGATGATCTTCTAGCCATCAGTGAGTGGGGAGTCAAAAGCAGTGACTGAGCTGGTATTGAACCACATGTCGGTAAAGGCGATGATATCAAGCTCAATGTCTTCAGATGGAGGCAGATGTCAGCAGAGTGTTTGATAGCAGAGTGAGGATTAAGCGTGACTAGGTGAGGCAAGTCTCTGTTTTTGAAGGTTTTCTCCATTGATGAGGGATGGCTGTCATGATCTCTGCTTCCAAAAGATCAGGACTTGCCCAACTCCCTTGGAAGCAGACCCATAACCCCAGTTCCGAGTGCCAGCCAGTCCCAATTGGGACCTTTTGGACCCTGTCCTGGCGCCAGTGGCACCAGGCTCATAAAGATGCCCAGTCCCAGCGCTGGAAGCGCCGGGCTCATAATGCTTGGGTGGACTTACCTGCAGCAGACCATGCTGCTTACTTACCTGCCAGTTGAGCCCCTGATCCTCTTCTGTTTGGGACTACTTTTCCTGTTGGGTGGGTCAGGAGCCACTCCCTAGGTTCAGAACACTGGAACTCTTCTGGAAAGCAGGAACTCTTTTCTTACCTAGGCGAGGCTGTGGAAGGAGACACCTAAGCACTACAGGAGGCTATTTAAACCACACCCGATGGATGAATCTTGCTTTGCGTTATTCTGCATTCTCTGCAGCAGAACGCTCATCGTGTCTTCAGCTTCTGATCCTGGGCCTAAGGGAACAAAGGCTTATCATCCTGGAATCCAGTCTTCAGCAGCACCTGTAAAGACAAAGAAAGAACAGGTTAGCACTACGGTCTCCAGTGGCAGCGCATCTCTTACCCGGTCCATCGGCTGTCACCAACGCCTCGCGCTGCATTCCGGCATCTGCAAGACAAAGGCTTACCTACTCTTCGCATGCTCCGGAGGTCTTCGCACTGCATTCCGGCATCTGAAAGACAAAGGCTTACCTACTCTTCGCATGCTCCGGAGGTCTTCGCACTGCATTCCGGCATCTGAAAGACAAAAGCTTACCAGCTCTTCGCACGCTCCGGAGGTCTTCGGCGCTGCATCCTGCATCTGAAAGACAAAAGAAGGTGCGTTTAAAGACATTGGGCAACTTTATTACTTACGTGCCATTACTCCTTCCCACGCCGAATCCAGTGGGTATTCCAGCACCCTTCAGCTTCTCTAAAGCTCCGAACTTGTACCTGCAAGATAAAAGGGACAGTTAGTGCGCATCGTGAAGCAGGCTACAAGCGCTTACTTACGTGCTTCCAGGCGCTTCTATTCCTCACGCGGGTTCGATCCTCAATTCTCTTCAGCCCGCCATCCGCCATCGCCGGAACCCTGCAAAACAAGAGATATCATTACAAAAGACTTTTAAGACATTTGAAGTGCCCAGAACTTACCGTTCGTGCAGTTAACGACGGACAGCTGTCCTCTGAGGTCAAGAGGCCTGCACCCTTATCCAGTGAAGAAACTGGTTACGGCACCCTGCCCCGAGGCAGATGGAGAGCTCGGCGTTCACTTACCTAAGGTGAGGGCGTTAACCTTTGGGGTTCTACAGTAGAAGTGAAAGGGAAGAGGAGAGAGGCACCCAATAACCCCAGTTCATTAATCCCATATTTTCTATCTGCAGACATCTTACTCTTCGAGTCAGACATACAGTGCACAGAGGTCCAGCCCAAAGAGCCAACTGTGTGTTACACATCACCTTTGAAGATACGGCATTCACCCAGTCAAGACCGGCGCCTCTGCGGGAATCAGGTGAGCGTTACAATGGCAGGCACCAGTCAAAGAGGAGTAGGTTGGGTTTGAGGACCCTGAGCCATGAAATGCCATTGCGATAGACATTAATGATACACCTGTATGACGAGAAGCCCACCAAGAGTAGTTCCCATCTTGTGCCACCATTAATGGGTGAGGATAGGAAAGGGGAGAGAGTAGAGATAAGATGAGGGGTCCAGAGATCTAGAGAAGGGATAGAGAAAAGGATATAAGGTGACAATCTGTCTAGAAGTTGCACTGATGTAGGTGTCTACAATGGGTAGACAGGGTTGGTGGGCAGGAACTCTTTTTAAACGTTTTCTTTCCAGACTCCGTGGGAGAGGGAGGGTAGGTGATTATGAAGCAGTTTGAATAGATAGGCAAGATGGTGATATCATAGGGGTGGCAGAGAGATAAGGAATGGATGAAAGAAGGAGGGACTGCATGGTGCGTGCAAAACTCACCAGGCGGCCTTGTAGCCAAGAGGAGAGCAAACAGATGTGGACGAAACACTTAGGTACAAAGTTGGGTGGGGGTTGTACTGTATTTTAAACACACCTAGATTAGAAATTACCCAAGCACCACACAATTGCAATGCACAATGTGGGGGTGGGTAGTGTACTCTTTTTAAACACACCAAGATTTTAAATTATCCAAGCAGCACACAATTGCAATGCAGAATTGAGGGGGTGTGAGGGGGGGTTATAGTTTATGATTTATGATTGCGTTGTGTTTTGGTTTGTTGAAGTATGATGGCAGAGTGGTCCATTTTATAGCTACTCCTCTTTGTACTTCTGTGGAGCATAATCCAGTTTATCAAACCCACTAACCTCAATTCACCAGGTTTAAGTGTGACTGTGCAGACTAATGTAAATCCTGTGTCTAAGAAGCACAATGGGCCCAGATTTAATAATCGTACTTCAATATCAGCTTTTCTCTGATCCCAACCATTTTACCTAATCTTCAATGTTCACTCCATCCTAGGAAGGATTGTTCAAAATTGTTGCAAAAGTGTCACAGCGAATGAGAGGTCTTTAGATGTCACTGCCTTAATTTTCTCTATAAATCCTGATCCACCCATACTTATGTGTATGGTAGTCAGAGGAAAAAGTGAGATTGCGCAAATTAGCAAAAAGAAATCACTGACTAATATAATGTATTTTCGCTTGTATTTTTCTTTAACTTGGCATTAATCCCATAGATAGCAGCTTATGGTAGCGCAGAGTGTGCTTTATCTCTCTATACCAAGGTAGAGACATTTCTGTGGAGATGAGTAATTGATTATTGAAATATGACCCCTCATTAACAAAAGAATTGGCTCCCAGGCTAGCTGTTGTGATGTTATGAGATGTATCCTGCTTAGACCACATCATTGTATATTCATGTCAGCCAGATGTTGTTCTATTGCTTCATCTACTGTCCTTTACCTTTCTTCCTCTTTCTTGTTTATGCTGTTTGTTAAAATACCTTTACAATAAAAATAAAAAATACATTATTATAAGTAACGTCCCTAAAATAACAAGTTGTCAAGAGTCACTCCAAATGTTCATATCCGAAACGGTAATATATCAAATGTCTGTATCATCGTAGGTTATGGGCAGGGTAACCTGCCAGAGTACCTTCATAGGAATTAGGGTTTCAAGAACATAGTTTGGCCCATTAAGATCATTCTGGACTCGCTCATTTTAAGGTGCAAGGTATACAGTTTTCGACTGCTTCAAGTTTAATAAGATGGCCATCCAGGCCCTTTCATGCTCTCTTATATCCATCATGATTAAATGAACTCCTCATGTTACTATCCTGTTAATGTTGTCAATAATGGGTTTTGTATGTTGTGTGTGTATATATTTTTATGTACACCAAAGGCCTTTGGCATAAGTTGTTTAAATGAAAACCTATCAACTTCATCACATGATGCGTGTCCATCCAAAGACACATAACATATAGTGAAACCTTTTGAGCGAACATTGAGTTTTTCACACAGTGCAGTGACATACGTCTCAACATATGTGTGTATTGTCCAATGGCACATCGCGAGACACAGCGGGAGATGTAGACAGTACAGAGACATTTACAGCACCAGTGGATGAATAGATATAATGATGTTCTTACCTAATATGACATAGGTACTGGCATTATCCTGTGGAAATGGATGGCTCATCCAGGATGAGATCAGAGCCAGGTGACAACATTCCTACAACCTCGCCCTTTCAGGATGTGTTAGCAGAGCTACATGTCTAAACCACTGGCACTTGCCAGCACTTGATTATCATGGGTCATGGCATGCACCAACACACATTCTCCATTATTCTGGAAATATTCATCAGAGTCTGATGCAGCACCTCCACCTATATATTGCCTTTGCCACTACACTGGATGGTGTCAAAGCTCATAAGACCCACTCATATGTCTAAAGCTAATTCTAACATTTTTGTTCATGTCTTTCAATGCAACTAAAAAACCATGCACCAGGTACAGGCAGCAACACACGTGTTTCCATATCATAAGATTCTGTACAATGTAAATGTCTAAACGATAGGTGTAAATGTCTCAGAAGAATTTGTGTGTGATAGCCTTCCCGCAGAGTGCCCTTTGAGGTAGCTGCACTTCTTCCTATCATCTCAGTCCACGTTGGTTGGCATAGGTGACCAGGAAGTAGGTGCGCAGTCCGAGGAGGAACCCTAACAGTCATTCACCCTAGTCCCTGATGTTAGGTCTAGGCCCTCGTCCTAATCATAGCATTATACATTAATAGAAGCTTCTAGTTTAGACTAGGGGAGTAGCAACATTACAGCTGAAGAAACAAAGTTGGCAAAATTCACCTCCAATTTCTATTCACAAGTAGAGCTTATTATTTTCCAATTCACCACTTTTAGGCATATTTTTTCCTATAAAATTAATTTCTTTGCACAATATGTGTTTTTTCACACAAAATTTCAGTTCTTTTCACAAGATTTCATAAAATGATGTAAAAAAAAAAGAAATTCCAGGCAAGAAATCACAAAAAATGATCAAATCCTCTTTGTGGGCAAAATTGGCAAAGCAGCCTAATGTTGCCCAGAAATTCCCAATTTGCCTGCTGGATGAGTTTCTGCCATTTCACCAACCTCTATTACCAGCCTGCTACTCTGTTATCTTGACCTACTCTCTTGTTCTTTTCATAATCCCTTGTTCTAGTCCCTCGTTCTAGTCCATCATCCAAGTCCCAGTTTCCCATCCTCATCGCTTGTCCTAATCCCTTGACTCCAATCACTTGCACTAGTCCTAGCCGCTCATGCTAATCTCTCATCCTAGTCCTAGTTTCCCATTATAGTCCTAGTCTCCCTCCCTAGCTCCTAATCCAAGTGCTGTGACCTTGTCTGGCTCTTGTTCTGGTCCTGTTTCATCATACTTATCTCTTGTCCTAGTCCTTCATCCTAGCCCAGGTCTCGTGTTCTTTCTAGTCCTATTATTTCAATGTAATCTTCCATGCCTAAATTCTCAGTATAGCCCCTCATTCCTATTCTTCCATCGGTAGAATGTCATCCCCAGTCTCTCATATGCTCACATTCCTTTCCTAGTCTCCCATTCTAGGCTTGTGTTGCTAGTCCCTCATCTTCATCTTGCTCTCTCATTTTAGTCTCTCATGCTAGTCATCATCATTCATCCTCATCCCTCATCTCAATCCATGTTTCTAGTTCCTTGTATTTGTCTCTCCTCCTTATCCCACTTCTTAGCCCCACTTCCTAGTTTGTGTCCATCATCCAAGTAATGTGATCTATTCTTAAATCTATGTACTAATCCTAGACTTTAGTCATACTAGTAACTTGTTCTCAACCCTTATCCCTGGTTTTAGACCCTCATCCCTCATTCTAGCCCCCTTTCCTATTTCTAGTCACTTGTCCTAGTCCCCACCCCTACCTTCTTCTCCTACCACCTCACCCCTAGTCTTTCGTCTTCATCCTGGTCTCTCATCCTGGTTCTAGTCTCTCTTCCTTGTCTTTCACCCTAGTCCTTGTCTCCATTCCTAATCCTTCTTCCTAGTCCCTGTACCCAATCCATTATCCTAGCCCCTTGTCCTCATCCATCATTTTAGTCTCTTGTCTTGGTCCCTCACCCTATACCCTTATCTAAGTCCCTCGTGCAAGTTTCTCACCGTAGTCCTAGTCTCTTGTCCCCCCCTTATCGTAGTCCCTCAACCTAAACTTAATCTCTCATCATTGTCCATTTTCCCTAGTCTCTCATCCCCATCCTATTCTCTCACCCTAGTCTCTTTCTAGTCGCTCATTCTTAATCCTAGTACTTTCTTCTCATGACCCATCCTAGTCCAGGGGTTAACAACCTTTGGTTCGCCAGATGTTTTGCACCACAACTCCCATCAGCCCTCACCAGTATATTAAATGGTGATGAATCATGGGAGTTGTAGTCCAAAACATCTGAAGAGACTCAGGTTGCAGACCCCTGTCCTAGTCTCTTATTTTCATCCCTTTTCCCATTCTATTGTCCTTTTTCCTAGTCCTAAACCCTCTTTGTAGTACTACTCCAGCTCCCTGATCTTAGTCCCCTATCCTACTCCCTCACCTGTATCCTAGTCCCTAGTTCTAGTCCACCCCTCTTCTTCCTCATCCTAGATGTGATCTTGCAACATAGTCTTAGTCTCTCTTTCTAGTAACTCGTTTCAGTTATGGTTTCTTGTTTTAGTCCTATTCTTTCATACTAGTCTCTCATTCTAGTCTTAGTCCCTCATTCTTCATGCTAGTCCCTCATCCTACAACCTATTTCTAGTCTCTCTTCCTAGTCTCCTATCACTACCTTCTCATCCTATTCGCTCTTCCTTAGTCTCTCATCCTGATCCTGTCAAATTGTCTAGTCCTTGTCCCCGTTCCTAATGCTCTTCCCAGTTCTATGTCCCACTCCTTCAACCTATTCCCTTGTCCTCACCTCTCATTTTAGTCACTCGTATTGTTCTCTGGTAACGGAAGATTTTGCTGCAGCAGATTTCATCGAGGTAGAAATCATTGAATTATTTACAATGTATTTTGCTGCAGAAATATATGGGGGGTGGGTTAGGTGAATAACTAATGTAGAAGGGTTAAGGGGAGGGGGGCAGGTGGTCTCCCCTACATATATTTGTGGCAAAATATTCTAGTAAAAAGAAGAAATGTGATGATTTCTACTTCGATGAAACAAATTCGAAGAAATCACATAGAACCTTGTTCTCTCATGCTAGAATATCTGCTTAATCCTAGTTCTACCCTATCAATGTAGACCCTGGCCCGAGTCCTAGTCCCTCAACTTGTCCTAGCCTGTCATACTAATTGTAGTCTCTGGTCCAAGTCTTTCGTCCATTTTCTTGTCATAGTCTCCAGTCATGTTTCCTCATATTAGCCCCTCACCACTCATTCTAATCCCTCATCCTAGTCCCTCTTCCTCCGCATGGTCTCTTGCCCTAGAGTCTCATCTTTTTTCCTCATCCCTAGTCACTTGTCTCTAGCCATAATCTCTAATTTTAGCCCTTGTCCATTGTTTTAGCCCCTTGCCATTCATCCACATTCTGCTCACTTGTCCTATCCTCTCATCCTTGCCCTATTTCTAGTCTCTTGTTCTAGTCCCTTTTCCTAGTCCATCATCCTAATCCTCATACTCCTTTCTCATCCTAATCTCTCATCATGGTCCTAGTCCCTCACTCTTGTACTATTCCTTAATCCTAGTCTCTCACCATAGTTTTAGTCACTCATCCTGTCCCCTGCCTCTCATATAAATGCTGGCCCAAGTCCTAGTCCATCATCCTAGTCTCATCCTAGTCCCTCACTCAAATCCCTTTTCCTAGACCTAGTCCATCAACTGAGTCCAAAACATTCCTCATAGCCCCTGATCTCAGTCCTAGTCCCTGCAAAGTCCTAACTTCACAAATGAATCCTAGGCTCGAGTCCTAGCATGTGACTCTAGTACCTCAGCCTTGTCTCTAACTTAAGGTCCTTGTTCTAGTCCCTTGTTCTTGTACCTTGTTCTAGTCTATCATTCAAGTCCGTTTTCCTCTCCCTCATTCTCCATCCTAGTGCCCCATTCCTTTTTCTAGCCCCTTATCCTAGTCCTTCATCATAGGAATAGTCTCTCATCCCACATTCTAGTCCCACATCCTGCATCCTAGTCCTTCCTCCAAGAATCTGATCCTAGTTGTAGTCCCTCACCCTAGTCTCTTGAATTTGAATTTGAAGGATTTATAACGTGCACACAACAAACTTAATTGTGTCCTGGCGCAGGTGATACCATATAATCAGAACATGAACCTGGTAGAAACAGTCGGCACATAAATTGAACAAAAAGCCACAATCACCAAGCTTACTTAAATAGGTAGGCCTTTACACCAGCTATAAATCTCAACAGAGAGGTTTCCTGTCGAATGCTCAGCTGAAGACTATTCCATAGCCTGGGTCCGACAACTGAGAAACAACAATCTCCTCTTGGGCTACAATTTGTACTGGGGACAAGAAGAAGAAGTTGGTCTTCAGACCTGAGGACTCCAGTTGGTCAGTAATGCTTCAATTTATTTATCAGGTAAACTGGTGCCAGCCCAATTAAACATTTGTAGACTAAACACCCAATTTTAAATTTGATCCAGTCTTCTACCGCTAACAAATGAAGCGACTGACGTAGACCAGAAATATGGGTGTTCTTGGCTACATCAAAGACCAATCTTACACCTGCATTTTGTGCTTCTTGAAGGCGGTGGATCTGATTGCCCAGTGCTCCAGCCAGAAGTCCATTACAATAATCTAATTTGGAATTGACTAGAGCCCCATGTAACGCTCACCTGATTCCCGCAGAGGCGCCGGTCTTGACTGGGTGAATGCCGTATCTTCAAAGGTGATGTGTAACACACGGTTGGCTCTTTGGGCTGGACCTCTGTGCACTGTATGTCTGACTCGAAGAGTAAGATGTCTGCAGATAGAAAATATGAGATTAATGAACTGGGGTTATTGGGTGCCTCTCTCCTCTTCCCTTTCTCTTCTCCTGTAGAACCCCAAAGGTTAACGCCCTCACCTTAGGTAAGTGAACGCCGAGCTCTCCATCTGCCTCGGGGCAGGGTGCCGTAACCAGTTTCTTCACTGGATAAGGGTGCAGGCCTCTTGACCTCAGAGGACTGCTGTCCGTCGTTAACTGCACGAACGGTAAGTTCTGGGCACTTCAAATGTCTTAAAAGTCTTTTGTAATGATATCTCTTGTTTTGCAGGGTTCTGGCGATGGCGGATGGCGGGCTGATGAGAGTTGAGGATCGAACCCGCGTGAGGAATAGAAGCGCCTGGAAGCACGTAAGTAAGCGCTTGTAGCCTGCTTCACGATGCGCACTAACTGTCCCTTTTATCTTGCAGGTACAAGTTCGGAGCTTTAGAGAAGCTGAAGGGTGCTGGAATACCCACTGGATTCGGCGTGGGAAGGAGTAATGGCACGTGAGTAATAAAGTTGCCCAATGTCTTTAAACGCACCTTCTTTTGTCTTTCAGATGCGGGATGCAGCGCCGAAGGCCTCCGGAGCGTGCGAAGAGCTGGTAAGCTTTTGTCTTTCAGATGCCGGAATGCAGTGCGAAGACCTCCGGAGCATGCGAAGAGTAGGTAAGCCTTTGTCTTTCAGATGCGGGAATGCAGCGCGAGGCGTTGGTGACAGCCGATGGACCAGGTAAGAGATGCGCTGCCACTGAAGACCGTAGTGCTAACCTGTTCTTTCTTTGTCTTTACAGGTGCTGCTGAAGACTGGATTCCAGGATGGTAAGCCTTTGTTCCCTTAGGCCCAGGATCAGAAGCAGAAGACACGATGAGAGTTCTGCTGCAGAGAATGCAGAATAACGCAAAGCAAGATTCATCCATCGGGTGTGGTTTAAATAGCCTCCTGTAGTGCTTAGGTGTCTCCTTCCACAGCCACGCCTAGGTAAGAAAAGAGTTACTGCTTTCCAGAAGAGTTCCAGTGTTCTGAACCTAGGGAGTGGCTCCTGCCCCACCCAACAGGAAAAGTAGTCCCAAACAGAAGAGGATCAGGGGTTCAACTGGCAGGTAAGTAAGCAGCCTGGTCTGCTGCAGGTAAGTCCACCCAAGCATTATGAGCCCGACGCTTCCAACGCTGGGACTGGGCATCTTTATGAGCCTGGTGCCACTGGCGCCAGGACAGGGTCCAAAAGGTCCCGATTGGGACTGGCTGGCACTCGGAACCGGGGTTATGGGTCTGCTTCCAAGGGAGTCGGGCAAGTCCTGATCTTTTGGAAGCAGAGATCATGACACCCCAACCACCACAGCAGGATCAGTAATAGGAACATAGGGCAGTGCTTGACGCTTGTCCTAGTCACTCATCCATAGACTCTCAGCTTCGTTCCTATTCTCTTATCCCTAGTCTCTAGTGCCTTGTCCCTCCCCTGTGTCTCAGTCTCTTGTCCTAGTACTAATCCCTCATCATTGTCCCTTTCCCCTAATCTCCCATCCTTATGCTCATCTCTAGCACTAGTCTCTTTCTGGTGTCTCAACCTTTATCTTAGTCTCTTGTCCTTATCCCTCAATTTAGTCTTGCCTTCATCGCTTATCTTCCTCTCTTGACCCTTGTCCAAGTCATAAGCCCTCTTTCTAACCCTAGTCCATCTCTCGGATACAAATACATCATCTTACTCCCTCATACCTCTACTAGTCCCTACTCAATCCCCTACTTACTCAACCTAGAAGTAGTGGTGTGACCTAGTCCTATTATCTCTTCCTAGTGTCTCATCCCTGCCCTAGTCTCTTGTTTTAGTTCTTATTCGCTCATTCTAGTCTCTCATTTTAGTTATAGTCTGTTATTTTGGTCCTTTGTTATACCTCTGATATTAGACCTAATCTCTGTCCCAGTCCTTTTCACTCATCATAGTTTTAGTCTCTTGTCCGAGTTCCTCATCTTAGATCCTGTTCCTCATCCTCGTCTCTGTACCTAGTCCTTTGTGTTGTTCCTTTGATCTAATATCACATCTTAGTGCCAGTCCCTCATCATAGACCTTTGTCCTAGCCCTAATCTTATATTCTAGTCCAAGCCTCTTGTGTTAGTCCTAGTTTCTCACATTGTCCATCGTCATCATTCCTTAGTCTAGTCACTTGTCCTCATCCCTTGTCCTTATCCCTTGTCCTTGTTACTAATGCCATTCCAAAACCATCATCCTGTTCCTAGCCTCTCATCCTAGTTGTAATATTTAATCCCAGTCCTAGATTTGTATCCTAGTCTCTCAATCTACCCACTTGTCCTTTTTCCTTTACCAAGTGCTAACCCCTCCTCCTCTTCATAGTTTATCATGCTGGCCCCTCTTTTCTAGTCCCCTATCCCTGTCCCTTGTTGTCCCCCAACCTTCATCCTAGACACTTGACCTAGTCCTCTGCATCCATCTTCCATAGTCGTAGTGCCGTCTCCTCATCCTTTCAACCCAGTCCTGTGTCATTCATCACTTGTTCTTGTCCTTTGTCCCTCACCCTTCATCCAACTCCCTCATCTCAGTCCCTTGTTCTTCATTCCTCTTTCTAGTCCCTTGTATGTTGTCCCTCATCCTTTCCCATAGTCCCTCATCCTTCATAATAGTCCCCCATCCTGGATGATTACCCTCATCCATCATCCTTGTCACTGAGCCTAGTTCCTCATTCCAGTCCGTTGTCTTTGTCCCTCATTTTAGCTTCTTGTCCGAAACCGAGTATTTCATCCTTGTCCTTTGTTTTAGCCACTTGTCATTGTTACTCAACATATTACCCTCATCCGAGACCTAGTCTCTTGTCCCAGTCTTAATCCCTCATCTAAACTCATTCTAATCTCTTGCTCTATTTTCCTGTCCTAGTCTCTTATCCCAGCCTGATTCTCTCTTCATATTTTTAGTCTCTAGTCTTAGTCTTCATTCCTTGCCCATGTCCTAGTCTCCCATAGCAGTCAGTGTCCCCTGCTCTGGTCTTTTGAAGAAAGCCCAACCTCTCATCATAGTCCTAATCTTTCATTTGAGTCCTTTCCCCTCATCCTCATCCCTTGTTCTAGTCCCTTGTCCTTGTTCCTTGTCATAATCCCTTGTGCTTGTGACCCATCGTATTCCTAATTCGTCATGTTAGCCCAAGTCTTTTGCCTTATCTTAATCTCTCTTCCTAGTCACAGATTCGCCTCCTAGCCTCTGGTTCTAGTCCTGCCATTTCCCTCATCCAAATCCTAATTCTTCATTCCTTTCCATAGAAGTTTTTTTAATATATGAAATTGACATGTTTATAAATGGAAGCCTCTTGATAAACCAAGGACAGAAGAAGGGAAGAAACATTTTTTTACCATAGGCTAAACAATATAACACAATTCCATCATACCACTAAGTCTTTTTGGCAGTATACTTAGATTTAGGGTAGAGTGTTTGCTAATCTATCTTGGTCAGTATGTCTGAATATAGAGTTCTTAATTTCCTCTCTGGCGACAAGACCTTCATTATGTTATCTTACTTTTAATTAGCACTGGAATTGGTGATGCCACTTCAGAGCACACATTGCAATAAACCTGTTAAAACATTAACCCACTGAAGAAAAGCGTACAAAGGACAGTACTATGAGAGGTTAAACCCTCTTACAGAGAACTGTTTTGAGGGTACGATGTCCTTTCATCATGGAATGTTTTTCGGAGGATTTTTTACCGCAAATATTTTGCTGATAAAACATTTTTGGGTGGGGTTAGAAAAACATCTAAATTGGGTGTGAGTGTTTGGGAATATATAAAAAATGAAAGGAATAGAGGGATTGGGGGGGGTAAACCACCAAAAATAAAAAATAAAAAAAATCGATTCGTTTTTTCGTAAAGAAATCAGGGGTAAAAAACCCACAAAAAACGATCCCGTGATGAAACGACATGGAACCCGTTTTCAGATACGTTTCCAAATGGATTGGGTTAACTATGCATTGTAGCCTCAATGAGATCCAGCTCTATGCTGTGTTACTTATCATCTGAAACACACGGGTTAAGAGCAGGGCTGGGTGGGCCTTCAACGTTTTCTCATGAATGAAAATATATACTACTAGGATTCGGGGTGGGGGGGCACGGTTCAGTTAATCACTAAATCAACTGCATTGGTCTGCCTTGAGAATATTTTTGAAAGAGGGTTATAAGTGCCCATGTGCCAGCCTATAGAAAGGCTGATGAATGATCTCAGTACTCAAACAGTTGACGATTTACAATTTACAGACCCCCGGCCCCATTGGTTCATTCGAGAAGGACCTTACCACTATCCTCTCCGACAATTTAAAAACCACGTCTCAAATCCTTCTGCTAGGTGATTTTAACTTGGGGTACAAAGACCCAAAAGACCAGCAGGCAGCACTAATCACGGACACTCTTGCTGAACTAGGTTTCACTCAAAGAGTAACCCACCCCACCCACAACAAAGGAAGAACCCTTGATTGGGGGACAGACTACAACTGCAGCGCTTCCATTATGTCCATCACCCCACAGTCTTGGACTGACCACCACCTCCTAGCACTCTCAATTGAAGCCACAACACCCACCACGAAAAACAATTTATCGGCCCCTCCTATACCCACTAGGAAAAAAAAGAAAAATGACAGCCGACAAACTGGTACCCCTAATAATACCCTCACTAAACGCCATACCAGAGTCCACTGACCCCTCCACCCTAGTCGACAAATATACCAAAATATTGTCTGAAGCACTAGATTCCATTGCCCCGCTAAACAAAGAAAGAAAGAAGAAAGAGCAAACCTAAAATGCATCTGAACACTTGGTTCTCTCCTTTTCTCAAATCATTTTCTCTAAAAAAAATCTTTTTTCTAAAAAAAAGAAAAAGTGAAGCTACATGGAGACACCTTCCATCCAATGACAACAAGTCCAACCTCAACCTCATATCAGCCCACTATAAGAAAGAAATACTCCTAGCGAAACAAGAATCCTACAACACAAGAATCTTGCAAGCTAACGCAATCATAAAATAACTGGTCATAATTCTCAAAGAAATCAAAACTCCAGACAACTGTGTGAAGGACAAAAACGGGTGCACCAGCATGCAAAAAGCCTTATCCAAAAAAGTAGCATCCCTCCAGGATAAGATTGATAATAAAACTTAACTTGGCCACGCCCTCACACAAACCCCTACGCCGATTCAACTTCTCCAAAGTATCCATCCCTGAGGTTGAAAAAGTCATCCTCACCCTCAAACCTTCAAATTGCCAAGGTGACCCATGCCCTGCCCAAATTATTAAAGACGCTGCAAGAGATCTATCCCCTTTCATCTTCAAACCTATTAACACATCCTTCTCCACCGTCACCATTCCTAGTAACCATAAGGAATCCTGGGTACTTCCGCTCCTAAAAAAACAAACACTAGACACCTCCATATCCACGAACTACAGACCCATCACAACCGTCCCCTTCCTGCTCAAAATTTTAGATAGGATTTCATACCGCCAAATACAGCAGTATCTAGAACAAAACCATCTCATAGGAGTCTGCCAGTCAGGTTTCAGGCCTCAACACGGAACCAAAACAGCATTGATAGACTTCAAAGCCCAAATTGACGCACTCAGAGACAATGGAAAAACTGCCAGGCTACTCTTACTTGACCTTTCCGCGGCATCCGATCTAGTAGACCACAAAGTCCTCTGCAACCACCTTGACTCAGCGGCGCATTTCTCGCAAGAAGCAATAGGCTATTTACAATACTTCATGAATAATAGGACCATGCATGTCTTTTCACCATCAGCTTCTGCCGACCCCATTCCCATCACCTGTGGAGTGCCTCAGGGCTCATGTGTCTCCCCGACTATGTACAATATCTTCACTAAGTCCCTTTGTGATGATCTCGATGGTCTTGGTATCACCTACACCAATTATGCAGATGATACCCAGATCCTCTTACCGCTGACGGGGGATTATGACAAGGATTTGGCTATGGTAAACACAGTGTACCTTATCATCCAGGCATTGATGGCCACCCAGGGGTCTATGCTTGAATGATGACAAAACTGAGCTCATAATCCTTGGCACCACCCCCCAACTTGATCAAACTCACCCACAACTACACAAGTAATGGCAATACAATCAATGTTTCTAAAGAAGTTAAAACACTAGATTTCTACCTAGACGCCACCCTCTACTTTACCAAACAGGTCAATTCCATGGCCTCCGCCACGGCTTACACCTGCAAGCTAATTGGAGCTGCTAAGCCCTTCCTCTCCACACACAGCTGCACCACCCTGGCCACAGCTCTAATTCTATCAAAATTAGACTACTGCAGCGTCCTCTACCTGGGAGCCAACAAATACATCATCAACAAAATTCAGATCCTCCAAAATAACGCCCTTAGAGCTGTGCTAGGTAAAGCAAAAAAAGAGCACATCTCAGAGATAAGAAGATCTAATAATTGGCTCACTACCAACGATAAAATCCTACTAAAAATAGCCTCACTCACACACAAGTGTCTAAATAGTGCCGCCCCTCAATACCTCAAGATAAGCCAACACCATCTCCCTAACTGTCCCCAGATTCAAACTATCCAAACTGGTGGACATAGTTTTCCAGTTAAAGCCATACAGTTATGGAAAGCCCTACCCCCTACCGTAAGGGCTGACCAAACTTACCCCCACTTCAGATGCAATATCATCAATTGGTTTAAAGAAAATGACCACTAAAACGCTGGGGACCTCCCGCTACTTCCACCCTACTATCCTTCATTGTACATACTGTATATATTCTAATTTAATCATTTCTGCCTTAACACAGTTAACAGTCTATGCCATTTTTATGCCTGTATATATAATTCTGTATATATTTCTCCTAATGCTTTTCCCTTTCACCTTTTTCTGTATATATTTGTACAGCACTGTAACCGAAGCTGAACATATCCTGTTGCTCTCTGCGCCTTGATACCCCCGGGTCTGGCGAGCATTCTAAATAATAAAACAAACAAACAAATTAAATCTATTCATAGAGGCAGAGGTGTGATCCCGTGCCTTTCGGCTGTACATTAACTAGAGGGCTTTGTTTTTAATTTGGTGCAATAGTTTCAAATCACAAGCAGGCAAATCAGCATATGTTGCATTCACATAATCTAAATGAGGGAGTGTATTCCAGAATTTGAGAACTAGAAGTGAAAAGGACAAAATCAAAATTAGGCACAAGACAGACAAGAAAATGAGACCCAGAGAGTAGCGAGTGAGAAGGTACATAAAAACAGAGAGAGAGGAAAGATAGAGAGGTGCCATACCATGGAGGATTTTGAAGACAATACATAGAAAGTGATTCAAGGGTAGCCATTGAAGGGATAAAAGAGTAGCAGCAATAGAATCACACTCAGAGACCCGAAGAGAAGTCTGATAGCGGAGTTGTAGATAGATCTAGCCAGAGCAAGTTGATAATCAGGAACACCAAGAAGAAGTGATGAAAAGTAGAAAAGTCAGGAGAAAATGAACAAAGAGAGCAGGGTTTTAGTGTCATGGAAAGAGATGAAAGAACAGCATGCCTAACATTATAGACATGATAGTCACAGGAGTGGGCTACTGAAAATATGAGCAGAGAACAATAAGGTGGGGTTGAAGATAACTCCAAGATTACATGCTGAAGATGAGATTGGGAGAGAAGAGGGAGGAAAAGGAACAGAAGTAGGAGGCAAAGGAGGATGCATGCTAAAAGTAGGGTAAGAAAAGGACTTCGGTCTTGGATGAGTTGGATGTAAAAAGGGGCTAGATAGCCAAGATTGTACAGACAAGAGACAGGTAGTCAGAGAAGAGTGAATAGTATCCAAGACAGACGGGTAAGAGAGAAAGATCTGGAATCATCAGCAAAGAAATGGTGCGAGAGGCCAACTGTATTGAAAAGGAATAACAGGAGAAGACAAACCCCCAAGAGACTGAATGAGTACTATCAGACAGATAGGAACAAAACAATGTGAGAACAGAACCCTGAAAGCTTACATTAAAAAGTGAACATAGTAGGATAGTGCGATCAGCGGTGTCAGAAAAGAAAATTCAACCACATCACCTTCATTCTTAATGAGCTGCACTGGCTACTTTTTCAAGCACACATCATGTTCAAAATTGCCTGCAACACCTACAAAGTGATTACAACCAAAACACTATTCAATTTGGCCACAAAACTTACCATCTCTGGAGGTCAGCAAACCACCAAAAAACCACAACATCACCAGGGCGGAAACAAAGAACTGCAAAAGGGCAAACACAGGAAACGTGCCTTGTCCTGCTATGCACCCTGTCTCTGGAACAAGTTAGAAAGGCAGATAATACTGGCCACCTCCATCCTCCATTTCAGGAAGGATCTGAAGAATGTCTCACCAATGCTATTTGCGCCACTCACCCTCACTTCTCCCCCTCATGCATGCCCCGCACTCCTGCTCCCACTGGAAATCCCAGCTCCTCTGTTGCCCATGCACCTTAATTGTAACCCTTGTGTGCATCCCTTTTGTAAAGGGCATAATTGATTTCCAGAGAGGTTCATGGATCATAAGTACCTGTTATTGAATTGTGGGGATGACAAACTCTGGATCAGTTAGGCGCTGCTAGGGTTTGGTGGTCCAATGGTCGCTGTTGAGCGATTTGATCAATTATATGGTCCAGTCAGGTCATAGTCATTAATTTGTTTATTTCTGGTTAGTTAGCACCAAAGAAAACATCATTGTAGAAATGAATGACAAGTTTTTGACATGGTAACTCGCTACACAGCCGACGCACGTTTCAACCTAAGTCTTTTTCAAGGCTGTGATTTAGTGATGTTGTGATGTGCACCGTGAAGTGACATAGTGATACACATTGTTATTTATGACATATATATTCCATTCAATATGCATGTATTTAATAAATAGTTTCAGTAATGAGGAATGGAAGCACATTGTGGCAACAGATTGGTAATTACCAAAACCTGTGATCGTGAGTGGTGGTGACGGGGTGAATAACAGGGCAGAACATATAACAATTGATAGTTACATTTAGGCATGACGAGGTGTATAGTTACAGTTCAAGTAAAATTGAGACAGAGTAAGAGACAATGTACCAAGGGAGACAAAGGAAAAGGAGAGTCAATTAGTTGAGTCAAGGGCCAAAAGAATTTGGTATGACAGCTTTGTTGAAAGAATGTAGAAGAAGCGGAGTCTTACCCAATTGAGTTAAAGGGTGGACTTCAAAATGCTGTAAGCTGGTCCTCCCAGATAAGGGCGCCAGGGGGGCTGGATAGCCGATCTGAAAAGTAGATAGATAGGGTTCTCAGCAGGGATGGGACCCATGGACGAGTGGCCGATGTTAGATAGCTATCAAGCGGTAGAGGTAGGGGTGCCAGGTTGTGGCAATTAGGCACGAGGCCGGTGAGGGACGTCTATGGGGGGGCATCTGGTGGGGGGCTTACCGTTGGCCGGGTCCGGTGAGTTGGTTGCGTGCGAGCGTTCTTGGAAATCCATGTGCTGTGGATCAGCCCTACTTTCGGGAATTTATAAGAGCATGGTGCGGATTGGTTGGTTCTAATGTCAACAATTTTTAAAATCTGCTGTTTGTTTTTTCAGCCGATGCCCCATGGCAACAATCAGGAGCTTAGTTTTAACCTTTTTCAAAACCAACGCATTGGTTGCCATCCAATCCTGGATGGCACAATAGAACATATTGATGGTTGCTGTGTCTTGCGTGTGAATGCCTGAAAGCTTCGAGACCACCTGGGTGTCATCAGCGTAGTTGGCCTATTGCACACCCAGGTCATCAAGAAGTGTCAGGACGGAAAGAATTTAAATATTTAAGAGAGTCGGTGAGATCCAAGACTCCTTTGGTACCCCACAAGAAATGGCCTCAGGAGTGGAAGCTGCATTGTCCACGGCGACTCTAGCATTGTGGGGTCCCAGGAAGGAGGCGACCCACTGAGTGGCGGCTTCCGAGCAGCCTGCTACCTCCTGCAGCCGGTTGACCAGAAGGGATTGATCCACAAGGTCAAAGGCCGTGGAGAGGTCGAGCAACATCAACAGTGCGGGATGCCTATTACCCGCTATGAGAGTGAGGTTGCATTTCAGATTGATAAGGGCAGTCTCTGTACCATGTCTGGCTCTAAAGAATGTTATATTCCTCGATGTAGCTCTGAAATTACAGGGCTGCTGCGCGGTCCAACACTTTCACCAGAAAGGGGACGTTTGTGATGGGGCGATATGTCCCCGCTTTCAAGGGATCAGGGGTACTTTTATTGAGAAGTGGCGTGATCCAGACCTTCCTCAGAAATGGTCAAATTCAGAAAATGACCAAAAAGTGTCATTATGCAACATCTCTTTACAGTGGTTTATACTTGAACATGGATAAAATGCATTTCATTAGAGAGCTTGCACACATGAAATAGCTTTTTTCATAATAATCTTCAGTTACACATTTGTTGCAGGTTGGCCAACACACAGTCTAATGTAACTTGATTCTTAAGTTGTCTTTTCTTTTTACTCTAGAAAAATAATTGTTTTCCCCATCAATGCGCCGGATCCTTGGAGTGCGCCGATCTCTAGAGGATGCCACCGGAATGGAGTACCCTGGAAAGCCCGCTGGACCGAAGAAGGGGGTGAAGATGATGACCCCGAAAGAGGTCCCATCTACAGAGAATGGAGATTCACTTCACCAAGAACAGTTTCCTGAACGATTTTTTTATTGACTGTTAAACATCATATTTTCTTTATTATTTTTTCAAACTGATTTTTACTGATTAATACATAAGACTGAGGCCACTTCCATAGTTCTATGGACTTATGGTTGTTTAGTTGTTTATTTTATATTTATATATTTTATATTTAAGCGTAGTTGACACAGGTCCCTCGGTTTGTACGAAATGCCCTCCTGACTTTTACAGGAAGCTGAAAGGACAGAAGGTTGAAGCGGCTGCTAAGGAGCAGGCGATCACGAGAGCCAAAAGTCAAAAAAGCTAATGGTGAGTAAAACTGAGTGAGGTGGCAAAATTGTGAATGAGCAGTGAGTGTAGAAAGTGATAAGGGGAAACAAGTAACGGAGGGAGGTTAGGGTAAAAGAAACCTCGAGACGATGAACGTTGAGTTATTAAGTAAGTGACTTGAGGAGAGGAGCCAAGCAATAAAGAAACTGTGAGATGAGGAACGTCACAGTAGAGTATGCCCAGTGTCTTGTTTCATAGCACGTAACAGAAGCAGTCGTATCTAGAGTCCCATTAGCGGATGACATAGGCTACAGGCTCGTTTAAAGACTTGTATAAAGAGAACGATTCACATCCCAATCGGGGTATTTTTTAAGGGCAGGGATACGTCTTGAGGATCGTAAACTGAGATATATGTGGCTGGTCGAGTATGTCAGTTTGTGTGTTTTATGTATTGCATAGATATTTATGTGGTTAAGAAATATTTGATGAATTAAGAGACGTGAAAAGGAAAACATGAGATTTAAGAGTTAATTATTTTTTGTTGAAATTTAATTGATGGTGTTTAGTGAATAAGTAGTTTGGAGTAAAACATGATATAAAGGGTTTGGAGCTGCGACAATTGGTGCATGTTAATATTGCATTATTTTTCTGAAAACATACTTTTGAAAAAGTGCAAAGTAAAAAGGTGAGTATTGACAGTCAAGTGTGACGAGTCAAAATGGAAGATATTACTCCACTTACACAGCTATGCAAGCAGTTGACGAAACACGCACCTAAGCTTAAACAGTACAGTGCAAAATGGGTTAAGGGCACGGCAGACAAGATGTGTATGCCATGGCCACAAGGGGGATCACTATCAAAGGCAGTTTTGCAACACATGACAACATATTTGCATGCAGCATACACAGGAACAAAGTTAGATAAAAGGCTTGCAAGCTTAGAGCTCTGGAAAATGTACCAGGAGGTAAGAGAAGAGCCACCTCCTGAAGACTGGATACTTAGAAGGTCTCTGGAGGATAGCTCAGTGGCAATATGCTCGCCTTGGAAACAAGATGACATGGAGGACCACATGTTCGATTCCTGGTTCCGCGCTTAGAAACCTTAGGGTATTAAGCACGTTATAAATAACCTATCATATCATATCATATCATTAACATATGCAAAGAGGGGGGAGAGAAGGCTTTTCTCCCCCCGCCGTGCCTGAAGTAAAAAAGATGATGCAGTGTACCCATTAAGCGAACTCAAGGCAGCGGCAGGTTACAGCAATCCAGCGTATGAGTCACCGGTGCATAGCAGCAATGAGGGTGCAGAGAAAATTCCTGAAAGAGATGTGATCTCTAAAGTCCCAAGGGATAAAGAGAAACGGGACAAGGAGAAAAGTGACCGACCAAGTACATCCTTAGGTATAGGAAGAGATATAAAGAGATGGAAGAGAGAAAAAGATAAGGCTGATGAGGTAGCGCTCATACAGAACGAATGGATGGGTGGCCAGATTTTTCTCAAACTTGATGGTAAGAGCATTGATGAAGTAAGGCAAAGAGAAGATCGAGACAAATAAGACAAAAAAGATAGGGACAGAGTGGAACGATTGAAAGAAGGTGGGGCAAGAAGGAAGGATAGACAAAGACGGGAACAGTTGTATCAGGATGAACAACTGAAAAAGCAGGAAAGAGCAGAAGAACAGAGGATATATGACAACAGACAGAGGGCAATCGAAGAACGAGAAAGGCTAGAAAGAAAAAGAGAGGAACAGTAAGAGCAAAAATTGAGGGATAAAATGATACAAAGACCTAGGGACGAAGAAATACGAAGGGCAAATGACAGAAGAGATATGAAAAAAAGGAAGAAGAAAGGGTGAGAGAAGAAGCAAGGAGACAAAGAGAGCTTGATGATGAAATAGAACGAAAGAGAAGGCAGAGAGCACGTGACATTGAGTGTGTACAAAAAAAATTAATGGATCCTAATCCAGCAGTAGCATGGGAGGACATAGAAGAATTCTTCCCAGCACATAAACCGATTCCAGGTCCGTCTAGAGCAGATCTTAAGGATGAGTTTGACTCTAGAAGCATTGGGGACGCAATTGATAAAGTCTATCATGATATGAGTACTAAGCAGGAATATAAAGGAAAGGGTAAAAATGATTGACTCGAGAGTATGCAGTTATACGACAGAGAGGGAGGCTTGTGTAGTTATGAGCCTAAAGAGTTGTCTTTAGACAGACTAACTCTGAATAGAGATGAAGAGGAAGGAAGCCACACAAGTTGGGGACAGAATATGTCAGATGAAGACAGAGAAACCTTCCGTGGGGTGGAGGGAGGTAACGCATGTGGTCCCGAGGGATGTTCTCCGATGAACAAAGAAGTGAGATGGTCAGATGTAGATCTACCCAAATCGAAGGCATCAGAATCTCTGGCGCGACTAGATCGACAGAGAGGGCAGTCACATGGTCAGAGGGGGGACCCACCACGTTATGTGAGCAGGTTAAGATTGCTGCCAGGAAGAAGGCGGTGCGGAAACATTGTTCCTGCTATGGACAGACAGAGGATGAGAGATGAGTGTGAGTTTGGGATATTGCAGTTTCCTTTGTTAGGGAAAGGGGGAGCCAGACCACAATATATAGCATGGCCACAGATGGATAAAGACAATTTAAGGTGTAAACTCCTGAGTTTAACTTCTGGCGCTGGGAAAGGGATAGATGAGTTAGAAAAAATGACAGGAGGAAACACGTTAGCTATAGGAGACATTAAAGGTCTTCTAGCCGCTATCGTTGGGGAGAGAGCAGACGTTGTTTGGTCAGAAGCAGGATATTCGAGTGTCACTATGCAGAACTCGGCTCATGATGGAGCACCATTTAATAACTGTAGGGCGGCAGACTGGAAAGCGATCAGAGTGCTGTATCTGGACACGTCAGATATGGGAGCTATAATGACGAAAAAGATGCAGGAAGGGGATGATCCTCTTGTATACATTCTAAATTTCCAAGAGCAATGGTCTTTGGATACTCGCGAGCCTTGGGCGAAATCTATACATGTATTTAATCATATATTATGCCACAGGCTGCCGTAGCCAGTACAGAAGCAGCTCAAAAAATTGGTGGACATGGAAGCAAAGCCATGGTCAGAAATGTAGCTGACTATTGCACATTACTGCAGACTGTTGCAGGAAAAGAATCGAAAGAAAGATGACGCTAGGACTGGCGGAGAAGGGTCAAGTTCAAAGCAAATGGCAGGCATGCCACAGGTGAATAACCAAAGGCAGTTCGATCAAGGTATTAATGGATTTCTATCATGGGGAAGGGGAGGCTTCCGAGGCAGAGGCTTCTGGAATAATAAGGGACATTTCCAGAATAACCAGGGTGGGTTTCAAAACATGCAGAATGATAGTCAAGGCATGCAGGAAGGGCAAATTGTATGTTGGACATGTGGTATGTCAGGACACCTTGCACGTATGTGTAGAAGCCAAGCGTTTGTGCAAAATGGGCAATTCTGAAGAGGGGGGACTATATACCCACCTGCATACACTCAGCAGAATGGATAGGGGTTCGTTAAAAATCAAACAGTGCACCAAACACAAGAGCCGAGAATACAGCAGGGTTTGCAAACACAGCAGACAGTAATGAATCTGCCTCAAGGGCAGTCACAGCATTCACCCATGCAGATACAGCAGGGCACAAGCACAGGATAGTTGATGACTCCTAGGATAGGGGGTGTCACTGTCGAAGTAGGAAATTCTTTCACAGGTACGGGAATAAGCATGTACCTCCAATAGGACAGCTCACTGTGAGACTTGATGTGTTCAATACTATCAGTGATTCCCAATCGTCAAGAGGAACCGAGGGTTGACATCAATATAGGAGACAAATAATTTTCTTTTTTAGTAGACACAGAGGCAACACACTCATGGGTTTCTTTTAATTTGGAAAAGGAAAGGAGAGTCTCACTATCCCTTACTGCTCAGAGGGGTTTCCCCTATCTCAAAGCTAATTCTAGAAGGGTCTGTCAGAATGTCCATCAAAGTAAATTCCATCATCCTGTGTCAAATCCTACTTCTATCCCTCACACTATACAACTAAAGAGTAAACTAATATAAAGTCACTTCTTTAAGGAGCGTGGCTACTTTCTCCTGCTTCTTGAATGGCGTTTAACAAAATGTTTCTTCAAAACAAAAGAAACCCAAGAGGAATTACTCCCTTCCCCTGGTTTGCCGATTTCAAAACAGTCTTTACACAATGTTCTTTCCAGGGGAGTGGCTCCCTGCTCCTGGTGTGGTTCTGCACAACTTTCAATAAAACCAGGGAGAATGACGTTCCCTTGTATGACTTGATACAATGCACACTAAAGCCAGGGGGAATGACTCCCTTCCCCTGGCTGCTTCACATTAACCCTTAGTTCAGGGTGAAGATAATGTCTCCCTTCTCTTGTAGATGTTGACAAAAAGTTCAACAAAAGGCCAGGGAGAATTACTCCCTTACCCTGGCATCTCTAACTCAACTCCTATTTCAGGACCAAAAGAATGCCTCACTTCTCTTGGTCTGCTTTGGCACAGTTCAATCACAAAGCCAGAGGGAATGACTCCCTTCCCCTGGCATCTCTATCACAACTTCTGCTTGGCTACCAGAAGAATGACTCCCTTCTCCTGGTATTACTTGATAAAATATTTGCTCAGTGCTTCCGAGTTGATACACACTGTCTTTGTGTCTTGCTTTCAACAATGCCCCAAATCCTGTTAGGATCCCCGATCCTTCTCTTATGACTATTGCACTCATCTCTGCCACTACAGTGAGGCAGAATTCCTCTGTGCTTTGGGGTATTTCTGTTGGGGTCCCAGGTCCTTCTTATATGACCAGCATTTTCCTCTTCCCCACTGTTATGGTGGACAGGGTCCCATCCCTCCACTGGTGGACAGTAGGCTTAGACCCTTCCATGGTAGCCAGTGGGTTTATCTCTTCTACTGTCTGGAAGATGGCTCCCTCTGATACTTGCTTGATGCTGGTTCGGGTGCCAGACCCTTATAATGTTTGGTTTCCAAACCCTTTCCTTTATCCTTCTTGTGCTAGACTTACTTGGTTCACTCTCCCGCCAATTACTGCCATGAGAGAGATTACTCATAAAGTTATTTTCAATTAACTTGCATTCCTTTCTCAACTTTACACCCCTATCGTTGATGATTTGGCATTCATAACGCACCAATTCACAAGTGTTTCAAGGTGGTAAATTCAAGGCGCGATCCCCGTGTTATACCCGTTACCTTTACTGGCTTCTGGATGCTGTGCTGGTTCATCCTTGCTTCATTTGGGACTATTTTACGGTTGTTCCATGTCCCCCACGACTCTTGCTCCACGTGTCTCATTCCCATCCTCCAGGCCGATGGTTTAGGTGCTGTTGCAGGTCCACATGGTCCACCTTTCCAAGGTGGCACCACCACTTCTCAGCCTCTAGCCACGTTCCCAACCAGCTCCTCACCACTGGGCAAAGGATTCTTGCTGCCTGCTTCCCATCTCCAGTGGATGACGGCTTTCAGCTTCTTCAGAGCGTTTTCTGTGTCTACCTTGGTTTTCATGGGCTGGACTATATCCCGTGCTGCTTTCCTTACGCTGGTCTGCATCCAGGACCTGTCTCTCTTTCACTAAGTCCTTCGTCTATTTTTATGACGCGTAGGCAAATACTACCCCGCAAGCACTAGAATTTTTCCTCCCATTACATGGACGACTCTTCATGGCTCCTTGGGGCCACCTCTTCTCAGTACTTGCATTGGTGTTATTCTTTATGTCTCGGATGATGTTCTTCATGTCATTGGGGAAACTAACTTCATGTTACAATAGCTCATGGAAGTATCAGTCACATGGGGGGTGTTGTGCCACCTATCACCCAGGTAGTCATCCTCAGGAGGTCTTCCCGCATTAAACCACCCCTAGGGGAAATCTTGGGTAGCCGTCTCGCCTCTCTAGCCTCATGAAAAGGGGTTCCTCTGGGAAGTAGTGATGACACCCAGTGAATCATCACATACACTTTCCCTAATGCTGCTGGCTTCCCCATTCAAAATCAACATTTCCCTCCTTTTTCCCTTTCTGTGTTCTACATAGAAGCAGAAGGGCTGGAGAACAAGGAACCAGCGCATTATTCTAGGGATTGTTTGTTTTCACAGACTGCCAAGTGAGTGGTGAATGGTCCGTTATCAATGTGAATGTTCTCCCTTTCAGAAAATACTTTAAATGATCCACTGCCCATTGTATTGCTAAGGCCTCAAGTTCAATGGTGGCATCATGTATTTGCCTTGGGAAGAGCTTCCTACTGATGTATGAAACTGGATGCTCTATCCCAATGTATTCTTGGGATAAAAAAAGACCCCTATCCCTTCCTTGGAAGCATCCGTCTATAGTATGATCTCTTTATTAAAATTGGGAACTTTCAGGACAGACTCACTAACAAGATCTGTTTCAAGGTATTAAAGCTAGGCTGATCTTTCTGCCACCAGAGACTTTGAGGCTCAGCAATTTTCTAATTATCCATGTGGCTGAATAGTTGGGAATAAACCTCTGGTAATATCCGGTAAAACCCCAGGTCTCTTTTGGTTTTTGCAGGAGGTGTTTCCTGTACAGCCCTAACCTTTTCCAACTGGGGTTGGACTAACCCATCACTCATGAAAAGCCTAAATACTTTCCCACCGACTTGGGCTAAATGGCACTTTTGGGGATTTGGTTGGTATGCCCAGGTTGTCTCAAAGCAAGGGTGATCTCATACAAGTGAAACATGTGTTCCTTCCAGTTTTTGCTGTGGACCATGATACCGTCCAGATATGCACCACAGAAGTGGGAAAAGGGTTGCAGTATCTGGTCCATTTCCCACTGAAAAATTGCTTCTGCCCCATGAGATCCAAAGCTAAGGACTTTGATATGAAATAATCCTTTGAGGGTGCAGAAGGTTGTCTTTTCTTTATCCGAGGGGTTCAATGGCACCTGCCAATAGTCCTTGGTTAGATCAATCATGGAGATGTAGAAGGCCCCGCCCTGTCGATCAATGAGGTTGTCATTTCGAGGCATCATATATTTGTCGAACTGGGACACAATGTTCAGCTTTCGGACGTCTATGTAAAACCTCCATGATTGATCAGGTTTGGCCACAGGAGCTACTGAGATGACCATGGACTCTGGTATGGTTCAATTACGTCAGCTTCTAACATCTTCTCCACCTCCTAGCAGACTATTTCCTTTCTCGCCACTGTAGTTCGATAAGGCCTCTGAATTATTACCTTGCCTTTGCGAATGTAGTGTTTAACACCCTTCACTCCCCTGAGTTCGCCACTGAATACATCTGGGAACTGCTCCAGTAAGTCCTGGATACCCTGTTGTTGTAGCTCTGGAAGATCAGAGGGAACCCAACTGTACTCAGCCTTCTAATCAGATAATAAGGTAGCCATTAGGACAAAGGAAAATTCCACAGGTCTTCCTTCCACTCCTTTAGGAGACTGCTAAGGTAGATCTGTGATTTAAGCATTCTGTTTGGGTGAGCAACCTTATAATTATAAGGACTTGTTTTTTCTAGGACTTCATATGGTCCATACCATCGCAAAAGCATTTTGTGCTCTATGGATGGTAAGTGGACCAAGACTTTCTATCCGATGGAAAAAACTATGACACTGCCTTCTGATTAGAATTACCCTTTTTAAAAAATGTTTTTTTTTTGCTTAATCAAATAAAACCTTTACAAAATCAGATTACATTTTTATACACTACATATATAAAATAAGAGGAAAATACAAAAATATGCTGATAGCTCATTCAATCAATCAATACGCTAAAACAATGCAATTTAAAAATGCAATAGTTCATACCCAACAAAAGAAAAAATGACAAAGTTTGAAAGAGGACTGAAATGAACAAACAGCGTCAATACATCATAATTTACAAATAGTTGTTTTCGATTTGAATATCAGTATAAACCTTCATTTAACCACACAGGCGGGAAAGAGCAAAATAAACTTTTGCTGCTGTCAGGTTGTAAATCAAGATATACTTAGTTATACAGTCAATAGTGCCTCAGACAATTTAACCTCAATAAGTGCAAGTAAGTAAATCAGTTTCAAGGTAAGTCATTGGCTGTAACCCTCCATACATTGTTTCCATGATTCCCTAGCAGTGTGGGTTTTATTCAATGAGCTCAAGTCAAAAAATGTTATCACGAGGTTCCTCAAAGAACACCAGGTGTTTCAAAATTTCACTCTCTTCATCCGACACACAAAAATGACATATACCTGAAACCATCATTCCCTGGCATCTATACCAATATTTAGTTCTTGCATAAATTGGTGTTTGGTT
This sequence comes from Ambystoma mexicanum, assembly GCF_040938575.1. NCBI lineage: Eukaryota > Metazoa > Chordata > Amphibia > Caudata > Ambystomatidae > Ambystoma > Ambystoma mexicanum. Next base: position 338,334,048 of record NC_090927.1, read on the forward strand.
TAGCCTAAAACGGAAATACATTTTCCTTGCTGTTGATGAATTGGATTAAATATTTTGGTCTGTCACCCCATTTCCTCCGAAAGAGATTGTATTCATAAAAGGATGAATAGGTCCCAATCAGGTCTAGCATGATGCTCCAGTGATATCTCTGATATTTTTTCTTTTTGGCACGGCAGCCACATACTGGCTTTCTTAGGCCTGCTCAAGGCGTTTTTTTAACCTGGGCCTGCACTAAAGTCATATGCTCTTTAAGTCTCTGTGCGATTTTGGACATAGGTAAGCCTGCCTCCTCCTTTTCTTCCCAGGCTTCCCACAGCATGTCTAAAACATCTCTGGGGTTGTGTCCATAAAGGAGCTCAAAAGGAGAAAATCCTAAAGCGGTCTGGGGTGCTTTTCTGATGGCAAAAAGGGTGCAAGGGTTCATGGTGTCCCAGTTGCGACCATCTATTTTCACTGGCTACCTCAAAATGTTTTTCAATGTTTTATTAAGACATTCTACTAAACTGACTGAAAAGGGATTAGATGTTTAAGGATATGTTGTGAGGTGTTATTTTCTAATGGGAAGGCTTCCAGCTACCGGGTTGCATAATCTAGAATTGCTAGAATATTCTTATTTCCTAGTTTGAACGGCTCCAGTGGGCCCACGATGTCCATTCCAATTACAGAAAATGGCACATCTATTATAGGGGGGGTTGCAATGGTGCGGGTGGAGGGTTGTGGGGAGCTGTTTTCTGGCATAGGGGACAAGGAGCTATTTTTAACATCAGCATAGACCACAGGCCAGTAAAACCGGTTGATAATCTGCCCCTGTGTTTAGGCCGTCCTCAAGAGTCCTGAAGTCGAATGGACATGCCCCATCTTGAGGACAATCTTCTGTGAATTATAGGCACAACAATTTGGGTCCTGGTTACCCCTTCTGCGGTAAGGTCTCTATTATAGAATAGGTTGTCTTTAAGAAAAACAAATGGGCCGTCTTGAGACCTTCATTCTTCTTCAGACACTACTTTTGAGAAGGCTTCTGACAGGATAGGACCATTCTGCTGAACAAAATCCAGGTCAGGAATTATGTCTCCTCACCTGTAGTTCTTGGGGTTACACTAGAGGAGGGTTCCTCATCAGCTTCCCCAAAACCCTTAGTGCTCCTTTCTGTGATTTCTTGTTCCAGAACCTCTACAGGTTTAGGAAAAAGGGCTACTTCTAAAATTCCTTGGGCACATTTCTCTCTATTTTTTACATGGTAAGTATGTTTCCCATTATTCCGCCTTAATATCTTTATGTCACCTCTTTAAACTGGATCTTTTACTTTGGCCATTGCGTCCAGACATTATTTCCAGGCTAACCCATATTTGTACACTAGTTGGATGTGAGTACCCCTAGGAGGTGATATAGTTAATCCTGTGGGGATCAACTGTCGTTCTTCCACTTCGATAGAGATAGCCCAACGACTGTGTAAGTCAAGACCTATGGATTCACTAGTAGCTATAATGGGACTAGTGGCCTCACGGCTCAACTTGGATTATTTCAGGGTTCCCCAATTTGTATCAATTAGGTCAGATCCCACCCTGACACCATATGTAAGGGTGCAGAAGAAGGAGACTGAATTGTATTTAACAAAATGTTCCTTCAAAACAAAAGATACCCAGGAGGAATTAACTCCTTCCCCTGGTTTGCCATTTTTCAAAACAGTCTGCATACAATGTTCTCTCCAGGAGAGTGGTGCCCTTCTCATGTGTAGTTCTACACACCTTCCAATAAAACCAGGGGGAATGACTCACTTCCCCTGGTATGTCTTGATACAATGTGCAACAAGGCCAGGGGGAATGACTCCCTTCCCCTAGCTGCTTCACATTAAATGTTAGTTCAGGGCCAAGAGAATGCCTTCCCTCTCTTCGTACATTTTGGCAAAGGTCAACACAAGGCCAAGGAGAATGATTCCCTTTCCCTGGTGTCTCCATCTCAACTCCTATTTCAGGACGAAGAGAATGCCTCCCTTCTCTTGGTCTGATATGGCCCAGTTCAATCACAAAGCCAGGGGGAATGACCCCCTTCCTCGGGTGTCTCTATCACAAGTTCTGCTTGGCTACAAGGAGAATGTCTCTCTTCTCCTGGTATTACTTGATAGCATATTTCCTCAGTGCTTCCAGGTTGATGCACACTTTGTCTTCTTGACTTGCTTTCAACAATGCCCCAAATGTTATGATCCCAGATCCTTCTCTTATTACTAGTGGACATATATCCACGACTATAGTAAGGTAGATTTGCTCTGCGCTTTAGTATATTCATGTTGCGTGTGTGGTTTCATATCTTCCCCACTGTTACAGTGGACAGGGTCCCAGACCCTTCCCTTGTGGCCAGTGGGCTTCTCTTCTTCACTGCATTTGTGGACAGGGTCCCAGACCGTGCCCTTGTGGCCAGTGGGCTTCTCTTCTACATTGCAGGTGTTGTGGACAGGGTTCCATACCCTTCCTTGGAGGCCAGTGGGCTTATCTCTGCCAATCTCTCATCTCTGCCAAGGTCTGGAGGGCTACTCCCTCTGATACTTGCTTGATGCTGGTTTGGGTCTGAGATCCTTATCTTTCTTGGGTTCCAAACCCTTCCCTTTATACCTCTTGTGTTAGGCCCACTTGGGACACTCTCCTGACAAGTACTGCCACGAGGGCGATTACTCGTAATGTTATATTCAATTAACCTTTTCCAACTTTACACCCCTACCGGTGCCCGCATTACACCTGTTACCTTCACTGGTTTTGGGACGCTCTGGCGGTTCTTCCTGGGGTCATGTTTCATTTGGGAGCATTGCACAAGTATTCTGCGTCCCTGTGACTCTTGCTCCACGTTTCACGTTCCCGTCCTCTAGGCCGGTGGTGTAGGCACTGTTGCAGGACCACACGTTCTACCTTTCCAAGGTCGCACCACTGCTAATCACCCTCAAGCCACGTTCCCGAGCAGCTCCACACCACCGGAGTGCTGCCTGCTTCCTGTCTCCAGCGGATGATGACTTTCAGCTCCTTCAGAGCCTTCTCTGTGTCTTCCTTGCTTTTCCCATCCTTCTTGGCTGGCCTGCATCCAGGACTGTTCTCTCTTTCACTGAGTCCTTTGTCTATTTTGGTGTTGCTTAGGTGAACACTCCCCCGTGGAGCCTAGAATGTTTCGTCCGGTTCCATGGGTGACTCTTCATGGCTCCTTAGGGATACCTCTTCTTAATACTTGCACTGGTGTTAATCTTTATGTCTCGGATGATCTTCTTAGTCTCAGTTGGGGAAACTGACACAATGTTACAATGGTACATGGATGTATCAGTCAGAGGGTGGGTGTTCTCATCCCCAGTATAGGAGTCCCAGCCCATTAGGTCCTCGCACAATAAGCCACTCCTGATGGGAATATTGTGTAGCAACCTCACCTCTCTCGCTTTGTGAGAAGTGGCTCTCCCCCAGGGAGAAGTGACTACACCTAGTGAATTGTCACAATTGGTCCACAGCAAGCCTGTTGTTAAGGGTCCAATACTAGCTGCTGTTACAAATATTCTTTGCTTTCTGATATCATATCCAGAATGCCTTGTTTGCAGAAAGTGGGAGGGGTTTCAGGAAGTTGGGAGTCCTAGAAAACTGCAAGATGACCAGGCTCCTGAATATTTCTTCTGGGCCACACTAACTCCACCTTTTACTGGGTCTGCCTACAGCAAATGTCCCCAGTAATTAACACCCTGGTGTGGAGTGGCTATTGTGGCCATCGTGGTGACAGGGCTGTCTTTGTAGCAACAGAACCCAAAAGATCTTGAAGGCAGTGTTCATTTTCCCTGGAGGAAGGTGACACCCGTTCTCAGGGAGATCAAAGAGAGGGCTTCTTTTCTGGACCCAAAATCATTGCTGAGTGATGAATGAGTTGCTGCTCACCAAGCTGACAATAAATGACATCAAATACCTGTGGCTGTATAATTGTGTAATCTCTGGAGTCACCATATCAAAACCAGAAATGGCTTATATTCATACATTAATTTGTCAACAATCTGCTGCAGTAGGCAATAAAGATATTTTGAACTAGAGGTCCAGGCATTTAAAAGCCACCTGTACGTTGGAACTTGGTTCCTAAGCAGCTGTTTTCAGGGATCCACATTGACATTTGAGCTTTCCCTGCTGCCACTCCATAAAAGCTGCTGGGGATGTCAAGAGGCAATCACAGCTAGGTACATGTGTGCATTGGACTTTTTGGTATGGAGCATTATGAAAGTGGGGTCTGATTAGCATCACTTTTAGGAACCGAATTACCTGCATCAATGTATCATTACATCTCAAAAAAGCCCAGACCATCCTGCCCTCATGATATACCATTCTGTCGCAATTGAATTCCATTCGATATTTTGTTGAGGCCTTGCATGTCAGCACATGAGAGGTGATTAATTTTTGCTCGCAATTAGTGAGTTGGCAATCCATTTGTTTGGTTTGATCACTTCCAGGACCCACCACATTTTAATGCATTCTGTATGTTTCATTTCAACATAATCTGTAGCAAGTAAAAAAAAAAAACAGTTGGCACCTAAGATTCTAGATTGATGTTAAAAATATGCAGGTTTTGATCATTCTGACTTTTGAATCTAAACATCACAGATAAAATGTGTATTCACTAAGGTGGATAACTCTTGCTTCTGCAGTTGGTTTTTACAGTAGGAGGGATTTATTGTTGTACCATTAGTGGTATATTATGCTGGTCATACTTTGACCAGGGTAACATACATGTGAGGTTTTTAAGCTGTTCTTAGTGTGAACTTTTGACCTGTGATATTGGGCAAAGAAAGGGTAACCAAAATGCAATTTTTCATAATGGTCTGTTTTATCGAATGCGTTTTATTGTTGAAACTGGTCATCATACCATTCTTCTTCAGATCACGTCCGATAGGGGTGTCTAATTTCTTTATTGGTGAAGGTATACAGACTCCTCTTGCCTCTATTTCCGGGGTCCTTGGTTATTTAAAACCTGTCATTGCAACCAAGTGAGACCCAAACTAAAAGCGCTACTCATTGCCCTATTGGTTGTAGGAACCCCTTTCCAGCTGATGTTAAGTGAAGCAGTTCACAAGGAGAAATCCAAATCTCAACCCAACATGGTGGTAGACTTTGGATTCAGTTTCTGCTCCAAAAACCACTAGGAGGACAAGAAGAGGTTTGAGAACTTTCAGAAACACCAATTTGATGTGTATTGTCTTCTCAAGAGTTAAAAGGGTAGATACACTGTAAAGGAAGTAAAAGATGAGTTTTATCCAAAAGGTTCATGGAGATTGCAGGAGCAGGTTCCTCCAAAGCGCCCTTGTCTTACTGGGGATCAGTCTCTTGAGGAAGATCTTAAAGTTTGTTTGGAAAGCGTCATATATGATAATAAACATATTGGTTTGAATCATACAAACAGTCAGGTTGCTAAATGCAGTCCTGTCACTTAGTAGAATTTATTTGCAAGACCTTGACAGAATTGACTTCTTCCATCATTTTTGAACGGATCGATTAGAGTTAGCATGTAGATCCAGAAAAGCCCTAGACACGGTTATGTGTGAACCTAGCATTATTACATTTTTCGGCTTTGGTATTACACCCTATAATGATAGGGGTAATTAGGGATGGAAGAGGACATGGTGATCAGGTGTACTCACCATTAAGAGAGATCATGATTACCGTGACATCTGAACAAGGGCTGGATCGACAGGGGCAGAACTGTAAAAATAATGTGACATCTGAAGTTCAACCTAGTTATTGGTCATGGGTTGCGGGTGCCCTCAATGGGAAACATTCAGGGTTGGTTTCACTCTGGCCCTAACAATAGCTCCTATGTGTTGTCTTTTCTGTCGTGGAACACCTGGGGTCATGCCCATCTCTTTACGCATCCTGAAGTGGGTGTTTTCTTAAAGGCTAAATTAATCATTAATTTACAAGAAACTTGGTTAAGCGAACTTCCAGTCATTGATGGTTATGAATGCAATTTTCAACCTGCTAAAAAGGGTTACTGTGGGGGGTTGACCATATGGTGGCTTGTTGAACCTCGTTAAATCCAGCTCTCCTTATTCAATCACGGAGTGCACAAATCACATATTTGGATTTATAGCAACACACATTAGATCTTTGACAGTGATTGATCCTGACATTCTGATGATAAATATATATTGGCACCTAGGTTGTGGTAATCTAAACATCTTCTCTGATTTACTTGCAAATAAAATCATTGATTGGCTCGGCAAATGGGAAAGTGGATTGATTCTCTTGTTAGTTGATCTTAACGTCATATGTTTATTAGTGGATTCTATGATGGATTACCTTTCCAGCCTTAGAGGGAAGGCGTATTTTGGCTATGTCTGGACAAAGTTATTGGTTGGTTTGGGCCTGATGATCTTGAGTGAAGCTGTAACAGGGGATATACCCAGTCACTTTACCTGGTATAATGCTTCTCACAGGTCTAGATTAGACTATATATTTGTCAGCCCTTCATTGTTTGAGAAATGTAAATCATTAACTGTTGCTCGTACTGAATATAGCGTACATTATGTTTTGTACGCTCACTTTGAATTGGCACAGCTAAACAGGCATGAGTCTGACTTAATGGGTGTAGATACACGACTAAACGTCTCAGGGAATTAACTCAGATGGAATCCCTCGATGGTGCACCGTGTTAATTCTAGCTTCCTAAACTATGTCAATACTACTCTGCCTAATCAGTTAAATAATCATTTTTCAGTTGATAACTTTGGAAGTTCTGTTGCAGATTTAATAGTTAGTTGCTTATTTAGACCTGGTGCCCTGGGTTAGGTGTTGAGGAGGAATCACTCACACTTTATATGATGTATAAGTGTCTGTAAACATGAAAAATATGAGAGCCCAAATAAGAATGATTAGTCGAACTCCATCCTTATCATTGAAGGCAAGAACCAGGTCAATTAACAAAATCGAGCAGACATACAAAAATTGGCTGAAGTCCAATCAAGCCATTAGGAGCCACAGAGAGGTTGAGGTGATGTTCCTGGCCTTGTTGAATTAAAACACACAGGCATTCTGGCGTTTGATTAATGACCCTGGGAAGACACAGTGGGGCCGAGAAGTCATGGGTATCTCACTTTACTAATACATTTACTTTTTTGGGGGAAGGTGAACCCTGTGATTGCCTGGAATTATCTCTGGCCAATACTAGTTGCAAGATACAAGTTACTACGGATTAGATTGAGGCAATTATACATCGTTTTAGTGTATCCCGAGCGCCTGGACCTAATAAGTTGTCAAATTTGCTGTTTAAGGAAGACCTACATATGTGGGCAGAAATGTTGACCATTCTCTTTAAACAAATTTTGGTAACGCAGCAGTTCCCTTCCACCTGGTCTAATGCCTACGTTGTACCAGTTTTTAAAAGGGGAGTAGGTTGGATCCCACTAACTACAAACCCATTGCAATCCTGGATGCCGACAGCATGGTGTTTGCAGCCTCTCTATTGGAGAACCTAGAAGATTGGCAGTTGGCGGTAGGTAGAATTTCAAAATAGCAGACTGGCTTCTGCAAATTATTGGGCACTACGTTGAATGGCTTTATATTAAATTGTACCATGAGTCTAGACTGGATGGCGAAGTTTGAATCCATCTTTTTGGCGAGCATAGATCTCTAGACCGCATTTGATGCATTCGACAGATCTCTTCTCTGGTCTAAATTAAACAAATGGTGGATCCCTGGAGGATTGCTGAGATTGATAATGGCCCTCTATGATGGCTCTAATGTGTAGATACGCCTGAACCAAAGAGGCCAACTCTTGCGTTGGATACAAACCATCAGATGGGTAAGGCAGGGTTACATTTTAGAACCCTACATATTTAATTCATATATATCCGACGTGGGGGAATTCTGACTTCCATCAATGTTGCCAGCCCAAAGATTGGAAATTTAAAGGTGATATGCTCATGTAGTCTTGACATCGCCCAGAATCTCTGATTGCTTGTTTTGGTCTGACTTTAAATCTGGCAACATTTTCATAAGAAGGGTTAGATTTGACCTTTTACCTCTTATAGCGATAACAGGAAATAACACCTGCCTATTGTCGATAGAGAGCTGCATTCTTTTTAATGCACCTTTAGAAGACACAATGCACTTACTCTTTTTCTGTCCCGCCCATGAACATATTAGGGCATCTACTCTCAAAATGGTATTGCGCGTCTTGCTCAAACGCTTGTTACCCAGATGTTGCTCTTTTACCTTAGGCATTCTTTAAAAATGAGATAGTGGTTAATGAATTTAATCTTAGCCAACTGATGGTCTAAAAACTTGTTTTGCTAAGTTTCAGATGTTTATTATTTCTTCTTTCTGTGCACTCACCCCAAGAATGAAACTATGTATTGTCATTGGTTCATGGGTTTTATGGCTAATTTGATTGATTAATGAACTTAATTTAAGGACATTTAGGGGTCGATTCATGGAGCAAACGTGCGCCGAAAATCCCAGCGCAAGCAGGCGCAAGGTAGTGCAAGCGAGAGAAACGCAGCGCACGCGCACATGTGCGATTCAAGGAAGACGCTGCACGTGTTTCCCGCTGTCCGTGCGCCCAATCCAGTCATGGCGCACGCAGACATACACGGCGTGTGCTATGCGCACAGCAAAAGCGCACATAGCGCGGCGCACACAACCAAAGTGGGCGGAACAGTGGGCGGAACACGCGGAATGGGGAATAACGCGTGAAAAAGAAGGCGTAACTGGGGAAGTACTGCAGGGAACTACACGGAACGCCCACACGCACGCGAACAACCCGTATTCATGGATTCGAATACGGGAAACCCGTGCAGGGCAAAAGACGCACACATGCGTCAACGCGTCCGCCACACGAAGGCAGGCGGAAGCGTCCCCGCGCACAGTATAAAAGTGCGCGCAAACAACAAACACGTATATACAGCTACGATGAATGCCCCATTTGTCACAGCACTGATCGTGGGACACCGCAGGAGGAGGAGAATAGCCAGGGCATGCATTTTCGCACCACGGACAAGCCTTTTTGGGATGCCTGACGACCAGGTCTATGGCAGGTATAGGTTTCCACCCCACATCATCCTAGACCTGGTCAGGAAGTGGGAAGATGACCTAACATCGCCCACCCTTTGCTCCCAAGCATTGAGCCCCTTGGAGAAGCTGCTCAATGTCCTGCATTTTTTGGCCACTGGGTCATTTCAGCGGACTACTGCCATAGTGGGGGGGGGTCTCACAGGCCACGCAGTCACGCTGCCTACACCAGGTACTGGCAATCATGACAGCGCGCCCCTCAGTCCGCAGGCACATATACATGCCCAGAACACCCGCAGAAAGGCAGGCCGTTGTCCTGGATTTTTTCAGGGTGGCACACTTCCCCAAAGTGCTCGGTGCCATAGATTGCACCCATGTGGCCCTACATCCACCTAGGGCCACTGAGCACATCTACCGAAACCGCAAGCACAGGCATTCCAACAATGTACAGGTGGTATGCGATGCAAAGGGAATCATCACCTCTGTCTATGCAAACTACCCTGGCTCCACCCATTACAGTTTCATATACAGAATGTCCGCCCTGAGCCGGGCCCTGGAAGCTGGGCAGCATGGTGACACATGGCTCCTAGGTGAGTACAAATGCCCTTGCACATGCATGCATGTCACACACACACACACACACACAAATAAACAAACCCCAATAATCACAACCATTTACACCTCCCCAGTGGACAGTGCCTACCCTCTGAGCAACCACATGATGACGCCAATCCGGAAACCCACCACACCACCCCAGGTAAGATACAACGCCACCCATATTGCAACCAGGGCCATAGTGCAGTGCACATTCGGAATGCTCAAGTCACGTTTCCGCTCCCTTGACCGCTCTGACGGGCAGCTACTCTATGCACCACCAGTAGTGTGCTGGATCATTGTGGCAGCATGTGTCCTGCACAATGTTGCAACACAGCAGGGCGTCCCGGTGGACATGGTGGTGCCCCCACATCCCCAACCACAGGCACAGGCGCTGCCCATGGGAGGGGACAGGGCACGTGGCGAGGAAGCCCGGACCCAGCTTGTGGCCACATTTTTCACCTAAACTCCCACCCCTGCGGAGTGTACACAGGCCTGGCACATACCAGGTGACAATCGATGATGACAAAGAGACAGTCAACTGTCACAACCCTACCACCCTGAGATAGTTGCCATGGAAGTGCCACATTGTCTGCATCCCTAGCTACTTAAACACAAGCTATCCTGTGTGACCAAAAGGCACACATATGACATGACATGACACGATATGGCCTATACACAAGTATTTCAAGGTGCGATGAGGCAGGGAGGGGGGAACAAGGGAAGACAGACAACGGTACTACTAGGCCAGGTGTCATTTAGATTGTGCAAGTGCAGGGGTAGGGGGAAGGGAAAAGTGCAAGGGGAAGGGGGGGAGTGCAGTACAGGGTAAGTAGACCAAAAAACAAATACATAGGCCAGCTGGTGGCAACTGCAAAGGTAAGTGCAGACAAGTGCTGGGAAGGGGGGGCTGTAGGGATAGAGTGACAGTACCACAGTGCAGGGGTTGCCAGGGAGGCAGTGCAAGTGGAGAGTGGCTGGGCCAGGGACCGAGGTCGGTGAGAGTGGCCCAGTTGCAGATCCAGTGCAGTTCCAGTGAAGAATTTTGCAAGGGAGAGGCAGAGAGAAAGCAGAAGGAAAGAGGAAGGTCTTGAGGTGCTTCCCGAACCGGAGATGGTTCTCCTCAAGTTCCAGTGAGGCAGGAAGGCTGTTCCAGAGGGAGGGCCCTGCCGCGGAGAGAGATCTACCCCCAGCTAGTTGCTTTGAGAAGCGGAAGACCATGACATGCAAGGTGTGAATCACACACACCTGCAAAACAGGCCATGGCCATCACTGTTATGTCACTCAAACCCTCCCAAACCACAACATGACATGGCAAGCAATACCCATACACCAACACAGTAACAATAAGGTACACATTGCCATGTCCAAAATGTACAGTGGCATCAGACAATGATGCCTGACCTGGAATCAGATGAAATGACTGACCAACAACCTCCCACCCAAAATAAGTCATTTCCAAATGCATTACAAGAGTTGTAGACGTAACATAACAGTGAAGGCCTGTCTACATGCACATTGTGCATTGCAAAATCAACACTGCAGCTTCTGTGTGCTGTGTCCTACTCCTGCAACACACTGCTCAGCGCACAGCACAGTGAACAGCCATTGTGTGTGATGCACACCCTGAGCATCACATCTAAGCGACAGACCACATCAAAAAGCAAATTAGGCATGTACAGGATCCATAATTGGTCACAGAACATGTGCTGCAGGGACAGAGTGGGCACCAGAAGGCAAACAGTGTACACGTGGATATGCAAGGGTCGTAGTACATGTAGTGCATCAGAGTGCAAGTGTGTGGTTCTGCAAGGACATGCACTCAACATATGCATGTGCAATCAAGTGACCATCAGTGTTCTCTACACATCACATGTGAACATTCACCATGTGTACACCCCAGCATGTCAAACCACAACTATCCCCTCGCACCTTTAAGGTAAACACAACACATGAACAGGCATTCATCAGCAGAACACAACATGTACATAGGATACCACCATTACAATGTCAGGGTTCCCATCACACTGCAGGGCAAGGCAACTATCAACAACAACCCCCCCCCTCACAAATGACCATGACCCACTGAACAACTGCACCTGGGTCATGGAGCCTTCAACCCTCAATTCCACCTGGCCACAGGATCACTTTTACCCTTCGTCACCATCTCCCACCTTGTGTGTAAAAAGGTGCCTGCACCCTCAGAATCCACACTCATTGCCAAAATCACAAAATCCAAGGCACAAAAACGAACCAGAACTCCCTCCAGTAGATGACTTGACGTAGCAGTACCTCGCAAAGGCCAAGTACTACCACAGTGATGCAACAACCAAGGTAGCACAGTAAAACAATGTCACAACAGGATGTGAACCATGTGTGGTACATAACATAGAATGATGCAGCATGAACGGATGTGTAATGTCACAGGTCCTGTGTACAGGTGCGGGAGTGTCACGAAACAACCACCCCTACCGTGTCTCGGGTGCCTGCAAGGTCAAACTCACACAGGCCCCTGAGACCCTGGTGGGGAAGGAGGTTCAGGGATATGCAGTCGGGACAGGTGTTGGCACACTGGATAACTGGAATGAGTGGCAGGAGAGGGGAGGAGGAATGACACATGAAAGTAGAGAATGCACGAAAATGTACTACCTGCATGAACACATACACAATCCAAACAAACTTGGATATCATTGTCATGGCCTTCTGTAGTCCAGGCTTAGGAGTGGCACGAACCAACCACCCCCTCTAGGGTTTTGGCGCCTGCAAGTTTGGGGCTTACACAGGCATCCGCAACCCCAGCGGGGAAAGAGGGTTAGGGGACGTTGCTTGGATAGGTATGGGAAGCAGGAACACCGGGTAGAGGGTACAGGGTTCAAAATTGCATAGGATTCCGGGTGATTAGGGGGAAAAAAAACATACCAAATTGAATTACACATTCATCCATGCATTAGTGCACCCCCCAGCAAGCCTATGCAGAGCAGTTTGAAAGAAAAACAACAGCACACTTAGCTCTGGTTTTGAGTGCTGGCCACCTGCCTGCGCACTCTCAGGTCCGGTTACAGGAGCACTGCAATGAGGCAAAGAGAGCCACAGTCAACAACCTGTATGTGCCAATTACACAAAAACACACCACCAAACATGCCCCATAGTAACAAACTACTCTACAAACAGACAATCTGGTGTAGATGCTTCGTACCCATATATAACATTACCCCTGTGATGGGTCATACACAGTCAATGCAGTAAGTCAGCCGCCGGTGGGTGCGTGGCAAATGGAACACCAATGTGTCACAATTCACACAACATGCAATGTTCCCTGGGTAAGCAGACATACCCATGTAGCAAGCCATGATTTCAGAGCAAGTTGTGTACCACCATGACCGAAACTGCACCCGAGTATGTCCCTTGCTGTATGTCCCTGTGAGCTGCCCCTTTCCATGTCTCGGAAGGCTACATGGTTGATACAAGTGCCTCGATGGACCTTGGTGTACCGGAGGGTATGTGCCACTGCCCCTGCAGGTGTCTCAGACAACCTTACAATCAACAGCCATCAGTCCACCAACACATCTGAGCTGCATTGTGTGCTTCAACACCAATATTCGTCCGAGCTCACCCTCAGTGCTGTGACTAAGCCTGCATGTGCAATTCGCCTGGTGCAAGCTTTGCTGTGTTGTGGCCCCCCTGTGCTGCGCACCTTGCCTGGAGTTCCTTGGAACACGTCAGCAGTTCTAGGATGTAGGTCTGCAATCCCTGTGCCTCTGCTTGTGCACACATGTGCATGTGGGCACCAACAAACGTGTCCAGAATTCCGTCGTCCAATGGGCCATGTCTGCTGGCAAAGGTGCTCTGGAGGTTCATCCCCCTGCAGAAAGGGCATGAAACACATGATTAATGCTTCAAAGTCATCTGTGTGTGTCTCTTCAGGCATCTCATTACTTGACCATGTCAGAGAGTCACATCATAAATCAGTCCGTCTTTCACATCCAAAGTGTGGAACACTATCTACAGCATGAATTGCAACAAGTACGTGTACAGTAAAGATAAGAAACATACTACACAATGCATAGCAATGAATGTACACATTAATCATGAAACACCCCATCTAGCAAAAGCTGAACAGTGGACAATAACACCAAAATCATCCCCACTAGGGGTGTAAACACAAGTCACACAGCGCCAGACATGCCACAGATATGACAGTCCAAAGCCCTTGTGTAAAAGGTTGTGACACCGAACCATCCTTGCGAGCCCATGGATAAGGGAGGCAGGAGTGGCATATGTGAGTCAAGAACCCCAGGCAGCAAACACATACACAAGACAAACCTGAAGGGCCCAGCTGGAACAGACAGTGGATGCCTTCAAAAGCCACAAAGCACCGCACCGTCACATGAAAGCACAATAGACAAGCAATTTTAAACTATATTAACTAATTACACTAACTATGGAAAACCAACATTACCTAATTAAACTAACTATCAAACAGAAACTTAACTAACTAAACTAAAAGAAAAATCAAAAATGGCCACATACGACCAGGGGGGGGAAGGGGAGGCACCCAGGAGGGGGGAGGTACAGGGTGCTGCTCAACATCCACATGCGATGATGCTGAGCCAAAAAAAAAACCTCCATGGGCTCAACGCCTGCACAGCCCGACCTATGTGGGAGATAGATGGTCGTCCGAGTCTGGCTCATCCTGTAAAGGAGGACGTGGCACAGTAGCCTGGCCACGCCTAGCCGCAGCTTGCCCCTCGTCCGCAGCAAGTCTGCCAGACGGGTGAGCCTGGTTCTGTGTGGCGATGTGACGTAGGTCTGCATGCAGAACCGCAAGTGATACACTTGCTTCCTCTTGCAAGGTAGCACGTGTAACACGGAGTTCCTCCTGCAAGGCCTGGCCGGACAACCGCTGCACCTCCCGGCAAGCCTGTAGCTCAGCTGAGATGGTACGCTCAAGCTGTGCACACCTCTCCTCTGCCCGCTGCCTCTGGGACATCATAAGGACACCCAGAGTGGATTTCAGGGAAGCATACTCCTTCCTCAGGGCATCCATGTGCGCCTCTGCGTGAGCAGCAATTGCTCGACGCAGAGACGACATTTCAGCCTGATGTGCCCTGTCTGAGGCCGCCATGCCCAGCCTGAGCGAGCGGGCCGTGGACCGTGCCGCCTGCTGCTGGAGAAGCACTTGCCTAGCAGGGTGGAGCACAGATCGGGCCACACGCTCCATGCTCTCAGCGATGTTCTCCATTGCTGCCCCCTGCCGTTCTGAATTGGCAGTCATGTCTTGCTCCCACTCAGTATACTGCGGTTGCGCGCGGCGACCGCGTTGCCGGGCTTGACCCCTGCGGGACCCAAGGACCGGGGGTCCTCGCTGTGTTGGCACCGCCCGCGGCTGCACGACTACATGCCCCCGTCAACGTGATGTCCCAGGCACATCAGTGACTGGTGTGGAGGGTGACCCTGCGTCCCGATCCACCACGGGCGGAGGAACCAAGACTGTCTGATCCCTCAGTGCAGGTGTCGCAGACAGAGGAGTGTCCACATCAGAATCACTCACCCCTGACAAATGGACTTGATGCTCATCCAACTCAACATGGACGTCAGAGTCGTCATCAAGGCTGGACTCATAGGCAGCCAGAGACAAGATGGACTGTAGCACTTGGGGGTTTTCGTGGCCTACCACCCCACGACCCCCACTAGTGCCGGGTTGATGTAGTGGTAACAACCCTGTGTCTGGCAGGACAACACCATCCTCTGCCTCCATTGCATCATCACCTGAAAAATAGAGAGAAAAAAGGTCACTACACATGTCAGAAGCACACAACACACATGCACACCGACAGCAAACGCATCAGGCAGACATGTGACACACAACATATGACCTGGCATGCATGCTGGGTCAACTTTGAATTGCTTCTGTGATCAGACCTGTTGAAAGGTGGCAGTTTCCATGGAAGTGGGTCTATGCAGTGCAGAAAATGTGTGCGCCACTCACTACCTACATGTACAAGGACTCCATGGCTTGTGCCAGGAAATGTGAAGGCAGTGCAATGTCAAATTCAGACATCACGTGCATTGTGCATTCAATGTGTACCATATCTAGAAGCCAAGCACCCCTCCACCCCAGTACCAAAGCAGGGATGCCTAGCATTGTATCAAAAGGCTGACCATACACCTGTGTATTGACAGGCAGTGTTGACTGGCATCAACAGCTTAATGTGATTCAAGTGACAACACTGCAAATGATGCTGGGACAGTAAGCAGGACACATGATGAAAACTCTGGATGCCGCCCATGTGTGAAGAAGACACAACAACAGTTGGTCAGAGTCATTGGCCATTGAACAGGCTGAGGCCGATGAGCCACACAGATTGTCAGACCCTAAACATGTGTGCAACGCAGGACTGAGCCACAGTTGACATGGGAAGGCTGATGAGATGGCAGGCAATGTATGTAACCAAGGACTTTTATTACAGTGATCATCCAGTCAAGGACACATAGGGGCATGCGTGCAATGCACCTGGAGCATGAATGGGCACTCATGTCCCTGCGGGACATCTGACCTATGCACAGTACAAGTGAGATACCCTGCATCAAGTACTAAGGCTGTACTACACGGCATATGTCTGGCAGATTCTACGCTGGAAGTTAGCATCTACACAGGACGCATGAACAAGAAAGTACACATTGGCAAGATTGAAGAACACCAGTGCAAAGGTGGAACTGGGGTGCAGAGTGGCGGAGGAGGGGCAAGGGAGCATGCCTACATGGAGTCCCTGCATGCAGGCAGAGGAGACATGCATGACGGAAGCATTGCATTACTTACACATCAGAACCATGTACATGTCACATGTAGTGGCAATCATGCACAACACATCCCACAAGTGAAACACACACGTCCTCAACAAACATGCATCAACACTCACTGGACTGGGCATCAAAATCCAGCATCTCTCCCACTCCTTCGACCAATTCAGGTGGTATGAACTCCGCAACAAGTGACTCATGCGGAGTGAGCTCTTCCGCCTCTGGTGCAGGCCCACCGCCAGTCACCAGAGTCAAGTTGTAATTAGAGGTACGCTTAACCTTAGTGCTGCGTTTGATGTCATTCCAACGCTTTTTGCTCTCTTGTGCCGTGCGCACCTCATGGCCGAATGAACTGACATGTTCCGCAACATGCTTCCAGTGGGTGTCACGTTGGGCAGCTGTAGTCTGACTATTGGCACCCACTAGCATGTCACGGCTGTGGCCCCGCACGTAGTCCACGAGGAAGTCCAGTTCCTGCTTGCAGAAAGGCTTCTTCCTCGACGTTCAGGAGGTCGTGGCTGTGTGTGGGGTCCCAGCCTGTGCTGCAGGTGCAACCTTCCTCCTCTTGGACTGTGGCGCAGACCCTGGCTGGCTAATGCCGCCCTGACCAGTATGGCCAGTGGGTTCGATGGATTGAGCCAAGGGAGTGGCAGGTGGAGGGACGACCAAAGGCCTGACTTGTGTCAGTGGCAGCTGGGTGCCCACTACTGGACCCTGCACAGCAACATCAGCTGTGGCAGGGTCATTGACCGCAACGGTCCTGGTTGGCAGACTCACAACCGGGGTGTTGTTGGGTGCATCTGCCCCTGCACTTGCCAACACCCGGCTTTTCGGGGCAGCAGATGACATGACTGCTCCAGGGACACGTGTCTTGGCCTGAGCAGCCCGGCCTGCCCCTATGGTTTCCCTCCTGGCCTATTAGAGATCTACCAAGGGCTCCTCAAGTGCCAACGCAGCCTGCGCTGGCAGACCGTGAGCCTGGGTGGCACCTGCAGCTACCACTACCCTTGGGCCCGTGGCAGTCGATGGAACGGACTGCCGGGTCACACGGGTGCCAGTGCCAGATGCAGAAGCTGCATCCCCCGGAACCACAGGGGGTGGTGGCATGACTGCACCGACATATGGCACAACATTGTGCTCAAGTGGCGCACCCCTGCCTCTTCCCCCTCTGTGGCTGCCCTGGACACCCTGGAGTCCCCCTACTCCCTGGTCACCACGGCCACGTCCCCGACCACGCCTGCCATGAGGAGGACGTCCAGCTGAGGCGCCCCTCACCTTTGGTGGCCTCCCAATCATGGCACAGATGTAGTAGTGCCGGCACAGATGGAGTGGTGCCAATGGGAGGTGTACACCACAATTGACCTGGGCAATTGGGGTGAAGGGGGTGGGAAGCAAGATGTTAACAGCCCCCCTGCACCTGCAAGGCTGTATGTGACCTCGGTGATGTAGTGACGGGTCACGCAACGCTCAGGCACCCCAAAACTGCAGTAAAACCGTGCATGCAACCCTGCAGCCTACGTGCGTGTATTCAACCTCCCGCAGTACGAGGTGGCACCCAGTAACACGAATAACGCGTACGCGTGGGACACGCAGGATACTATGACATTGAAAATGGGTGCGATGCACAGGGGCACCCGCAGTGGGAAAAAGAGCGTGTGCGACTCACCGTCTGACTAGCGCGATGCAGAAAAACACGCGTAGCCAATACCCCCGCCAAAAGAAGATATAGGTCCTTGATAGCTGTGAAGTTGTGATGGTGCGCGAAACAACAGGAAGCAGCAAGACACGTCAGTCTCCACGAAAGGCACATACAGCGAACTGCTGGGCCTGCTCACCTTTAACCCGTGCTGAGGGAAACACCCGCGCGTGTCATGTCACTTACGCGCATGGGCCCTTTCCTCGGATTACACGCGGACGTGCAGTTTTTCACGCGCGCTGAAATGCCCATGCACGCCTGTGCGCGTCACTTCACAGGGGCGCTTGCGCTTGAGGGGCCTTCTGTCCAATGAAATTGCGTATGCATGCAGACGTGCTTACGCGCTAAGGGCCTTTCCTCGAATTACACGCTGACGTGCAGAATTTTCACGTGCCAAATCACTCCGTATCAAGCTGGCCACGCTCCTGCCCAGAAGGCCGAATAACTGCCCCCCAGAGCCCCGAGCACGCTCCCACCTGCCATCTGCTGCTGCCTGACTGCCTGCTGCCCACGTGCCCTGCCATTTACTGCCTGCGCATCAGCCAGGGGTGCTGTTGCTGTGACCACCCCTGCTTGAACCGAAGACTCCCGACTGGGATTCCATCGCTCCACAGACCAGCCCCAGGACCCCGTTGCTCCCCCACTCCTGCTTCTGGGGTTGTCATGTCGGGCACTGCAACATCTGGCACCACTGACAACCCCCGGCCAGAGAGGCAGAGGGGCACCAGCTTCAGTGCCAGGGAAGTTGGTGTCCTGGTGGAGCAAGTTCTGGGGCAGTATGATGCCCTCTTCGGAAGTTCCCGCGCCGACAAGGAAGGACGGACTCGGATCTGGACTGACATTGTGACTGCCATCAACGCGGAGGGGGTGGCAGTCCGCGACTTACAACATGTCAAGAAGCGCTGGGAGGACTTCAGGTCCTAGACCCTGAACAAGGCCCGGCACCTCTTGAAGGCAGCGGATGCTAAGGGGCGCCGGGGCCACATGTCGGAAGATCAGATGAGGGTCCTGGAACGCATATCCCCAGCGCTCCACATCCAGGTCCTTGAGAGGCAGACCCGTCTGGAGTCGAGCGGTAAGTGTACATGCATCCTGATTGTGAGCTGTGCGTGTGGTGATGTTTCAGTAGTGTGCAGGTTGCACATCTGTTTGTATGGGGTCGAGTATGGGTGGGGGTGTACAGTGCCGTGAGGCTAACACATGGGAGGGCTGTAATGTGTGAGACTTGGATGGTGCTTGTGTGTGTAGGTTTGCATGCCAAATGTAGTTGTGTGGGCACACATGTTTGGATGAATGTGTATGTAAGTAGACATGTTTGTGATGTCACGCCTGTATGTTGTTTTCAGCTGCATGTATCAGCACTGTGTACATGTGCATTGGTGTGTATTTGACAAGGGTGCAACAGTGATGCAACATGGATGCATGTGACAGCGGGATGTGGAAGCCTGATTGGCAGATGTGACATGGATGCCCTTCTGAACACTGCAACACTTGGCAGAGGTGTACACATGCATGCAAGTGTGGTGGTGTGTGTACATGTGTAGTGCACTTCCTGTGTTGCATGTGATGTCTGGCTCAGCTTTGCCTGCTCATGCTGTTGTATGTGTATGGATGGTGCTGGCAGTTGCGATATGGCTGTGGTATGGCTCATGTGTGCGAGTTGAAATGACATGTGTGTTGGGTATTGTGATGGCATGTCTGAGATTTGCCAATGCCACTCATGTACAACTGTCATGTGTGTATGTGTCCATTGTACAGTGCCCTGATGCCTGTGTTTTATTTGTCATTGTCTGCAGCGTCAACTGATGAAGAGGGCGGAGAAGGTGCTGTGGAGCACAGCGGCGGGGATCCCATCGCCAGCTGGAGACGCAAGGCCCGGCTCCCCTCCCAGGTTGTGATCTCATCGGGGAGTGAGGAGTCTGGTGCCGCGTCCCAGGCTGCAGCTGCCGGGGGGAGGTCCAAGAGGCGGAGGTTGGAGTTGGACTCCTCGGCAGCAGAAGGGGCAGCTGGGACCCCACAGGGCCCAACGGGGGAAGATGGCACGGAGTCATCCAGGTTGGTGGGGGGTTTGGTGGAGGATGAGGCCATGCAAGCAACAGAGACGGGGTCTGGAGGTGGGGATTCCACTGGTGCTAGTGGTGCAGAGCAGGACCAGGGACAGGAGGCAGCACAGGCCACCGCGGAGGTGCCTGTGTGCAATCCTGTCGCTGATCCTGTCCCTGCATCATCTTGCACCAGCAGGATGCCTACGTCCAGACCCGTTTTCAGGCAGGGGATGAGCTCACGACAACTGGCCTTCCTCTGCCTGTGGACGTGGCTATCCGGGTCTGGGTTGAGCCTGTCCTGACTGGTGTGGCGTTGCGTCAACGGGCCATGCAAGGTGACCTGCAGTCTTTTCATGAGGAGACTGCACGTCATCTCAAATGGCTCATTGACCGCGTCGGCCTACTGGGACAGGTCACCCAGGCCGGATTCCTCCGTTTGATGGGGCTTGCTGCGACCCCCTCCTCAACTTAACCCCCTATGCACCAGTCGTCCTCTGTGCCATCTTCCCACCCATCAGTCACCTGGGTGCCCTGTGGAGCTGCCTCTGACGGTGCGGCCAGGCTGGTGGAGGAGGCATCCCTGCCACAGTCGGGAGTCGGACGTCCAGCAGGGGTGGCCACATCAACGACTGCATCCCAGCCAGCGGAGGATGTGCAGGCAGCAGGAGGCAGTGCACGCGCAGAGGCACAGCAGCAGCAGCAACGTGGTGGGAGCCATGAAGGCTCGGGGCCTTCGACATCAGAGGGGCAGGCATCGGCCGGAGGGCAGGAGGACCTAGGACAGAAAGTGTCTTCCGTGTGGCAGCGGTTGGGCCACGCCATAGATGCGGAGCGGCAGCGGGCGGAAGAGGCATGGCTCACGATGGTCAGGGCAGAGAACTCCATGCGGAGGGCCCTGAGGCGGGCCGAGTGCCTCGAGGCAATCCGTAGGGGGTTGGAGGTGGACACGTCGACGGCCATGCGGACCCTCTGGGCCATGGAGGAGGACCGCCTCCGGGACAATGAACAGGAGTTCGATGATGCCCTGGCCTGGGACATCCAAAAGTGAGCCGTCGGACTAGCCTGCTGCCCTTGTACATAGTTCTGTAGTTAGTGTTAGGTTTCCTTTGTTTTTGCATTTTTTTTGGACCTTTTGGAAAATGGGTCACATTTTTGTATATAGTTTTTTTTATTAGGTAGTGTTGCTAGATATGTTTCATTTCTTTTGTTGGGATAATGGACCCTGGCTTGTTCATCTGTACATAGTTCACTGTTGGATTTTCTTTTTATTTTACAATTTGCCCATGGAGCAATGGCTTTCAATTATAATTTTCCATTGGATTTTCTTTTGTGGACTGTGACTTTGGACACCATTCCTTTGGATTATGATTTTTGGTTTTGCATTTTTTCACGGACATGCTTCTTTTCATTTTTTTACATTCCCATTTCTGTTTGTTTATTTTTGATTCAATTTATTTTTCCTTTAATACATATTTTTTGATCAAACTTCAATGTGTAGTATCATCTCATTGGTTTCATGTATATCATGATATGGGTTTTGAGATTCACTGACACCCATTGGGTGTATGTGAGGGACATGTGTTCGTTTCCAAACTTGCAATTGGTGTTCTATCATGTTATTGCCACTTGTAAGTGGGTGGATGCAATACTCGGTTGAGTGTTTTGCATTTGGAGGCTGACCATAGGGACCAGGGATCTAGATTGCGATGACATGTTGGCTGGGGAACATGAGTTGGGGCCTGGTGGAGGGTGCACCACAGTGCTGGGGGGTGGGGGTGCAGGGGAACATGAGTTGGACATGAGTGGGGGCCTGCTGGCAGGTGCCCCACAGTGCTGGGGGGGTGGGGGTGCAGGGGAACATGAGTTGGACATGAGTTGGGGCCTGCTGGCAGGTGCCCCACAGGGCTGGGGGGTGGAGGTGCAGGGGAACATGAGTTGGACATGAGTGGGGGCCTGCTGGCAGGAGCCCCACAGTGCTGGGGGGTGGGGGTGCAGGGGAACATGAGTTGGACATGGGTGGGGGCCTGGTGGAGGGTGCACCACAGTGCTGGGGGGTGGGGGTGGTGGTAGACATGGGTGGGGGCCTGGTGGAGGCTGCCCCTGGTGGCTGGGGGGTGGGGGTGATGGGAGACATGAGGGGGGCCTGGTGGAGGCTGTCCCTGGTGGCTGGGGGGCGGTGGTGATAGGGGACATGAGTGGGGGCCTGGTGGAGGCTGCCCCTGCACTGGCTGGGGGGGGTGATGGGAGACATGGGTGGGCCCCTGGTGGCTGGGGGGTGGGGTGATAGGAGACATGAGTGGGAGCCTGGTGGAGGCTGTCCCTGGTGGCTGGGGGGTGGGGGTGATAGGGAACATGAGTGGGGGCCTGGTGGAGGCTGCCCCTGCACTGCTGGGGGGTGGGGGTGATAGGGGACATGAGTGGGGCCCCTGGTGCCTGGGGGTGGGGGTGATGGGAGACATGAGTGGGGGCCTGGTGGAGGCTGCCCCTGGTGGCTGGGGGGCTGGGGTGATAGGGGACATGAGTGGGGGCCTGGTGGAGGCTGCCCCTGGTGGCTGGGGGGTGGGGTGATAGGGGACATGAGTGGGGGCCTGGTGGAGGCTGCCCCTGGTGGCTGGGGGGTGGGGGTGATAGGGGACATGAGTGGGGGCCTGGTGGAGGCTGCCCCTGGTGGCTGGGGGGTGGGGGTGATGGGAGACATGAGTGGGGGCCTGGTGGAGGCTGCCCCTACACTGCTGGGGGGGTGGGGGTGGTGGGAGACATGGGTGGGGGCCTGGTGGAGGCTGCCCCTGGTGGCTGGGGGTGATGGGAGACATGAGGGGGGGCCTGGTGGAGGCTGCCCCTGGCGGCTGGGGGTGATGGGAGACATGGGTGGGGGCCTGGTGGAGGCTGCCCCTGGTGGCTGGGGGGTGGGGGTGATAGGGGACATGAGTGGGGGCCTGGTGGAGGCTGCCCCTGCACTGCTGGGGGGTGGGGGTGATAGGGGACATGAGTGGGGGCCTGGTGGAGGCTGCCCCTGGTGGCTGGGGGGTGGGGGTGGGGGTGATGGGAGACATGAGTGGGGGCCTGGTGGAGGCTGCCCCTGGTGGCTGGGGGGTGGGGGTGATAGGGGACATGAGTGGGGGCCTGGTGGAGGCTGCCCCTGGTGGCTGGGGGGGTGGGGGTGATGGGAGACATGAGTGGGGGCCTGGTGGAGGCTGCCCCTGGTGGCTGGGGTGATAGGGGATATGAGTGGGGGCCTGGTGGAGGCTGCCCCTGGTGGCTGGGGGGTGGGGGTGATGGGAGACATGAGTGGGGGCCTGGCAGAGGCTGCCCCTGGTGGCTGGGGGTGATGGGAGACATGAGTGGGGGCCTGGTGGAGGCTGCCCCTGGTGGCTGGGGGGTGGAGGTGATAGGGGACATGAGTGGGGGCCTGGTGGAGGCTGCCCCTGCACTGCTGGGGGGTGGGGGTGATAGGGGACATGAGTGGGGGCCTGGTGGAGGCTGCCCCTGGTGGCTGGGGGGTGGGGGTGATAGGGGACATGAGTGGGGGCCTGGTGGAGGCTGCCCCTGCACTGCTGGGGGGTGGGGGTGATAGGGGACATGAGTGGGGGCCTGGTGGAGGCTGCCCCTGCACTGCTGAGGGGTGGTGGTGATGGGAGACATGAGTGGGGGCCTGGTGGAGGCTTCCCCTGGTGGCTGGGGGGTGGGGGTGATAGGGAACATGAGTGGGGGCCTGGTGGAGGCTTCCCCTGCACTGCTGGGGGATGGGGATGATAGGGGACATGAGTGGGGGCCTGGTGGAGGCTGCCCCTGTACTGCTGGGGGGTGGGGGTGATAGGGGACATGAGTGGGGGCCTGGTGGAGGCTGCCCCTGGTGGCTGGGGGGTGGGGGTGATGGGAGACATGAGTGGGGGCCTGGTGGAGGCTGCCCCTGCACTGCTGGGGGGTGGGGGTAGTGGTAGACATGGTTGGGGGCCTGGTGGAGGCTGCCCTTGCACTTCTGGGGGGTGGGGGTGATAGGGGAAATGTGTGGGGGCCTGGTGGAGGCTGCCCCTGCACTGCCTAGGGGTGGGGGTGATGGGAGACATTGGTGGGGGCCTGGTGGAGGCTGCCCCTGGTGGCTGGGGGGTGGGGGTGATAGGGGACATGAGTGGGGGCCTGGTGGAGGCTGCCCCTGGTGGCTGGGGGTGGGGGTGATGGGAGACATGGGTGGGGGCCTGGTGGAGGGTGCACCACAGTGCTGGGGAGTGGGGGTGCAGGGGAACATGAGTTGAACTTGAGTGGGGGCCTGCTGGAAGGTGCCCCACAGTGCTGGGGGTGGGGTGGTGGTAGACATGTGTGGGGGCCTGGTGGAGGCTGTCCCTGCACTGCTGGGGGGTGGGGGTGATAGGGGACATGAGTGGGGGCCTGGTGGAGGCTGCCCCTGGTGGCTGGGGGTGGGGGTGATGGGAGACATGGGTGGAGGCCTGGTGGAGGCTGCCCCTGGTGGCTGGGGGGTGGGGGTGATGGGAGACATGAGTGGGGGCCTGGTGGAGGCTGCCCCTGGTGGCTGGGGGGTGGGGGTGATAGGGGACATGAGTGGGGGCCTGGTGGAGGCTGCCCCTGCACTGCTGGGGGGTGGGGGTGATAGGGGACATGAGTGGGGGCCTGGTGGAGGCTGCCCCTTGTGGCTGGGGGGTGGGGGTGATGGGAGACATGAGTGGAGGCCTGGTGGAGGCTGCCCCTGGTGGCGGGGGCGCAGGGGGACATGCGTTGGTGGGCAGTAGTGCAAGGTGACATGTGGGTTGGCTGGGGGGCATGGCCATGGTGGATGGGGTGCCTGCAGGACATGTGCAGTGTAGGCCCCTGTGGTGTGGGCCACCTGCAGGGGCCGTGGAGGGTGTAGAGAGAACACCTGGGAGGACCCACACGTGCAATTCACGTGTGCTGCTCCCCGCGCACCCCTGTAATACACGTACCCTGATGGAATCGCGTGTGATACTTCCTGCGCACCCCTGAAATACACGTACCCTGCTGATTTTGCATGTGATACTTCCCGCGCATACCCCTGGAATACACGTACCCTGATGGAATCGCGTGTGATATTCCCACGCACCCCTGGAATACACGTACCCTGCTGATATCGCGTGTGAAACTTCCCACGCACACCGAAATACACGTAGCCAGGACATTCGCGTGTGGAACTTCCCGCGCACCCCTGATATACACGTACCCTGCTGATATCGCGTGTGAAACTTCCCGCGCACCCCTAGATACACGTAGCCATGACATTCGCGTGTGGAACTTCCAGCGCACCCCTGATATACACGTACCCTGCTGAATTCACATGTGAAACTCCCCGCACACCCCTGATGTACACGTACCCTGATGGAATCGCGTGTGGAACTTCCAGCGCACCCCTGAAATACACGTACCCAGCTGAAATGATGTGAGGTACTTCCCGCGCACCCCAGTGATACACGTAGCCCGCTTGCCGTGCTGGTACAGGGTTAGCACAGCCCTTTGCGCTGGATTGGGGATTTTGATGGCTTTTCCCTGCGCGAGAGGCGTTCTTGGGGGCGTAACTGGCGCTGCTGCAGGGTCGCTGCGCCACTGTGCACCACGGCTGGTTTTGGTAGCTAGAATCCATGAATACGCTGTGCGCGGAAATGGATTTTAGCGCACGCGGCTGGCGCAGGGATTCGCATGCGCACACTGTGCGCCAGCCGCGTGCGCCTCTTGTGCGCTAAATTCTATGAATTACCCCCTTAAGGTTTACATACGTGTTTGTATAACTGTGTTTACCGTGCCTGTTATGCTATTGGTGTCTGTAATGGTTGTTATAATGGAATATGTATTGTTATATTTATATGTACTTTCATTGATCACACACTGAAGATGTACATTCAATGCCGCAACATGCAGAATGTTGGTATATAATGCTTTGATATCTACTGTAACCATGAGCACAGTGATGCACCTGGACAGTAGGTTTTCAAGCAGTTTGATAAGATCTATGGTATATTCCAAATGTATAGAGGTGTTCTGAGAGCTAGATTGGATCAACATTTTGACATACTTCAAGAAGCAGCACCCCAACATTATTGCTTTACCTGGGGGATTACTGGTGTTGCTTTAAGGGTTAGGTTAAGAAGCATATATGATGCTGAAGCAGTGTAAGTAGAACCATTTAAAATTTCAAATACATTATTAGAAAGTATTCCTTCTTCATGCCCAAATGATCTGAGGTTCCAGAGGTTTAGTTTGATATTATATGTGGGGATCACTGCGCAGTGGAAAGAATGTCTCTTGATTATTAAGAGGTGCAAAGGAACAGCACCAGGAAACCACATTGGGTTTAATGTGCCCTCAATAAATAGCACTAGAAATTAAACTAAAGTACCAACATTTCATATTGAGCTGTGCTCATGATAGTTATGCCATCTCCTTTGTGAGTGGGTTTTATGCCTATATTACTACTTGATTTCAGATGATTCAAACACTAAAAATCTTCCCTTTTAAGATTACTCTAAGGATATTTGGATTTGTTTTTGGAGTTAATTTATATCATGAAGGATTGCTTTTTCAAAGGCTAATCTAGTCTCTGGTACCACACCATTCCCTGGTGTGCCTTAAACCAGTGTCAACAATTATTCATGGAATGATGTGTTCATTAAAATTCACCTGTAATTTTATTTTATGAAAGCAGCAGCAAATTCCAATTCTGTATTAGTACAGACCATAATTTTTCTAGTAACATATACAACTTCTTAACACTGTACTGCCATTTCACTGTCTGTCAATATAAAGTCTAATAGATTAAAGATTGGTTATACAGGATGGCCTTGATGGTTCAGTGTTGGCAATTTCGTCATTCGATTTGGAATGTTCCTGGCCATCACTGGTTGGGTACCCCTCAAAGTATGGATCAAGGCTGTGGTTCTGGACCAAGCCTAAAAGATGACTGTTTTCTTGTTAAAGTGTTACCCTCGAAAAGTGCACTGATTTCTTCATGTCCATTGTCACTTCCTGAAGATTCAGGGGTTACCCAGCATGTTATTTTGCACAACCCCCCTCTCCAGTATGCAATTACTGCAATTTCTAGAGTTTCCTCACTACTTAATGTTGTACAAATTGTCTTCTTCTGTGATACCAGAAGGAATAGTATTCTGGCTGATGAGGCTGCCTTCCGCTACAGCATATAAAGTTAAAATCACCAGAGAGGGAGCAATGACTGAGTCTGTTTAAACTTTTATTGGACTCAAGCCAGGATACAACCTTGCAGCGATCCTTTTTAACTTATACTTCTGCGACCTTGACAATCTATGGAGTGAGTTGGGTATGTATCCTGTTAGATAGGGCAATCTTAGATTGCACTGGCTGGCATTTGCTGATGACTTGATCATCATGGACTCTACATCAGCAGGTCTTCAGGCAAAGCTCCAGTTATTTGAAAGTTATGAATACGACCTGAATTTAGTACCGAACGTTGGTAAAACCAGTGTAGTTGTTCTTCATGCAGGTAGAAATTTAAAATAATTTACATGGAAAATCTGCGCGGTAATCGTACAACAATTAACCGAGATAACCACTAGCGAGTCAAATGAAGCTGATTTTTTCTAAATATTGCCATTTCTCTCTTAAACCGTTAAGGGATTTCTTAACAATGAAAGTACAAACAGTTTTAATTTACATTCTTGAAATGTGTCCTTTCGATTTGAGTAATTATCTGGACTCTTTACAAAGTCGTCTACTCAAAGAAGCCATGCATTTAGCATTATTCATACCCAATTGTGTAATCAGGCATGAGTTTAGTCTTATTTCGCTCTCATGTTGAGTTTTATGGCGTTCTCTTTCTAACTATGCAAAGTTTTTAAATCCCCCGAATAATTGCTTGTATAGTGATTTGTATGATCTGATGGAAGCAAAAACGGTCTATTCTATTACCAATTATCAAAAACGTATGCGGTTGTTACTGGAAGGGCTCTCTGTAACTCACTATGACCTTTGTTTTAGACCTGCATTCGTTAAAAAGAAACTGTTTGAAAACGATTGGATCTGTACATTAGATCAATTAAAGCAGTACGCTACTTATACAGAATATGCGAAATTTACATGCAAGAGATTGCCATGCTGCCCATACATTTCCATTTTTCCTTGCCACTCACAAGAACTCACTATATTCGATTTAAATTATATCAATTTCGAACCAAGGATCGATGGATCGGGCAGATGTGCCAATGCCTATGCAGATGATGAAATGTAGGTTCCCTCATTGTGATGAACCAAATGAAACTTTGCAACACTTGGTGCTTGAATGCCCGCAGTTTAAAATACCTCAGACTCTGCTTTTAATTAAATGTGTTAGTCCTGATATTGTCGATAGCACTGTAATTTTATGGTATAGACTTATGTATGATACCTATTATCCATTCATTTTTGCACTAGGTCACCTCTTAAAGGATGTAGAAAAAGATCTAGCAGTTTTTGAAAAATATGAGGAAACATGAATAAAGATGAAACTTTTAATATTACAATGCTGAATATCGAATATGTTATCTCAGCAATTGTTTCGTGAATATGTTGTCTTAGCAATTGTTTTGTGATGTTTTTATGGATGTGTTGATTTTAATGTAATTTATTGTTGTGGCACAACTTTTATCTATGATGTTTCTCTTTGTAAAGGTTTTATTAACCAAACACAACTAATAATCAAAAAGAAAATAGTCTTCTGCCAAACAGGACACAGCAAAATATTTTTTCATTCTTTGATCTGTCGTGAAAATGTATTAGCTGCATTGTTTAATGTACAATTTTAGAACTCTGACTTCATGGTTATATGGGCCAATTTTTCTTCTGTAAGAACTGTATCATCAATGGATATTTTTTCTTTAAATTATAGATCCTCCTTCAATTTCGCACCTATGTTTTGGTTGTGGGTATGCGTAAAACCATCTAGGAACAACTACTGGAATTGATTTTGTATTTCTCATTGGCCAGGAATATATAGGTCCATTTTTAACCTTAAATCCCAATGCAGTAATATTGGTCTTTAATGTTTGGGTTGTGGGTATGCGTAAAACCATCTAGGAACAACCACTGGAATTGATTTTGTATTTCTCATTGGCCAGGAATATATAGGTCCATTTTTAACCTTAAATCCCAATGCAGTAATATTGGTCTTTAAATATTATTATAAAAATGACAAGGTAATTAGGTTGTGATGTAATATGGATGGTGGAGATTGCACCATGATTCTCGAGATGACAGAATTATTTAGGAGTTGATTGTTTCAAAACTCTTATACTGGATACATTAAATGGTGTGATCATGTGACACACTTTATATTGAACCTTATTATTTCAGAGGTTGGTTACACGCCAAGACTGCTCGCGTTGTGTGTCTGTTATTTATTTATGTATTTATTTTGGCAAACCCAGGGGCATCTGGGCACTGGTTGAATGAGGGCTTAGTTAAAACAGGTTGCAGTCATAGAAAGTACAAAAGATACAGCTAAAGTTGGAACAGTTATTGGCATAGGTAGCACATGAAGTCTTTGTTACAGCAAGGTTCCAGGCATAGCTAGTTCAATAGTTACAGGTAAGGTTATGAGAGTTCTTGGCATAGGTGGTACGTGAATGTTGCATGCAGCAATGTTTCTAGTCTGTGTCTGCGTGGAGCTGGAGGTGGCACTCATCAGTGAATGGGGGAACATTTAGTATTATACAGTTTAACATATAGTAAACTTGTCATACTATTCTCCATAGATTTAACTAGTTCGTACTTCACTTATAAAAAATTCCTCTTCCTTAAAATTGCCTCAATTGTTTTCCAAAATTTCATTAGATAGAAAATACATGCTTCCTCATTTCCGGATTTAAAGATTTCCCATATATCATTGCCATTAACTTGTTCACATTTTCCCCTATTAATTCGTAGGTCTGTACACTGCTGAATTTCACTCTCAAGTAACATCAAGTGAGGTGGTTGCCAATGAAGTGTTTTACATATAGTGGAACACCGTCATGACTTTGCTCTCTGCTGTATTTGTGTAATAAAATTTGCATCCAATTCTTGAACCTTGAGTACGGTAATGTCAGTACATCATTGGGAGATCTAGTGATCCACAGTTTAGGGTTATTAGCAAGTGTGAATATAGCACTGGTTAATAATGACTCTCTTACTCATTGGTACATCTCTAAGCCACCACTGCAGCATACCAGCTATTGCATTCATTACTTTCCAATGCATGCGTAAACAGCATTAGTCAGTTTTGGCAGAGATACGCACAATGTTATATTCCAACAGGATAAACTCTGCCAGTGTGTTTTTATTTAGACACACCAATCTCTGCAGTATACATATCTCCAATAATGCTACTTTAGATGTCATTTTTAGGCCCTAGAATTCAAGCCAATAAAGCATGATTGGTAACACCTTGGATAGATATAATCAATGCATTCCTTCGCTTTGAAGTGAACATATGATATTGCTATATTTACATCTTCCCTAATGTCCGTGATATGTATGCCATCGTTACTGATGCAACAGAGAGGGATGAATCCATGTATCAGTTCTAAAAACCTTGCTCTAGTGATGTAATAATCCTTGCTAGAACCACACTTCCCAATAAGTTTGTGAACAAATTTAGGCAAGGCAATACTTTAGTATGTATGATACTGAGGTGAAAACCGAGCAAAATGGCACTTCACAAGTTTAAAAAGTGGGAAGGAAAAGGTGGTTATGAGAGTTAGGTGCACCAACACATTTCTAGGTGAGAAGCAATCTAGAGAAGGCAGTTGTAACAAATTCAGCCAGAGTCAATAGGCCTGTGCCAGAGTCAGTGGTACAGGGCAAATAGCCCAGGAGCAAAATGTTCTTGTAGCTGCAGTCAAGTCTTTGTTAAACGATTCGAAAAGGTGGTTGCAGAAGGTGAAAGACAGTGTTAGAGGATAGGGGTGGCCAACCCAACAGGTAGGTAAAGGATTTAAAACACCTTTAGCGCTACCAAACGAAAAGGGAGGCCTGGTGGTAAAAAGTACCTTAAAATGTAGACGAGGCTCCTGCAGTGGTGGTTGTTCCTGGCAGTTCCTGCAGTTCGGGGGATCCAGCAGAGGAAGAGAGACTCTCGTTGTGGAGGAAGGTTCGAGTTACTGCACTGCATGAAACCAGCCGTGGTGCTGGCAAATGAAATAAAAGGTACGCTCCTTTAAATTGCAGTCCGGGTGGACGGGTGCCTGGCTATCCGGTCTCCGAGTGCAGGGCACTGGCGATTCGACCAAGGCAGGTCCTGGAAGGCGATTGGCAAACTGGTTGGCCCCACCAGCTCAAGGGAAGAAGGCTCTTGCAGATGAAGATCTTCTCTCGTCATGTGGAGAAAAGTGGTGAGACTCTGCAGCAGGGCTTCACCGGTGGTTCAGTTGGTGCAGATGTCTTTGGCTTCTTTCCTCTTCGGCTTCTTAGTTCCAGTGGCGAGGTCTTGCTCTTCCAGTCCTCAGGACCCTGCTTTTATGCAAGAAGATCCCCATTCATACAGCCTAGCTGTCACTCACACAGTGAAGTGGTCATCCTGGCGTGAGAGCCTCCAGCCTATCAGGGCAGAGTGCGACATGGGTTGCTGAGGCAACCCTGTCCAGGGGTCCTACTCCCCCTCCCACAAAATGGGTCCACCCCAGACTCAGTGGCAGCGAAAGGAGGGTTTCTTGGCAGAAGCTCGCCAAAAGGACGAACAAAGGATCCTCGACCTGGGTTAGGATTTTAGAGAAAGACACGAGAAAGAATTTATATAAAAGTTCTGGCAAATAAAACCTACCGGAGTAAAGTTAATATAAAAATAAACTGCCGGTACGTTAGAGGCTGTCAGTAAATGTGGTAGCCTCGAAGAATGGGAAAATCCCGTAGGGAAATATTTGCGGTCGAATATTTTTGGTAGTAACCACTGCCACCAGCAAGAAACTTTTGAGAGAGGGACTGTACGGTACCCTCTCGAAAATGAACATAAGGGAAAAACTATTAACCCTTGCCAGTACCTCCATAGTAAGATGGGTTGTACTGGTTTTGTTCATAAAGTTTGACTAGTAAAATCAATGGGGACTTTACATGCCCTGGGAGACAGTAGTCAGTCCCAGGGTATGGAGTCTATGGTTGGGAGTCGCTACGATACCCCTGTGTCACTGCACGGAGGGTGCTGTGTAACACATGGTGCTAAAGATGGTTCCTATGGGGGTGAGATAAACCCCATAGACATTAAACACACAAAATAGCCTAGAACACACATAGCAAATATGCCTAAGAGTGGGAAAAAGAGTCTCACTCTTAGGAGAAAAAAACAAACCCTTCAAATCCAGCAAAGCTGCTGGGGGACCCTATACGTAAGGGAAATTAGCCATAGAATGAGAATTCTCCCTAACAAATACAATTATAGGATTAAAGTTCTCTCTGATGGCAAAAAAGTGTGTTATCTTTGCACAACTCTTATCGGCCTCATCCATAATGATGACATTATAGGTCTTCTGTGGGCATGACCTGGTGATCCTCTGAAGTGGTTCCTGATGGATAGCTTCAACTGTTTCCAAGACGCAGAGCAATGTTGAATCTCAAGGTTCCTGTTCCATTCTATGCTCCTAGCACCATGGTCACTTCTTGTGTTGGTTTCATGTGCTGAGCGCTGATCCACTATTATGCCTGACGGTATGATGGTGATGCGCTTTGCACACTTCGCGCGTGCCGCTGCGTGTCGCTTCAGCGTCCCGGTTTGCTTTTATGTGAAGAAAGGTGGTTCAAAGGCTGTTCGCACTGCCCCGCAGTCACTGCTGTGTAGCTGGTCAAGGTAGTCGGATAGTGAGTTTTTTTCTTCAGTAACACTGCCAAATTCAATGTGAAAGCGCCACTTTATGTGGAAACAAAAGGTGTTCTGAAACGTGTTGTGGCGTGAAGAGTTGAAAGTGAAAATGTAAAATGAAACCAAATAGGAAAATAAGTTTTAAATATCGTTCAAAAAAGGGGGAAAACTGGTTTTCAGTTTATTTCAAAGGGCCGACGGAGGGTTACAGAAATAGTGAGGCACATTATTTGTTTTCAGAACTAAAAAGAAAGCATTTGCACATGGGCACATCTTACAGGTATGCTATGGTTTCTGGTTGGAGAGAGTTAGTGTGGATTGGATTCTATGTCAAGAAGTCTGACAAGCAGTCAGACTAGTGTTAGTGATGCCTCTCTAGGCAATGCAAGTATGGTTCCTGATTCTCCTAGAGCTCTCCCATAGCGCTGCCAATCTTATTACCCAGGATAACTCACATCATTGAGAACCCGGCAGGAGAACTCCATCGGATGGTGTGGGACGGAAAAAGGATGCTAACTGCATGGAAGATTAGCTTTTGTAAGCTTCTGTACAGAACATCAGTAGTTCCTGGGCAACAGGGACAATGGGGTCCTACAGAGCAGCTGGGGCCAGCAGGCATGGACAGCAACCAAGATCCCGTTGCTGCACATGTTGTAGAAGTAGCAGACTTATTCTCCGAATTAGCGTCAGAAAGGAAGGCTTACGGACAGTAAAGGTCTTTAGGTCGGAGTTTTCGGCAGAGCATGCAACAATAAAGGGTATGCCTATTGGGGAGCACCCACTGATCAGAGGGATTATGAAAGGGGTGCGGCCAACATAGCCTCCAGCTCAGAAATATTCCAAGCTTTGGGATGTGATTGAGGTGTTACGGCTTTTCTTGAACTGGCTAGATAACGTGCTGTTGTCTAAGGTTTTGGCAGCCAAGCTGATGACTCTTTTATGTTTGACATGCTGCAAGAGAGTGTCAGGTGTGAAAGCTCTAGAAGTCTCCAATAGAAGTTATGCACCAGAGGGAGAGTCCTTTCACATCATAAGGCGCACTAAGACAGGAATAGCGACAACGACCTATCCAAGTTTTCCAGAGCGGCAAAACATCTACATAGTCAGATGTCTCAAGGTTTATGATCTTAGATCTCTCGGGGAGACTCCGTTGTTAATAGGGTTAACAAAGGGTTAAAGCAGTTTCATGCGCGAGATGGGTCATGAACAAAGCAAGAATAAAACACAGGCCTTAGTAGCACATTCAGCAAGAGGAGCCATGGTGTCATAAGCATTCACGGTCGGTTCAAATCGATTTTTCGAAAACTCTAGTTTAAACTAACCTACTAGATAGTGTCGTTGGTGCTGAGTAAGCTTGGAACAAGCATAATGCGAGCCTCTGGTCTTGAAATCAAACGTGATCAAAATGTGTGCAAAGATACTTGTAGAAAATACACATTTTTCCTAAGCTTTCTGGCCGGGACGATTGGACGCTAGGATGCACATAGCCAACTATGCCTAATCTGCCGGGCTTATGGGTGGGTATGGCCGTCAAATGAAACTTATACTAAAAGAAGAATGTGACCTTTAGTCATACTTTGTCCCTGTTTCTCTTTAAACATATAATTGCATGATTCAGAAGTGTCGCAAACATCTGATCTGGCACTTTCTTATTCTTTGCCAGTGCCATGCTATCTACGCAATCGAACCTGAAAACTCAGCCATCATTTGGAGGTACAAATGAAGCAAACTCTATTTCAATGTCGGCTTTTATGTTTAAGAAAAACTATGGTATATTGATTCTATACGGAGAATGAACAGTTAATTATGCTGTTCTCAGGCATTCCATGTGGAAACTCTTTTCCACCACAAATGTTTAATGTTTAACTAAAATAAATTTGCTTTTGGATTTCTTGGCCCCAAGTGGATGTTTTCAAACGATTGCTTGCTTTTTCAGTGTTTTTGTGCAGGTTGTGTTTGCCTTGCCTGCCATGGGAAACAGTACACGACAGTGGTACAGTACCACAAGACCACCTAAAACAGACACAATATCATGGGTATCATGAAATACGTCGCAGTGTAAATATCTTGAAGAATAGAGTGAATACACGTAGATATTTTCCCCAGGATATAGATACCCTGTATTCTTCTGGATGAGGGAAATGCTTACGTTGGAGTAATGGTGAGATCATAATGTATGCAAGTCAGAGAGCCTAATTCACACAAGCGTTTTATAATGGCGCAATCCCATAGGAAAACACTATGTAGATAAGGCCCAGAGAGTCAAGACCCTTGCAGCCACAGCACGAAAATATCCAACATCCCCCTTGGCATTGATTTATTTTCAGACCTGCCATGTTTCCCGTTTTAGGGGAGAAGGACAGGGGTGTGGCATGGTACGTGAACCAGATCAGAAAATGTTTTCAAGACTTTCTCTACTGGTATTTTATTTCACCTTGAACTATATTTTTAAATTATAGGCCAAGCTTTCCATCCAAATCTGTATTCATTTTAACAATATACACATTGTACCGATTATGTTCAGGCCAGAACACATTGGAAAAGATAAGAAAACGCATTAATCCATTGACTGAATATTTTCAAAACCTATATTTATTATTTTTCGCATGGGTTGTTGACAACATTGCATAATTGACTTTAATGAGAATGAACACTTTTCTGTAAACCATCCACGGAACATTCAGATCAGAACATCAAACAAACTCCGTTTTACTTTGTATGTATTTTTGTTACAAAATGTTCCTAAATTGTAAATATTTGATCCTTCTTTTTTTCCTGAATCAAATAAGAGCCAAACATGGGTGAGAGGGATGCTTTCATTGACTGCAGCGCTGAAGGACAGGCAAAACAAGCACTGGCAAAGCTAGTAGGTCTGTATATTGGATAGTGCCTGGACTTAAGTACAGAACATATTACAGATGATAATGCCAACCCAGGCAGCACTCATTCAGGCAACAGTGCAGAAAAAGAAAGATAAAGACCGGCAAGCACACCTTAATGTGCTTGTGGGCACCTTTATAACACGCATACTGATAGCCAAGCACACATACATAAAAACGTACATGCAAAGCCTCCATCAGTGTAGGTAAGAAGCAAGGGTGACACATATTCGCGGACATGTAGAACATTAAGAAAATGACTTATTTGAGGCAGAGTTCGAAAATTGGAAAACTGATTAGTCCACACAAAGTAAATTAGTTTTGTAGCATCACAGACACTATAAAAATCAACTGGTTTTGGGAATTCACTAATTAGTGAAGTCATAGAAGGTGATGTGATGCCTTTACATGAGGTTCAGGATAATGTGGAGGACTCTTATGTGGAACATGATGTAATAACTTTGAGTAAGGCTGCTGTGTTTGACAGGCTTTCTGTACCAGCTTCGGTTAGTGATGAAAGTGTACACAATTGACCTGTGTGTTTAAATAAAATGCAGAGTAAGAAGAAAAAAACATCAAGAATAAAATAAAAAGGAGTAGTTCGTGATTGGTGAGTATCTGAGCAGGCTTCGGCTTCCTAGGTTGACTGCTCTGGAGCGAGATATGCTCGAGGCCGAAATCACTCCGGATGAGGTGACCCAGGCCACAGGTAAGTTAAAAACAGGGAAAGCCCCAGCGAGGATGGGTTTACCTTGGGTTTTCACAGGCCGTTTGAAGACATAGAGGCTCGACCGATGGCCAAAGTGTTTAACGCAATTACCTCCCACATTCCTAGAAGCACTCATCATGGTCATACCTAAACCAGGGAAACACCACTTGCAGTGTCCAGCCTACAGGCTGATTGTGCTGCTTAATGTGGATACCAAGATGTTTACAAGGTTCCAAGCGTCCAGATTAGAGTGCCACTTCGCGAAGCTGGTTCATCCCAATCAGACTGGTTTTATTTGAAACAGGTTCTGACAACCTGAGAAAGACTCTTTACATACTGACGTCACCAATGGAAAGGGTTGGGGGCCCTCATATTATCCTTAGATGCCGAAAAAGGCATCCAATCACATCAGTTGGGCCTTTCTGATGGGGGGTTCTCTCAGCAATGTGCATGGGATTGAGATGGATGGGGTGGATTGAGGTCCTATACTCTAACCACGGCTAAGGTGGTGGTGACTGGAGAGGAATCAAGAGGATTCCCATTGAGAAGTGGTAGTAGACAGGGATGCATAAGCTCACCCCTTTTGTATGTGCTGGTGATGGAACCATGCGCAAGAGAAGGGAGGGGACATTCCAGAATTTGGGGAGTCAAGGTTGGGAATGTGTAATATAAATTGAGCCTTTTCGTCGATGACGCCTTGCTCTATGTGTTGGCCCCAAGGGATACCATCCCACACCTGCTTCAAGGACTTCATATGTCTGGTAGGATGTCAGGATTTAAAATAAATCTAGAAATGACTGTGTCCTTTCCAGTGGGTCACCTGCCCCAGAGGATAGGGAGTATGTTGTGAAGCTTGGATTTTAGCTCCAGCCGGAGGGGTTTATGTACTTGATGGTCAGGATCCCACAAGATGTGAGTGCCCTGTTCCAGGTCAATTTCCCCCTTTCATGGGTCAAGATCAAACTAGATCTACATAGGTCAGAGAGGTGAATCTTTCCTTGATGGCGAGGTTGAATTGTATAAAAATGATGGCACTTCCCAAGTTTCTCTTCCTGTTCCAAATGCCACTGGTGGTGATCCTGCCCCATTTCTTTGCGACAATCAATGAGTCTTGGGGAAGCATGGCCCTCATCTCTAAGCTGTATATGGACCCTCCATTGAGAAATGTAGTCGGTGAACAATTGCAATTCAGATCATGGTATAATGTGCGACTTAGTGGAGCAGCACAATTATGGGCTGA
The DNA here is from genome assembly GCF_040938575.1 of Ambystoma mexicanum. NCBI lineage: Eukaryota > Metazoa > Chordata > Amphibia > Caudata > Ambystomatidae > Ambystoma > Ambystoma mexicanum. The sequence goes on from NC_090927.1 coordinate 338,371,816, forward strand.
AGGTAGGTTCTTGACCTCTGACTAATCGGAGGGCTTTTTTATATATAGGAGAGATCTCTACATTCCGATTCCTGCAGCTTAAGTGGTCACTCTTGAACACAGGATGGGTAGATTTGCGGACAGAAAAGGGGTTGTTGAACAAAGGAGCTTACTACCTTTCAGAAAATACTGCTCCTAAACACAAACACTGAAGGTTTAATAGCAAGATTATATACGGAACTATAACTAGCAGAGCACATAGGCTAGAAAACTGCTAGGGAGCAAGGGACCAAGGATCTTAGTATAGAGTTAGCTGATGGGCTTTGTACAACAATCTGCAGGCGGGTGTCCCATTCAATGGCATCTTTGCAGTATAGGATGCAGGTCCTCAAGCTGATACATAGTTGGTAGTACCCACCCATCCGGTTGGCAAGGATGTGGAATCCTGATGCTGAAAATGTGGGCAGCTGTACAGAGACTATTACGACATGTGGTGGAGTTCAACATGCATACAGAGGTTTTGGCAGGAAGTCCTCTCCTGAGTTAACGGGATAGTTGCCATAAGAAGAACACTCTCGCTGCTACTGATGCTTTTTGGGATAGTTGATGAGGGGGATAATGAACAGAGCTTAGGTCACATGGTGCAAATCCTGCTGGTGGTGGCTAGAAATTGTGTCACGCAACTATGGAAATGTAACTGGGTCCCCACGGAGAGGGAGTGGCTCCAGAAGATGAGGGCTATCTACGACATGGAGTATTTTATGTGATTGTTGTAGAAATCCAGAACTGACAGAGAGAGCTTGGCTTCCCTTCTTTAACAAATAGGCAAGGTAGCCAGATACATGAGTGGTATTACTTGGATACATTTCGTTTTGTTACTGATGCATTTCCATTGACGATCATAGAGATGCAGGGGGAGGGGGAGGAGGGATGGAGGGTGTTATGGTTTAGAAGTGGGCCACGGCATTGGTGTTCAATTGCTAAATGACTATGTTCTCATGCAGTGAAGTGTAGCACGTGCATCTTGAATACCACGAAGGACAATAAACTTCGATTTAGAAAAAAAGAAAATCTGTGACTGAAGTTAGGATCTCTTATAGCACTAGGAAAATCATCAATCGTAAACTTGAACGCTATTCTTTGCAACCAACGATTGATTTGTATAAGTCTAAAGTAGGCCCGAGCATACGTTATGGCTTAGAGATATACAGGCCGATTCATGGAATAATTAGCGCGGCGCAAGTGGGCAAAAACGTGCGAATCGCAGTGGAATAGCGAAAATCGCAGTGCAATTGCGAAAATCGCACGAAAAGCAGCGCACGCCGATTCATGGAAGGCCGTGCGCGAGAAAACCAGCGGATGTGCGATAAAAAAGTGCGCGGCGCACGTTGGCGCACAGGCCATCTAACAGCGTGCGCCAGGTCACAGCGAAAATCGGACAGGCCACAGCGAAATTCGCACATAGCGCGGCGCACGCAACAAAAGTAGGCGGAACACGGGCGTAACACTTGGAATGGGGAACAACTTGCCAAAACGTGGGCGTCACGGGGGAAGTACAGGGCACAAGTGCACGGAACGCCCACACGCTCGCCTACAACACGTATTCATGGAATAGAATAGGGCAAAAAAGCGCACGCTCAAACCAGCGCACAGGCACAAACACGACCGCCACAAGAAAGCAGGCGGTAGCGTCTCTGCGGCTGTAAGAAATGTGCGCCAAAAGGTGCGCCAACAAATAGCACCTATATACTGCCATGATGAATGTCCCATACTGTGGCCCTCCAGGAAAAATGACGTGCAAAGGGGTACCCACAAACACGGACACCCGCTGACAAAAAATACATGTGCGTGTATACCGGGGTGCGCGGGAAGTCTAACACGCGATTTCAGCAGGGTACGTGCATCACAGGGGTTCGCGTGAAGTTATTCACGCGATCGGGCCTGGGGGAGCGGGCTACGTGTATTTCAGGGGTTCGCGTGAAGTTTCACACGCGATCGGGTCTGGGGGAGCGGGCTACGTGTATTACAGGGGTTCGCGTGAAGTTCCTCACGCGATCGGGCCTGGGGGAGCGTGCTACGTGTATATCAGGGGTTCGCGTGAAGTTTCACACGCGATCGGGCCTGGGGGAGCGGGCTACGTGTATTACAGGGGTTCGCGTGAAGTTCCTCACGCGATCGGGCCTGGGGTAGCGGGCTACGTGTATTACAGGGGTTCGCGTGAAGTTCCTCACGCGATCGGACCTGGGGGAGCGGGCTACGTGTATTCCAGGGGTGCGCGGGAAGTTCCACACGCGAATAGCCTGGGGGCGCGTGTATTCCAGGGGTGCGCGTGAAGTTCCACACGCGAATAGCCTGGGCGCGTGTATTTCAGGGGTGCGCGGGAATTTCCACACGCGAATATCCTGGGCGCGTGTATTTCAGGGGTGCGCGGGAAGTTCCACACGCAAATAGCCTGGGCGCGTGTATTTCAGGGGTGCGCGGGAAGTTCCACACGCGAATAGCCTGGGCGCGTGTATTTCAGGGGTGCGCGGGAAGTCACACACGCGATTACAGCAGGGTACGTGTATTTCAGGGGTGCGCCGGAATTTCCACACGCGAATAGCCTGGGCGCGTGTATTTCAGGGGTGCGCAGGAAGTCCCACACGCAATTACAGCAGGGTACGTGTTATTTCAGGGGTGCGCGGGAAGTTCCACACGCGAATAGCCTGGGCGCGTGTATTTCAGGGGTGCGCGGGAAGTTCCACACGCGAATAGCCTGGGCGCGTGTATTTCAGGGGTGCGCGGGAAGTTCCACACGCGAATAGCCTGGGGGCGCGTGTATTCCAGGGGTGCGCGGGAAGTTCCACACGCGAATAGCCTGGGCGCGTGTATTTCAGGGGTGCGCGGGAAGTTCCACACGCGAATAGCCTGGGCGCGTGTATTTCAGGGGTGCGCGGGAAGTTCCACACGCGAATAGCCTGGGCGCGTGTATTTCAGGGGTGCGCGGGAAGTTCCACACGCGAATAGCCTGGGCGCGTGTATTTCAGGGGTGCGCGGGAAGTTCCACACGCTAATAGCCTGGGGGCGCGTGTATTTCAGGGGTGCGCGGGAAGTTCCACACGCGAATAGCCTGGGCGCGTGTATATCAGGGGTGCGCGGGAAGTTCCACATGTGATTTGACAGTGTGGGTCCTCCCAGGTGTACCCTGTACACCCTCCACGGCCCCTGCAGGCAGCCCACACCACAGGGGACTACCCTGCATCCCTGGTCATGTCCCGCAGGCAGCCCACCCACCATGGGCATGCCCCCCAGCAAAGGCACATGTCTCCTTGAACTAATGAACACCAACTCATGTCCCCTTGCACCGCCACCCCCCAGCACTGTGGGGCACCTGCCAGCAGGCCCCCACCCATGTCCAACTTATGTCCCCCACCACCCCCACCCCCCAGCACTGTGGGGCACCTGCCAGCAGGCCCCCACCCATGTCCAACTCATGTCTCCCACCACCCCCACCCCGCAGCCACCAGGGTCACCCTCCACCAGGCCCCCACTCATGTCTACCACCACCCCCACCCCCCAGCCACCAGGGGCACCCTCCACCAGGCCCCCACTCATGTCTCCCATCACCCCCACACCCCAGCAGTGCAGGGCCACCCTCCACCAGGCCCCCACTCATGTCTCCCACCACCCCCACCCCCCAGCAGTGCAGGGTCACCCTCCACCAGGCCCCTACTCATGTCTCCCACCACCCCCACACCCCAGCAGTGCAGGGTCACCCTCCACCAGGCCCCCACTCATGTCACCCACCACCCCCACCCCCCAGCCACCAGGGGCACCCTCCACCAGGCCCCCACTCATGTCTCCCACCACCCCCACACCCCAGCAGTGCAGGGTCACCCTCCACCAGGCCCCCACTCATGTCACCCACCACCCCCACACCCCAGCAGTGCAGGGTCACCCTCCACCAGGCCCCCACTCATGTCTCCCACCACCCCCACCCCCCAGCCACCAGGGTCACCCTCCACCAGGCCCCCACTCATGTCTCCCACCACCCCCACACCCCAGCAGTGCAGGGTCACCCTCCACCAGGCCCCCACTCATGTCACCCACCACCCCCACACCCCAGCAGTGCAGGGTCACCCTCCACCAGGCCCCCACTCATGTCTCCCACCACCCCCACACCCCAGCAGTGCAGGGTCACCCTCCACAAGGCCCCCACTCATGTCACCCACCACCCCCACACCCCAGCAGTGCAGGGTCACCCTACAACCAGGCCCCCACTCATGACTCATGTCTCCCACCACCCCCACCCCCCAGCCACCAGGGGCACCCTCCACCAGGCCCCCACTCATGTCTCCCACCACCCCCACACCCCAGCAGTGCAGGGTCACCCTCCACCAGGCCCCCACTCATGTCACCCACCACCCCCACACCCCAGCAGTGCAGGGTCACCCTCCACCAGGCCCCCACTCATGTCTCCCACCACCCCCACCCCCCAGCCACCAGGGGCACCCTGCACCAGGCCCCCACTCATGTCTCCCACCACCCCCACACCCCAGCAGTGCAGGGTCACCCTCCACCAGGCCCCCACTCATGTCACCCACCACCCCCACACCCCAGCAGTGCAGGGTCACCCTCCACCAGGCCCCCACTCATGTCTCCCACCACCCCCTCCCCCCAGCCACCAGGGTCACCCTCCACCAGGCCCCCACTCATGTCTCCCACCCCCCCCACACCCCAGCAGTGCAGGGTCACCCTCCACCAGGCCCCCACTCATGTCACCCATCACCCCCACACCCCAGCAGTGCAGGGTCATCCTCCACCAGGCCCCCACTCATGTCACCCACCACCCCCACCCCCCAGCCACCAGGGGCACCCTCCACCAGGCCCCCACTCATGTCTCCCACCACCCCCACACCCCAGCAGTGCAGGGTCACCCTCCACCAGGCCCCCACTCATGTCACCTACCACCCCCACACCCCAGCAGTGCAGGGTCACCCTCCACCAGGCCCCCACTCATGTCTCCCACCACCCCCACCCCCCAGCCACCAGGGTCACCCTCCACCAGGCCCCCACTCATGTCTCCCACCACCCCCACACCCCAGCAGTGCAGGGTCACCCTCCACCAGGCCCCCACTCATGTCACCCACCACCCCCACACCCCAGCAGTGCAGGGTCACCCTCCACCAGGCCCCCACTCATGTCTCCCACCACCCCCACCCCCCAGCAGTGCAGGGTCACCCTCCACCAGGCCCCCACTCATGTCACCCACCACCCCCACACCCCAGCAGTGCAGGGTCACCCTCCACCAGGCCCCCACTCATGTCACCCACCACCCCCACCCCCCAGCCACCAGGGGCACCCTCCACCAGGCCCCCACTCATGTCTCCCACCACCCCCACACCCCAGCAGTGCAGGGTCACCCTCCACCAGGCCCCCACTCATGTCACCCACCACCCCCAGCCACCAGGGGCACCCTCCACCAGGCCCCCACTCATGTCTCCCACCACCCCCACCCCCCAGCCACCAGGGTCACCCTCCACCAGGCCCCCACTCATGTCTCCCACCACCTCCACACCCCAGCAGTGCAGGGTCACCCTCCACCAGGCCCCCACTCATGTCTCCCACCACCCCCACACCCCAGCAGTGCAGGGTCACCCTCCACCAGGCCCCCACTCATGTCACCCACCACCCCCACACCCCAGCAGTGCAGGGTCACCCTCCACCAGGCCCCCACTCATGTCACCCACCACCCCCACACCCCAGCAGTGCAGGGTCACCCTCCACCAGGCCCCCACTCATGTCACCCACCACCCCCACCCCCCAGCCACCAGGGGCACCCTCCACCAGGCCCCCACTCATGTCTCCCACCACCCCCACACCCCAGCAGTGCAGGGTCACCCTCCACCAGGCCCCCACTCATGTCACCCACCACCCCCACACCCCAGCAGTGCAGGGTCACCCTCCACCAGGCCCCCACTCATGTCTCCCACCACCCCCACCCCCCAGCCACCAGGGTCACCCTCCACCAGGCCCCCACTCATGTCTCCCACCACCCCCACACCCCAGCAGTGCAGGGTCACCCTCCACCAGGCCCCCACTCATGTCACCCACCACCCCCACACCCCAGCAGTGCAGGGTCACCCTCCACCAGGCCCCCACTCATGTCACCCACCACCCCCACCCCCCAGCCACCAGGGGCACCCTCCACCAGGCCCCCACTCATGTCTCCCACCACCCCCACACCCCAGCAGTGCAGGGTCACCCTCCACCAGGCCCCCACTCATGTCACCCACCACCCCCAGCCACCAGGGGCACCCTCCACCAGGCCCCCACTCATGTCTCCCACCACCCCCACCCCCCAGCCACCAGGGTCACCCTCCACCAGGCCCCCACTCATGTCTCCCACCACCTCCACACCCCAGCAGTGCAGGGTCACCCTCCACCAGGCCCCCACTCATGTCTCCCACCACCCCCACACCCCAGCAGTGCAGGGTCACCCTCCACCAGGCCCCCACTCATGTCACCCACCACCCCCACACCCCAGCAGTGCAGGGTCACCCTCCACCAGGCCCCCACTCATGTCACCCACCACCCCCACACCCCAGCAGTGCAGGGTCACCCTCCACCAGGCCCCCACTCATGTCACCCACCACCCCCACCCCCCAGCCACCAGGGGCACCCTCCACCAGGCCCCCACTCATGTCTCCCACCACCCCCACACCCCAGCAGTGCAGGGTCACCCTCCACCAGGCCCCCACTCATGTCACCCACCACCCCCACCCCCCAGCCACCAGGGGCACCCTCCACCAGGCCCCCACTCATGTCTCCCACCACCCCCACCCCCCAGCCACCAGGGTCACCCTCCACCAGGCCCCCACTCATGTCTCCCACCACCCCCACACCCCAGCAGTGCAGGGTCACCCTCCACCAGGCCCCCACTCATGTCTCCCACCACCCCCACACCCCAGCAGTGCAGGGTCACCCTCCACCAGGCCCCCACTCATGTCACCCACCACCCCCACACCCCAGCAGTGCAGGGTCACCCTCCACCAGGCCCCCACTCATGTCACCCACCACCCCCACACCCCAGCAGTGCAGGGTCACCCTCCACCAGGCCCCCACTCATGTCACCCACCACCCCCACCCCCCAGCCACCAGGGGCACCCTCCACCAGGCCCCCACTCATGTCTCCCACCACCCCCACACCCCAGCAGTGCAGGGTCACCCTCCACCAGGCCCCCACTCATGTCACCCACCACCCCCACCCCCCAGCCACCAGGGGCACCCTCCACCAGGCCCCCACTCATGTCTCCCACCACCCCCACCCCCCAGCCACCAGGGTCACCCTCCACCAGGCACCCACTCATGTCTCCCACCACCCCCACACCCCAGCAGTGCAGGGTCACCCTCCACCAGGCCCCCACTCATGTCTCCCACCACCCCCACACCCCAGCAGTGCAGGGTCACCCTCCACCAGGCCCCCACTCATGTCACCCACCACCCCCACACCCCAGCAGTGCAGGGTCACCCTCCACCAGGCCCCCACTCATGTCACCCACCACCCCCACACCCCAGCAGTGCAGGGTCACCCTCCACCAGGCCCCCACTCATGTCACCCACCACCCCCATCCCCCAGCCACCAGGGGCACCCTCCACCAGGCCCCCACTCATGTCTCCCACCACCCCCACACCCCAGCAGTGCAGGGTCACCCTCCACCAGGCCCCCACTCATGTCACCCACCACCCCCACCCCCAGCCACCAGGGGCACCCTCCACCAGGCCCCCACTCATGTCTCCCACCACCCCCACCCCCCAGCCACCAGGGTCACCCTCCACCAGGCCCCCACTCATGTCTCCCACCACCCCCACACCCCAGCAGTGCAGGGTCACCCTCCACCAGGCCCCCACTCATGTCTCCCACCACCCCCACACCCCAGCAGTGCAGGGTCACCCTCCACCAGGCCCCCACTCATGTCACCCACCACCCCCACACCCCAGCAGTGCAGGGTCACCCTCCACCAGGCCCCCACTCATGTCACCCACCACCCCCACACCCCAGCAGTGCAGGGGCACCCTCCACCAGGCCCCCACTCATGTCTCCCACCACCCCCACACCCCAGCAGTGCAGGGTCACCCTCCACCAGGCCCCCACTCATGTCTCCCACCACCCCCACACCCCAGCCACCAGGGTCACCCTCCACCAGGCCCCCACTCATGTCTCCCACCACCCCCACACCCCAGCAGTGCAGGGTCACCCTCCACCAGGCCCCCACTCATGTCTCCCACCACCCCCACCCCCCAGCCACCAGGGTCACCCTCCACCAGGCCCCCACTCATGTCTCCCACCACCCCCACACCCCAGCAGTGCAGGGTCACCCTCCACCAGGCCCCCACTCATGTCTCCCACCACCCCCACACCCCAGCAGTGCAGGGTCACCCTCCACCAGGCCCCCACTCATGTCTCCCACCACCCCCACCCCCCCAGCACTGTGGGGCACCTGCCAGCAGGCCCCCACCCATGTCCAATCCATGCCCCCCTGCACCTGGGTCCCAACATTCCCCAATCATGTCCGTAATGCCCATCCTCCCCTGCCAAAAGGCCCAACCAACTATCACACCCACCCACATATCAAAGGCAATTACATGTTACACCCCCAATTTAAATAATGCAATTGAACACATGTCTGTCACACACAATGGCTGCAAGTGAATGACAAAACACCCAACATGACATGCCTGAAAGCAATCAGATGATACGACACATTGAAGATTAAAAAAATAATATGTATTGAACAGCAAGTAGAATGGAAATGAAATAAGAAAAAACACAAAGCAAATCAAACAAAACAAGATGAATGTCCAAGAAAATAATCTGAAAAATTAAAATAAGGCAATGAAGAACCATGAAGAAGATCATCCTGGGTCCATGAGCCCAACCAAATTAAACCTAACTATGACGACTAACTAAAAACTGAACTATATACAAAAAAGTGGTGCATTGTCCAATCGCAACCAAAAAAAAATCAAAAAAACAAAGGAAACCTAACCCTAACTATACAACTATATACAAAGGCAGCGGGCTATTCGGACGGCTCACTGGTTGTTGTCATGGGCCAGGGCATCATCGAACTCCTGGTCAATGGCTTGGAGGCGGGCATGTTCCCTGGCCCCGAGGTCCCGCAGGGATAACGCAGTGTCAAGCTCAAACTCCCTGCGAAGACCCTCGAGGCACTCAGCCCGCCTCAGCGCCCTCCGCATGTAGTCCTCCGCCCTGACCATCGTGAGCCGTTCCTCCTCTGCCCGCTGCCGCTCCGCACCTATCCGCTGGCACAACCGCTCCCACACGGAAGCCACTCCCATTCCAGGGTTCTCCTGCCCTCCGGCCGATACCTGCACCCCTGATGTTGATGGCCCCGAGCCATGATGCCTCCCACGTTGAGCCTGCTGCTGCCTCCGACGCAACTGCCTGTGCCAGCACGACGGCATCCAGGCTGATGGAAACCACCGACGCCGTCGTGCACGTGCCCTGCCCGATGATGCCGTCACATCCGCCATCTGCTGGGGTCCAGTTGCTCTGGTGTCCACCCCTGCTGGATCTCTGACTCCCGACTGTGGCAGGGATGGGATCCCCACTGAGCTGGCTGCATTGGTCGGGGCAGGTCCACAGGGGGCCCTGATGGCATCTGGGCTGGAAGACGGCAAGGAGAATGACTGGTGGATAGCCTGCACAGAGGAGGAGAGGGCTGCCACATTGGCCAACACATGCAGGAAACCCCCGAACATGGCCGATCCCAATTGGGCCACGTCGGCACGGTGCACTTCGTGATGACGTGCGTGCTCCTCCCGGGAAGCACGCACGGCATCACGAATCACAGCCGTGCGCATCGCGACCCCAATCAGGACCTTCTCCGCACGGCCAGGGGTTCCCACGTCCGCAGGTGGAGGGGAGTCAGGTGACATGGACATCCCCTCTACCTGCGGACAGGCCTGGGACGGGGCATCCCTGCTGGTGCATGGTGGTGCACTCACAGGGTCAGGGACAGCGACATGCACAGGCCCCTCCACGGTGACCTGTGCTGCCTCCTGCCCCTGGCCCTGGACTGCACCACTTGCACCAGCAGGGATGCCCCCACCAGGCCCCATGTGTGCCCCAGTGGTGGCCTCCTCCTCCTCTGTGCAAACCACCAACCTGGATGGCTCCTCACCGTCTCCCACCGTAGCAGGCCCCTGTGGGGGCTCACCCACCCCTTCCGCTGCAGCCGTGGGGGCATCCCCGCCGCCTTGCTCCACAGCGCCGTCTCCGCCCTCTTCTTCACTAGCCGCTGCGTAGAGGGAGACAAAGAACACAAGCATCAGGGCACTGTACAATGGTCCCCTAGACAGGAAGCAATAGCAGATGAGCACCACAGTCAAAGTACACTTCCATCATGTCCCTCCACAACACATGGATCAGTCCAGGCAAAACACACACAGTAACAGGCATGGTGCATGCCATGGACATTTCCATGCATGTCCAATGGACTCTTGAAACATTCAATGATATGTAACTCACATGCATCATGGCTCATGCCCATCACATGCACACACTTCACCTCAGTCACATCCATCTGGCCCCAAACACACCAAACACAGCGGATACAAGGGTAATTTGGCTGCTTTACTGAATCTGTGCATTGTCACACACATGTGTCATGCATCCATGGCATGCACAAGTCACAGACACGCAGGTCAGGCACACAGACATGGCTACCATATATGTACATGGCATCAGCACCCATCCCTCACCCCCACCCATGTCCAGGTACAGAGACTGGCATGCTCTCATGTTCAAAATCTGCATAGGGCTCCCCATGCGGCATTTCAACACATGCAACAACCATGTGCATCACACATCACTGGTCGCACATGCATTACCATGATGTCCCTGCACACATACATGCATACATGTCCTATGGCACACATACAGGCAAGTATCATAGAACCAGCACACCGCAACATGCCCTGTCTCACACAGTAATGCATGGACACTTACCGCTCAACTCCAGACGGGCCTCCCTCTCAAGGATCTGGGCGTGGAGCGCTGGGCGTACGCGTTCCAGGACCCTCATCTGGATGGAACTCATGCGGCCCCGGCCCCCCTCCACGAGGCGCCGGGCCTTCACAAGGGTCCTGGACCTCAAGTCCTCCCAGCGCTTCTTGATCTTCAGGACGTCGCGGGTTGCCACCCCCTCCGCGTTGATGGCAACCACACAGTCGGCCCAGATCCTCTGCCGTCCTTCCTTGCTGGCACGGGACGATCCAAAGAGGGCATCATACTGCCCCAGGACATGCTCCACCAGGACACCAACTTCGGTGACAGTGAAGCTGGTGCCCCTCTGCCCCTCTGGCCTGGGGTTGCCACTGGTGCCAGATGTGGAAGTGCCCGACATGGCAACCCCAGAGGCAGGTGTGGGTGGGCAACTGGGTCCTGGGGCTGGGCTGTGGAGCGATGTAATCCCAGTCGGGAGTCTTCAGTTCCAGCAGGGGTGGACACAGCAACTGGACCCCTGCAGATGGCTGATGTGCAGGCACCAAATGGCAGGGCACGGTGGCAGCAGGCAGGCAGGCAGGCAGGCAGCAGCAGATGGCACGTGGGAGGCTGCTCGGGGCACTGGGGGGCAGTAACTCGGCCTTCTGGGCAGGAGCGTGGTCTTCCGTGTGTTTTCGCGTGGCCAGCTTGATACGGAGTGATTTGGCACGTGAAAATCCTGCACGTCAGCGTGAAATCCGAGGAAAGGCCCTTAGCGCGTAAGCGCGTCAGCACGCATACGCGATTCTATTGGACCAGAGTCCCTCAGCGCGTAAGCGCGTCTGTGACGTGACCCGCACGGGTGTTCCCCACTCAGCACGTGATGACGGGGCACACGTGGAGATACTGCACGTCAGAGTGTCATCGCGTGTAATTGGACAAAAGTGCGCGTACACGCGATTGGCCTATGTACGTGTATTTAATGGGTGCGCGGGCACTTACACACGCAAGTACGTCAGCGAACCTGTATCCCGTGGTGCGTGTGAATTTCCACACGCTATTGGACTGGGAACTGGATTCCAGGGGTGCGTGGGTCACACGCTGTATCCCGTGGTGCGTGTGAATTTCCACACGCTATTGGACTGGGAACTGGATTCCAGGGGTGCGCGTTTCACACGCTCGCCTAGAACACGCGCAAAGCATAAATTTGCGGACTTTAACAATAACAAGCTCAGACGGCAGGATGAACATACCGTTCCTAGCAGCAGTGGCAGTGGGCTACCAAAGGAGGAGGAGGAGGATAGTCAGGGCCAGAATATTCACACCCAGAACCAGCCTTTTCGGGATGCCTGATGACCAGGTGTATAGGAGGTACAGGTTTCCACCACACATCATACTGGACCTGGTGAGTGAGTGGGAGGATGACCTCACATCACCCACCCTGTGCTCCCAAGCACTCAGCCCCCTGGAGAAGGTCCTCAATGTACTGCACTTCTTAGCCACTGGATCATTTCAGCGGACAAGTGCCATAGTGGGTGGGGTGTCACAGGCCACCCAGTCACGCTGCCTACACCAGGTCTTGAACATCATCACTGCACGCCCATCAGTCCACAGGCACATATACCTGCCCAGAACACCTGCAGAAAGGCATGCTGCCGCCCTGGATTTTTACGCTGTGGCACGATTCCCCAAAGTGCTAGGTGCCATCGACTGCACCCATGTGGCTCTACGTCCCCCCAGGGCATCTGAGCACATCTATAGGAACCGCAAGCACTGGCATTCCATCAACGTGCAGGTAGCATGTAATGCCAAGGGAATCATCACCTCAGTATATGCCAACTATCCCGGCTCCACCCACGACAGCTTCATTTACCGAATGTCCACCCTAAGCCAGGACCTAGAAGCTGGGCGGCATGGCGATGCATGGCTGCTTGGTGAGTATGTATGCCACTGCACATGCATGCATGTTGGATACTGAGCAAGGTCACAACCCCACCAATGATACCAATCACCACCTCCACAGGGGACAGTGCCTACCCTCTCAGCCCCCACATGATGACGCCAATTCGGAACCCCACCACGCCACCCCAGGTAAGATATAACACAGCCCACATTACAACCAGGGGCATAGTGGAGCGCACATTCGGAGTGCTAAAGTCACGCTTTCGCTCCCTTGACCGTTCTGGCGGGCAGCTGTTATACGCTCCCCCAGTAGTGTGCAGGATCATAGTGGCAGCATGTGTCCTGCACAACGTTGCAACACGCCGGGGCCTGGCCGTGGACATGGTGGTGGCCCCACATCCCCAACCACATGCACAGCCGCTGCGCATGGGAGGGGAAAGTGCACGGGGGGAGGCAGCCCGTACACAGCTAGTGGCTAATTACTTCACATAGAAATCACACCCCTGTGGAGTGCACACTGCCCTGGCACATTCCATCTGACAATCAATGATGACTCAACCTGACACTGATCCTGAATGTCTGGAGAATGAACCGGGAATACCATGTCAGCCTGAGATTGTTCACCTGGAAGTGTCACAATGTGTGCATCCCTACCCACACAGACACCACCAATGCAGTTTTGTGAAGTTACACATTGAAGCAGCTAAAATGAATACCCACTTGCAAAATGCAACAAGAGGACAGTGCCATGTCAGCCAACCCAACCCCAGCACCGCCACACGACACACCGTGCCATGTCATGCTAATTGCAGGTAAACAAAGTAATCCCCACAACATGACATCAGTCTCACTATGTACAGTGGCACTATTAGAAACCTGCAACACCTGAAATGCTCACAGCAATGCCGGACCAACAACATACTTGAGCACGTAGTACCATTAACATGACATCACAAATGTTACATATTAGTAGTCTCACCACTTTGAAATGCCTGCACTCCCACCACTACCAACTGTGCAGTGTTGTCGCCATGTAGAGTTGTAGGTGCACTGCTGCCAACATGGTCCCCATCTCCAGACTAGAGGTCCTTGTGTGGACATGAGGAAGGGACCTGCAAATTGGGAGGTAGACACAGAAGAAGAGTTACACATCAATGCAACATGCAGTGTACAACACAACAGCAATATGCACTAGGAATGTATACACAGTATTGACTACAGACTGGCCACACAGCTCATGGGAGTCCAACGTCACTGTGTAATTCACTGTCACTTGGGCACACCCTTTGCAAGCCCATGGAAACGGGAAGCAGGAGGGGTGTGTGTGACTCAAACCCAAGCATCTGAACCAAATACATTACAAGCCTGCATGTGCCCAGCCACAATGCAGCGTATGCCCACAGGAACCACGGAAGCCAACAGATCGTCCCAAAAAATTTGGGAATAAAAGAAATCAAAATAAAAATAAAAATAAGAAACAAACAAAAATGGCCATTGATGGGCCCGGGGGGTTGGGGAGGCCACCCAGGAGGTCCGAGGACAGGATGCACACCAGAACCCACCTGCGTGGATCCTGGGAAGATAAAACACCTCCATGGGCTCATGGCCCACACGGCTACCCTATTGTGGGAGTATCACTGCTGTCGCTATTATCACCCTGTGCAGCTGCATCCGGAGGTGGTTGCACTATGGGAGGCAGCCCACGCAAGGCCCTAGTCTGCTCCTCCATGGCTGCAAGCATGCGGGTGTGGTAGGTCTGGTTCTGGAGGATGAGTGTGCGGAGGTCCCCATGCAACAACTCACGGGATGCCCGGACCTCCGCCCTCGTTGCCTGCATCTCAGCTGAGAGCGTACGGGTGAGACGCTCCAGCTGCTGTTCTGTCCTTTGGTGTGTTGAAGCCTCAAGCTCAACAAGAGTCGTCCTGAGGTGAAGGAGCTCCTGCCTCAGGGCTTCCCTGTGGCCCTGGGACTCAATGGAGATGGCCTCCTGCAGAGTCGCCAGTGCCGCCCGCCTGTCCCTGTTGGACCCCAACATGTCCTCCCTGTGTGACTGGCAGATGGAGTCGGTTGCCTGCTCTAGTCGCTCCATCAGCCTTTCTGGGGGGACAATGGAAGTGGCCACCCTATCCATGGCCTGAGCCATCATCTCGGATGATGCAGCCTGTTGGGTTGCCATACCGTAAATGGATTGCTCCCATGCGGTATTGCCGGGTGGCGTACGGCCACCACGTCGGCGGGCACCACACCTGTCTGGGGCAAGGCGAACTGTGCCTTGCTGTGCCGGCACTGCCTGAGGCTGCAGGACTGCATTCCCCCTCTGATCTGCTGGCCCAGGAACAGGATCAGATGTCGCGGAGTGTGACCCTGCATCCGTAACCACCGAAGGCGTAGCTGCCAACACTGACATCCCCATGGAGGGTCCTGACCCTGGTGCAGGTGGGTGAGACAGAACAGAATCCCTCCCTGGAACACTCACCTGCGACGGCACGTAGGTCTCATCCGAATCAACACCTGAGTACAGCTCGGGGGAGGTGCAGCCAGAGACACCCCTTGAGAGCACGACCTGCAGCACTTGTGGGTTCTCCCCCACCACCACACCACGTCCCTCACTGGTGGTTGGTCGGCCCTCGGACCCCTCCTGGGTCTGCACCATCTCCACAACCCCAGCAGTATCAGGTGCGTCTTCCCCTGCAAAGACATGAAAACAAAGAAATGGAAACAGGCATTAGCACCATGGCACACAATGAGGGCTGAGAAGCAAGAGAACCAGTACTTGATTGACACATGTCCCACATGACTAAAACCCTCCCATGCATGCACCATCACTGCGTATGAAGTGCAGGCAAATGGCACACAATGATGACACCAAGATGGAAGATGAACACATTTTCTGCATGCTGCCTGGCAGTGGCATCACACATTGGCCTGTGATTGCCAGGTGAAACACACATGCCATCACACAGATGGCATGTACCATTGCTATTGAGTGAAGATGGAGAGGAGGGCAGCACCTATTCTTTCAGTCCAGTTCCCGCATGTAATTGCTTTTCTAATTCTAACAGGTCAGATTTTTCACCTGGAGCTGCCAGTCTGAAATGGTCCAATTGCACAGGGACATGTGTGTACAAATGATATCCAGGTAACAAAGTCACTCCACTTTACCATACCCATGTCAGACATGTGACTAGTGGACAGCGACATGCCTAGTGAAAGTGGTGGAATGCAAACAAACTGACTGAATGAACAGTGAAAAATAAGCAAATATGTTGTGGCAAGGTGACACTTCAAGGGCAACTGGCGTGCAGTTGGGCTAGATGTCTACTGTTGGCAGAAGGGATACTGCTATGGCCAAATGCAGCTGCGCAGGAAGGATTGCATGAAGCACATGGCAGACCCATACGACTCAGGCGCACACACTCTCACCTGGCACACAAACAGAAGCCCTCACACACCATGCACATGGATGACACACACATGCATGTGCACTCACCGGACAATGCCTCGTAATCAGCCAGATCTCCCACGCCTTGGATCTGTTCCTCCGTGACGTAGGTCCCAGCGACTGACTCATGTGGAGTGAGTTCCATGTCTACTACTGGAGACCCACCTCCAGTCACTAGAGTTGCGGCATGACTTGAGGCCAGCTTACTCTTTGCCCTGCGCTTTAGGTCATTCCAGCGCTTATAGCAATCATTGGCTGTGCGCCTCACAATTCCAAGGGCACTTACGATGTCCGCAACGGTCTGCCAGTGTGCCTGGCGTTGTGCAGGTGTGGTCTTGGATCCTGCAACAATGACCATCTCGTTGTCATGTCCTGACACATACTCGACAAGTGCATTCAGTTCGTCATCCGTGAAGCTGGGCTTCCTGGACGGGCCGGACTGTGTAGCCGTGTCTGGGGCATCAGCCTGTGCCGGACGAGCACTCTTTCTCTTCCGCTTGGAAGGTGGTGGTGATCCTGAGTGTCCTGCGCCGCTCTGGACACTAGGGCAGGAGCCCTGGTGGACTCTGTATCAGGAGCATGGGAGTTGGTGCAGGCATTGGCTCTAGTGTGATGGTGTCAGGGGGAATGTCAGCAGCATGGACTAGGACCGACACTGTCCTGGCTGGGTGTGTGAGGGCTGGGGTGGATGGAGCCGCAGCTGCCCCTGCAGCCTCTCCGCCCTGCCTCCTTGGTGCAGCAGATGACCTTGCTGCCCCAGATCCACGTGGCATGATGGCATCAACGTGCACCAGCGCACGTGTCGTAGCCCTGCTGACCTGGAAGTCAGCCATGGAGTCAGCCAGGTCTGGTGCCACAATGGGCTGGTCCAACAAGGGCTGAGCATGGATGGTGTCAGCCACATCAGCCTCAATGGGAGGGGGGGAGGGGGGGGATTATGGGTGCCCGTGACTGGCCCTCCACACATGGGGGGACAGGCTCACCCTGCAAGTTACGACCACGTCCCCTACCGGATCCACCACGGCCACCACTTGTGGCTCTTCCACCTTTGCCACCCTTACGGAATCCTCGCCTCCCAGCCATGGCACTGATGTTAATGTGCGTATGGGAGTGGATGTAGACTATTGTCCTGGGCAATTGGGGGTCAAAGGGGTTGGGTACCAGATGGTAACTGTACCCTAGTGCTCTAGCAAGGCTGAATGTAACCCCTGGGGAAAGATGACGGGTCACGCAACGCACAGGAGGCCCAAAAAAGGGAGATGACGTGCACGCAACCCCTCCTAGACCACGTGTGCAGAAAGAAAAACCTGCACTACGCTGTGGCACCCAGAAACACAAGAATGAACGTATGCGTGTCACACGCAGCCTAGAATGACCTCTGAAGGGGTAGGCTACACACGGGGCAAGCACAGATGTTAGATACGTGCGTGACTCACCGTCTGCCTGGTAAACGAGCGTGTAAAAGGAGCACGTTTGGTTGGCAACACCCCCGCCAAAAGAAGATTTGTACGCTGTCTGAGGAGACAGGACAACAGTAGAAGGGAACACTGTTTGAGGGAACAGGCCCAGGTAAACCAGTAAAAGCGAAAGAAGAGAAAAAGCTGTCAGAGGTAACAGGGAATACGAACTTGAAACGCCGTGAAGTAAATCGCGTGTGAAACGACAAGAAGTACAGAATTCACCCACTCGCTCTCCACGAAAAGCACGTACAAGGAAGTGGTGTTCTACGCGTACCTTTTATACAGGCCCACACGTCCAGCGTCACTTACGCGGCGTGTACACGCTAGGGCCATTTCCACCAATTACACGCTTTGTCACTTCTGCGTGTAGGGACATTTCCTCCAATTACACGCTTTGTCACTTCTGCGTGTAGGGACATTTCCTCCAATTACACGCTTTGTCACTTCTGCGTGTAGGGACATTTCCTCCAATTACACGCTTTGTCACTTCTGCGTGTAGGGCCATTTCCACCAATCACACGCGATGAGACTCTGACGTGCAGTCTTTCCACGTGTGCTCTGTCATCACGTGCTGTGTGGGAAACACCCATGCGGGTCACGTCACAGACGCGCTTACGCGCTGAGGGCCTTTGGTCCAATAGAATCGCATATGCGTGCTGACGCGCTTACGCGCTAAGGGCCTTTCCTCGATTTTCACGCTGACGTGCAGGATTTTCACGTGCCAAATCACTCCGTACCAAGCTGGCCACGCGTAAGCACACGGAAGACCACGCTCCTGCCCAGAAGGCCGAACTACTGCCCCCCAGAGCCCCGAGCACGCTCCCACCTACCATCTGCTGCTGCCTGACTGCCTGCTGCCCACGTGCACTGCCATTTGCTGCCTGCACATCAGCCAGGGGTGCTGTTGCTGTGACCACCCCTGCTGGTACCGAAGACTCCCGACTGGAATTCCATCGCTCCACAGCCCAGCCCCAGGACCCAGTTGCCCACCCACTCCTGCCTCTGGGGTTGTCATGTCGGGGCAAACACCATCTGTGACCACTGACAACCCCCGGCCAGAGAGGCAGAGGGGCACCAGCTTCAGTGCCACCGAAGTTGGTGTCCTGGTGGAGCAAGTCCTGGGGCAGTATGATGCCCTCTTCGGAAGTTCCCGCGCCGACAAGGAAGGACGGACTTGGATCTGGACTGACATCGTGACTGCCATCAACGCGGAGGGGGTGGCAGTCCGGGACTTACAACATGTCAGGAAGCGCTGGGAGGACTTCAGGTCCAGGACCCTGAACAAGGCCCGGCGCCTCTTGAAGGCAGCGGATGCCAAGGGGCGCCGGGGCCACTTGTCGGAAGAACGAATGGGGGTCCTGGAACGCATATCCCCAGCGCTCCACGTCCAGGTCCTGGAGAAGCAGACCCATCTGGAGTCGAGCGGTGAGTGTACATGCATCCTGATTGTGAGCAGTGCGTGTGGTGATTATTCGGTATTGTGCAGGTTGCACATCTGTTTGTATGGGGTCGAGTATGGGTGGGGGTGTACATGGCCGTGGGGCTGACACATGCGAGGGCTGTAATGTGTGAGACATGGATGGTGCTTGTGTGTGTAGGCTTGCATGGCAAATGCAGTTGTGCATGCACACATGTTTGTATGTATGTGTATGTAAGTAGACATGTCCATGATGTCACGCATGTATGTTGTATTGGGCTGCATGTATGAGCACTGTGTACATGTGCATGTGTGTGTATTTGACAAGGGTGCAACAGTGATGCAACATGGATGCATGTGACTGCAGTATGTGTAAGCCTGATTGGCAGATGTGACATGGATGCCCGTCTGAACAGTGCGACACTTGGCCGAGGTGTACACATGCATGCAAGTGTGGTGGTGTGTGTACATGTGTGGTGCACTTCCTGTGTTGCATGTGATGTCTGGGTCACCTTTGGCTGCTCATGCTGTTGTATGTGTATGGATGGTGGTGGCAGTTGCGATATGGCTGTGGTATGGCTCATGTGTGCGAGTTGCAATGACATGTGTGTTGGGGATTGTGATGACATGTCTGAGGTTTGCCAATGCCACTCATGTGCAACTGTCATGTGTGTATGTGTCCATTGTACAGTGCCCTGATGCCTGTGTTTTGTTTCTCCCTGTCTGCAGCGTCAACTGATGAAGAGGGCGGAGAAGGTGCTGTGGAGCACAGCGGCGGGGATCCGACCGCCAGCCGGAGACGCAAGGCCCGGCTCCCCTCCCGTGTTGTCATCTCGTCGGGGAGTGAGGAGTCCGGTGCCGCGTCCCAGGCCGCAGCTGCCGGGGGGAGGTCCAAGAGGCGGAGGTTGGAGTTGGACTCCTCGGCAGCAGAAGGGGCAGCTGGGACCCCACAGGGCCCAACAGGGGAAGATGGCACGGAGTCATCCAGGTTGGTGGGGGGTCTGGTGGAGGAGGAGGCCGTGCAAGCACCAGAGACGGGGTCTGGAGGTGGGGATCCCACTGGTGCTAGTGGTGCAGTCCAGGACCAGGGACAGGAGGCAGCACAGGCCGCCGCGGAGGTGCCTGTGTGCAATCCTGTCCCCGATCCTGTCCCTGCATCATCTTGCACCAGCAGGGATGCCTACGTCCAGACCCGTTTCCAGGCAGGGTATGAGCTGACGTCAACTGGCCTTCCTCTGCCTGCGGACGTGGCTATCCAGGTCCGGGTTGAGCCTGTCCTGGCTGGTGTGGCGTTGCGTCAACGGGCCATGCGAGGTGACCTGCAGTCTTTTCATGGAGAGACTGCACGTCATCTCGAATGGCTCGTTGACCACGTCAGCCTGCTGGGACAGGTCACCCAGGCCGGATTCCTCCGTCTGATGGGGCTTGCTCCGACCCCCTCCTCAACTGGACCCCCTACGCGCCAGTCGTCCTCTGTGCCATCTTCCCACCCATCAGTCACCTGGGTGCCCTGTGGAGCTGCCTCTGACGGTGCGGCCAGGCTGGTGGAGGAGGCATCCCGGCCACAGTCGGGAGTCGGTGGTCCAGCAGGGGTGGCCACATCAACAAGTGCACCCCAGCCGGCGGAGGATGTGCAGGCAGCAGGAGGCAGTGCACGGGCAGAGGCAGAGCAGCAGCAGCAGCAACATGGTGGGAGCCATGAAGGCTCGGGGCTTACGACATCTGAGGGGCAGGCATCGGCCGGAGGGCAGGGGGACCCAGGACAGAGAGTGTCTTCCGTGTGGCAGCGGTTGGGCCACGCCATAGGTGCGGAGCGGCGGCAGGCGGAAGAGGTGCGGCTCACAATGGTCAGGGCGGAGAACTCCATGCTGAGGGCCCTGAGGCGGCCGAGTGCCTCGAGGCAATCCGCAGGGGGTTGGAGGAGGACACAGCGTCGTCCCTGCGGACCCTCGGGGCCATGGAACTGGACCGCCTCCGGGACATCGAACAGGAGTTCGATGATGCCCTGGCCCGGGACACCACAGAGTGAGCCGCTGGACTTGCCCGCCGCCTTTGTATATAGTTCTTTAGTTTTAGGTTTCCTTTCTTTCGTATTATGATTTGGAGTCGACGGACACTGCTCCACTTTTTGTATATAGTTGATTTTTAGGTAGATTTTTTAGTAGGTTTCCTTTGTTCAGTTGGGCTCATGGACCCTTGTTATTTTTGTACATAGTTCTTTATTGCATGGAGATTTTTTTACATTTGACTTTGGACAACATTTTTTTCTATTTGGATTTCAAGTTTCATTTTTTCATACGGACATGCAGCTTACTTTTTTCTCATTCACATTGTAGTTAGTTTTCTTTCTTTAGCATTCTTATTTTTTTTCAATACAATTTTGTTTGCATACTTCACTGTGTGGTATCATCTCATTGGTTTCATGCATGTCATGTTGTGTGTTTTCCCATTCAATTGCAACCATTGTGTGTGACGGACATGGCTTCATTAGCTTCATGAACATTGGGGGTGTAACATGTGATTTCCATTTCCATGTGGGTGAATGGGTTACTTGGTAGGGCTTTTTGGCTGTGGAGGCTGACCATTACGCACATGATTGGGGATTGTGAGGACCTGGTGGGGGCTGCCCATGGTGGCAGGGCGGTGGGGGGTGGTGGGAGACATGATTGGGGGCCTGGTGGAGGCTGCCCCTGGTGGCTGGGGGGTGGGGGTGGTGGGAGACATGAGTGGGGGCCTGGTGGAGGGTGCCCCTGGTGGCTGGGGGGTGGGGGTGGTGGGAGACATGAGTGGGGGCCTGGTGGAGGGTGCCCCTGCACTGCTGGGGGGTGGGGGTGCAGGGGACATGAGTGGGGGCCTGGTAGAGGGTGCCCCTGGTGGCTGGGGGGTGGGGGTGGTGGGAGACATGAGTGGGGGCCTGGTGGAGGGTGCCCCTGCACTGCTGGGGGGTGGGGGTGCAGGGGGACATGAGTGGGGGCCTGGTGGAGGGTGACCCTGGATGCTGGGGGGTGGGGGTGGTGGGAGACATGAGTGGGGGCCTGGTGGAGGGTGCCCCTGGTGGCTGGGGGGTGGGGGTGGTGGGAGACATGAGTGGGGGCCTGGTGGAGGGTGCCCCTGCACTGCTGGGGGGTGGGGGTGCAGGGGGACATGAGTGGGGGCCTGGTGGAGGGTGACCCTGGATGCTGGGGGGTGGGGGTGGTGGGAGACATGATTGGGGGCCTGGTGGAGGATGCCCCTGGTGGCTGGGGGGTGGGGGTGGTGGGAGACATGAGTGGGGGCCTGGTGGAGGGTGCCCCTGGTGGCTGGGGGGTGGGGGTGGTGGGAGACATGAGTGGGGGCCTGGTGGAGGGTGCCCATGCACTGCTGGGGGGTGGGGGTGCAGGGGGACATGAGTGGGGGCCTGGTGGAGGGTGACCCTGGATGCTGGGGGGTGGGGGTGGTGGGAGACATGATTGGGGGCCTGGTGGAGGATGCCCCTGGTGGCTGGGGGGTGGGGGTGGTGGGAGACATGAGTGGGGGCCTGGTGGAGGGTGCCCCTGGTGGCTGGGGGGTGGGGGTGGTGGGAGACATGAGTGGGGGCCTGGTGGAGGGTGCCCATGCACTGCTGGGGGGTGGGGGTGCAGGGGGACATGAGTGGGGGCCTGGTGGAGGCTGCCCCTGGTGGCTGGGGGGTGGGGGTGGTGGGAGACATTAGTGGGGGCCTGGTGGAGGGTGCCCCTGGTGGCTGGGTGGTGGGGGTGGTGGGAGACATGAGTGGGGGTCTGGTGGAGGGTGCCCCTGGTGGCTGGGGGGTGGGGGTGGTGGGAGACATGAGTGGGGGCCTGGTGGAGGGTGCCCCTGGTGGCTGGGGGGTGGGGGTGCAGGGGGACATGAGTGGGGGCCTGGTGGGGGCTGCCCATGGTGGCTGGGGGGTGGGGGTGGTGGGAGACATTAGTGGGGGCCTGGTGGAGGATGCCCCTGGTGGCTGGGGGGTGGGGGTGGTGGGAGACATGAGTGGGGGCCTGCTGGAGGGTGCCCCTGGTGGCTGGGGGGTGGGGGTGGTGGGAGACATGAGTGGGGGCCTGGTGGAGGGTGCCCATGCACTGCTGGGGGGTGGGGGTGCAGGGGGACTTGGGTGGGGGCCTGGTGGAGGCTGCCCCTGGTGGCTGGGGGGTGGGGGTGGTGGGAGACATGAGTGGGGGCCTGGTGGAGGGTGCCCCTGCACTGCTGGGGGTGGGGGTGCAGGGGGACATGAGTGGGGGCCTGGTGGGGGCTGCCCATGGTGGCTGGGGGGTGGGGGTGGTGGTCGACATGAGTGGGGGCCTGGGCGAGGATGCCCCTGGTGGCTGGGGGGTGGGGGTGGTGGGAGACATGAGTGGGGGCCTGGTGGAGGGTGCCCCTGCACTGCTTGGGGGTGGGGTGGTGGGAGACATGAGTGGGGGCCTGGTGGAGGGTGCCCCTGCACTGCTTGGGGGTGGGGTGGTGGGAGACATGTGTGGGGGCCTGGTGGAGGGTGCCCCTGCACTGCTTGGGGGTGGGGTGGTGGGAGACATGAGTGGGGGCCTGGTGGAGGGTGCCCCTGCACTGCTCGGGGGTGGGGGTTCAGGGGGACATGAGTGGGGGCCTGGTGGGGGCTGCCCATGGTGGCTGGGGGGTGGGGGTGGTGGGAGACATTAGTGGGGGCCTGGTGGAGGGTGCCCCTGGTGGCTGGGTGGTGGGGGTGGTGGGAGACATGAGTGGGGGTCTGGTGGAGGGTGCCCCTGGTGGCTGGGGGGTGGGGGTGGTGGGAGACATGAGTGGGGGCCTGGTGGAGGGTGCCCCTGGTGGCTGGGGGGTGGGGGTGGTGGGAGACATGAGTGGGGGCCTGGTGGAGGGTGCCCCTGGTGGCTGGGGGGTGGGGGTGGTGGGAGACATGAGTGGGGGCCTGGTGGAGGGTGCCCCTGGTGGCTGGGGGGTGGGGGTGGTGGGAGACATGAGTGGGGGCCTGGTGGAGGCTGCCCCTGCACTGCTGGGGGGTGGGGGTGGTGGGAGACATGCATTGTTGATCAGTAGTGCAAGGTGACATGTGGGTTGGCTGGGGGGCATGCCCATGGTGGATGGGCTGCCTGCGGGACATGAGCAGGGGTGCAGAGTAGTCCCCCGTGGTGTGGGCTGCCTGCAGGGGCCGTGGAGGTTGTGGAGCATACACCTGGGAGGACCCAAACGGCGAATTCACGTGTAGTACTCCCCAGAACCCCTGAAATACACATACCCTGCAGAAATCGCGTGTGGAACTTCCCGCGCACCCCTGGAATACACATACCCTGCTGAAATCGCGTGTGGAACTTCCCGCGCACCCCTGGAATACACGTACCCTGCTTGCACGGGGGCAATCGCGTGTGGAACTTCCCGCGCACCCCTGGAATACACGTACCCTGCTTGCACGGGGCCAATCACGTGAGAGACTTCACGCGAACCCCTGAAATACACATAGCCCGCTCCCCCGGCCCGATCGCGTGAGAAAGTTCACGCGAACCCCTGTAATACACGTAGCCCGCTCCCCCAGGCCCGATCGCGTGAGAAACTTCACGCGAACCCCTGAAATACACGTAGCCCGCTCCCCCAGGCCCGATCGCGTGAGAAACTTCACGCGAACCCCTGAAATACACGTAGCCCGCTCCCCCAGGCCCGATCGCGTGAGAAAGTTCACGCGAACCCCTGTAATACACGTAGCCAGCTCCCCCAGGCCCGATCGCGTGTGGAACTTCCCGCGCACCCCTGAAATACACATACCTTGCTCGCACTGGGCCAATCGCGTGTGGAACTTCCCGCGCACCCCTGAAATAC
Organism: Ambystoma mexicanum; assembly: GCF_040938575.1. NCBI lineage: Eukaryota > Metazoa > Chordata > Amphibia > Caudata > Ambystomatidae > Ambystoma > Ambystoma mexicanum. Next base: position 338,396,808 of record NC_090927.1, read on the forward strand.
ACGTTCCCCGCTTGGCGTTTGCTGTTTGCCAGCCCGGTGAACTGGTCCAGGGTTAGCGCAGCCCTTTGCGATGATTTCGCGATTTTGATGGCTTTTCCTTGCGCAAGGGCGTTCTTCGGGGCGTTACTGGCGCTGCTGCAGGGTCGCTGCGATTCTCTGCGCCAGGGCTGGTTTGGGAGCCTAAAATCCCTGAATACGCTGTGCGCGGAAATCGGTTTTAGCGCACGTGCCTGGCGCAGTCAATCGCACGCGGACACTCTGCGCCAGCCGCTTGCGACACTTTTCTGCGAAATTCTATGAATTACCCTCTTGGTTTGGAGTTCAGCTCTGGAGCTAACTACATCATTCCCTACTAGAGCAGCTAGGCTGGAACAAAGTTGAAAGCTTGGATTTCAATTATTAACGGGAATGAGTTCCATCTGTTGATTACGATATGTTCTGCTACAGATAATACTGTATTTGCAGAAATGTGAAAGGTTTGACGAACAGGGAAGTACAATTGTGTGAGAAGCTAAACCTAGACAGGGTAACTGCTTTTGAAAATCCTAAACTTGTAATTGAAAAAGTTACAGCAGCTAGATATTATAGATAATTGTACCTGCTTACATAATAAAATCTTTGATTGAATATGTTAAACATCCCCCATTGATGAATACCCCATTGTTCTGCTTGCGCCTCATTACGAGTTGGCGGTGTGGGTTAAATGTGGCGGTATTACGATATGCTGCCTAATTACAGCACTGCCCATCTATGAGGTGGGCGAAAAGTTGGAGGATTCACCTCTAGCTATTAGCTGGAGGTAAATCTGCAGACTTTCTGCCCATTTTCCAGGGAATTATGTCAGCGGATTTTTCATAATGGTAATTCCGCTGAAAAAGCCCCATTGAGTCCTGTGGATTTATAGAAAATGGGGAGTTACATTGTCACTGCCACTTGTAATCTGTCACTAATTCCGCGGTACCAAGTGGCAGTAGCAGAAATACAGTTTGGTGGTATCTGGGCAGATTTACCGCCCAGATACCACCAAACACGTAATGACCCATATGTTGTTGGTCCAAGAAGGAGCATTCAGATTGGCCACTGGACTTGTAGGATTTGTAAACATTCCCTGAAGACACAGAAGCATATGATCTTACAGTGTGAAGGCCTACAGAAAATCAGACCAAGATATGTTAACGCTTTGTAGATAATATAGATTTTGTATCCATGGAGATGTTTTGGGCAAGGCTAATGAATGGAGGGCAACTGCCTTGGACTTTGACTTTAATTGGATTTACTCCACATTGGGGAAACGTTGTTTGTTTGAAGAATGTACCAATTTAGGGATTGTGCAATATAACTGCAGATTTAAGAACAGGAAAGTGGGTGATGAACACAGGAATCACCTGAGCTGGGTCTACAGTAATGGAAATAATCTATATAGCCCTTCCAGCTGCATATGCCTGGGTAGGGGCACACACGCCCCAAAGAAATGTACCTAAGAGCCACATACCCATGGAAACTATGTGCATGGAGGGGGTATAGTGAAGACAAAATATGTTTTTTTTTAAAATCACAAAACAAGAATGTTCCAATTGTACAGTTTCTAAAGAACATCAGAGCTACAGTAACCTACATACATGCCGTGACACATTTAACAAAAAATATTAATGGAAATTGGAACTTTCTAAAGAAACAGCCAACATGTGTTTCGACAGGTGCAGGATGAACCTGTAACAGGTTCTGGAGGGCCCAGAGTAGACCCAAACTGAAATAGGGTCCAGTAACCATGGCTAACGTCAGGACGAAAAAGAGAAAAAAAAGAGGGCCCTCTTGGGTGGCCTGAGGACACAGATAATGGCGGCACAAACAGTTCCAGGCAAGGGGGTGAAGGAAGTCCAATATCCAAATCCAAGCAAGGACAGAATCCAGGTAAGAAGCAGAAACTATCCAAGGATAGGCAAGACCTGAAAAGGGGGAGAGGAATCAGGCAATCCAGCAAGATAAGGGGGAGTAATGCAAGGAGACAGAAATGGAATCACTGGGCAGGCAATCCAATCCAGCAGGGTAAAGAAATTCGTAGTAGCAAAACGAACTCGTACACAAGACAGGCCCAACAACACATGACTCACTTGCGTCGTTTTTGTATTCTGTGGCAGCTATTTCTGGGATGCTGTGTGCTTCTGCACGTCAGGTGACAAGACGGGACGAATGTGGTTCCTGTCTGCACCCACGATGGTACTCCTGGGTGTTGTAGTACCGTAGGAAAGACGCCACAGCAGCCGCAGCGGGGGCCACAGCGTTGTGCAGGACCTGCGGTTACCGCGGCCCAAGTGTCTCCTAACAATTACTACCACTTATTTTACATAATGTAAACACAAGCCATTGATTTTCAGATTGAGTAGCAGAGCATCAAAGAATGTGAGGCCTTGATAGACATAATCTTACATTTAGCAGATTTATTTTTGTGCAGAATAAAATATTTTTTTCTTGCAAATGAAACATCTTAGAAATATTTTTTGCAAATTGAAGATCTTCCGAGCCAGTCCACATGCTTGTTGGTTGTAAAGTTTCAAAACAAATCTTAGAATTCTTTTGGAAAAATAAAATTCTTTAAATCCTCTGGAGGCTGGGACGATTTCACTGAGGAAGTTGTCTTTTTGTGGCCAGACTAAATACAATTCTTTTTGCAAATGAAAGATTTTGAAATCTTTTCAGGCGAGAGAGTGCAGTAAGTGTCTGTATCTGAGCTCCGCGTGTTGTTTTTGTGAGGTCAGTCAACGTAGTTGCTCCTTGCATTGACAAGTATTAGAATTCTTTGAAGGTAGAAGGAGATTATATTCTGTGGCTGTAACACAGTGAGTTGTCTATTTGTGGTCAGACTATATCCTTGGTGTTTGTGGAGAAACATCTTAAAAGGCAGAAGGAGCTCCCATTCAGTGGCTGTAACTGAGTGTGTCATCTTTTTTGGTCACACATGCTTGTTGCTTGCAAAGAACATTCTTAGAATTCTTTGGCGGTAAGAGGGGATAATATTGAGTACATTTGTGGGCAAACAAAATATTTGCTACTTTCAAAATTGCTCATATACATTTGTAAAATTCTTTTTACAAAAGAAAAAGTCAAGATCTTTTATGAGAATTAATATTTTAGGCATGATAGTACATTCAGTGGGTGTAACTGAGTCTGTTGTCCATGTGAGGCAAGTACAAACAATTTAGCTAGCTTAGAAAGGTCTTAGAATTCTATGAGGGTGGGAAGAGATTATTTTACAACTTTCTTGAGTTCCGACATGCCTGTAGCACCTAGAGATACGACGGGACGAATGGGGGGAGGGGAAATAGCTAGCAGACATTTTATATCAGCCAATGCGACTGTTTTCCTCGATGCGGAAGCTAGAATTGTGTAAAGCAAATTGGAGCCATATTTGGCAACCCATGCTGTGCAATAGATGCTAGTGAATTCTCTGGTACTGTGAATGGATGCAGTACTCTGTCTCTTGGGTGAAAGGGGAAGAGGAACATATTGCTGTTACTGATGAGCCAGGAGACACAGCAATCAGTGAAGATGAGTAGCATGATGAGCCAGGAGACAGAGCAATCAGTGAAGATGAGCAGCATGATGAGCCAGGAGACATGGCACACAGTGAAGAGGAGCATGAGGGGCCAGGAGACACAGCACACAGTGAAGAGGAGCATGAGGGGCCAGGGGACACAGCACACAATGTCGAGAATCATGATTAGCCAGGAGACACAGCACACACTATGGAAGAGTATGAGTCAGGATTAACGACACATACTAACAAAACACATTCTAGAAGAACAGGGTAAACCAGGAGAATTGGAACATTATGCAGAGCAGGATATGGAAGTTACCTTTTTCTAACCACCAATTTGAGTTAGTCCGAGAATAATGATGATGATGATGATGTAGCTAAAGATTATGAAATATGTGAGTACACACAGCAACAACACTTAATTTTGGAAACCACAGATAAAGAGGAAGAGGACAACGCCACCATTTTTGGGATGGGAGGGAAAGACAAAGCTACTCTACCACATTGGTACCTTGTCTTTCAAACAGAATCAGTCAAATATGCAAATGCAAAACTTCCTTTTGTGGAAGCAAGACTCACATCATAACCACCGCCCCACCATAGCATTTGCAGACATATTTACATAGCAGGCCACACCCTAACCTACCAAACAATTGTAAAGCGTTGAAGGTTCTCAACCAGGGCAAAGTTCAAGAACATATCTCCACCTGTACCCTGTGCAGGACAACAGTTTTTGCAGAGGAAAACAAACAACAAACAAATCCCCACTAATCCCAGAGCACTAAAATAATGTTTTGGGAGTGACTTCACTGTCACATTTATATCTCCAGTTCTCCACCAAAACCCAGTACCTTGGTCTAAGCACCACTCAGAGCCCACTCACCACTTCAATTTATTTTAGACACTTATCCCCATCTTCAACTACCCTTTCAGCTTTACTTACTTCTTCACATAGATCTCCAGTTACAGAACAGTCCAATCTCACAACTTCAACCACACACTTTTTTTTTTTTTGTTTTTTTTTTGTTACTTGTGTATAATCAAAGGAAATGATTTTTACAAGGATGTGTCAACGCAGAGCTCACCACGTATACTGCTACTATCTTGCAAGTAAGGTAGTTCGTGCAATCATTAACAGAGTGTTCGAAGTTGATTGCGTTTAAGTCGTACTGTTGAGGTCCACAGGGTCTAGGTGTGTGACTTGTCATCTTTAGCCGCCCTGGTGCGTTTCATCTCGGATATTTCTTGCATACTCGGAAGGGCCAAGATGTGGTCCGCTGGATAAGCATGCTACAGCCCAGCGTGTTTTTTCGCCTGAGATGAGGCGGCACCACCATGTGTCTTCTTCCACCAGAACAGAGTTACCCCATAGGGGTTCCAAGTAAGCCAGGCGTTCAGCTTTGAGAATGTGACAGTTTAGTAGGAGATGACAAATTGACTCCGTAACACCCTCAACCTGACACAACCTGCACGTGGTTACCGCGGCCTGGTTTCTTAGCCTCATGATTTCTCTTGTGTGGAGCAGATTCAGTCTTGCTCTTAGGAAGAAGGTTCGTAGCTTTCTGTTTGGAAATTTTTCACAGTAGGCCAGAGGCGATTTGAGCCTGTTGTATGTCGGTGGCAGGTGATTTAAAAATTTGATCGCTTTGGCTTGCTCGCCTGTAGAGATCCAGTCTTGGTTTTTCAATTTTTGTGACACTCTTTGTGGATTGTTTTTCAGGTCCTCTGTAGAGCAAGCCACTTCATGTAGATTTTTTTCTTGAGAGGAGATCCACTTCTTGATCTCCGGGCATTTTGTCGATTCCAGCTCCTTATTGATAATATTGAAAATTGGGAGACCGTTTTTGATGAGAGTCTTTCTGAAGATAGCCAGAGAGGCGACGGCGACCGTTGCTTCCAGCGAGAGTAATCCCAACTCTCTTCTGATGGCTGCGATAGGAATAGAGTTCGGGAGACCCAAAGTTGTTTTCCAAATGTAGCCCTCTAGCTTAGGCCAAATTGAGCTGGGCATGTTGATCGTGGCCTCCATACCATATGTGAGTGCCGGGACTACTTTCCCCTTATCGAAGTTGATTGTGGGATTCCAGGAAAATTTGCCGAACTTGCGATCGATCATCTTCATTTGCGAGGTTAGATTTTTCGCTTTCTCCCAAAGATGCAGTTGCATTTTAGTTTCCTTGGATGACCCATCGATGTAAGTTCCCAAGTATTTAAAATGGGGAACAACTTCAATACGGCAATTGTTCACTGACCAAGAATACAGTGGTTTTTTCGCTCTTGGATTCTTGGCAAAGATCCTAATTTTTGTCTTAGCGTTGTTTATCGTGAGGTTGTTGACGGCCATGTAGTCTGCCAAGTTGTCGAGTTGGCGTTGAAGGCCTATTTGCGTCTGGTCCAAGAGGATCATGTCGTCAGCGTAGAGGATCCGGGACAGCTCGGTGCTGCCCAGCTTTGGCGGAAAGCTGCGAACCGTTGTTCCGGATTCTTGGAAGTCTCCCAGAAAAGCTACGAAGAGTGCAGGCGCCAACGGGCAGCCCTGTTTCACTCCTCTTTCTGCAGGAATTTCGTTTGTAAGAGAGCCTTGTTTGTTCAAGCGGACACGTAGAGTGGTCTTTGAGTGGAGAGCTATGATCGGTTGAAGGATGTTATCTGGGCAGCTCCATCCCTGTAGCTTTTTCCATAGACGCGTTCTGTCGACTCTGTCGAAAGCCTGCGACAGGTCTATAAAGGCTACGTAGGTAGTTGGTGCCCCCCGCTTTATCTTGGCCTTAAGAATGCTGAGAATGAGGATGTTCACTCCCGTCCCGCCGTTCTTCTTGAAGCCCGTCTGGAATCGGACTTCACAAGGGGCGGTTTTGGCCCAGCGCCGAAAGTGGTCGAGAAGAAGCGTAGCAAACAGTTTGCCCATGATATCTAGTAGGGTTATCGGCCTATAGTTGGCAGGATCTTCTCTGCTTCCCTTTTTGAAGATCGGAATCACAACAGCTTCCGTCCATGACGATGGTATCAGTCTGGTTGCTCTGCAATGCGCGAACAGGAGACTGATGAAATCTGTCCACTCAGCAGTATGTTTTTTTAAGTCCGTATTCGTAAGCCCATCAGGTCCCAGAGCTCTCGATGTTTTGCGCTTTTGAATACAGTCAAAGATGTCAGCTTTTTTCGAGACGTCAACCCATGGGCTTTGGTTCGGTTCTGGGTCTGGGGTTTGCAGTTGTAGGTGGAGTAGCGAAGAGCTTAGTGAAGAAATCAACCCAGGTGGCTGCCGGAACGGCATTGATCATGTTGGCTCTTGTATCGCCTTGCGAGGTGTTGATCAGGGCCCAGAAGTCTTATCCATGATTTGTAGCTTTTCTTTTCTTTTGCCCACATTTCCCAGCCCAGAATGGTGTTCTCGACTTTGGCAGTACGCTTCATTTTTCTCAGATCCTTCTTCTTTTCTGCTATGACTTTGTCATAGGAGTGGTTGAAGGTACCGTTAGGCTTCTGACCCTTCTTCTGGCTAGACTTGTATTTAGTTAGAAGGGGGATGTAGTTGGGTCTCCGGAGTAGGTCGTCCGGTGTTGTATCGTCCTCACTGCTGATATATTGTCGAGTCATCGCTCTGACGCTGGCAGCCGTCAGGCGAAGGCGCGTATGCTGGGGATTTGCTTCCACTGACAATGTATAGGAGGGGTTTTCTTGAGAAATGGAGGACCAGCTAAGGGTGAGCATGTTATGGTCACTAGGGAATGTTTTGATCACCTCGAAGCTTTCGATCTCTGTGGACATAAGTTCGGAAATTAAGGTATAGTCCAACGTAGCTGTTGAAGAACCTCTTTCCCAGGTTGGAATTTGCGGGTGCCAGTCTTTGATCCATGCCGCGTTATGTATGTTCCTGGCCGACATCAGTTTCATCCAGGCCTCTCCTCTCATTTCCGTTGATACAGCAGCTGCTGGTTTCGGCAAAGCTCCTTTTGGGTGGGGACAATTGGCGTTCAAGTCTCCACAAATTATGAAATGGTCAATTTTCCACTCGATAACAATTGTGTCGATAGTTTCAACCATGTATTGGCAGAAGGCTGTAGACGACGTCCTTTGCGGGTTCCAGTATACAGTTACGATTGCCAAGTTGGTCACCGACCATTGGTTTGATGGTTCCATAAGGTGTGTCCATTCGATGACAGATGACAGTAGCCCGTAGGATCTCACAATGGTACTGACAATCCTTAAATTGTGGCCTGTTTTCACGGCGATGAGTAGGCCTGCTGAGGGGCGCCCTTGAAGGCCCCTAACCGCCGGGGCAGTCTCAATCTCAAATCCATCCATGGATGGTTTCTCTAGGAGCCACGTCTCTTGCAGACATAGAATATCAAAGCGGCCCAAGTCCTCACTGTTGGGATCCGTTAAGTGGGCGTGCCCTCTGGTGTTCCATGAGGCTAGTGACAACGACTTTTTGAGAGATGGAGGTCTGGCTCCGTTAGATGATTGCTATTTACTCCTGCTCGTGGAAATGGCTCCTTTTAGCCAGTGCCATGGGCCAGTTGAAGACGGGTCTTTGTTGAGATTAACCGGAGCACCCAGAGATCCGGTAGCTGGCAGTTGATTCATGCTATTTGTGTAGCTGTTAAGTCTTCTTCGTGGCTGGGAATTGTCTCGTTTCCTTTTGCTTCTTTGCTGCCTGTGGTGTCTTGAGGTAGAGTGGAGCGACGGGCTATACCTGGTTCTATTATGAGGACCTCGCGTTGAGAAGACCTCTGGTCCGTCAGCCTAGTATTTGCGACGGTCGTTCGTGTCTGGTCTCCTCTTGCGGGACTGCGACTCCATTTGGCTCGATATTCTTCGTACTTCCTCACGTCGTGCCCTTCCCCTGTCAGGACTCACCCTGAAATGGGCTTTTAGCTCCGCTCTGCGAGTGTATTGGTGATCTAGTGAAGTTCGTTTGTCTTTTGTTATAGTGCATGAGTGATCGCCCTCAGTGCCTTTATTTGTTGATGAAGCTGAGCTTTTTATCTCCGATAGGAGTAAACCGGCTGATTTTAGTTTGGATTCAGCTCTCCGAGTTAGATGTTGGATTGCGTCTGGTTTAATGTGCAGATATGCTTTCGCCTTATTATCTTTATGATAAGGTTCGATTAGTTCAAAGTCATCTGTTCTCAAGGTCTTTAGCTCAGAGGTGGATGCTGTGATTTGTAGCACCGTTCTTCGATTGAGCACCATATATTTATCTCTATTTGAGATCTGTTCAATTTTGAATATTCGAGTGTTTTCCCCAATTCTGCCAGGAGCTTTTATTTTTCCTGGAGCGTGGCAGATGTTGTACCGGCCGGTTTCCATGGGCAGATTCAATTGGAGAAGTCGTTTGTCGTTTGACTGCTAGTGAAGATCTTGTTGGCGACAAAGAATCATCGTCCAGTGTGGGTTGCTGATGTGAAAGCCCTTCTCCTTTTCGAGTTTTTGCGGGATGTTGAGGTGCTGGCTTCTCCGGATGAGTTATGTTCAGCCGTGGTTCTGTGTTTCCGCTATCCTGCCTATGCCTCAGATCCGTGTGGCTGACTCGGTCCAAATGCTGAGGAGCGTTGGTATCGAGGCTAGGATCGTTTGTGCTTTTGGGGGAAAGGGTTAGATCTATCGGGTGGGCAGCAGACATGGACGCTGGAGCTGAAGTGGCAGTGTCCTTCCTTGAGGTAGTTTTCAGTGTGGACGGAGTGTCATCTGCGTTGAGGTAATGTCTATTTGAGGGATTTGGTCGCTCTTTTTCGGCTAGTTTAAGAGCTTTTTTCTCTGGCTCCGGCTTTTGCGAATGGCCAGCATTATTGGCGATCATGGTAGTGCTCTTCGTGCATGGTCTATTTAAGGTTGGTACAAGATTCATTTTGTTCTGAAAAATGGGAGCGAGCTCCTCGTTCCCTTTTGCACTCGCCGTCTGTGTTGATTTGGATTCTTGCTGCCCCGGTGGCACGGGGTCTGGGCTTGTGGCAGCCGTACCATAAGCTGCCTCGAGATTGGATCTGAATTTATGTGTTTCTGCAATATCGTATTTCAAGTCGATGGCCGTGATGAAACCTTCCAGATATGACAGCTTCGATTGAATAATTGTCAAAGTTGCTGTGTTATCTCTCGAGGCGTCGCCTGTGGCCTCGTAGAGTTTGCAAAATGGGGCCATAGCAATCGTAGTCATGTCTCTCTTATTGTTCGGCGAGTCCTTTAGTGACGATTTTTTAAACACAGTTTGACTTCCCTTTTTTGTTGGAGAGTCTCTACTGTCTGATTGTAGGAAGCTTGAAATTGAATCCTGCCGTTCAGGTAGGGAGCACCCTGCCTCTGGGAGATTGAAGGTCCTTGGCAAAGAATTCCGTGGTTCGCGGCTTGTGACTGATTGTAGTACTGGAGTAGTTGGATAGAGTTGAAGGGAAGGCCGGGCGTTAGATGTGGCCACGTGGGCTTTAGTCCAAGGTTGAGGGCTCAAACTTTTGTGGGCCGGGTATGCTTTGGGCTGTAGTAAGTCCAGAATATCCTGCATTCCCTGCTGGTGCGTTCGCGCTTCTGTTAGCGAAGAATCACTTGTTGTTCTAGTTGCCAGGGCCTCTGGGTTTGACGATGTCAAAACATGGGCTGTTTGATGTTGACTACGAGTCTCGTTGACTTGTGAGTTGGTCCCGCTCCCTTTAGGCTGTAATTGCTCCGCAGTAGCCATTATTGGAAGTTCAGGTTGAGCAGTGGAAGATATGTCGATACATATTTCTTGTGATTGTTGGCCTGGCAAGTCGCCTGTCTTGTCCGTTGGGTCAGATTGATTTCCAGGAAGTGGGGATGTGCTGATTTCCTCAACAGGCTGCCGGTAAGGGAGTTCTGGGGACATATTGGGGACAGATTGATTCCCAGGAAGTGAAGATGTGGTGATTTCCTCAGCAGGCTGCCGGTGAGGGAGTTCTGGGGACAGCGCATTCTTGTTTGGTGATTGAGACAGTAATGTTTTCCTGCATTTGGCCGAGGGTGGAGTCTCATCCAATGCCTCTAGAATTTCAGCGTTTGAAAGTTCAGAATCGTTAGATAGTTTGCGCTTTCCTTGTAATTTAAAGAAGTTTATGAGAGCGTTGGAGAGGAGCGGGTTGGGAAGCAGGCGTTTCCCAATAGACCGTTTTTTGAGAGGCGATAGTGAGGCCGAAACCTTTGTCTAATTTGATTTCTTTTATTTTCGGCTCTTTTTTTTTTTAACAGTGGTTTTATCCGCAGAACAATGGGCTGGGTGGAGTTTGGATTTGGACTTCCCTCTTTTGGAATATTGGGTCACAATTCCCTGAGTTCACTTTGATGTTCAGGGTAGATGCCTTAGGCTGATGGTCGCCGTCATGGTCCGAGTTTGATGTGGAACTGACGTTGTGAATGTGGGCATCTCGATCTAGGTCCAGGTCCTCGGTCTCCTCTTGTACCGGATCCAGGGCCCGGGACACCAGAGCAGCAGACAGAGGCAAGTTTGGCTTAACAGATGTCTTTGATGGAATTGGAAAGGGAGTGGGCAGAGCTAGAAGAGCTACTTTGGCCACTTGAGCAGCCACTCCCTCCTGCAAGTCGTTATGCACCAAAGCCAATGTGGTTTGTTGTGGCATTGATCTCGTTTGGCCTTCCTGTGGTTCAGTTGCGAAGGCGTGTTTGGAGCAGTTTTCCTGGTCCTGGTTGCAGGTCTTGGTCGCCAGTGTGGAATCCACTTCTGACTGTGCCTGTGCATTCGCTTGAAGTGAGAGCCGGTTGGTGGAGGCGGACTGCAGGTGGAGTGTCACGCCGATGTGCCCCCCAGCTGTGCCGAGCAGTTCCGCTGGGGATATCAAGTCGGCGTCTTCTGCCACGGACCCCGCCCTTAGACCTGCCGCGAGGGATCCTCCGATCCGCTCGACGGTGTGGTCACTCGCCGAGGCGGTACCGGGGTGGGGGGCATTGGCAGGAGGTGCCAACTGGGCTGGTTGTGACGGTATGCGTCCCCCGTCCTCTGAGTCACGCCGCCTGGGCGCCCGGGCGAGGGAGGAGAGAGCCCGGGAGTCTTCGGATGAGTTGAGGAGTTGACAGTTCAAAAAGACATCGGGCAGACTCACTGTCCTAAGTGTGGGGCAAAGGCTCAGTGCAGAGGGAGAGTTGAGTGTGACCAGGGGATTTCTTTTCACATGGCTGCGTAGTTTGCGTGAGTCGAGATCGTCCTCCATGATTAACGCGAGTTATAGTGCTAACGCCGCCTCTCTCACCTCGTAATCAGGTTGCTCCCTGGATGGGACGGTTGCTCCCTGGATGGGACGGTGGCCGGCAAGTTGACAATGTTGAAGCTCGTGGATTGTGACCAGCGACCAGTGCGTACTCCGCGCGCGCTCCGTGCTGAGGAAGAGTTTTTATAGCCAGTAGAGCCTGTTTTTCTTAAAGAAACAGGTAAAAAAAAAAAAGCAGAAGCAGAAGCAGCAGCTCAGAGAAACACGTCCTTCTCCTCCGGTGCAGACTGGTACTCAACCACACACTTACACTCGCATCAACGCCACTCACATCCTCACTCAAGTTACTACTCACCTCTTCAACCAATACGCCACAGTTCCATTTGAGGCCACACTCGTCCTGCATGGGGTCCACACTGCACCTCAATCTCTACAACTTATCCACACATAGAAGTACTGTTTAACGTAATTTTAAAGTTATTGTAAAGTTGTTTAACTTTATTATAACTACAAAACATGATCTTGGGACTTTACCTCCTCCTGAATTTAGTTTGAAGTGATGGAAAAGCTGGCCACATTTTTGTATAACAGAAACGTTTTGTTATTTGGGAGTATCCACCTCTCACAATTATATAGGAAGGTGATTTGCAAATATTTAAATATAGTTTTAAATGTTTTAGTTAGTTATAGGAAATTCAAAAATGTGTCTCATTTCACAATGTGTGTTCTTGGCCAGATACCTGCCAGCCAGCATGACATACAACATCCCCTGCTCGGTTCTTCGACAGTTCTCAGTTAGTTTTTAGGTCTATGCATAGGCACAGGTGCATGATTCTTGTTCAGTAGCATAAACCTAATATTTGTGTACATGTTTATTTCACAGGTTTCCTTTTTATACCCATTGAGTAGTTCAAGATGGAAAAGCAGAGTGTTAACCAACAAAGACACATTTGCATGGGAATATGTATTGATTCAGTTTTCAATCGGGCAACAATGTATGACGACTTTATAAGTATTTGCTGTCAACATATTTCCTCAGCATTGACAACTGATATGACATTTTAAAATGCCCCCTTCACTTCTTATGCTCTAAAGTAATTGCATATCATAAAACAAAAAGTGACAAACAGGTGTATGACTTAAACTCAATTACATGCTTTTCATAAATCTACAATTAAAACAGGCCCCAATTGCAGAAACATGTACACTATCAGGGATTAAAATTGCTGAGAGCTATTTATCGAATGAGTGTATCCTAGAAGAGCTAGGTTAACTTTACACCAACAGCCAATAACGGCTTTCTTAAGAGGATCATTAGGATACATCTCCAACTCTCTAGCACTTGACCCCTTGCCTTTTCCAAGCTCAGAGCCCAGTAGTGTCACCACATACCCCTTTGTCCCCCTCAAAACTTTGTCCCTCTTGGATTGGTCAATGCTGGATGTTTGTCTTGGCCCTCTCTGTCCTTCTTCTCCACCACTCTGCCTCCAACCTCTCCCTGCCTCTGATGGCCTCCCCATTCCATGTGCTCTGTGTCTCTTGCCACCTCCTCCTGGTCCCTGCTTTTCTCCTCTGCCCTCCCCTGCCACTCCAAAATCTCCCAGAAAATGCTTTTTCCTCCTCCTTCCTGATGTGGCTTATCTTCGCCTTGCTCTCTGCTCCTTCCTCCACCTCTGTGTCCTCAATCGTCTCCGCCACCATCTTCTCCCTGTGTATTTATCATTACTCCACCTTGTTGGCTCATCTCCTCCTTGCGCTAGACCACATTCTCCAAACACTCTCATTCTGGACTTGTCCTCACTCATATACAGCCAGGTCATTGGGTGATTGGGCACTGAGGTCTGGGTGACTTATATCCTGTCATGGGTGTTGCTATTTGATTGCATGGTGGTCGCAGAGCCCTCCTTCCTCACAGGTGTACCTTATACTGTTTGTGTACTTCGCTGAATCTTGATATGGGGTCTGTCATTTTGGGGGAAAGCAAACATATCGTGGACGTTGCTTGATTCAGCAATAGTTTGCTGGTGTGAAGTGTTTGTTTTTGCTACTCTGCTGTCTGGCTGGTCTGTGGGTGCCTGAAATATCCCCTGTGTTTCTCATTAAAGACTCTTGGTAACTGTGCCTTTGCAGCAATACCACTGAACCATGCACACTCCCCATGATCTTAGTGGGCAATTCCTAATCCACCAGATAGTCAAGCGTGACCTATCTGAATATAAGAATCTTTTAGGGTGGAGGAGACTGAAAGTGGGCTGTGATATGAGGTAGAACTCAAGAGAGATGCCCTTGGGTAGCCTCCATCTCCCACCTCTGTGGTCAGCATCACTTAATGGGTGGCCTTCCCTAAGACCCTGAGTCCATCTCCACCTCATCCCTACCTCATCACATACCACCCCCTTTCCCGTTGGCTCCTCCAAGTTTCCTCTGGGGTAGGGCAGTCATGACAGCTAAGAAAGTCCACATTAGATTGGAATATACCCTCCTGGCGTTGAAATATGAAAATGGTGATTTGAGATAGCAAAAACTATCTAATGATATCCAGTTTGTTTTTTGTTTTTTTTTCTTTCGGGCTAACCAGGTGAGTGGAGTGTGGTTTGATTTGGTACATTTGCTTTTGTTTGGAAGGATTTCCCTACACACAATTATGTGCCCAGTTACCTCCGGGTTTGGTGGGATATATAAATAAATAAAGAACCAAACAAAAAAATAAATGAACAATAAGCGGTAGCATGTGCAGGTTATTACAAGGTGCATTGATAATATATCCCCCTGGGTCCTATGGGACTCCTAAAAGGGGAATAACTTAAGGGTCTGCATGACTTCAAATCATGCTGATCTATAAAATTATCGAATGTTTACTGGATGCAGTAACTATATTACAATGTTGCGATATTTTTGTGGGAAATGCTGCCAAACTTGTAATCAAGTCCTAAGTGTTGTATGTAGCCCCCATTTGTTCACACCCCCACAGGAATTGAATAATGAGACTCGTAGGAAACCCAATATATTCTTTCGGGGCATAATAAATGTCTAAAAATGTTTTAATAGTTTTGGTGTGACAATATTTTTGTTCAAGATACCTGTGACATCAGTACAAGCGTAATTTTCATCCATTCATGGCAGTATATTTCCTGGCTTGTCACTTTCACCATATGGCCACGTGCCCTGGTGTTTTTTTATGAATGTGTTTTACCTGTTGACCTCACTTCTAAAGTTTTCTAACGTGGTGTGTTGCTTCCCCAACAAAGCCTTATAACCAGTTGCAATGTACTTTGAGTCATGTTTTTTCTGTGTTTTCAGTTCAGATACCAGTTTGTATCCTAAGCATCCATTACACGTGTGATTGCCACTTTCCTCTTACATTAACCTTGAAGGCCTCCCAGAGTACCATGCCATAACCCACCAAACTTATATGTATATTGGAATGTACTTTGTGATGGTCTTTTAAAATGTACGCCTGAAAGAGAACTTTTTTAAAGCACCTTGCATTGTATTTACCGTAGTGCTGAGGGATTTCATGTGGCACAACTGACTGGGGAGACGATGAATATTGTTCAAGGTTGGTATTGGTTATGCCACTTAGAAGTGCATTGGATAGTATTTTTATTCAGAAAACTGACTTGCACATTACAGGATGGGCTGAACAGCAGCACAAAGGTGCATTGTCCAGCTACCTTGCATGCACTCCCAACACTGATGTATAACTGACTCCAAGCACCCATGTGGTTGCTGTGAGCGCATTTCACTGAGACTGACCCTTAAAGCAGTTCTATCCCAGTTTAGGAAATGGAAATCCAATTTTGTCAGTAGTGGTTTAAACCACACTTAAAGAAAAAAATCCCTGTTATGAATCGTGCCACCCCATGTGTCACCACCTCACCACATCACGAACTGCGTGGTGATTATGCAGTACTGTGTGTGGTACCTGTACAGTACTGGTACAGGATGTGTGTTTGTGTGTAAATGCAGTGCTGGGGTGGTGTCCGTGCTTGCAGTTTAGTGCTGAGGTCATATTGAAACAGTGCGAGAGTGCTGTGTGTGTAGTTCTGGGGCAGTATGTGTGTGCAATGCTGTGGCAGCATGTGTGTGCGTTTCTGGTGACAATGTGTGTGGTGGTGAGGGCGATTTATATGAACAGCACAGTACTGGGGGCAGTGTGTTAGCATGTGTGTGGTGCAAGATGCTGTGTGTGTGCGGCTGGAGGTCTGGAGGCAGTGTGCGTGGGAGCGGTTTTGGGACTGTGAGCCTGCATGCGGTGTAGCAATGGTGAGTACAGGGCAGAAGGAAGTGCATGAAGAGCAGGGTTGGGATTATGTCCATTCATGCAGTGTGGGGATGGATAGAGCATTGTTGGGCTTGTGTACACATGTGCAATGTGAGGTTTGTGTGAGTGCAGAGCAGGGTGGGTGTGCAGTGAAGTGGGTGGTGTGTATGCACTGTGCTGGGTACATTGTGGGGGTTTGGGAGTGTAGTGCAGTGAGTTGGTGTGTATATATACAGTGTTGGGGTGGTTTGTGTGTGAACGTATCTAGGGGCTTGTGTTAGCTGGCGTTGGAGTTTGTGCAGTGATATGAGATCCCTGTGGAGTACTGGCATGTTTATTTCCAAAAGTGCACTTGGCCAAATGTTAAAGAATGGCCCTCATTACGACCCTGGCGGAAATCGAAAAACGATGGCGGAAATGCAATACCGCCATCGAATAGCGCTCGGTGCGATTATGACCCGTCACCGTAAAGTACGATGCCATTAGCGACACCGTAGTGAACGCCAACGCTAACGGCACCAAGTACGCGCACGCGCGCCATGCGAAACCGTAATTACCACCATGTCGCAACGGTACGCGAATGCTGACCCTAGCGGACATATACCTAACGCCATCAAGCATGGCGGAAAGTACCATTCCGCCATGGTGAGAAGTACGGCATCGCGAACCAACCGTAAAAGGCCCTACTGAGTGCCTGTACACCACTCCCTGCCCACATTGCACAACTCCTCGTAGGTGCAATGAAGTCACACAATGCAACCAGTGAAATGTACAAGTCACCCATGCATGCCAACGAACAAATGAATCTAGGGGCTCCAAGTGCCTTGTGAGTGGCCATCCATATTTGCCATGGCACCATTGCCGTACTGATGCAGCACAGGCATGTGAAGGTACAAGTACAGCAATATGAACTGAAACATGAGACAAAACAACAACAGGCCCCCATTGCTTGACACCAGTGTAAGGCAACATTCAAAGCAGCATCCTGAGGGAGACTGCACCAGCCCTGTACTCCTGCCAGTAAACAAACCAACCATCAGCATAAGCATGTACCACACAAGTTGGCAGAGTGACTGAGCAGCCAGGCTCATCTCAAGAGGGGCCAATGGGAGCTGCAGGGCACAGATGGCACGAATACAGAAGCCATTCCAATGGACATGACCTCAGTCTCCCTCCAAGAAACGCACGCAAACACAGGCACCTGTGACCAGCCATATTCTGATAATCACATCATTCCACCAATCCACCTGGCTGACCGGCATCTGTTACACAAAAGCTAATCCCCCGCCCCTGAGCATGACATCATTAAAACAGTCATAATGGCAGCCCCTATCCCTGACCTCACTGGGCTTCGTAGGCAAACGCGCCCAGCACAGTACCACGCAACTATACTCAGAAGCCGGAACCCAATGCAGATCTTCTCACAATACATCGCTCCACAAATAGGAATATGCTACATTACTTGCAAAGAATAACGCTACACGGTCAATATAATAATCAAAATTTAATGCACAACAAAATCACCAAGCCCATACAGCTATTAGGTCATGAACTCCAAAATATATTTCTTCATTGTGGGCCGCATCTGCAATAAATGACCAGCTTCTTCTTGTGTGACGCCCTGTTCCTTCATGGTACACAGGGGCTACATTCACGTTCAAAAAGGCAACATGGAAGCGCCTAGAACCGCAGGGCCGTCCCATTAGGTAGGCACTAATCCAGCTGAAAGGTCGATATGTTGCTCCTAGCCACTAGTACTGTGTAAGGGCATGTGGCCCATTGGCGATCGTCCCATAAGATCGTAATGGTGCTACACTGATTAACACGAAGCAGCAGGTGTCGGGAGTAAAAGCCATCTGCAGGAGTGGCATACAGATGGCAGCGGCAAAAGGGGAGGAGATACCTGTCACCCAAATGAAATGAAAAAGAATAGTATGGGCATCAGAACTTCATTTGAATCACTCACTTCAATGATCACACTAAATCCACAGCCATATGCATGCTAGCCCACTCAAAAGGATTATTCCCACCCAAAAATCACTTGCGAATCATAACTATATAAATCGAGGTGAAAACACCATTACAAACGAGTGTTTGTGTGCATGCGTCTGTTAAAACAGAATCCATTAGATGGGATTAGTAACGTGCATAGACACAAGTGTTTGAAGGCGCGTCGAGACAGGGAGGGTTCAACAAGGGCAGATAGACGATGGTCCCACTATGGCAGCTCTGCATCACATAGCGCAGGGGAAGTGGATAGATTCCAAAAAGCCCTGTACATGGCAAACTCACTATTAAATCATCTGTCCATGCATCCATACATCATTCCCTCATCCCGGTATGAAAACGCCTGATTATTTACTCACATAACATGTGAAATTTCCATTGAGTCTGTGCGTAATGCAGTCTGCAAAATCCACTGTGCTCCAGCCCGGAATTCCAGTGTTGTGAAGTAACATGTATTTGGGAACGTCCTGCCTTATCGTCCACTACGCTATTGCGCATCCCATACTATTCATATCAATCATTGCATTCTCGCCATGGCCCCTGTCCGAAGGACATTAAACAATAGAACTTCATATCTGCAGTCAGACCTGTGGGCGTCTCCTCGCCGCTAGCTGAAAACCGAATGCGCTGTCCTTCGAATTCCTCATTTGCAACATCACGTCGAAAAGGCATCTGTGACCGCTTGAAATCACAAATCCATCCATGTAGTGCGGCAGTGTGTGAAAATGGCAACTGGCTTCACTCACAAATGGGACGCCCCGCCCGTCAGTGAACCTCGGTACAGTGCTGCATGAGGGTCCACCGTCAATCGAGTACTACATTCCACTGACCCTTCACAAGTTTGTTCGCGACTGCAAAGATAGTATGTGAAACAATGGGACCATAGCAGAATGAACATATGAACCAATATTTCACTGCCATCGGGATTAAATACATGATTGTAATAGCAAGATGCCATGCGTCGAATTGCAGCGTTGTGTGCGGGACGTGCACGCCCAAAGGGGATTGCAGCTTGCACAGGTGGAATGAATCACCACAGGTGGAGGCTATACAGCCTGAAAACACATAAATTGCACACCCAACCCCCTCCCACAACCACACCCACTCCAAAATGCTACCGGCAGGACTAGCGATGTTGGCCCTGGGGGACCTGATAGCACTGCAAGTACTACAACTTCAAGAAGAAGACGAACACCAACTACTACAACAACCGGCCACACAGAGGAGACGCAGGAGGAGGAGGAGGGCAAGGCAGGGCCAGCAAGGCCCACCAGCACAGCCACTGCCACCACGCAGGCAGCCCGCAATCCCACGCCTCCGAGCACATCCGTTCAACCTCACTGCTGAGCAGATCCACACCCTCTACCGTTTGGACCGGGACACCATAACCGCCATTGTGGACATGACACACGCTGACCTTGTCAGCATGATAGATAGCCCAACCGCCATCCCACCCCTACTGAGGGTGGTGTCTGTACTCCACTTCCTGGCCACAGGCACCTACCAGCACACAGTCGGACAGTTGCATGGCATTTCCCAGCCACTGTTGTCACGGACACTATCGCAAGTGCTCGATGCCCTCCTGAAGCACGCAGACGACTACATCTCTCTACCACGCTCGGAGCAGGAGATTACGAACACAAAAGTGGGATTCCATGCACTTGCCGGCATACCGGGTTGCATTGGTGCCATCGACTGCACCCATGTGGAATTGGTTGTCCCACATGCCATGGAGGCCCAGTACCGCAACCGAAAACAATATCATTCTCTTAATGTACAAATGGTGTGTGACTCCAACAGGATCATTACACATTGTTGTGCCCGATTTCCTGGATCAACCCATGATTCTATGGTCTTGAGGAACTCTACAATACCACGCTACATGGAGCGACACGCAGGGAACAGATCCTGGCTACTCGGTGAGTCTCATTTCATGCGTGATAATGTGGGGTATGTGATGCGGCAATGACCTGGCAGGAAGGGGGGGGATGCGTACGTAGCAATGTCATTCCACAAACAACCTTTATTGTCCACATACAGGTGATGCCGGGTATCCACTGAAGAGATGGCGCCTTACACCACTCCGGAACCCACAGAACCAGCATGAGGAGGACTACAACCATGCCCACTCACGTACCCGTGTAGTCATAGAACAGGCATTCGGCCTACTGAAGACTTGTTTCCGCTGCCTCAGCAGGTCTGGCGGGGCACTCCTGTACCGCCATGAGAAGGTTGCAAAGATGGTCATGGCATGTGTCATGCTACACAACATGTGCGTACGTAGAAATGTGCCCATGCCCCCTGACGCAGAACTGCAAGCACCTGAAGATGGTCATGATGAGGGTGGGGATGTGGCAGCACCTCAAGGAGTCCGCGAGGCACAGGAGGGCCGTGAAATTCGTCAGATTCTCATAGATTCATGCTTCTAGCACTCACGCCTGGTGGCTGATACATGGACACGGGACTTGTGGCACTGTGTGTGTCTGGAACATGCACAATATGGACTGTACGCCTATAAAGGCCTCGTACACAAAGATCAATGTCCACACATCTCATTGGTTGATTGTGCAATGTTTATGGCATATGTGAAATTATGTTACACACCCCATCGACCCGCCACCCAAGTAAGCCCAACACACCCCCTCCACCCTCCTACCTCCCCCCCGAACACCAGTGTCCAAAGATGCTCATTGTCAGTGGGCAGACGCTATTGCAAGCCCCCTCTCCGGGTATCAGGGGCACCCCTGCCTGTGGAGCGCAGGTTCCTCCCAGATCTACGTTGGGGGCTGCCCTGGACGGAACTTGCAACGGATGATGTCTCTGCCTGCTCACGTCCATGCATGTCCCTAAGGGTTTGTGAGAGCTCAGTGAGCACACGGCGCACAGCGGCAAGTTCAGCACATACGTCTTTGGACGTCGCATGCAGTTCCCCCCTCAGGCTCTCGGTGCTTCTCTCCATTTGTACTCTCAGGCTCTCGGTGCTTCTCTCCATTTGTACCCTCAGGCTCTCTGTGCTTCTCTCCATTTGTGCCCTTAGTGTCTCTGTACTTCTCTCCATTTCTGCCCTAAGTGTCTCAGTAGATGTTTCTATGGCTGCCTTAGTACCCCCACATTCATCAGCATGGTCCTTGAGGAGCGTGGCCAGTTGCTGCTGTTGCACGATCACCTGGTCGAGGGACTGTTGCCTCTGCTGTGCCATGGCCATTTGCGGTGGTGTCACAGAGGGGCTGATGACCTCATGTTGCCTTGCCACAGGGCTTGTGGGGGATGGCCAGTCGTCGTCTTGTGGGTGCCCCTGCGTGGTATCCTCATGGTGTACGGGATGAAACAAACAGGGGGATTGGGACAGGTCATGGATGGATCCTACATCGACATCACCGTTTTCTGTGTCGGAGCATGCTGCCATTAATGCAGTGTCACCTATGGTGCTGCTGCCACCAGAAGCAGTGCCTTTTGTGGCATCCATTGGGGGGACCTGTGGTGCTGCTGTTGTGGGCATGCTGGCTGTTGGGGTGCCTGTTGGAGTCCCCTCCTGTGTGCTGCCACTTGATTTGTGCTGCTGCCGTGTCTTGATCCGTGCAGCTGAGGTGGAGGGTCTTTGGCCGTTGGTCTTGGCCCTCTTTGCAGGTGTGCTGGTAGGGGTGTCCTGGAGCTCGTCGTTTGAATCGGACCCTGTGGTGGAGTAAAGGAGGGCGAGCGTTATTAATGGGTCTGTGGAAATTGGAATGGCAATGTATTACATGCATTGGGGTGGTACCTGAGGGTGATTTGGGTCAGGGCCTTGGAGGTGGTTTCATTTTTGTGTGGATTGAGGATGCAGTTGTTTTGCAGCCTGCAGTTAGGGTGTGCCTGCTGCACGTGTAGAGGGTGTTTTTAGGATTTTTTAATTATTTATGTATTTAATGTGACTTTTAAAGTGCGCTATCAGGCCAATGTATGTGGACGTTCTCCTGGCCATGTGTTTCTGTTGCACTATGTGGACACATGGTACTTCACATGATTGGACATTGTGGATTTAGCATTGTTTTATTTGGGCCACCTACCTGATTCTTCGGATGTCTGCACTCCTTTCTCCATCCCTCCGACTCCCTCTATACTCTCCATTCCAATGGTGGAGGCACAGATTTCTTCCCAGGGGGTCAACTTGATGGGTGATTCCGATCCTCCCCCGGTAGCTGTGGCAATGTTACGGTTGGCGGATAGTATGCTCTGTACGCGTATCCGCAAGTCGTCCCATCGCTTTCTGCATTGCTGTGGGTTGCGGGGTGCGGTCCCCACCGCACTTACCCGCTGTGCCACCAGGGCCCATATGGCCTTCTTGTTCGCAAATGCCGTCCTGGTCATTTGCGTCGAGAAGACGACGGCAGCATTCTCCTGGAGGGTCTCTGTGAGCACGGTGAGTTCCTCACGGGAGAAGTGGACCTGCCGCTTGCGGTTGCACGCTTTCTTCGCTACTTTTCCCATTTTTCTTGTTTTCACTAGGGTGGATGACGGGTTGGGTTGTGTCTCTGGGTAGTATTTTTAATGGTTGTGTGGGAATTCTGATTTTATAGGTGTACGGCGTGCTGTTTCCCGTTCCGGGACCATGTTTTTACTTCCGTTTCCGTATATTTACGGTCACCGTATTTTCCGATTGCCGCTCATTACGGTGACCGCTATGATGGGTGGCGGAATTGCACCTAGGGCGCCGTACGACGGCGGTGAGGGGCGTTTTGGGGACATTTCCGCCATCGCGGACTTTGCACTTCCGCCATGGCGTAGTGCTCGTGCCCGATGGGTCGGAATTAGCCGCACTTTACTCCGTCGTGCAATGGCGGAAACGCTATTTACGCTATGGCGGTCAGGTCAGTTACTTTCCGCCAGGGTCGTAATGAGGGCCAATGTCTTTAATGGTGAACACATCTAAGAACACATTTCCTTTCAATTTAAGTAATAAATTAATAAGAAATGCCTTTCTCACATTTTTAAAGAAGTTCCGCTTTGCCAACTTTCAGGCAAAAATAAAAAAATAAAGTATGTAAGTTGAAATAATGACATTGTTTTTGGCACTTTCAGACAGAATGCTGTAGCTTTTTAACACTTTTGTAATCAAAATGTTTTTAAGCCCATTCAATGGCACTAATTTGGTTACTTTCAGTAGGATGAAAGTCTAAGTTGACTCTGATGGATGGGGCTGCAGATGATGCATCAACTCCCTGAGCTATTTTACCTCCTACACTATTTCAATGTAATAAATATTCAGCAAAATTGTACACATATACATATTTACTGAATGTAATTACATTTGTTGATAATACAGCAACAAAGCTGGGTTATGTAGAATTTAGGTCAGTCTGGCAGGTGGCTATGGGGCAGGGCCAGCTGAAGATGTGTAGGGGATAGTGGGGGTTTTCGGTATGATGTTTCGGAGCCCCCCCTTGCCTAAAAGCTGGATAAAAATGTCAGATACAAAAGTGGATTTTTTAAATTATATTAAAGTCAAGAGAATACAGTAAGGTGGTTAATAGCTTCATATTATCATGGGAAAGACAGCCAGCAGGAGGCTGAAACCTATGTCACCTAAAAAGCTATTAATTGCTCAACAGCATGTTAATGTTGTTAAGGATTTTAAGGAGGCGTGACACTCCAGACCAGGACTCTTTATATTGGCCAGGGATGCAGCACACAATCAAACTGCTTTTAATTTTATGAATTTGGATTCAGCTTTGAGAAGGCAGCCAACCCATCTCACATCCCCCTTAACGTACACCCTTTGTCGCAATGGAACATGAACCAGGCCGGTGTGTAATGATAGAATATTTATTTACTTTTAATTATGAATAAAATTCAAACACATTCAATATATGGCAGCAATCACCAGTTCGGTGATAATTACACAGGAAAAGGATAGAATACACTCAGTTTACCCTTCTAGCACAGGATACACAATGCACAACTGAAAAATTGTTTGTGGGTAGTGCTTTTAAATGGCACCACAGTTAAGCATTCCCCCTACAACACTCCCTCAACCCCCTGTTAACCAAATGTTGTGTGGGTGGAGAGGAGTAGCAGGTATACTTTGCAAAAATCAGATCGAAAATCTGACCTACCACCCTTGAATGGGAGGCAAAAAGCGGATCGAGCTCCCTTAAAAAATGAGCAAGATGACACTCAGAATTACTAAACAGTTATTTTACATGTGCGGTTGAATGAATAAGGCAAGAATGGGTATGGCTGTATCAAAGAAGCAAGAAAACTCATAAGCTACAAGGCCATGGACGAAAAAACGGGCATACAGAGTAGAACATTGACTACGGAAGGAAACACAGTGCAGCAAGAATCACACGTGGAGAAATTGAAATTGTTACGTTTCATGGGTTTAAAATAGCAAAACGGATTGGCAAATGAGCTAAACAGACACAATCGGAATGCGGTTTTAATGCTAAAGTACAAAGGCACATAGCAGGTATGATATGAAAGGGAAAGGGTGATTCTGAATGGGTGATAGTATGGGGTTATAAAAGGGAAAGGAAATCAGGTTTTAAAAATAGAACAATTTCACAGGCAACTCGGCTTTGTTAGAAACCGGATTTATTGTACTGCAACTATATGTTTAATGGCTAGATTGTTAAAGAAAGACACGATACGCAAGGAGATTACTTGCAAGGTCAACCTATCCAAGCCGCGTTCAGCTCTATATGGGAATTAATTACATTATTCAAAATAGTACTAGGGAATTATACAGCGGACTGAAATGATTTGGAAAGAATGGCGCTAACACATGGAAATTAACACAGATTTTCCTTAGGACAGGATACGCAGAGGATTCTGAAAATTTTTAAGGAATTTGCTAGGTTATTCATAGGATTCTATGGGATTGGACATACAACCAGGTAACCATGCAAGGGATGCAGTTTTTGGTTGCTGGGGAAGGGAAATACCTACAACAAGCACTTGAATGGAATGGTTTGGACAGCCAGCCGGGTCTCGGGACACGGGACAAGATATGGTCACTTGGACAACAGCAGGGCTCTCTTCTAGGGACACAGCGGGGCAACCGGAGTCTGGTCTCAGTAGACAGTGGGCGGATCAGCTGGCCAAAACAGGTAGCTGGGCAAAGCAGGGTTCAGCAGCCTTCTACCCTTTTCACCTGATTTATTGGGATTTTTGTAGGGTTTAATTCTGGATCAGAAGTTCAGCCTGCGTAAGAGGTTCTGGCCTTGCTCTGGAGTCTGAAATCTTCCAAGGTGAAAGTTGAATGTCTGGATCTCTGGATGTTGAGTTGGATTTTTGAATCTTGGATTTTTTTAATGTCCTGACTGTCTGTATGTCTCCACCTTATATAGACTTGATGACATCAGATGATTGTTTACTATGTGGGCAGAACTAAGCTAGACATACCTCTAAATCGGATAGGTCAGCCTGTCCTGTCGCTGCCTCCCTGTAAGCAGATTGGACTGAAGGAAGTGACTCAGTTTTAGTGTGGGTGTTTTTTTACAATGTGCTTTGTTCTACCAAAGTTACTTTTGCCAAAATCAGTTATGACACAAAATGCTCATTTTTATAAAAGTCACCCTTATAACAATTAGATAGGCAAATACTATATTTCACAAGGGACATTTCTGTCCAAACGCCAAGTTTGTGCGATATTGCTTTGTTCTCCTGGCATTCTTTTGTAATTTCTATGGAAAATATTTAATCAAACATTCTACAAATAGATACACATGAGCCTTACACCGTCGGGCATATTTGTATTTAACTTTCATAACCGTGTCATGTACGGTTTTCCCAGAAATGTCATTTTACTGGCGTTTGCGTCCAAAACATTTCAGAAAAACCTAAAATGCCTTATTTTAGTGGCCCAAAAATGACGTAAAAAATGGTCATAATTTCACATCTTTAGATTACTGACATAAATGCCATTGTCAATCTGGAAAAGTGAATACCCTTCATTTGAATGACAGACGTAACTTGATGGCCGTAGGCCAACCGTCTTATGCACCGAATTATAGAAATATAGACTGATATGCTTGACCAACAAGCGGCCATTTTGGACGTAGCAAGAATCGCCATTTTGCTTGTTAACCATTGCTCATTGCTTTCTGTCTAAAACTGCTTTGCAGCTTGCAATTCTTGTGGATTCTGCTTACTCTGCTCAACTGTTAACATTGTTGTCTGAATATGAAAGGGCAAGGTCGCGGGACTGAGGAGTTCGTTTAAAACTCCTCATGAGTAGGCCAGAAAGGAATGCCCACGCTCCCTCTCTGTAGCCTTGAGGGAGAGCTGCAGGGTATTTAATCACTTCACAGCTGCCAGCCAGTCTCGTGCAATGGTAGAATATGTTAGAATAAAACAGCTAAAGGCTTGAATTATGCTCTTCCTACGGCCCCCCTTCGCAAAACCCTTTAGAGCGTGTCGGCTCCCAGGACACGAATAGTACCTCATAGATAGCAAAGAATGGAATGTGGCTCTTCCCCCGTGTGCAGCTTGCTTCCAAGAACAGAACCACTGTGTTCTGTTCAACAACTAAAAGATGCCTCCACACTTTCTAAATTGCACATTGATACTAGAATAGACATCGAAAGTGTCATAATTGTCATACCCGTCGGAAATGTCCATCGTCATCCTGAGTTCAAAGAAACTTAATAAAGGAGGATGTTAAACATGACATAACTGATTGTATGATATGCATTTTGTATATATGTAACTGATGTACATAATTCGCTCTCTTGCTTCCCTCGAGGTCTCGGAAACTCACGTTGCGGGGCGTGAGACCAGAATTGGCCAATTGGGACTATTTTTGCTTGCAATAAACCCTAGCATTAGGAATTTGAACCTTGTGTCTGGCGCATCTTTTCGTGTATGATTATTGCCTTGTTTCCATATCACGATGGACCCCTAGGGGCCCCTTTCACCATGATGTGAACAGTCTTTGACATCAAATGGACTGGCTTTGTTTCCAAATATGGGCAGTCTTTCCAACCCACCCCCCCCTGGCAAATGTCCTTCCCTGAGCAATGTGCACATGGGGTTGCTATGACTCCCCTTTGATGCTAGGCAGTTTGAAGCTGAGGAGAGGTGTCAGGGGATTTCAAACCTCTGTGCCAGGGCAGTCCATTGTCTCATGCTGCAGCAATGCTGCTTCGTCTGACAAAGTCGCCACATCCCACACCTCAGGGCCATTCATGTGGTAAAGAAACTTCCTATCTCATGGGGCTGTTACATTTAGAAGTGCCTGCCTTGCAAGAACAGGTTTGGCAGCAATTTCAGGGCCTAGCCATGATGTTGAAGTTCTTTTTGTGGGGAAAAATACAGTCCACAGAGTACAATTTACTTATATTGTGGCAGCTTTTCTTCCCATCACATATACCAGGTAATTCATGGATTTCAGTGCAGAGGCAGCGCACGCGAGCAACGCAGAGAGGGAGCGTGCGCCAGCGTGCACCAGTCGTGTGCGCTAAACAGCATTCTGGTGCACTGCGTATTCATGGAATTGCCAAGCCATTTTGAGCGCTGGTGCTGAGAACATCCTGCAGCACCAGTTACGCCCCCCAAGAACGCCCCTTGCGCAAGGAAAAACCATTGAAATCCCCAATGCAGCGCAAAGGGCTGCGCTAACCCTGGACCAGCTAACAGGGTCGCTACACTGCAATCGCATGAGCGGGGAACAAGTATCTCTGGGGGACGCGGGAAGTTTCACACGCGATTGGCCTTGGGCAAGCAGGGTACGTGTATTTCTGGAGTGCGCGGGAAGTTTCATAGGCGATTTCGCTTGCAGAGAGGGGTCCGTGTATTCTGAGGGGTGCGCGGGTACTTTCACACGCGATTCCACTTGCAGAGTGGGGTATGTGTATTCTGAGGGGTGCGCGGGTACTTTCACACACAATTTCGCTTGCAGAGCGGGGTATGTGTATCCAGTGGGGTGCGCAGGGAGTTTCACACGTGAATTGGCAGTGTGGGTCCTCCCAGGTGTGCCCTCTACCCCCTCCCCAGCCCCTGCAGGCAGCCCATCCACCATGGGCATGCCCCCCAGCCAGCCCACATGTCACCTTGCACTAGTGATCACCAACTCATGTCCCCTTGCACCCCTGGTCATGTCCCGCAGGCAGCCCATCCACCATGGGCATGCCCCCCAGCCAGCCCACATGTCACCTTGCACTAGTGATCACCAACTCATGTCCCCTTGCACCCCCACCCACCCAGCATTGATGAGCACCTGTCAGCAGGCCCTGGCTCATGTCCCCCTGCACCTCCACCCACCCAGCATTGTCGGGCACCTGCCAGCAGGCCCCGACTCATGTCCCCCTGCACCCCCACCCACCCAGCATTGACAGACACCTGCCAGCATGCCCCGCTCATGTCCCCCTGCACCCCCACACACCCAGCATTGACGGGCACCTGCCAGCAGGCCCCGACTCATCTCCCCCTGCACCCCCACCCACCCAGCATTGACAGGCACCTACCAGCAGGCCCCGACTCATGTCCCCCTGCACCCCCACCCACCCAGCATTGCGGGCACCTGTCAGCAGGCCCCGACTCATGTCCCCCTCACCCCCACCCACCCAGCATTGACAGGCACCTGCCAGCAGGCCCGACTCATGTCCCCCTGCACCCCCACCCACCCAGCATTGATGGGCACCTGCCAGCTGGCCCCGACTCATGTCCCTCTGCACCCCCACCCACCCAGCATTGATGGGCACCTGCCAGCAGGCCGCGACTCATGTCCCCCTGGACCCCCACCCACCCAGCATTGACTGGCACCTGCCAGCATGCCCTGACTCATGTCCCCCTGCATCCCCACCCACCCAGCATTGACGGGCACCTGTCAGCAGGCCCTGACTCATGTCCCCCTGCACCCCCCCCCAACATTGCCGGCCACCTGTCAGCAGGCCCCGACTCATGTCCCCCCCAACACCTCATAAAGATGCACAATCATGGGCCTCATGTCCACCAAAATCCCACAGCACGCCACCCCAGTTTTGAGAAGCAATCAAGTCCTCAATCCACCCCACACTGAAATGACTATTTCATGACACAAACCAAAAGTCAACTATGTACATCAATACATGTCCCTCACACACACACATACTGGGTGCCAGTGATTGTGTAAATCCACATTTTCACATGCAGTAACCCAATGAGCGAATACCACACATGGAAGTAATAAATCAAAATGTATTATGAACAAAATGAATGAAATGAAATGAAAGCATGAAAAATATTTCAAACATGAAATGAAATGCATGTCCAAAACAGAATTAAAAAAATATGAAGAACCAATCCAAAGTGATCCAAAAGAAAATGTGTCCAAACTCTCGGTCCACCAAAGCAAATCCAAAGGAAACGCAAATTGTAAAATCCATTGATCCATGGTGAGTAAAAAAATAAAATTCTCTCATAAATCTACTGTTCAACTATGTACAACGATTTCATCCAGGGTCCATGAGCCCAACGAAAGAAATTAAACCTATAAAAAAAAACTACCTAGGAAATAACTATGTACAAAAGTGTGGGGCATAGTCCAATCACCCCAAAATAAAGCAAAATGAAAATGAAACCTAACACTACAAACTATATACAATGGCGGCAGGCTAGTCCGACGGCTCACTTTTTGATTTCCCGGGCCAGAGCATCATCGAACTCCTCGTCTATGTTCTGGAGGCGGGCCTCTTCCATGGCCCCGAGGTTTTGCAGGCACGATGCCATGTTCAACTCCAACTCCCTGCGAATTGCCTTGAGGCACTCGGCCGGCCTCAGCGCCCTCCGCATGGAGTTCTCCACCCTGACCATTGTGAGCTGTGCCTCTTCCGCCCGCTGCCGCTCCGCATCTATCTGCTGGCCAAAACGATGCCACATGGAAGACACTCCCAATCCAGGGTCCTCCTGCCCTCCATCCGATGCCTGCCCCTCTGATGTTGTTGGTCCCGAGACATCATCGCTCCCACCTTCAGCCTGCTGCTGCCGTGCATGTGCCCTGCCTGTTGTTGCCTGCATGTCATCCTCCTGCTGGGGTCCAGTTGTTGGGGTGGCCACCCCTGCTGGACATCCGACTCCCGACTGTGGCAGGGATGTGTCCTCCACCAGCCTGGCCGCTGGGTGAGGGACAGCTCCACAGGTTGACCGAGTGACACTTGGGCAGGAAGATGGCACGGAGGACGACCAGCGCATAGGGTGTTCAGTTGAGCAGGGGGTCGGCAAAAGCTCCAGCACACGGAGGAACCCAGCACTGGTGACCCTGCCCAGTAGGTTGACACGGTCTTCGAGACATTCGAAATGACATGCGCTGTCCTCGCGAGAACCCTGCACGTCATCCCGAATGTCACGGACACGCAACGCCACCCCACCAAGGACAGGCTCAAGCCAGTCCCGGATTGCCACGTCGGCAGGGAGAGGAAGGCCAGTTGTTGTGCGGCTATCTCCTCCCTGAAAACGGGTCTGGACAAAGGCATTCCTGCTGGTGCCGGATGATGCAGTCACAGGATCAGGAACAGGATTACACACAGGCACCACCGCAGTGGCCTGTGCTGCCTCCTGTCCCTGCCCCTGGACTGCACCACTGGCACCAGTGGAATCCCCCCCTCCAGGCCCTCTGTGTGTGACTTCCACAGCCTCCTCCTCAACCAAACCCCTCACCAACCTGGATGACTCCGTGCCATCTTCCTCCGTAGGCCCCTGTGGGGTCTCAGCTGCCCCTTCTGCTGCCGAGGAGTCCACCTCAGACCTCTGCCTCTTGGACCTACCCCCGGCAGCTGCAGCCGCGGAGGCGGCACCAGACTCCTCACTCCCTGACGAGATGGCAACCTGGGAGGGGAGCTGGGCCTTGCCTCTCCGGCTGGCGGTGGTATCCCTGCCTGAGTGCTCCACAGCACCGTCTCCGCCCTCTTCATCAGTTGACGCTGCAGACAGGGAGAGACAGAACACAGGCATCAGGGCACTGTACAATGGTCTGACACACACATGACAGTTGCAGATGAGTGGCAGTCTCAAACTTCACACATGGCATCATACTCCCCAACACACATATCATTTCACGCGACACACACGCACAAATGAACAGGAATGTTGCAGCAGCCAGCACCATCCATACACATACAACACCATGACCATCCGAAGGTTAGCCTGACGTCACATGCAACACAGGGATTGGCAAACACATGCAGACACGCCACTAGACATACATGCATCTGTATATCTACACCACCTGTTGCAGTCAAATCCTCGGCATCCATGTCACATCTGCCAATCAGCCTCCTACATGTCAGTGGCACATGCATCCATTGTGTATCACAGTGGCACACATGTCAAATACCCTCACACACACATGTACACCATGCACGTACATGAAGGTGGAACCCGCATCCATGTGTCACACCCCAACCATGCCATGATACAGTCATAGATATGTAAACATCTGTGCACCCCAACATGCATTTGCCCATAATGCTTTTGTACTCATACACCATTGATGTGCCTCACACATGACTGGACTCTCATGCAGCAGGCTCATGTCCCTGTACATATACATCCATACATGGGCCTTCCAAGACATATGTGCAACCTGCACACACCTGCCACACCACAACATGCACAGCATCCAATCAGTGCACATACACACTTACCGCTCGACTCCGGACGGGTCTGCCTCCCAAGGACCTGGAGGTGGAGCACTGGGTGTATGCATTCCAGGACCCTCATCTGCATGTTGGTAAGGTGGACTCGGCGCCCCTTTGCATGCTTTGCCTTAAGGAGACGCTGGGCCTTGCTGAGGGTCCTGGACCTGAAGTCCTCCCAGCGCTTCCAGACGTGTTGGAAGTCACGGGCTGCCACCTCCTCCACGTTGATGGCAGCCATGATGTCCGTCCAGATCCTCTTCCGTCCTTCATTGTCGGCACGTGAACTTCCAAAGAGGGCATCATAATGCCCCAGGACTTGGTCCACCAGGATACCAACTTCTGCAGCACTGAAGCTGGTAGCCCTCTGCCTCTCTGGCTGGGGGTTGCCAGTGGTGCCAGATGGTGTTGTGTCCGACATGGCAACCCCCGAGGGAGGTGTGGGTGGGCCACTGGGTCCTGGGGCTGGGCTGTGGAGCAAGATGGTACTCCAGTCGGGAGTCTTCTGTTCCAGCAGGGGTGGTCACAGCAACTGGACCCCTGCAGATGGCTGACGTGCAGGCACCAAATAGCAGGGCACATGGCCAGCAGGCAGGCAGGCAGGCAGCAGCAGATGGCAGGTGGGAGCGTGCTCAGGGCTCTGGGGGGCAGTAATTTGGCCTTCTGGGCAGGAGCGTGGTCTTCCGTGTGTTGTTGGGTGGCCAGCTTCATACGGAGTGATTTGGCACGTGAAAAAACTGCACGTTAGTGTGTAATTCGAGGAAAGGCCCTTAGCGTGTAAGCGCGTCTGTGACGTTACACGCACTGGCGTTTCCCACAACACAGGTGCATACTGAATCAGCACGTAAGAAAACTGCATGTCAGCGTGCTATTGGAGGAAAGGGCCTTAGCGCGTACGCACGTAAGTGCCAGTGCACATGTGGGCTGGCTCAAAAGGCACGCGTATGACGCCATTTTCTCGTACGTGCTATTTGTGGAGAGCGAGCGGGTGATTCTTGTACTTCTTGTCGGTTCACACGCGATTACTTCACAACGGTTCCAGTTCGTACTCCCTGTTTCCTCAGACTGCGTTAATTTCTTCTTTTGCCGGGGGTGTTGCCAACGCACACATGCATGTCTTTTTCCCGTTCTCTTTCCAGGCATACGTTGAGTCGCGCACGTATTTTCCAACTGTGGTTGCCCCCGTGTGCCGCGTACCCCTTCAAAGGTCATTGTAGGCTGCGTGTATCACGCGTATGCTTATTTTTGTGTTTCTGGGTGCCACAGCGTAGTGCGTGTTCATTTTTCCAGGCACGTGGTCTACCAGGGGTTGCATGCACATTTGATATTGTTTTCGGGGTGCCTGTGCATTGCGTGACCCGTCATCTTCCCCAAGGGTTCACAGACAGCCTTGCTAGAGCACTAGGGTATGAATACCATCTAGTACCCTACCCCTTTCACCCCAATTGCGCACGAATACCATCTAGTACCCTACCCCTTTCATCCCAATTGCCCAGGACTGTTAACTGCAACTCCCATACGCACAATAACATCAGTGCCATGGTTGGGAGGCGACCAAGCAGTAAGGGAGGCAAAGGTGGCCGACCTTCAAAAGGTGGGCACGGTAGGGGACATGGCCAGGATGTGCAGGGTGGCCCAAGCGGGCAGTGTGTGGAGGATCAATCGGGGCCACCTATGCCCCCCCCCGAAATGGTTGTGGGAAATGTAGCTGACACCATCCCAGCTCAGCCCTTGTTAACCGGCCCATATTGTCAACTGAACCGGCACAGGATGACTCCCAGGCTGACTACCAGGTCACCAAGTCTAAGCCACGTGTGGCGGTGAAAGTTTCTGTCACCAGGCCACGTAGATCTGGGGCAGCAATGTCATCTGCTGCCCCAAGTAGCCAGGGTGAGGAGGCTGCAGGGG
This sequence comes from Ambystoma mexicanum, assembly GCF_040938575.1. Lineage (NCBI taxonomy): Eukaryota > Metazoa > Chordata > Amphibia > Caudata > Ambystomatidae > Ambystoma > Ambystoma mexicanum. The sequence goes on from NC_090927.1 coordinate 338,430,282, forward strand.
CAGCTACAGCTCAATCCACCCCAGATCTGAGTCTCCCAGCCTGGACAATGTCGGTCCAAGTCCATCACACTGACGTTGGTCCTGCCAACATCACCCTGCAGCCAATGCCTGCACCGAGACCTTTGGTCATTGTGCCTTCTGAAACTTACAGTACCCAGTCCACCTGTGCTTCTGCCCCTACCAACCAGAGCGGCGCAAGCCACTCAGGATCCACACCACCTTCCAAGAAGAAGAAGGGTGCTCTTGCACTACAGGCTGGGACCCCAGACACGGCTACACACTCCAGCACGCCAAGGAAGCCTAGCTTCAATGACGCCGAACTAGATGCACTTGTGGCCTATGTGTTGGCACATAGCTGCAAAATGGTGGTGACTGCAGGGTGCAAGACTATGCCTGCTTAACAAAGGGCCCACTGGCAGACCATCGCGGACCACATTAATGCCCTTGGATTTGTGAGGCGCATAGCTGATGATTGCTACAAGCGGTGGAATGACCTGAAACGCAGAGGAAAGAACAAGCTGGCTTTCAATCATGCCTCTACTCTGGTGACTGGCGGTGGGTCTCCACCAGAGGACGACCAACTCAATGGAACTTTGTCACAGAGGAACAGATCCAAGGTGTGGGAGACCTACCAGATCTTGAAGCATTGTCCGGTGAGTGCCCATGCATGTGTGTGTAATCCATGTGTATGTTGCTTGGGTGATGTGTTCTGATTGAGGCCAGGTGAGGGTGTGTAGTCATGACTGGTATGGGTCACCCATGTGGTTCCACCAAACCGCTCCCCGGCCTTGGGTTTGGGTATGACAGCATCCCTTCTGACCCTTCTGACCGCAGTAGCCAATTTGCACCAGATTACTGCAACTGCCATCTTACAACAACATTGTTCAAAATGTTTTACTGTTCATTCTGCCTGATTGTTTCAATCCTTGCCATTTTTAGGACGCATTTTTCTGCCCTACTGCCACAAATGTGACATGCTTCTGTTATAGATTACACCCCACAATGGCCCACATTTATTACCTTGTTATGGGAATGATTTAACCATTTAGGCTGATTGAGTAATGGCCTGCACACAATCATTTTTTGGGCCCTGTTTGAATGTTGAACATGACTGTTGTCTTCTGTCATGTTGAAGTGACCAACCATTGATGTATCCATCTGCCTGCCATCACTGTATAATTGAACCCTGAATCTGTAGAAGCGTGTGGCACATGCGTGTTTTGTCACACTATTTTGCATGTTGTATCTCATGATGTCCATCTCACATGGATGGGTGACAGTACTTATTTCCTACCATATGGCTGTACTTGTCAAATGTACCATGGCTATGCTATGTGCCATCTGTGTGCTGGCATGTGTCATGTATGTGTACTGGACATGCCACTCACAGGCTAATGTGTGATGCCAGTGCTATCCAGCATGCAGCACATGTGTTGCTTTTACATCTTGGAGTCCTCAGTGTCTGCTTCTTGCCTCCCCTTCCAACTCATTGACAGTGCATGCATGCCATGGTTATAGTCATGTGGGACATGTGTAATTTATGTACTGGATCTCTGCCTCGTCAGGCCTATGTGTGTGCTATGGTACTCATGCCTGTTTCCATTTGTTATCGTTCATGTTTTTGCAGGTGATGAGCCACTTGATGCTGTTGAGGAGGAGGAGATGGTGCAGACCCAGGAGGAATCACAGCCACAACTGGGCACCACTGGAGGACGTGGGGTGGTGGTGGGTGAAAACCCATTTGTCCTACAAACCATGCTGTCCACGGGTGTCTCTCTGTACACCTCCGCAGACCTCTATGAATCAGGTGCTGAATCAGACAGTGAGACATATGTGCCGTCGCAGGTGAGTGTTTCTGGCAGGGATGCTGTTCTGTCCAACCCACCTGCACCGGGGGTAGACCCCTCTATGGGGATTTCAGTGTTGGTAAGTCCGCCTTTGGCGGTTACGGATGCAGGGTCACACTCCAAAATATTTGCTCCTGTTCCTGGGCCAGTAGATCAAAGGAGGAATGTAGTCCTGCAGCCTCAGGCAGTGCCAGCACAGCAAGGTGCAGATCGCCTTGCCCCAAACAGGTGTGGTGCCCGTCAATGCGGTGGCCATGTGCCACCAGGCAATACAGTGTGGGGAAACTCCATGTACAGTATTGCAGCACAATCATGTGAAATGATGGCTCAGGCAATGGATAGGGTGGCCACTTCCATTCTCCCCCCTGAAAGGCAGATGGAGCTCCAGCAGCAGGCAACAGACTCTATTTGCCACTCACACAGGGAGGGCATGTTGGCGTCCAACAGGGACCGACGGGCTGGACTGGAGGCTCTGCGTGAAGCCATATCTGTAGAGTCACAGGCCCACAGGGAAGCCCTGAGGTTAGAACACGGGTTCCTCAGAGATACTCTGGGTGAACTTGAGGCTTCCCGGAATTTTAGGTCAGAACAGCAGCTGGAGCAGCTCACACGTTCACTCTCAGCTGAGCTCCAGGCAACCCGTGCGGAGATCCGGGCATCATGCGAGGCCATGCAGGCAGAAATGCGGGCAACCCATGAGGTGCTGCATGGGGATCTCCCTGCCGTCATCCTGCAGAACCAAACCTTCCAGACCTGCATGCTTGCTGCCATGGAGGACCATACCAGGGCTTTGCGTGGGCTGCCTCCCATATCACGGCCACCTCCTGATGTAGCAGCAGAGGGTGACGAGAGCGACGGCAGTTCTCCCATTGTAGCGTAGCCGTGCAGGTCATGAGTGTTATGCTCACCTGGCTCCCACAGGGGCGTTGATCGGAACTGGACCGCTGCAGTCTCCACCAACGTGACGCGTAGTGCAGAGATGACAGATTGGACTGGCCCGCCTAATTTCGTCTGCTTGATCCGTAGAAGTATTTTCCTGAAAGTGGAGAAAGGGAATCAGCCACCCGTGGATTTGAGTGATAACACCCCACTGTTCTTCCCACTAATCACCTCCGATATCTCCTTTCATAGTCTCACCTTATGTTTATAAAAGATGAGCTCTCCATCCTGCGTGGAATGCAGGGGCGCGTAGATAACCAGTTACTTCACTGGTATGAAGGAGTTGGGAGAGTTCCAGACCAATATTGACTCTGAGGTCCCTGGTGGGGAACCGTAATTATATAGTTCGTAAGAGTTCAAAAATGTATGATATTCACTCTTGTCCGATTCCTTTTATCTTGCAGCTTGACCCAAGAGAAGATTGCCTCGTGGCAGCTGGTAGCGTTCAGGTAAGAGTCTGTATTACCCAACACTGTCTGGTAAATGATACCTGTGTTTAATCTGTTGCTTTCCCTCCTTTTACAGGTGCGGCGTGAGAAATTATGACGTCTTGATGAGTAATGCCTCCGGCGATAAAATCAGGTAAGTCTATGGTGGTAAACAAATTGTCTTTGTTTATTCTCTCGGCTCACCTTGCTGTTCTTTTGTTCCCCTTAGGTGCCGGAGTTCGGCGAAGATGAGATGGAGACTGCGCCGGACCGTGGAGATGAAAAATGCCTATGGCGGTAAAATCAGGTAAGTCTATGGTGGTAACAGAGATTGCCTTTGTTTATTCTCTCGGCTCACCTTGTTGTTCTTTTGTCCCCCTTAGGTGCCGGAGCTCGGCGAAGATGTGATGGAGACTGCGGCGGATCTTGGAGGTGCAGCGAAGGCTGGTGAGAATAGTGCGGCACTACAGCGGGCGATGCGACGCGTATAGAATTAACGTCTCTTTCCTTGTTTGAAGGCGCGATGGATCCGGAATCAGGTGAGAAATAGAAGTAATGTTCTTGTTCTAATCTTTCCTCCTTCTTTCTAGGAGCCTCAGACTCGAGGCGGGCGTGGCAGAAGGCTGGAGGCTGACTTGCAGGCACAGTGAGCGTTACGCTGCTGGATGCAGAATAACGCGAAGCGTGTGCTGCTCTTCGGGCGTGGTTTAAATAGCCTTCAAAGTAGTCCAGGTAAGAAGTTCCCCCAAGACCACACCCGAGTAAGAAAAAAGTCCCTGAAGTAAAGTAGTTCCCTTCAGGCTTCACGTTGGCTTGGATTCTTAGCAGCATGGTCTGCATGAGGTAAGTGTAAGCATATGAGCCTGGCGCCTATGGTGCCAGGACTGACCCCTTCTATGAGCCTGGTGCCTACGGCACCAGGACTGTACCCAGATAGCCCCTAGCTGGGGCTGCTGGGCTTTTTCTAAGCTTCTGGATGCCTGCTCCCGGGACTGATGGGCCTGTTCCGGATGCCCGGGGGAGGCATCATGACAATGAGCCCATGGAGGTATGGGTGCCCCCCCGCCCTCCCAGGTCCACACATGGCCATTTTTTCTTTTTTTATTATTGTTTTTTTTACAGTGTGTTGCTTTGTGTGGCTCCCTTGGGCATCCACTGTGTATTCCAGCTGGGCACATGCAGGCTTGTCCTGTCTTTGGGTTAGATGCTTGGTTTCCTGACACACACACCCCTCCTGCTTCCCCTTTCCATGGGCTTGCAAAGGGTGTGACCAAGTGACAGTAACTTACACAGTGACATTGGGCTCCCATGAGTTGTGTGGGCAGTCTGTAGTCAAAACTGTGTGTACATCCCTAGTGGGGATTGTTGTTGGATTCTACACTGCATTGAAATGTGCTTGTGCATCCATGTCTTTCTCCTTATTTACATGTAGGTTCTTCATGTCTTCACAAGGCCGTCTCCTTTGCAGATGCAGTTCATGTTGTATGCAGTACACTGAGACATTTGCCTGGCAGCAACACTCTGCAGTTGTAAGGGGCCGATAGCTGCCTTAGTCAGGTTGTGAGACTTGCACTACTTCAATTTTTTAATGTCCTATATTGACACGGTTTCATCCTGAACTGATGTTTTGTGTTGCTGGTAAGTATTTGTTCATGTGTGCTGTTTTTTATTGATTGCTGAGTGCATATTGTCTGTGGCCTGTTTACATTATGGACAGTGCACTTTGTGACACTTGTGTCATGTTTTGTGCATTCATTTGGTTGCTTTCACACTGCATGCCATGGCATGGTGTGTTGGGTCGCTGAAATGGGGAGGGGTTGGGTAACATGGTACTATTTTGATGTGGTATTGTGCAAGGTAGTCATTCCTGCTGCATGAATGTGTGTCTTTTTGTGACACAGCATTGGGTGTTTTTAAGTAGGTAGGGATGCACACAATGTAACACTTCCAGGTGAACAATCTCAGGCTGGTATGGTTGTGACAGTTCAACAACAGCTGAAGACCAAGTATGAATACCAAGTCACACAACCTCTCTCAAAATAGGGGCCCGGACCCAGGCAACAAGTTATAAAGTTCAGCTGAAAAGTTTTATCCAAGTATCACAGAAGTGTTTCCAAGTTCAGTGAAATAATAAAATGAAGGTTGTCTGTTGATTTTCAAAAAGTATTTTATCAAAATGATAAAGCTGTGACTAATATTCTCTTAGTGAGGGAGCATTTGTCGCAACCTATGTACATTTCCGACTAAAGCCAATGCATTTCGGAGTATATCTCCTTCAACAGGGCCAGTCTTGTGGTTAAACATTGAAAATACAACAGATAAATAATGTACCAATAATACACAAAATGCATAAAGTGAAATGAAAAATAAATAATAAACATACCGATCAGTAGAAAATCCACAAGTGTACATAAGGAGAAAAATAAAGCAAAAACAGGAATCAACAATACAATATTAGGAGGATAAATGGTTTTCATTGGGAATCAGAAAAAAGAACTGGTGTTACCTTGGCAGTATTCAATGGGAGCTAACAAACGTTCTAGCTGCCCACAGTGGGGTACAGCGATACGGCATGCAATTAGTAGCCGCAATGTTAACACGCACGTGTTTACGGGTGGAATCTGTTTGAAAGAGGAGATTGAGTGATCAATGTCAGCATGTCTGATAAAATCATTGTATGCAACGAAATTATAAAAAAGCGGCGGAACCGCAGCGTACCTAAACGCATCTGAAGCTCAGCAATGCTTCCGCGTGTGACCGCCGAGCTTGGATTCCACCAAGCAGTGTTTGGGCGGTTGCCTAGGCGACCACTCGTCTTATAGAGCACGTGACCCCTGAGCGCCATTGAGAGGCCGGCGCTCACGGATCGCGTTGCAATACAGGTGAAAGCCTGCATTGTGATGCAGATAAATTAATTTAGAGACTTGCAGGGATAATTAGCATCCAAAAAAATAAATTTAGAACAGGCTAAGAAAAAAGGGGAAAATCCATGGAAATGGAAAAAATACTCAAGTGGAAAGAATTCTAAAGTGCAATGTTAATAGGTGGTGGAACAAACAGATCTAGAATAAAGTGGAATACAGTGTTTTAATAACACAAAATGACAGAAGTGGGATGCACTATAAGCACTAGTGTGTACGTAAGGCTGGTACAAGTATGCGCAATCATGGAAAGGCAGCAAATAGAATTCATAAGGCATGTTCTCGTCCCAGGTGGTGTCGCCCACTAGTGGCGGCACCTTGGGTCCCAGACCAGGTCCGGGAGATAGGACGAGATAAGTACATAGATCATTTGGTGCCCCAGAGGTACTTAGAACATAGAACATTCAGGTAAGTGTAGACTTGGGTCTAACAGGAGTATCAATATAGGTATGTCTGGCAAGAGAGTCTAAATATAACAGTGGTAATTTATCTCTTCGTTCAAACCATTGGGGACCAAACTACACAGTTTATCAATCCAGAATGTTTCTCTATGATTAAGGCATAGGCCCAGATCCTCGTGTGGATTGTTTCTGGTTAGAACCTCTAACACCAGGAATTTGATCTGCGACAGATTATGGTTGTTCATGGCCCAATGTCGTGCCACAGCAGAGTTTGGATTAGAGTTACGAATGCAGGATCGGTGTTCGTTCCATCAGATCTTTGCAGCTGTGGTTGATTGACCCACGTAATACTTTCCACATGGGCATTTAATGCTGTAAATAGTGTTGGTGCTGTCACAGGTACCATATGTTTTCAAAAAAATCTTTTTGCCTGTACGTGGGTGGAAGATAACGTTTCCTTTGATAACAGAGTTGCAGTTGGTGCAATGGAGGCATGAAAATGTACCCATGCGTTGTGTGGATATTCTGGTTAGAGGTAATCTCGTCTGGACAAGTTCATCCATAAGATTCCTGCTCCTCTGAAATGCAAATACTGGTGGTTCAGTGAATAGATCCTGAACTCTTGTGTCGTTCTTGAAAATGTTCCAATGTTTCTTGATTGTGTTCTTGATTTTGTTACTTTGAGTTGAGAATTTCGACACATACACCAGTGATTTCAATTCCCTAACTGGTCTCTTAGAAGTAGAGAGAAGGGTATTCCTATCGACGCTATTAACTCTGTTGGTAGCAAGATCAAGTTCTTCTTGACGATAGCCCCTCTGAAGAAATTTCTCTTTCATTACTTGTTGTTGTGCAATGTAATCTTCAGGGTCACTGACAATCCTTTTTACTCGTAATAATTGGCTGAATGGTAAATTCCTGAGTAGGCTGGGTTGATGGAAGCTCAGCCTGTGGAGCAGATTATTACGGTCGGTTGGTTTACAAAATATTGTAGTTTTATAGGTCATCTCTTTCACTACAATTTGCACATCTAAAAATGTGATCTTTTCACGTGATGATTCTCTAGTAAACTGTACCCGTGGGTCAAGGCTGTTCATGTATTCATGGAACTCATCAAACCGTTGTTCAGTTCCTGTCCATACCCCGAAAATATCGTCGATATAACGGGTCCATATGAGGATATCCTTCTTCCATTCTTGTCTGGTCAGTATGTGATCCATTTCGTATTTAAACATGAAACAGTTAGCATACGTGGGTGCCATGGTGGCACCCATAGAGGCGCCAGAGGTTTGTAAATAAAATTGGTTGCAGTATTGGAAATAGGAATTTTCAGAGATGAATTGCAGCAAAGTTATGATAAATTCTTTCTGTGCCAGTACATCTGATGATTGAAGTAACAGCCATTCAACGGCTTCAATGCCGAGATCCTGTGGAATCGAGGTATACAAGCTTTTGACATCTATGGTGAACATCAGTTGGTTTTCTTGAGGGTTGATTGAGTTTAGGTTTTGTAGAAAATGAGTAGTGTCTCTGGTGTAGGTCGGAGTCTTCTGTATCAACGGTTGGAGGAAAAAATCAATGTAAATCCCTAAGGGTTGGTTGAGACTGTCCATCCCTGCGACAATGGGCCTGCCAGGGGGTTTACTGAGATCCTTGTGGATTTTTGGGAGTGTATAGAAGTTGGGAACTCGTGGATGGTCATTGAGAAGAAACTTGCGTGTGTGTTCGTTTATCCATTCTAGTTCTAATACTTTATCAAGAAGGGTAGCCAGGTTGTTTCTGATAGAGATAGTGGGATCATGGTCTAATCTGGCGTATGTGGCATCTTCTTGAAGTTGCCTACGGCATTCGGCATCGTAATCCACCGAGTTGAGTATCCATGCTCGGCGGTCACACGCGGAAGCATTGCTGAGCTTCAGATGCATTTAGATATGCGGCGGTTCCACCGCTTTTTTATAATTTCGTTGCATACAATGATTTTATCAGACATGCTGACATTGATCACTCGATCTCCTCTTTCAAACAGATTCCACTCGTAAACACGTGCGTGTTAACATTGCGGCTACTAATTGCATGCCGTATCGCTGTACCCCACTGTGGGCAGCTAGAACGTTTGTTAGCTCCCATTGAATACTGGCAAGGTAACACCAGTTCTTTTTTCTGATTCCCAATGAAAACCATTTATCCTCCTAATATTGTATTGTTGATTCCTGTTTTTGCTTTATTTTTCTCCTTATGTACACTTGTGGATTTTCTACTGATCGGTATGTTTATTGTTTATTTTTCATTTCACTTTATGCATTTTGTGTATTATTGGTACATTATTTATCTGTTGTATTTTCAATGTTTAACCACAAGACTGGCCCTGATGAAGGAGATATACTCCGAAATGCATTGGCTTTAGTCGGAAATGTACATAGGTTGCGACAAATGCTCCCTCTCTAAGAGAATATTAGTGACAGCTTTATCATTTTGATAAAATACTTTTTGAAAATCAACAGACAACCTTCATTTTATTATTTCACTGAACTTGGAAACACTTCTGTGATACTTGGATAAAACTTTTCAGCTGAACTTTATAACTGGTTGCCCGGGTCCGGGCCCCTATTTTGAGAGCGGTTGTGTGACTTGGTATTCATACTTGGTCTTCAGCTGTTGTCGTACTTTCAAGTCCGGGTGTCTCCAGACTTGTCACAGCAAGCCCCATTAAAGCATTTACTACCATATTTTTAACTTTATATCCACCTTACTACAAAAAAGACTTTTGGACCTAAGTGGTGCCCACTTACCTCCCTTCTTGCTCTTTTTTCTCCCTTTGCGAGACACAACACAGTGGAGGCACACGTTTTCTTATGCAATTAGCATTATCTCTAAAGGAACATTCACACTAATATGTTGTTTGAAGATATAGAAGGTCTTTCATCAAAATGCGCTGAAACCCTAGGGTTTTCCACGGAGGAAGCAACCGCAATCCTAGAACTTATCAGCGAAACATCCATAGGCGCACATGGAACAACACCAAAGGATCCAGCTAAACGGATAAAACAATTAGAATACTTGGTACGGAAGGAGATTAATAGGAAACTTCATGCAATCACTCTAGGTCGTTACTTCAAAAACCAACGTATACCAAGGGGACTCCGAATTCAATTGCGTCCCACTCTTTGTAAAGAGAGCAAGGAATTTGTTCGAAAATGGGAGGCCAGTTTAAATAAATGTTCCCTAGATTTAATCTTACTCACCATCCAAGAACTGGCTAAGAACCTTACAGCTCTGAACATAGAAATCCAGGAGATAGAAAAGGAATTGGTAGAATCATTGGGCAAAGAAGAATATGACGTGATTCTTTCTGATATCAATGCCAAACTTGAAGAGTACAAAACTGAACTGGAACAGAAGAAAGTGAAGAAATTCAAGCGTGACACATATGATTACATTAATGATGAAGTCTACACGTGGATGGATAGATATGGACCAGTAGCACCCAAAAGGTTCCATAAACATCCATCAGAGAACACCTCAAGCTCAGATTCTGAAGCACCCAGAGATTCGGATACTCCCACAGAACAAACAACAACCATCCCGGAACGAACAACCAGCCCAGCAACACAAACACCCACCGCCTCGGCTTTTTTAGGCGCCCGCCCAAAAGAACCCGCAGGGGGAGGAGGAAACCAAAGACCAAAACCACAGACGCGGCTACAACAGAGGAAAATTTAGTTATTCATATCTCGGACAGGATCCTAAGGAAAACTGAAGAGGAAACACTCCAGAAAGGCCTTAGCTTTGTACCGACTTATGGGACCACAAATTTTCAACAGCAAGATCGAACTATACAAATTTGTAAGAAAGCTGAAATTGAAAGTGTTTTTTAAGGAACTCGAAACTATTGACAAACCGGATCAAATGTCAGATTTTCAGAAATTCAGGGCTAAAAGCGGGTTTGTACCACCCATAAATGTACCCTCAATAGAGATTTTTCAGAAGCTTGTTACCCGGGATCTCGAACGGATTAACTATAGCACTCCTCCATACAAAAACCTCAAACCGTATGAAATGAGATTGATCAAAGATCTGTACAGCGACACGAAAATTACAATTCGACCAGCAGACAAGGGGGGTGTCCTTGTGATACTCAACTCGGTGGATTGCGATGCCGAATGCCGTAGGCAACTTCAAGAAGATGCCACATACGCCAGATTAGACCATGATCCCACTATCTCTATCAGAAACAACCTGGCTACCCTTCTTGATAAAGCATTAGAACTAGAATGGATAAACGAACACACACGCAAGTTTCTTCTCAATGACCATCCACGAGTTCCCAACTTCTATACACTCCCAAAAATCCACAAGGATCTCAGTAAACCCCCTGGCAGGCCCATTGATGCAGGGATGGACAGTCTCAACCAACCCTTAGGGATTTACATTGATTTTTTCCTCCAACCGTTGATACAGAAGACTCCGACCTACACCAGAGACACTACTCATTTTCTTCAAAAACTAAACTCAATCAACCCTCAAGAAAACCAACTGATGTTCACCATAGATGTCAAAAGCTTGTATACCTCGATTCCACATGATCTCGGCATTGAAGCCGTTGAATGGCTGTTACTTCAATCACCAGATGTACGGCACAGAAAGAATTTATCATAACTTTGCTGCAATTTATCTCTGAAAATTCCGATTTCCAATACTGCAACCAATTTTATTTACAAACCTCTGGCACCTCTATGGGTGCCACCATGGCACCCACGCATGCTAACTGTTTCATGTTTAAATACGAAATGGATCACATACTGACCAGACAAGAATGGAAGAAGGATATCCTCATATGGACCCGTTATATCGACGATATTTTTGGGGTATGGACAGGCACTGAACAACGATTTGATGAGTTCCATGAATACATGAACAGCATTGACCCACGGGTACAGTTTACTAGAGAATCATCACGTGAAAAGATCACATTTTTAGATGTGCAAATTGTAGTGAAAGACATGACCTATAAAACTACAATATTTCGAAAACCAACCGACCGCAATAATCTGCTCCACAGGCTGAGCTTCCATCAACCCAGCCTACTCAGCAATTTACCATTCAGCCAATTATTACGAGTAAAACGGATTGTCAGTGACCCTGAAGATTACATTGCACAACAACAAGTAATGAAAGAGAAATTTCTTCAGAGGGGCTATCGTCAAGAAGAACTTGATCTTGCTACCAACAGAGTTAATAGCGTCGATCGGAATACCCTTCTCTCTACTTCTAAGAGACCAGTTAGGGAATTGAAATCACCGGTGTATGTGTCGAAATTCTCAACTCAAAGTAACAAAATCAAGAGCACAATCAAGAAACATTGGAACATTTTCAAGAACGACACAAGAGTTCAGGATCTATTCAGTGAACCACCAGTATTTGCATTTCAGAGGAGCAGGAATCTTAGGGACGAACTTGTCCAGACGAGATTACCTCTAACCAGAATATCCACACAACGCATGGGTACATTTCCATGCCTCCATTGCACCAACTGCAACTCTGTTATCAAAGGAAACGTTAACTTCCACCCACGTACAGGCAAAAAGATTTTTTTGAAAACATATGGTACCTGTGACAGCACCAACACTATTTACGGCATTAAATGCCCATGTGGAAAGTATTACGTGGGTCAATCCACCAGAGCTGCAAAGATCCGATGGAACGAACACCGATCCTGCATTCGTAACTCTAATCCTAACTCTGCTGTGGCACGACACTGGGCCATGAACAACCATAATCTGTCGCAGATCAAATTCCTGGTGTTAGAGGTTCTAACCAGAAACAATCCACACGAGGATCTGGGCCTACGCCTTAATCGTAGAGAAACATCCTGGATTGATAAACTGTGTAGTTTGGTCCCCAATGGTTTGAACGAAGAGATAAATTACCACTGTTATATTTAGACTCTCTTGCCAGACATACCTATATTGATACTCCTGTTAGACCCAAGTCTATACTTACCTGGCTGTTCTATGTTCTAAGTACCTCTGGGGCACCAAATGATCTATGTACTTATATCGTCCTATCTCCCGGACCTGGACTGGGACCCAAGGTGCCGCCACTAGTGGGTGACACCACCTGGGACGAGAACATGCCTTATGAATTCTATTTGCTGCCTTTCCATGATTGCGCATACTTGTACCAGCCTTACGTATACACTAGTGCTTATAGAGCATCCCACTTCTGTCATTTTGTGTTGTTAAGCCACTGTATTCCACTTTATTCTAGATCTGTTTGTTCCACCACCTATTAACATTGCACTTTAGAATTCTTTCCACTTGAGTATTTTTTCCATTTCTATGGATTTTCCCATTTTTTCTTAGCCTGTTCTAAATTTATTTTTTAGGATGCTAATTATCCCTACATGTCTCTAAATTAATTTATCTGCATCACAATGCAGGCTTTCACCTGTATTGCAACGCGATCCGTGAGCGCCGGCCTCTCAATGGTGCTCAGGGGTCACGTGCTCTATAAGACGAGCGGTCGCCTAGGCAACCGCCCAAACACTGCTTGGTGGAATCCAAGCTCGGCGGTCACACACGGAAGCATTGCTGAGCTTCAGATGCGTTTAGGTACGCGGCGGTTCCGCCGCTTTTTTATAATTTCGTTGCATACAATGATTTTATCAGACATGCTGACATTGATCACTCGATCTCCTCTTTCAAACAGATTCCACTCGTAAACACGTGCGTGTTAACATTGCGGCTCCTAATTGCATGCCGTATCGCTGTACCCCACTATGGGCAGCTAGCACGTTTGTTAGCTCCCATTAAATACTGCCAAGGTAACACCAGTTCTTTTTTCTGATTCCCAATGAAAACCATTCATCCTCCTAATATTGAATTGTTGATTCCTGTTTTTGCTTTATTTTTCTCCTTATGTACACTTGTGGATTTTCTACTGATTGGTATGTTTATTGTTTATTTTTCATTTCACTTTATGCATTTTGTGTATTATTGGTACATTATTTATCTATTGTATTTTCAATGTTTAACCACAAGACTGGCCCTGATGAAGGAGATATACTCCGAAATGCATTGGCTTTAGTCGGAAATGTACATAGGTTGCGACAAATGCTCCCTCACTAAGAGAATATTAGTGACAGCTTTATCATTTTGATAAAATACTTTTTGAAAATCAACAGACAACCTTCATTTTATTATTTCACTGAACTTGGAAACACTTCTGTGATACTTGGATAAAACTTTTCAGCTGAACTTTATAACTTGTTGCCCGGGTCCGGGCCCCTATTTTGAGAGCGGTTGTGTGACTTGGTATTCATACTTGGTCTTCAGCTGTTGTCGTACTTTCAAGTCCGGGTGTCTCCAGACTTGTCACAGCCAGCTCCATTAAAGCATTTACTACCATATTTTTAACTTTATATCCACCTTACTACAAAAAAGACTTTTGGACCTAAGTGGTGCCCACTTACCTCCCTTCTTTCTTCTTTTTCTTCTTCTTCTTCTTCTTCTTCTTCTTCTTCTTCTTCTTCTTCTTCTTCTTCTTCTTCTTCTTCTTCTTCTTCTTCTTCTTCTTGGTTGTGACAGTTGACTGTTCCTTTTGTCATCATCATTGATTGTCAGCTGGTATGTGCCAGGCCTGTGTGCACTCCGCAGGGGTGGGATTTTAGGTGAAGTAATTTGCCACAAGCTGGGTACGGGCTGCCACACCACGTGCCCTTTCACCTCCCATGCGCAGTGGCCGTGCATGTGGTTGGGGCTGTGGGGGCACCACCATGTCCACCGGCATGCCCCGGCGGTTTGCAACGTTGTACAGGGCACATGCTGCCACTATGATCCTGCACACTACTGGGGGCGCATATAGCAGCTGCCCACCAGAGCGGTCAAGGGAGCGAAAACATGACTTGAGCACTCCGAATGTGCGCTCCACTATGCCCCGGGTTGCAATATGGGATGTATTGTATCTTACCTCGGGTGGTGTGATGGGGTTCCGAATTGGCGTCATCATGTAGGTGCTCAGAGGGTAGGCACTGTGCCCTGGGGAGGTGATAATGGTTGTCATTAGTGGGGTTTTCCATTTTCTCAGTTTCTGACATGTATGCATGTGCAGAGGCATTTATACTCACCAATTAGCCATGTGTCGCCATGCTGTCCAGCTTCCAAGTCCCGGTTTAGGGGTGACATTCTGAATATGAAACTGTCATGGCTGGACCCTGGATAGTTGGCATATAGTGAGGTGATGATTCCCTTGGCATCACATACAACTGGCACGTTGATGGAATGCCAGTGCTTGCGGTTCCAATAGATGTGCTCAGTGGCCCTGGGTGGACGTAGAGCCACATGGGTGCAATCAATGACATCTAGGACTTTGGGGAAGTGTGCCACCCCGTAAAATTGCTGGACAACAGCCTGCCTTTCTGCAGGTGTTCTGGGCATGTATATGTGCTTGCGGACTGAGGGGCGCGCAGTGATGATTGCCAACACCTAGTGTAGGCAGCGTGACTGCGTGGCCTCTGAGACCCCCCCACTATGGCATTTGTCCGCTGAAATGAACCAGTAGCCAAGAAGTGCAGTACATTGAGCACCTTTTCCAAGGGGCTCAGTGCTTCCGAGCACAGGGTGGGTGATGTGAGGTCATCCTCCCACCCCCTCACCAGGTCTAGGATTATGTGCGGTGGAAACCTGTACCTCCCATACACCTGGTCATTAGGCATCCCAAAAAGGCTGGTCCTGGGTAAAAAAATGCGGGGCCTGGCTATCCTCCTCCTCCTGTGGTGTCCCACGACAACTGCTCTGAGGAACGGTATATTCATCGTAGCGTCTGAGTTTGTTGTTTGCGTGCACTTTTATGCTGACTGGGGCCGCTTATGCCTGCTTCCTGCTGGCGTACGTGTTTCCGGATTAGCGCGTCTTTTTTGGCACACGCCTTTCCCTTGTTCGATTCCATGAATACGTGTTGTTGGCACGCATGTGGGCGTTGCAAGCATTTACCTCCTGTACTTCCCCCGTAACGCCCACATTTTCACACGTTGTTCCCCATTCCACGTGTTACGCCCCATGATCCGCCCACTTTTGTTGTGTGCACTGCACTATGTGCTCTTTCCCTGTGCGCGTAGCGCACGCCGTTTAATGACATGTGCGCCCACGTGCGCCACCCACGAATTTAGCGCACATCCCAGGATTTGCACGCGCACTGAATTCCATGAATCGATTTTCACGCTTGCGCTCCCCTTTTCGGTTCACATTTATTCCATGAATCGGCCCAATAGTTTTGTTTCAGGGCATGTCACAGTATTCTTTCCATTGAGCTTGTACAATATTCATTCTCTGCATTGAAGAGCAGTGCAACATGGGTTTATTTTCACTTTCCCTGGTATTTACAAATGTGATTTTCCTCGCATCTTTATTCTGAACATTACCATAGCTCTGGTTGATTCCTAACACACTGGAACCAGCTCAAAAACAAGGTTTCTTTGATACTTCCATAAGCAAAGGGAGAGAGAGAGCTTCTTGTGAGGAATTTTGCCAGTGTCACTTTGTTGCAAGAGTAATGCTTGCCGTATGGCTTGGAGTGATTTTCTCTGCTATTTTACAGTTTTTACTTGACACACATGCCATTCAGTGAGCAATGCCCTCCTTTGCTGGTGCGCAACCTGAAGATAGATGAGCATGAATGTGTCTTATCAGCAACAAAACTGTGTAATGTTGAAAAGATGAAAATAGCATCAGTGCGCAGTCATTTTAAACAGAGAACATTTTCTCTTTCAGTGAGAAATCTTGAGCTTTCAGCATAGCAGCGCTGCACCAGGCTGCTTTTGAATTCTTCTTTTGGGTGCATATGAAGAAAATAACTTCAGCAATTCTTGGGGTGTTCTATGTTTCAGCTCACCCCATCTGTGCTCAATAGAGCCAGCGCAGCCATTATTTTTGGTAACTGCAAAACACATTTTTGATTCAAGGGAATAAGTGCTCAGCAGAGACAGTGCAGCCATTCTTCTTGTAATTGCTAAAAAATGCAGTTGGGCAGTTCTGCTGGGCTGGTAAATGTACCCCACAATGTCCAATAAACATAAATAAAAAGGCAATGAGGTGCTAAGATCGTTGCCAGTGAATGCCAGAAGGAGGTGATGGCCACAACTCAGGCGCGGTGCATGTTTAATGCCCCAAATTAAAGGAGTGTTTTCAGTGTCATTAGAATGCAACACGGGGCAGCTGCATGGGGCACCTCAGAGCTCCAGGCCCATTTCAACTGAAAAAAGTGAAAGGCCATGATAGCGCTCCAGCTCCCCTCCAGGGCAAGGCAAGTAGGTCCAGTCAGAAATGGGACAAAGAAGTAGCTTCTCTGAAGTTGGGGACTGGACAACTCCTTCAGGTTAAAGGCAGGTGGAGGATGGGGATCAGCAGCTCGGCAAAGATCCCTTTAGTTCAGGTGGTGAGTGAGAGGTTTAGCTCAAATATCTGTCTATTATCCGTTCTTTCATTCTGTACCTGGGCTTTAGCTTGGTTGTGATTTGCAGAAGAAAGATTACACCTTTAATGTAGCCCTTCCAACCCAAATGGTTAGGAAAAGTCACCCATTTTCTTAACAATTTGTTTTCCAGAGATAGGTCTCACATCTTCTCTCATTGGCAACTATGAAATATCAGTTTGGCATAGATGGCTGACCAGGCCCTCAGCCAGGGACGTCATTTAGGGGTCGCCAGAGGTCGCAACTGCGACCTCTGAGGTCTC
Source organism: Ambystoma mexicanum (assembly GCF_040938575.1). Lineage (NCBI taxonomy): Eukaryota > Metazoa > Chordata > Amphibia > Caudata > Ambystomatidae > Ambystoma > Ambystoma mexicanum. Next base: position 338,447,548 of record NC_090927.1, read on the forward strand.
CCTTGCGACCTCTGCAGTCTCCCTTGCGACCTCTGGAAAAAAAAAGTTTCTTTTTTTTTTGTTTTTATTATTTTGTTGTAATGCAAGCTCCTGGGCTGTGGGCAGCACCATGTGGCTCTCTACTTCTGGAGTGGCTGGCTTTCTTGTTCAGGCCCCTTAAAAAAAGAGTGCCACAAGTAACACTTTCAGCACTGACCCTAAATAAGAAAGAATAAGAATGCCAAATAATGTGTCTTTCTGGAATTCTATACAATAATTGATAGACTCATTAAAGGTTTATTTCAGGTACACTTCAGGGGGTGAGTCACTGATTTAGTATGTTCTTAAACGCCTCAACTCAGCCTTTCATCCTTCTGAGGTCGATAAAAGAGTACCAACACAGGTTGGGTGATATTGTGTGTATTTCTTCTATATAAAATGCTTAAGCTTAAGTGCTATATAATAACACATCATTATCATTTGGTCATGGATGTCTGCTTGCATTCACAGTAATTTGGTAATATGCGCCTATACACACTGCTCTTAACGATACATATGGCGATCCATTATTGTATGACATGTACATCACATTATAGCGATATCATAACCATATTTTTCGTACTGTACAATGCTATGTGATGCCACTTCCTGTTTTGTCAACGGGTGAAAGGTCGTGTTCCATCGCTTCCCACGATATCACTTTGGGGTGGGGTCAAATGACATCACTTCCTGTGATGTCATCAGGGGTCAAGGGCCGTGTGATGTCACTTCCACTACCCCTGGCATTTGGGTGAAATGACGTCCCTGCCCTCAGCATGAACTGCTATAAAGCGCCCTGTTTGTTAAACTGTGAAATGTTGTATCCTGCCGGTACACAAGCACACGTCTCCTTTCCAACCCATCACATACAAAAAACAAGCATTGACAATGTCAACAGTTTTGGATTTTGTGTAGCCATGGGAAAGGCATTTGCCAAGCACTGCCATAGTTGTATTAACATGTCATCAATGGTAGCAGCTGCAAAATGGTGTCAAAACCTGGGCATATAATTGCTGTGCCTGGCAAATGCATAATACTGATGAACAATCAAAAACTGTTGGCTTTGACATAATTCTTATAAATCAAGTGATCGAAGGCAGACATGGTTAAGACATATTTATTTCACCAGTAGTGCATTTACAGCTTCAAATAAGTCATTAACTCTCAGAACAGTGGATGAAAAAACACTGGAAAGCACTTCAAGCACAAGGTTGGATGGTAAGGTTTGATAAATCTAGCTCAAAGAGATCCCAGGTGGATGCGTTTTGGGCAGGGAGGCACAAGGAGTGAGTGGGAATGGCCACAGAGGTTAGCAAGGCCGTGAGCAGTCGATGGGTGGGTAAGTATGCAAACAATACCTACAAGCTTTGTGTCCTTCCATATATGCCATGTCTCCGGTCCGGCCACATCAACACAGCAGCGCAGGAGGCAACAATGGGCTGATGACTGCCATCTGTTGCTCCCGCTTTCATTTGTTGGAAGTCTTCGCTTAATTTCATGGAGTAAAACAGACAGGTAGGCGGCTTATCTGGTTGTCCAATAGGACAGGGTTCCAGCAGGTCAATCTTCCTCTAGTAGTGCCCCCTCACTGCGGCTCCAGCAGTGTGAGTGTCCTCCAGCATGGTCCCGTAGCCTGGAAGTCGCCCCAGCAGTGTGAGATTCCCCTATAAGTGCCCTGTTAATCTACATGACCCACCAGTGTGAGATATCTTCAGCAATGCTCTATTTCTATAGAGGCACAATAGTGTACAGCCTCTCACAGCTATAGGGCCCCCAATAAAGCCCTGTTATTGCTATAGGGTTCTAGCAGAGCAAGCCGCCTCCACTGTAAGTGTGATAGGACTGTGTGTTGGGAGCCTGCTCCATCCGTGCCCTGCCAGTTCTAGCCATATGGGATTCCACCGCCACAATGTTCTTCCAGGGAATCTAGGATGTGGGTCTTTAGGATTCCTCCAGCTGTACCCTGTGAGTGCCGTGGAGCCCTAGAAGTACCCTGCATGCGCCATAGGATCCTAGCTTAGTAAACCTCCTCCATCACTTTCTTTCTGTCATGGTTACCGGCCCCACACCCATGGAGCTTCTTCCAGGTGTTCCCTGCCAGCGGCTATTGGACTGCAGCATTGCCAGTGCTGTACGAGCACAATAGTACCTTGTCAGTGAGGCAGGGTTCAATTAGGCTGAGTTTCCTTTAGCAGGGCCACATCATTTCTATCTGTCAGGCTAGAGGGCCCCGGCAGTGCGACTTCCCTCCCCATACTGTCAGCTAAATAGGACTCTAGAAACATATTTGCAACACTCTATGACAGCAGATGTGCCCTGGTAGTCATGTAGATTCGCAGCAGTGTGAGCTTCCTCCACCAGAACCCAGTTATGAGCAAAAGGGACGAAGCACTTCCAGCTTCTGCCAGGGGTGGCCTGCCAATGCTAGGGGTCCTTATCATTATAATTCTTCCCCACAAGTGCACATGATGCTAAAGGAAATGAGGAGTGGCATCTCAGCGCTATCATTCTCTACTGACTGGATGTGGGCGCACTGTATCAGAGGGGGCCCTGTTGTAAGAAGGGGAAAGCAGGAGAATGAAAATAGCAACCGAGTATTTTAAGGGCAGAGGAGTGAAATGGTGCCAATTGGAAGCGCTCTATTTGAAATCATTGTAATAGGTGTCTGTTTTACTTGGAAGCCATGTGGGTGCGACGAAGCCTTATGCAACCAGGGATGAGAGGGACTTTTTGACCTGTCCAGACAGTTCTGCCTGAAGAGGGGAAGAGTAGTGAAGAGTAGGATAAGTGAGTAGGGAGAGGCATAGCTTCTGACGGGGCCTGAGTGCTGTGTGGGATCTGTGCTGCCACTGTCTGCATTTATAGGGTCAAGACACAGAAAACTCAACAAAAGTACCCGAGCAGTACTACATTTATAAAAAGCAGGTGACCTATACATAAGAAAGGAGTACATCTACATTCTATTTGCCCGCAACTGGACAACATACTCAGGGGACCAAAAGGATTATTTCCTTGGCATCCAGGCCTCTGCTCTCAACATCCTATGATGCCCAGGACAAGCCAGCTAGAGTCCTCTCTATGCAAATCATTGACAATTCTCTTTGAAATGCCCAATTATTTATGTGTCTTAAGTAGCTGATATGAATGTGAAGTATTGCAATACAGGTCTGAGTATTAAATATGACATATAATAGTTCTGGTAGACTTTTCAGTCCATTCTTCTTAATGGCCTGACAACCTTCAATGGCTCCTAACAGCTTGGCTGCAACAAATTCCTGTGTCGGCCTAAACACACCTCAGCACCTGAACAAATAGTGAATCGTAGTAATAATCAAGAGATAGCAGAATAATGTCTACTGAATGTCTTTTAGAGGTTTTTGTCAGGTTAGTGTTATAGAAACATCCTGCCTTTGTAAATCTGTAACTAAGGAATCCTTGTGTTTACCATTGGACTGCTAGGAAATATGATATGCAGATGTGAATTGGGAACAATATTTAGAACAGCTAAATTTACAAGCAACACAGTTCATTTCCGCAGTTATTGTGGTCTATTAGCAGTGGAAAGATTTGCACAAGCAAATGAATCATATTGAAGAAAATGAAAATCAAATGTTCAATATACACATGCTATTCTATGGTCCATGATTCAATTTCCAGCACAGCATTGCTTTCCGACTGGTAATTGGTTGTGCTCTCCGCTGCATGATCATGCTCCATTTCGCTTCTTTTGCTATTTAAAGCTATACACCTTGCTGCAAGTGCCTGTCACAGCAGGTTATCGTTGTAGCGTTGCAACGGTGGTACCACTGGATAACACGGCGTCTGCACCATTTCAAACTTTGCATACATATGGCTGTGTGTGTCTGTCTGTATGTGTGTGTTTACCAACATTGCCCCCTGGGTACAGCATTGTGAGAACAGTTTTTTCTTGTAAAGTTCTTTGACGCCATAGAAGTGAACAAGTGCTTTCATGCCTTACCATTGGCTCTTTCAAAGAGCTAGGAAGTCAGGTGAAATGGGCACGAATTAAGTGCTCACCTCTGGCAAGTGAAGTGCCAGATTACAATTTCAAGTTCATATGCCACTGCAGGGAAGCCTCAGACCCTCATCCTTCCGCGGTCGATACAGTGGCTATCGTTATATTGTGAAATAATTTATTTTCATTCATTTATTTATTTAAAAATGAATCAAAATAAATAAATAAATAAATTGTGAAATAATAGCACTTGTTATTACAATGCTGACAAACATGGGGAATGAGGCATGGAGTGGTATATACGTATATAGGAATGCCAATTAATATTTGTGTATTTAGAGTAGATGAGTTAACAAGTAACTAAGATAACTGTTTTACCATGGCAATCTGCTCTGCATGGCTGGGCGTAAGTGTGCGATGGGAGATATCTGCAACTACTGTACCTTTTCTGCTGACTACAGATCAGAAGAACATCTTGGAGTGCTTCAGGATGGTGAAACAATTATCTCAAAAGCCTACAATACCTGAGAGCATTATCAAATAGCAGTGCCTGGCCTGCTGGGTAGAGATAATATTAGTCTGAGTTCAGGGTCAGTTCATCACTGTCCAGAAATGATGTACAGAGAAGAGAAACAGCTTTATTCTGCATACTTTCTTCTCTGAAAAATACTAGTAGAGCACAATGACTTACTTTACACAGTTTTGCCTATAATCTGATGGCCTCTGCAGTGGTTTGGAAGAAGGAGTCGGACACAGATTGGACACGTCTATACAGTTTATTCAAAATAACAAAGAAAAGGTCTATTTTATCCAGACGGTGCTTGCCTGCCACCAAGAAGTCCAGCTAAATAATGTCCTCTGTCCAAAATCGAATCTACCTGACCCTACCACTAATACTAATAACTAAAGTTTGCCAAAGGAATTCCTCTCTGCTGGCTGCTTCCTTTCAGCCGTCGGTCTTGAGGCTTTATTTCAGAGTTCACTTACTTCGTATCTTAGTTCATACATATATCAGATGTGAAAATGTTATCCTCTTGAAACAAGTTCACTAGGATGGTCTCTTCTAGTTCTCAGTGTCTGATTTATGAGCTCCTGTAGCTCATGACAACTATACACTGGTCTGGAATTCCAGATGGTGTACTCCTTATCAGTATTTTCCGTACTTTCCTTAATGATTTTCTTAAGCTTGTCTCTTACAGTCCTTCCCCTGACTTTGAGTATTTCACTCTCTTTCCACCCGACCCTTCTGGGCTTGATTATATCCTTATCATGGGTGAGACACCACTGCTCCTGGGGTCTCTCTACTAGGCTCTTTCTCTGAGCACTGGGGATAACATGCAACCTTGACTCATATTGCTTTTCAAAGTCTTTCCCATGCGCTTCAACATTTAGCATGGCAACTTCTTCCATCCTTCATGGGATACTCTTTCCGGCTTTCACAAAGCCTCATGCTTAATATCACCACCCCTTTCCTTGGTTTATTGTGCAATATATATGTATGCTTTTTCAGTGTCTCAACATCAATATCATAGTTTTTACCATTTCCTTTCCTTAAGGTATGCTCCCTCGGCGGCCTCCCCCTTCTCCATTCCACCCTGGTACCTTAATTCATTATGGGTGGCATTTCGGGGTTTGGCGCTCGCACAGGTCTGCTGCTTTGGATGGTCGTCTCTGCGCTCCGAGCTTCACAACTGCTCTGCTCTTGGTGTCTCTGTAGCTGTGTCAGAGGGTTTCCCATGCAAATGGCTCTCTTCTCCCTTCTGTTTCACTCCTCCTTCTTACATACAAGTGTTCTCTTAAAGGGATATTCCTTTTTCCTTCAGACATCATGGCGGATCCAGCATTGCCTGGAGCCAAAAAAAAACAAGGGCACATTATTCATTATTGGAGGCAGTCCCATATATGCGGATAAGGTGGCTTGCATAGGAAGTTCCCTGTGGTACTGAGAGTCAATGGGCCTCATTACAGGTCCGGCGGTAAACGTGCCGGTGCTACCGGCAGGTTGCCACCAAACCCGTAATGATTTATTGGCACCGGGGGATTACAACCCCGGCAGTCCGGGAAGTCAGGCCCCGGTAAATGGTAAGTCCCCATTCCCAAAGAGTCCTATTGCGGTCTATGGGAATGGGGACCACGGAGGCACTGGCACCGTTAAAAACGGGGGATGTCCCACTTGCCCAGACCCCTAGGTGGGGTCTTGTTGAGTGGACTCAACTCCCTAGCCTCAAAGGAGATGGCTCCACCTTGGGGAGAAGGGACAAATACTTTCGATTCGTCAAACCACCCAAACCCTACATGTTGCCTAAATTGTTCTAATTTTGCTCTTTATACACCCATACGCAGTAATACTTTTCATTCTATTTTGGGTACTAGTCTGTCTTATACATTCACAAAAATGTATTGTTCTGCATGAAAATGTGAATCTATGGACACCTAATCACATAGATTTTGGAGAACATAAGCCAGCTATTTCTTGGTCAATTTTTTTAAATGTGCTTTTGGGAGAAATCACCTAAACATAGACTGCCTTTGCAATGCCTTACCCTAACCCTGCATCCTGGAGCAGTGGCAAGTCTAAGGCACACAGAGGAACTCTCCCTCCTCCCCACCCTCTTCATTATCCCTGCCTTTATCCTATTTCTCGTCCCTACTTTCTTCAGGTGAGGAGTTCAAGATCCAAGAGGCAAACATCTGGACAATGAGTGCATGGCATGGTTTTAGAAATGCCACTTCTCTAAAGAAGATAATCCCAACCCTAACACCAAGCGTGCAGTGAGGTAATTTAGGAACACCTTCAAGAAGGTCCTGCCAATGATACCAGAGATTAGAGAAAAGATCCTTAAAAGGAATGAGAGAACATGATAATATCTCTATGTCTATATCTATGAGTGAGCTCTAGCCCTTGGGGGAGGGGGCAAATCCTGCCAGCATCTCTGCAAGTAGGGACTCTTTACTTTCAGGTTTAGCAGGGTGCATCCCCATGTCACCCCAGGTGGCAGCAGACTCTAATCCTATTGATAAAATGTATGATGTGAAATTGAGGAATAATTGTGCGTAACCCATGTTTCCCTTTGGACCTGCTGCTAATGTATCATACATTTTCATGCTCTGCTGGATGATTTTCAGGAGTTGTACCCTAGGATGGATGAGGGTGCTGATGTCTCTGCTCTGCTTGACACCATGCATAACCAAGAGTATGTCTTCTTGTACATGCAATTGATTGGATGCAAGATGCATGGGGACCTCAGTGGCTGCCAAAAGGCAGGTCTATGTTCAGGACTGGCCAATAAATACTTTCCAGGAGTTTATGGCAGATTACTTTGCCTTACAAGGTTTCTTGCTGTTTGATGAACAACTGGAGGGGAAGGCACTTTGTACATAAGGAGGAGACACATTTTGGCAACAGCATATGTACGCAGAGGTTCCAGCCATCCCGTTCCATGTCCTCATGTACTGGCTTTAAAGGACTCAACCAGTAGAATCACTTGGCAGGCCTGAATTTTAGGGGAAAATTGTGGGCTCCCCTACAGAAGATCAGGAGGTTAATCACACTGCTTGTGGTTGATGGATTCCTTCATGAGGACAGACAAAGAGAAAGGACAGCCCAATGTATATGTGGCTATGGTAGATTTCCGGGCCACGTTTGACACTGTTAATAGATCCAAATTATGGATTAAAATGGAAGCCCTTGGCTGTCCGCAGGATATATTGCTAGCCATCCAAGGCCTGTATAAGAATAATCCTGTTCCAATTAGGCTGGAAAGTAGGGGACCAGTCTCTCAATTTATAGAAACTAGGCATGGCGTGAAGCAGAGGGGTGTACTGGCACCCCTACTCTTTAATATCTATATCGCTGATTTACCAAACTTTCTGAGACAAGCTACATCTGCCCCCCCTAAAATAGCTGGTGAAAAGGTGCGTTGCCTCTCATATGCCGACGATCATGCCCTATGTGACCACACGTAGTCTTAAGAGATCGCTGCTAGTACTGCAAAGATTTGCGGACGATCCGGAGCAAATTTTAAAATTACGAGAAGACTAAAATAATGAAATTTACTCATAAGCAAATCGCAGTCCCTAACATGGGCATCAAAACCATATTTACGGGGTCCTCTGTTTTAACTATCTTGTCCTGGAACTAACTAATCAGGGTGACTAACTAACTTTAATTGCAGGAAAAAAATGAAAAGCGATTGCACTAATGAATATGACACATAGATGCATTGGCACAGCATCTGGATGTAATCTACTCGGGATTCTAACCAAGTATAAACAGAACTTTTGTACCACTGTGCTGCACTGGATAGAGGACGTATGTATCGAAGATCTTTCCTGGAACAGGGTAATTGAGGGAAAATTCTGGTGCAGAATACCATTTCCCTGAGCACTATGGCCTTGAAAAGGAGGTGTGTGCTATATTTAAAATCTCAGAAAAACCCCACGTGCCCTATGCTACATTTATTGGGGAACCACAATACATGTGCTGTGTTCGTCACACTGGCGTCTCTGGCTAATGAGACCTTTGAGATGATTGAGTGGAAACCGAATTGAGAGGACGATCTCCACGCGCTAAAGAAGAGGCTGATATCAAAGCTGGAGCATTGGTACTGCTTTGCTAATTATATTTATCTGGTAGCTTTCAAAAGGTATCGGCCAGTGCTGATACATTTGGCACACAAGTTCAAAGTCCCACAGTCTTATTTGAAATTGTCCATCCCCTACAGACTGTTCTCTCAGTTTGGCCGTCGGTCTGAGAGTGGTGACTAGTGTACAGACGGATGTCTATCTGTGCCAATGAGCAGCATTTCTTCCAGAAGGTGGACACAAATTGCGTCCCATGGTCTGATATTAGAACTGAAGGGAATCCATGCAGGCGCACTATGTGTTCCAGGAAGACTTTGGCGAGACCGGATGCAATTGGTAGGCCTTTGAATGGGAAGAAATGAGCCATTTTAGAAAATAGATCCACGATCACCAGGATGGTATTGTAGCCTTGACATGGAGGAAGATCGGTGATAAAATATAGTGACAGGGTGTGCCATGGAGCTGGCGGAATGTCCAACGGCTGCAGGAGCACGGCGGGTCTTTGCTTGACAGATTTATTTTGGGCACAGATACCACAAGATGACACAAATTCGATTACATCCTTACGTCAAATTGGCCACCAGTAGTTCCTTTTTATCTTGGCCAAGGTTTTGGTGATTCCTGGATGGCCTTCAATGAGGGAGTCATGGTGCTCGGAGATGACCTGTCCTTGCAATTCCTTCACTGGTACGAATAGCCGGTTTCGGTAATATGGTAGTTGATTCTTGATACAGTTATGCTCCCTTCTGGATACCCAACTCTTGTAGCTGTTCCTGGGTGAAAACCTGACGGATTTCGTATAGAAGCTCACTTTGGGTCATGGTGGTTGTGATGCCTAGGACTCTATTCTCTGGGATAATGGTCACCGGCTCCGGCGGCATGTGTGCCATTTCGTCCGTGCCCATGCGGGAGAGTGAGTCAGCTTTGCCGTTTTTAACCTCGGGTCTGTATGTAATCACAAAATCATATTCTGCGAAGAAAAGGGTCCAGCACAGCTGGCGTGACGATTGAGCCTTCGCTCCCTTTAGATACTGGAGGTTTCTGTGGTCTGTTATCACGGTGACGGTGTGCCTGGCCCCCAGCAGGTAGTGTCGCCAGGCCTTGAAGGCAACTTTAATGGCCAATAACTCTTTATCTGTGATGGCGTAATTGAGCTCTGCTGGTGTGAATTTTCGTGACCAAAAGGCCACCGTATGCAGTTGGCCTGTTAGTGGGTCTTTTTGGGACAAAACCGCCCCCATTGCCAGACTGGACGCATCAGTTTCCACAATGTAAGGAAGGTCTGGACGTGGGTGTCGCAAAATGGGGGCGGTGGTGAACCTTGTCTTGAGTTCTTGAAATGCTCTTTCAGCTTCTTCAGTCCAGTTAAACGTCTTGTTGCATTTTCTGAGCAATGAAGTAATCGGGTGTACGATTTGGGAGAATCCAGGGATGAATCGTCGGTAGAAATGTGCAAATCTCAACATGCTCTGGACTGCTTTCATTGAAGTGGGGGCTGGCCAATTGAGGACTGCATCCACCTTATGAGCATCCATTTGTTTGCCTTTGGGGGACAGGATAAAGCACAGGAACTCCACTTCCGTGACATGGAACAAGCACTTTTCCAGCTTGGCGTAAAGATGGTGTTCTCGAAGTTTGGTCAGGACTGCCCGTACGTGCCCAATGTGCTCTTGCTCAGATGTTGAATACACCAGGATATCATCGATGTATACAAGAGCGCGGACGTCGTTCATAAAATACTGGAACGCAGCGGGGGCGTTGCATAGGCCGAATGGCACTACTTGGTACTCGAACAAGCCGTACTTAGTACGGAATGCTGTCTTCCACTCATCGCCTTCTTTGATGTGCAGCAGATGATAGGCCCCTTTCAGATCCAGTTTCGTATAGATCCGGGCTTATTTAACCTGGCCCAGTAACACCGGGAGCAAAGGCAATGGGTAGCGATTTTTGATGGTTACTTGGTTTAATGCACGATAGTCAATGCGCATTCTCAAATCGCCTTATTTTTTGGGTACGAAGAATAACGACGGCGTGGCCGATGACTTGGACGGGCAGATAAAACCGTTGGCCAGGTACTGCTTCAGGTACGTTTTCAGGTGCTGATTTTCGGGCTCAGTGAGTGCGTAAATGCGGCCACATGGAACCAGAGCTCCTGGTAGCAGATTGATTTGGCAGTCGTAGGGTCTGTGGGGGGGCAACGTGTTTGCTTGCTCCTTCTGGAAAACATCTTGGAAATCTTGGTAATAAACCAGCAGGGTCATGACCCCTCTGAGAGCATGGGCTATTCCCTCCCGAACCAAAGAACTTGCGTGTTTCGCTTTTCGCCCATTCGGGTAACAGGTGTGCGTGCAGCTGTGGGCAAGAACCAATTTGCAAGCTCGCCAGTTGATTCGTGGATTATGAGCAACCAGCCATGGCATTCCCAGGATCAGCCGAAATTGGGGGGTTTTGATCAGATGAAAGGCTATGATTTCACGGTGCCCATCTTCGCACAGGAGGGTGAGTTCGGTGGTGCACTCCGACACAGGGCCGAGGCAATTTCAGTACCATCAACGGTGGTTACTGTCTCTGCGGTTGGCTTGGGACAAAGGACTAGCCCCATCTTTGCTGAAAGGTCTTGATCGATGTAATTCCCCACCACTCCGCTGTCGATGTAGGCTTCCAGCGAGTGCATGTCGGACGGCTGTTGATGGGGAATGAGGATCACAGGTAGCGCAAAATGGGAGGTCTGGAACTGGATTTCTTTGCTCTACAATTGGACCCCTACAATTGCCAGGCTTGGTCGTTTCCCAATTCCTCATTAGGGGTTTCTTTATACGTGGCTCCGGCGGTTCTTCTGGGTGGTTTAAGCGGGCATTCCCTTAGGAAATGACCTGCTTTTCCACAATACAGGCACAATTGCAACTCCCTCCTTTTATCTCGTTCAGTATTGGTTAGAGGAGGCCTGACTCCTCCTAACTGCATGGGTTCGCTAGTCCCGTCGAGGCCCCGCAAATCCGGTTTCCCATGATCGTTCTTCCTATTTTGCAGTCAGTGATCCAACTGGACCACCAAACTAATGAACTCGGCACAATCCTGGGGTGGGTCCACCACTTGGGCCAAAACGTCCTTTAGCTCCCCACGAAGACCCCGGTGAAACAATGTGGTCCGTTTGTCCTCAGGCCAGTCTGCCTCGACCACCAGTCTATTGAAGGTTGCGATGTAAATCAGTAGATCCTGGTTCCCTTGACGAAGGGACAAATATTTGTTGTCTAGAGCCTGCCCATGGTAGTGTCGGGCGAAGAGTTCCTCCAGCTCCCGCTGAAACCCATCAAAGTCTTGTAACAGAGGGTCGGTTCGGCTAATGAATGGTACTGACCAGTCTGCCGCACTCCCACTAAGGTAAGATAGCACGAAGGCCACACGTGATTGGTCCGTGGGAAACGCCCCAGGCCTGCACAGAAAGTGGAGGCGACATTGGTTCATAAAGGTAGCATATCGGCGGGGGTCTCCCGAAAACTGTTCCGGAGGAGCCAGAGGCACTGCCCCAGGGAGGTTGATCTGAACTGGATTGCTTGCGGTGGCTGAAGTGGACTGATTGATTCCGGGCAACAGAGCTTGTCCTGGTTGCGACTGGAGGAGTTGCCTCCCGAGGTCATCCATCCTCTCCTTGGTCACAATTAACTCCCTTTGCAACGCATTAGTTTCCTGCCATGCAGAATGGATCTCCGAGCGCAACTGCCCCAGCAACTGTGTTAACTGATCTGTTTCTGAAGTTTCCATGCTAGGCGCCCAGTTGGATAATTTAGTTATGGGATTCACGTTCTGTAACGCTCACCTTGTTTCCACGGGGATGCCTCACAATGAGCCGGGTTACTCTTTGGGTCCTCTCACCTTTCCTGGAGTTCGGGCTGTTGAGGATCGGCTCTAGAAGACAGGAGGTGAAGTTTAACTGCTGTCCCTTCCTTGCGACCCACCTCCCGGGTTCCCCATGCAGTTCCCCAGGGGACGACTCTCACCTTGATTTCTATAAGGATGCACTCTCCGTCCTGCCGCACCGGGCAGGGGCGCATTGTTAAAGGCACCGTTCCACCGAGTTTCTTCACTGGCGAGGGCCGGAGTTCAGACTGGCTGCAACTCCTTCTTCTCAGGTAAGTCTTTAAAGACGAAAGCAATGTCTATCAGGATTTGCACTAAGTAACCTTTTCCCTTCTTCTTGTAGGTGCTGGAAGCTGCGATGGAAGCCAGGGCCAAGTTCAAGAAGGTAAGATGGTACGCCAAGCGGTGAAGAGAGCGGCAAATGGCTAACCTGTGCTATTGTTTGTCTTGCAGGTCGAGAAGAACTGAAGATGAATGGTTCTCAGGAATCCAAGGGACGAAAGATGTCTTGGAGGTGATGGCCTTCCCGACGAACTGGTAAGTAGTTCCCAAGATGTTCCGTTATTTTCCCATTACCTTCTAGTGATGAAACAGGAGAGAGTCAACAAATGTTGGAGGACTTTGATTGCAGAAGGATGCTGCTGAGCAGGTAAGGATGGCGATGGTTCGAGCCTCTTCTCGCCCCAGAAGGTCAGGATGCAGAGCAAGATCCGGTGAACGTCACGCTGCAAGAGCAGAATATCGCGAAGCACGTGCCTCTAATCGGGCGTGGTTTAAATAGCCAAGTGGTATCCCAGGTGCCTTTCGGGGCGGGCCCCGCCCTGGATGCTAGACCACTGAATGCAGTTCCCCAGTATTCCTCATGGGGGCGGCCATGCTTATCCATTGCCCATTGAAACCCCATCCCAGCATGTGTCTCTGATACCAACAGCACCAGGACTGGCTCCAAGGAATCCGAGGGGAACCAAATAAGGTCTTTAGGGCCCTGTGAACCCTCGGTGGGGATGAGGTCGTGACACAGACATTTCTCCTTCTTTTACGTGTACATACATTACCAGTACTTGCAGTTTGATTTGATTTATTTGTAAACGCGCTCCTGACGAAATTAATCGTATCTGGGCGCAGATGTTTCAAATAGCAGTTATTGCCCCGAGTTGGGTATCCCTAAGGAGGGTAGATTCTGCAGCTTGTGCGGTTTGAAAGAGTTTTGTGAACATGGCCCCATCTACATTAAGATGTTTGGACCTTAATCAAATTAAAAGTGATTGATTTTGGTCCTATTGTTTAAACTCTGAACATACGTCCATGCGTGTGGGTGTGGCACTTTACAATGTATGGGGGGAGGGACCTGGTCACTGGGAAACTTGTAAAGTAAAGAAGCATCAAGTTTGAATTCTGTGACGTACACTGCTAATCTTTTGTATTTAGTATATTCTGTATTTTGTATATTTTATATTTATATACAGATGGTTGGGTCTTTAACTGACTATGTAGGTGTGGCTATAATGATTATATGTAATGACATGATTTGACCTTTATATTTACTGAATTTTCAGAATGATTATAATGTGATGTTATTTAGGGGCCGATTCATGGAACAAACGTGCGCCGAAAATCCATGCGCAAGCAGGCGCAAGGGAGCGCAAGCGTGAGAAACGCAGCGCACGTGCACGCGTGCGATTCAAGGAAGACGCTGCGCGTGTTTCCCGCTGTCCGTGCACCCAATCCAGCCATGGCGCACGCAGGCATACACGGCGTGCGCTACGCGCACAGCAAAAGCGCACATAGTGCGGCGCACGCAACCAAAGTGGGCGGAACAGTGGGCGTAACACACGGAATGGGGAACAACGCGTGAAAAAGAAGGCGTAACTGGGGAAGTACTGCAGGGAACTACACGGAACGCCCACACGCACGCAAACAACCCATATTCATGGATCTGAATACGGGAAACCCGCGCATGTCAAAAGACGCGCACAGGCGTCAACGCGTCCGCCACACGAAGGCAGGCGGAAGCGTCCCCGCGCACAGTATAAAAGTGCGCGCAAACAACAAACGCGTATATACAGCTACGATGAATGCCCCATTTGTTGCAGCACTGATCGTGGGACACCGCAGGAGGAGGAGAATAGCCAGGGCACGCATTTTCGCACCACGGACAAGCCTTTTTGGGATGCCTGACGACCAGGTCTATGGCAGGTATAGGTTTCCACCACATATAATCCTAGACCTGGTCAGGGAGTGGGAAGATGACCTTACATCCCCCACCCTTTGCTCCCAAGCATTGAGCTCCTTGGAGAAGCTGCTCAATGTCCTGCATTTTTTGGCCACTGGGTCATTTCAGCAGACTACTGCCATAGTGGGGGGGGGGTCTCACAGGCCACGCAGTCACGCTGCCTACACCAGGTACTGGCAATCATGACAGCGCGCCCCTCAGTGCGCAGGCACATATACATGCCGAGAACACCCGCAGAAAGGCAGGCCGTTGTCCTGGATTTTTTCAGGGTGGCACACTTCCCCAAAGTGCTCGGTGCCATAGATTGCACCCATGTGGCCCTACGTCCACCTAGGGCCACTGAGCACATCTACCGAAACCGCAAGCACTGGCATTCCATCAATGTACAGGTGGTATGCGATGCAAAGGGAATCATCACCTCTGTCTATGCAAATTACCCTGGCTCCACCCATGACAGTTTCATATACAGAATGTCCGCCCTGAGCCGGGCCCTGGAAGCTGGGCAGCATGGCGACACATGGCTCCTAGGTGAGTAAAAATGCCCTTGCACATGCATGCAAGTCACACACAGACAAATACCCAAACCCTAATAATCTCAACTATTATCACCTCCCCAGGGGACAGTGCCTACCCTCTGAGCAACCACATGATGACGCCAATCCGGAACCCCACTACACCAGATACAACGCCGCCCATATTGCAACCAGGGCCATAGTGGAGCGCACATTCGGAGTGCTCAAGTCACGTTTCCGCTCCCTTGACCGCTCTGGCGGCCAACTACTCTATGCACCACAAGTAGTGTGCAGGATCATTGTGGCAGCATGTGTCCTGAACAATGTTGCAACACGGCAGGGCGTCCCGGTGTACATGGTGGTGCCCCCACATCCCCAACCACAGGCACAGGTGCTGCCCATGGGAGGGGACAGGGCACGTGGCGAGGAAGCCCGGACCCAGCTTGTGGCCACATTTTTCACCTAAACTCCCACCCCTGCGGAGTGCACACAGGCCTGGCACATACCAGGTGACAATCGATGATGACAAAGAGACAGTCAACTGTCACAACCCTACCACCCTGAGATAGTTGCCATGGAAGTGCCACATCGTCTGCATCCCTAGCTACTTAAACACAAGCTATCCCGTGTGACCAAAAGGCACACATATGACATATGACATGATATGGCCTATACACAAGTATTTCAAGGTGCGATGAGGCAGGGAGGGGGGAACAAGGGAAGACAGACAACGGTACTATCAGGCCAGGTGTCATTTAGATTGTGCAAGTGCAGGGGTAGGGGGAAGGGAAAAGTGCAAGGGGAAGGGGGGGAGTGCAGTACAGGGGAAGTAGACCAAAAAACAAATACATAGGTCGGCTGGTGGCAACTGCAAAGGTAAGTGCAGACAAGTGCTGGGAGGGGTGGGCTGTAGGGATAGAGAGACAGTACCGCAGTGCAGGGGTTGCCAGGGAGGTAGTGCAAGTGGAGAGTGGCTGGGCCAGGGACCGAGGTCGGTGAGAGTGGCCCAGTTGCAGCTCCAGTGCAGTTCCAGTGAAGAATTCCGCAAGGGAGAGGCTGAGAGAAAGCAGAAGCAAATAGGAAAGTCTTGAGGTGCTTCCAGAACTGGAGATGGTTCCCCTCAAGTTCAAGTGAGGCAGGAAGGCTGTTCCAGAGGGAGGGCCCTGCCGCGGAGAGAGATCTACCCCAGCTAGTTGCTTTGAGAAGCGGATGACCCTGACATGCAAGGTGTGCAACACACACACCTGCAAAACAGGCCATGGCCATCACTGTCATGTCACTCAAACCTTCCCAAACCACAACATGACATGGCAAGCAATACCCATACACCAACACAGTAACGATAAGGTACACATTGCCATGTCCTAAATGTACAGTGGCATCAGACAATGATGCCTGACCCGGAATCAGATTAAATGACAGACCAACAAAATCTCCCACCCAAAATAAGTCATTTCCAAATGCATTACAAGAGTTGTAGACGTAACATAACAATGAATGCTTGTCTACATGCACATTGTGCATTGCAAAATCAACACTGCAGCTCATGTGTGCTGTGTCCTACTCCTGCAACACACTGCTCAGCGCACAGCACAGTGAACAGCCATTGTGTGTGATGCACACCCTGAGCATCACATCTAAGTGACAGACCACATCAAACAGCAAATTAGACATGTACAGGATCCATAATCGGTCACAGAACATGTGCTGCAGGGACACAGTGGGCACCAGAAGGCAAACAGTGTACACGTGGATATGCAAGGGTGGGAGTACATGTAGTGCATCAGAGTGCAAGTGTGTGGTTCTGCAAGGACATGCACTCCACATATGCATGTGCACTCAAGTGACCATTAGTGTTCTCTACACATCACATGTGAACATTCACCATGTGTACACTCCAGCATGTCAAACCACAACTATCCCCTCACACCTGAAAGGTAAACACAACACATGAACAGGCATTGATCAGCAGAACACAACATGTACATAGGATACCACCATTACAATGTCAGAGTTCCCATCACACTGCAGGGCAAGGCAACTATCAACAACAACCCCCCCTCCCTCACAAATGACCATGACCCACTGAACAACTGCACCTGGGTCATGGAGCCTTCAAACCTCAATTCCACCTGGCCACAGGATCACCTTTACCCTTCGTCACCATCTCCCACCTTGTGTGTAAAAAGGTGCCTGCACCCTCATAATCCACACTCATATCCAAAATCACAAAATCCAAGCCAGAAAAACGAACCAGAACACCCTCCAGTAGATGACTTAACGTAGCAGTACCTCACAAAGGCCAAGTACTACCACAATGATGCAACAACCAAGGTAGCACAGTAAAACAATGTCACAACAGGATGTGAAACATGTGTGGTACATGACATAGGATGATGCACCATGAACGGATGTGTACTGTCACAGGTCCCATGTACAGTGCGGGAGTGTCACGAAACAACCACCCCTGCGTGTCTCAGGTGCCTGCAAGGTCAAACTCACACAGGCCCCTGAGACTCTGGTGGGGAAGTAGGTTCAGGGATATGCAGTCGGGACAGGTGTTGACACACTGGATGACTGGAATGAGTGGCAGGAGAGGGGAGGAGGAATGACACATGAAACTAGGGAATGCACGAAAATGTACTCCCTGCATGAACACATACACAATCCAAACAAACCTGGACATCATTGTCATGGCCTTCTGTAGTCCAGGCTCAGGAGTGGTACGAACCAACCACCCCCTCTAGGGTTTTGGCGCCTGCAAGTTCGGGGCTTACACAGGCATCCGCAACCCCAGCGGGGAAAGAGGGTCAGGGAACGTTGCTTGGATAGGTACGGGAAGCAGGAACACCGGGTAGAGGGTACAGGGTTCAAAATTGCATAGGATTACGGGTGATTAGGGGGAAAAACATACCAAATTGAACCACACATACATCCATGCATTAGTACACTCCCCAGCAAGCCTATGCAGAGCAGTTTGAAAGAAAAAACAACAAGACACCTAGCTCTGGTTTTGAGTGCTGGCCTCCTGCCTGCGCACTCTCAGGTCCGGTTGCAGGAGCACTGCAATGCTGCAAAGAGAGCCACAGTCAACAACCTGTATGTGCCAATTACACAAAAACACAACACCAAACATGCCCCATAGCAACAAACTACTCTACAAACAGACAATCTGGTGTAAATGCTTCGTACCCATATATAACATCACCCCTGTGATGGGTCATACACAGTCAATGCAGTAAGTCAGCCGCCGGTGGGTGCGTGGCAAATGGAACACCAATGTGTCACAATTCACACAACATGCAATGTTCCCTGGGTAAGCAGACAGACCCATATAGCAAGCCATGACTTCTGAGCAAGTTGCGTACCACCATGACCGAAACAAAGTTGGCAGTGCATTTATCATAAAGTACATGGAAAAGACATGCACTGCACCCGAGTATGTCCCTTGCTGTATGTCCCTGTGAGCTGCCCCTTTCCATGTCTCGGAAGGCTACATGGTTGATACAAGTGCCTCAATGGACCTTGGTGTACCGGAGGGTATGTGCCACTGCCCCTGCATGTGTCCCAGACAACCTTACAATCAACAGCCATTAGTCCACCAACACATCTGAGCTGCATTGTGTGCTTCAACACCAATATTCGTCTAAGCTCACCTTCAGTGCTGTGACTAAGCCTGCATGTGCAACTCGCCTGGTGCAAGCTTTGCTGTGTTGTGGCCCCCCTGTGCTGCTCACCTTGCCTGGAGTTCCTTGGAACATGTCAGCAGTTCTAGGATGTGGGTCTGCAATCCCTGTGCCTCTGCTTGTGCACACATGTGCATGTGGGCACCAACAAACGTGTCCAGAATTCCGTCGTCCAATGGGCCATGTCTGCTGGCAAAAGTGCTCTGGAGGCTCTTCCCCCTGCAGAAAGGGCATGAAACACATGATTAATGCTTCAAAGTCATCTGTGTGTGTCTCATCAGGCATCTCATTACTTGACCATGTCAGAGAGTCACATCACAAATCACACCATCAGTCCATCTTTCACATCCAAAGTGTGGAACACTATCTACAGCATGAATTGCAACAAGCACGTGTACACTAAAGATATGAAACATACTACACAATGCATAGCAATTAATGTACACATTAATCATGACACACCCCATCTAGCAAAAGCTGAACAGTGGACAATAACACCAAAATCATCCCCACTAGGGGTGTCAACACAAGTCACAAAGCACCAGACATGCCACAGATATGACAGTCCAAAGCCCTTGTGTAAAAGTCTGTAACACCGAACCATCCTTGCGAGCCCATGGATAAGGGAGGCAGGAGTGGCATATGTGAGTCAAGGACCCCAAGCAGCAAACACATACACAAGACAAGCCTGAAGGGCCCAGCTGGAACAGACAGTGGATGCCTTCAAAAGCCACAAAGCACCGCACCGTCACATGAAAGCACAATAGACTAGCAATTTTAAACTAAATCAACTATTAACTAATTACATTAACAATGGAAAACCTACATTACCTAATTAAACTAACTATCAAACACAAACTTAACTAACTAAACTAAAAGAAAAATCAAAAATGGCCACATATGACCCGGGGGGAGGGGAGGCACCCAGGAGGGGAGAGGTACAGGGTGCTGCTCAACATCCACATGCGATGATGCTGAGCCCAAAAAAAAAACTCCATGGGCTCAACGCCTGCACAGCCCGACCTATATGGAAGATAGATGGTCGTCTGAGTCTGGCTCATCCTGTAAAGGAGGACGTGGCACAGTAGCCTGGCCACGCCTAGCCGCAGCTTGCCCCTCATCGGCAGCAAGTCTGCCGTACGGGTGAGCCTGGTTCTGTGTGGCGATGTGACGTAGGTCTGCATGCAGAACCTCACGTGATACACGTGCTTCCTCTTGCAAGGTAGCACGTGTAACACAGAGTTCCTCCTGCAAGGCCTGGCTGGACAACCGCTGCACCTCCCGGCAAGCCTGTAGCTCAGCCGAGATGGTACGCTCAAGCTATGCAAACCTCTCCTCTGCCTGCTGCCTCTGGGACATCATAAGGACACCCAGAGTGGATCTGAGGGAAGCATACTCCTCCCTCAGGGCATCCATGTGCGCCTCTGCGTGAGCAGCAATTGCTTGACGCAGAGACGACATTTCAGCCTGGCGTGCCCTGTCTGAGGCCGCCATGCCCAGCCTGAGCGAGCGGGCCGTGGACCGTGCCCCCTGCTGCTGGAGAAGCACCTGCCTAGCAGGGGGGAGCACAGATCGGGCCACACGCTCCATGCTCTCAGCGATTTTCTCCATTGCTGCCCCCTGCCGTTCGGAATTGGCAGTCATGTCTTGCTCCCACTCAGTATACTGCGGTTGCGCGCGGCGACCGCGTTGCCGGGCTTGACCCCTGCGGGACCCAAGGACCGGGGGTCCTCGCTGTGTTGGCACCGCCCGCGGCTGCACGACTACATGCCCCCGTCGACGTGATGTCCCAGGCACATCAGTGACTGGTGTGGAGGGTGACCCTGCGTCCCGATCCACCACGGGCGGAGGAACCAAGACTGTCTGATCCCTCAGTGCAGGTGTCGCAGACAGAGGAGTGTCCACATCAGAATCACTCACCCCTGACACATGGACTTGATGCTCATCCAACTCAACATGGACGTCAGAGTCGTCATCAAGGCTGGACTCAAAGGCAGCCAGAGACAAGATGGACTGCAGCACTTGGGGGTTTTCGTGGCCTACCACCCAATGACCCCCACTAGTGCCGGGTTGATGTGGTGGTACCAACCCTGTGTCTGGCATGACAACACCATCCTCCGCCTCCATTGCGTCATCACCTGAAAAATAGAGAGAAAAAAGGTCACTACACATGTCAGAAGCACACCACACACACCGACAGCAAACGCATCCGGCAGACATGTGACACACAACATATAACCTGGCATGCATGCTGGGTCAACTTTGAATAGCTTCTGTGATGAGACCTGTTGAAAGGTGGCAGTTTCCATGGAAGTGGGTCTATGCAGTGCAGAAAATGTGTACGCCACTCACTACCTACATGTACAAGGACTCCATGGTGTGTGCCAGGAAATGTGAAGGCAGTGCACTGTCAAATTCAGACATCACGTGCATTGTGCATTCAATGTGTACCATATCTAGAAGCCAAGCACCCCTCCACCCCAGTACCAAAGCAGGGATGCCTAGCATGGTATCAAAAGGCTGACCATACACCTGTGTATTGACAGGCAGTGTTGACTGGCATCAACAGCTTAATGTGATTCAAGTGACAACACTGCAAATGATGCTGGGACAGTAGGCAGGACACATGATGAAAAATCTGGAGGCCGCCCACGTGTGAAGAAGACACAACAAGAGTTGGACAGAGTCATTGGCCATTGAACAGGCTGAGGCCTGTGAGCCACACAGATTGTCAGAGCCTAAACATGTGTGCAACGCAGGACTGAGCCACAGTTGACATGGGAAGGCTGATGAGATGGCAGGCAATGTATGTAACCAAGGACTTGTATTACAGTGATCATCCAGTGAAGGACACATAGGGGCATGCGTGCAATGCACATGGAGCATGAATGGGCACTCATGTCCGTGCGGGACATCTGACCTATGCACAGTACAAGTGAGATACCCTGCATCGAGTACTAAGGCTGTACCACACCGCATATGTCTGGCAGATTCTACACTGGAAGTTAGCATCTACACAGGACACATAAACAAGAAAGCACACATTGGCAAGATTGAAGCAGACCAGTGCAAAGGTGGAACTGGGGTGCAGAGTGGCAGAGGAGGGGCAAGGGAGCATGCCTACATGGAGTCCCGCATGCAGGCAGAGGAGGCATGCATTATGGAAGCATTGCAGTACTTACACATCAGAACCATGTACACGTCACATGTAGCAGCAATCATGCACAACACATCCCACAAGTGAAACACACACGTCGTCAACAAACACGCATCAACACTCACTGGACTGCGCATCAAAGTCCAGCATCTCTCCCACTCCTTCGACCAATTCAGGTGGTATGAACTCCGCAACGAGAGCCTCATGCAGAGTGAGCTCTTCCCCCTCTGGTGCAGGCCCACCGCCAATCACCAGAGTCAAGTTGTAATTAGAGGCACGCTTAGCCTTAGTGCTGCGCTTGATGTCACTCCAACGCTTTTTGCACACTTGCGCCGTGCGCACCTCATGACTGAATGAACTGACATGTTCCGCAACATGCTTCCAGTGGGTGTCACGTTGGGCAGCCGTAGTCTGACTATTGGCACCCACTAGCATGTCACGGCTGTGGGCCGGCACGCAGTCCACGAGGAAGTCCAGTTCCTGCTTACAGAAAGGCTTCTTCCTCGACGTGCAGGAGGTCGTGGCTGTGTGTGGGGTCCCAGCCTGTGCTGCAGGTGCAACCTTCCTCCTCTTGGACTGTGGCGCAGACCCTGGCTGGCTAATGCTGCCCTGACCAGTATGGCCAGTGGGTTCGGTGGATTGAGCCAAGGGAGTGGCAGGTGGAGGGATGACCAAAGGCCTGACTTGTGTCAGTGGCAGCTGGGTGCCCACTAATGGACCCTGCGCAGCAACATCAGCTGTGGCAGGGTCATTGACCGCAACGGTCCTGGTTGGCAGACTCACAACCGGGGTGCTGTTGGGTGCATCTGCCCCTGCACTTGCCAACACCCGGCTGTTCGGGGCAGCAGATGACATGACTGCCCCAGGGACACGTGTCTTGGTCTGAGCAGCCCGGCCTGCCCCTATGGTTTCCCCCCTGGCCTGTTGGAGATCTACCAAGGGCTCTTCAAGTGCCAACGCAGCCTGCGCTGGCAGACCCTGAGCCTGGGTGGCGGTGTCCACAGCTGCACCTGCAGCTACCACTACCCTTGGGCCCGTGGCAGTCGATGGAACGGACTGCCGGGTCAAACGGGTGCCAGTGCCAGATGCAGGAGCTGCATCCACCGGAACCACAGGGGGTGGTGGCATGACTGCACCGACACATGGCACAACATTGTGCTCAAGTGGCGCACCCCTGCCTCTTCCCCCTCTGTGGCCGCCCTGGACACCCTGGAGTCCCCCTACTCCCTGGTCACCACGGCCACGTCCCCGACCACGCCCGCCACGAGGAGGACGCCCAGCTGAGGCGCCCCTCACCTTTGGTGGCCTCCCAACCATGGCACTGATGTAGTAGTGCTGGCACAGATGGAGTGGTGCCAATGGGAGGTGTACACCACAATTGACCTGGGCAATTGGGGTGAAGGGGGTGGGAAGCAAGATGTTAACAGCCCCCCTGCACCTGCAAGGCTTTATGTGACCCCGGTGATGTGGTGACGGGTCACGCAACGCTCACGCACCCCAAAACTGCAGTAAAACCGTGCACGCAACCCTGCAGCCTATGTGCGTGGATTCAACATCCACATGCGATGATGCTGAGCCCAAAAAAAAAACTCCATGGGCTCAACGCCTGCACAGCCCGACCTATATGGAAGATAGATGGTCGTCTGAGTCTGGCTCATCCTGTAAAGGAGGACGTGGCACAGTAGCCTGGCCACGCCTAGCCGCAGCTTGCCCCTCATCGGCAGCAAGTCTGCCGTACGGGTGAGCCTGGTTCTGTGTGGCGATGTGACGTAGGTCTGCATGCAGAACCTCACGTGATACACGTGCTTCCTCTTGCAAGGTAGCACGTGTAACACAGAGTTCCTCCTGCAAGGCCTGGCTGGACAACCGCTGCACCTCCCGGCAAGCCTGTAGCTCAGCCGAGATGGTACGCTCAAGCTATGCAAACCTCTCCTCTGCCTGCTGCCTCTGGGACATCATAAGGACACCCAGAGTGGATCTGAGGGAAGCATACTCCTCCCTCAGGGCATCCATGTGCGCCTCTGCGTGAGCAGCAATTGCTTGACGCAGAGACGACATTTCAGCCTGGCGTGCCCTGTCTGAGGCCGCCATGCCCAGCCTGAGCGAGCGGGCCGTGGACCGTGCCCCCTGCTGCTGGAGAAGCACCTGCCTAGCAGGGGGGAGCACAGATCGGGCCACACGCTCCATGCTCTCAGCGATTTTCTCCATTGCTGCCCCCTGCCGTTCGGAATTGGCAGTCATGTCTTGCTCCCACTCAGTATACTGCGGTTGCGCGCGGCGACCGCGTTGCCGGGCTTGACCCCTGCGGGACCCAAGGACCGGGGGTCCTCGCTGTGTTGGCACCGCCCGCGGCTGCACGACTACATGCCCCCGTCGACGTGATGTCCCAGGCACATCAGTGACTGGTGTGGAGGGTGACCCTGCGTCCCGATCCACCACGGGCGGAGGAACCAAGACTGTCTGATCCCTCAGTGCAGGTGTCGCAGACAGAGGAGTGTCCACATCAGAATCACTCACCCCTGACACATGGACTTGATGCTCATCCAACTCAACATGGACGTCAGAGTCGTCATCAAGGCTGGACTCAAAGGCAGCCAGAGACAAGATGGACTGCAGCACTTGGGGGTTTTCGTGGCCTACCACCCAATGACCCCCACTAGTGCCGGGTTGATGTGGTGGTACCAACCCTGTGTCTGGCATGACAACACCATCCTCCGCCTCCATTGCGTCATCACCTGAAAAATAGAGAGAAAAAAGGTCACTACACATGTCAGAAGCACACCACACACACCGACAGCAAACGCATCCGGCAGACATGTGACACACAACATATAACCTGGCATGCATGCTGGGTCAACTTTGAATAGCTTCTGTGATGAGACCTGTTGAAAGGTGGCAGTTTCCATGGAAGTGGGTCTATGCAGTGCAGAAAATGTGTACGCCACTCACTACCTACATGTACAAGGACTCCATGGTGTGTGCCAGGAAATGTGAAGGCAGTGCACTGTCAAATTCAGACATCACGTGCATTGTGCATTCAATGTGTACCATATCTAGAAGCCAAGCACCCCTCCACCCCAGTACCAAAGCAGGGATGCCTAGCATGGTATCAAAAGGCTGACCATACACCTGTGTATTGACAGGCAGTGTTGACTGGCATCAACAGCTTAATGTGATTCAAGTGACAACACTGCAAATGATGCTGGGACAGTAGGCAGGACACATGATGAAAAATCTGGAGGCCGCCCACGTGTGAAGAAGACACAACAAGAGTTGGACAGAGTCATTGGCCATTGAACAGGCTGAGGCCTGTGAGCCACACAGATTGTCAGAGCCTAAACATGTGTGCAACGCAGGACTGAGCCACAGTTGACATGGGAAGGCTGATGAGATGGCAGGCAATGTATGTAACCAAGGACTTGTATTACAGTGATCATCCAGTGAAGGACACATAGGGGCATGCGTGCAATGCACATGGAGCATGAATGGGCACTCATGTCCGTGCGGGACATCTGACCTATGCACAGTACAAGTGAGATACCCTGCATCGAGTACTAAGGCTGTACCACACCGCATATGTCTGGCAGATTCTACACTGGAAGTTAGCATCTACACAGGACACATAAACAAGAAAGCACACATTGGCAAGATTGAAGCAGACCAGTGCAAAGGTGGAACTGGGGTGCAGAGTGGCAGAGGAGGGGCAAGGGAGCATGCCTACATGGAGTCCCGCATGCAGGCAGAGGAGGCATGCATTATGGAAGCATTGCAGTACTTACACATCAGAACCATGTACACGTCACATGTAGCAGCAATCATGCACAACACATCCCACAAGTGAAACACACACGTCGTCAACAAACACGCATCAACACTCACTGGACTGCGCATCAAAGTCCAGCATCTCTCCCACTCCTTCGACCAATTCAGGTGGTATGAACTCCGCAACGAGAGCCTCATGCAGAGTGAGCTCTTCCCCCTCTGGTGCAGGCCCACCGCCAATCACCAGAGTCAAGTTGTAATTAGAGGCACGCTTAGCCTTAGTGCTGCGCTTGATGTCACTCCAACGCTTTTTGCACACTTGCGCCGTGCGCACCTCATGACTGAATGAACTGACATGTTCCGCAACATGCTTCCAGTGGGTGTCACGTTGGGCAGCCGTAGTCTGACTATTGGCACCCACTAGCATGTCACGGCTGTGGGCCGGCACGCAGTCCACGAGGAAGTCCAGTTCCTGCTTACAGAAAGGCTTCTTCCTCGACGTGCAGGAGGTCGTGGCTGTGTGTGGGGTCCCAGCCTGTGCTGCAGGTGCAACCTTCCTCCTCTTGGACTGTGGCGCAGACCCTGGCTGGCTAATGCTGCCCTGACCAGTATGGCCAGTGGGTTCGGTGGATTGAGCCAAGGGAGTGGCAGGTGGAGGGATGACCAAAGGCCTGACTTGTGTCAGTGGCAGCTGGGTGCCCACTAATGGACCCTGCGCAGCAACATCAGCTGTGGCAGGGTCATTGACCGCAACGGTCCTGGTTGGCAGACTCACAACCGGGGTGCTGTTGGGTGCATCTGCCCCTGCACTTGCCAACACCCGGCTGTTCGGGGCAGCAGATGACATGACTGCCCCAGGGACACGTGTCTTGGTCTGAGCAGCCCGGCCTGCCCCTATGGTTTCCCCCCTGGCCTGTTGGAGATCTACCAAGGGCTCTTCAAGTGCCAACGCAGCCTGCGCTGGCAGACCCTGAGCCTGGGTGGCGGTGTCCACAGCTGCACCTGCAGCTACCACTACCCTTGGGCCCGTGGCAGTCGATGGAACGGACTGCCGGGTCAAACAGGTGCCAGTGCCAGATGCAGGAGCTGCATCCACCGGAACCACAGGGGGTGGTGGCATGACTGCACCGACACATGGCACAACATTGTGCTCAAGTGGCGCACCCCTGCCTCTTCCCCCTCTGTGGCCGCCCTGGACACCCTGGAGTCCCCCTACTCCCTGGTCACCACGGCCACGTCCCCGACCACGCCCGCCACGAGGAGGACGCCCAGCTGAGGCGCCCCTCACCTTTGGTGGCCTCCCAACCATGGCACTGATGTAGTAGTGCTGGCACAGATGGAGTGGTGCCAATGGGAGGTGTACACCACAATTGACCTGGGCAATTGGGGTGAAGGGGGTGGGAAGCAAGATGTTAACAGCCCCCCTGCACCTGCAAGGCTTTATGTGACCCCGGTGATGTGGTGACGGGTCACGCAACGCTCACGCACCCCAAAACTGCAGTAAAACCGTGCACGCAACCCTGCAGCCTATGTGCGTGGATTCAACCTCCCGCAGTATGCGGTGGCACCCAGTAACACAAATAACACGTACGCGTGGGACACGCAGGCTACTATGACATCGAAAATGGGTGCGATACACAGGGGCACCCGCAGTGGGGAAAAGAGCGTGTGCGACTCACCGTCTGACTAGCGCGATGCAGAAAAACACGCGTAGCCAATACCCCCGCCAAAAGAAGAGATACGTCCTTGATAGCTGTCAAGTTGTGATGGCGCGCGAAACAACAGGAAGCAGCAACACACGTCGGTCTCCACGAAAGGCACGTTCAGCGAACTGCTGGGCCTGCTCACCTTTAACCCGTGCTGAGGGAAACGCACGCGCGCGTCACGTCACTTACGCGCATGGGCCCTTTCCTCGTATTACACGCGGACTTGCAGTTTTTCACGCGCGCTGAAATGCCCATGCACGCCTGTGCGCGTCACGTCACAGGGGCGCTTGCGCTTCAGGGGCCTTCTGTCCAATGAAATTGCGTATGCGTGCAGACGCGCTTACGCGCTAAGGGCCTTTCCTCGATGACACGCTGACGTGCCGAATTTTCACGTGCCAAATCACTCCCTATCAAGCTGGCCACGCGTAAGCACACGGAAGACCACGCTCCTGCCCAGAAGGCCGAACTACTGCCCCCCAGAGCCCCGAGCACGGTCCCACCTGCCATCTGCTGCTGCCTGACTGCCTGCTGCCCACGTGCCCTGCCATTTGCTGCCTGCACATCAGCCAGGGGTGCTGTTGCTGTGACCACCCCTGCTGGAACCGAAGACTCCCGACTGGGATTCCATTGCTCCACAGCCCAGCCCCAGGACCCAGTTGCCCAAACACTCCTGCCTCTGGGGTTGTCATGTCGGGGCAAACACCATCTGAGACCACTGACAACCCCCGGCCAGAGAGGCAGAGGGGCACCAGCTTCAGTGCCACCGAAGTTGGTGTCCTGGTGGAGCAAGTCCTGGGGCAGTATGATGCCCTCTTCGGAAGTTCCCGCGCCGACAAGCAAGGACGGACTCGGATCTGGACTGACATCATGACCGCCATCAACGCGGAGGGGGTGGCAGTCCGCGACTTCCAACATGTCAAGAAGCGCTGGGAGGACTTCAGGTCCAGGACCCTGAACAAGGCCCGGCACCTCTTGAAGGCAGCGGATGCCAAGGGGCACCGGGGCCACTTGTCGGAAGAACAGATGAGGGTCCTGGAACGCATATCCCCAGCGCTCCACGTCCAGGTCCTTTAGGGGCAGACCCGTCTGGAGTCGAGCGGTAAGTGTACATGCATCCTGATTGTGAGCTGTGCGTGTGGTGATTTTTCAGTAGTGTGCAGGTTGCACATCTGTTTGTATGGGGTCGAGTATGGGTGGGGGTGTACAGGGCCGTGGGGCTAACACATGCAAGGGCTGGAATGTGTGAGACATGGATGGTGCTTGTGTGTGTAGGCTTGCATGCCAAATGCAGTTGTGTGGGCACACATGTTTGGATGAATGTGTATGTAAGTAGACATGTCCGTGATGTCACACATCTATGTTGTTTTCAGCTGCATGTATCAGCACTGTGTACATGTGCATCTGTATGTATTTGACAAGGGTGCAACAGTGATGCAACATGGATGCATGTGACAGCGGTATGTGGAAGCCTGATTGGCAGATGTGACATGGGTGCCCATCTGAACACTGCGACACTTGGCAGAGGTGTACACATGCATGCAAGTGTGGTGGTGTGTGTAGATGTGTGGTGCACTTCCTGTGTTGCATGTGATGTCTGGCTCACCTTTGCCTGCTCATGCTGTTGTATGTGTATGGATGGTGCTGGCAGTTGCGATATGGCTGTGGTATGGCTCATGTGTGCGAGTTGAAATGACATGTGTGTTGGGGATTGTGATGGCATGTCTGAGGTTTGCCAATGCCGCTCATGTACAACTGTCATGTGTGTATGTGTCCATTGTACAATGCCCTGATGCCTGTGTTTTATTTCTCCCTGTCTGTAGCGTCAACTGATGAAGAGGGCGGAGAAGGTGCTGTGGAGAACAGCGGCGGGGATCCCACCGCCAGCCGGAGACGCAAGGCCCGGCTCCCCTCCCATGTTGTCATCTCGTCGGGGAGTGAGGAGTCCGGTGCCGCGTCCCAGGCCGCAGCTGCCGGGGGGAGGTCCAAGAGGCAGAGGTTGGAGTTGGACTCCTCGGCAGCAGAAGGGGCAGCTGGGACCCCACAGGGCCCAACGGGGGAAGATGGCACGGAGTCATCCAGGTTGGTGGGGGGTTTGGTGGAGGAGGAGGCCGTGCAAGCAACAGAGACAGGATCTGGAGGTGGGGATCCCAATGGTGCTAGTGGTGCAGTGCAGGACCAGGGACAGGAGGCAGCACATTTCGCCGCGGAGGTGCCTGTGTGCAATCCTGTCCCTGATCCTGTCCCTGCATCATCTTGCACCAGCAGGGATGCCTACGTCCAGACCCGTTTTCAGGCAGGGGATGAGCTCACGACAACTGGCCTTCCTCTGCCTGCGGACGTGGCTATCCGGGTCCGGGTTGAGCCTGTTCTGACTGGTGTGGCGTTGCGTCAACGGGCCATGCGCGGTGACCTGCAGTCTTTTCATGAGGAGACTGCACATCATCTCGAATGGCTCGTTGACCACGTCAGCCTGCTGGGACAGGTCACCCAGGCTGGATTCCTCTGTATGATGGGGCTTGCTACGACCCCTTCCTCAACTGAACACCCTACGCGCCAGTCGTCCTCCGTGCCATCTTCCCACCCATCAGTCACCTGGGTGCCCTGTGGAGCTGCCTCTGACGGTGCGGCCAGGCTGGTGGAGGAGGCATCTCTGCCACAGTCGGGAGTCGGACGTCCAGCAGGGGTGGCCACATCAACGACTGCACCCCAGCCGGCGGAGGATGTGCAGGCAGCAGGAGGCAGTGCACGGGCAGAGGCACAGCAGCAGCTGCAACGTGGTGGGAGCCATGAAGGCTCGGGGCCTTCAACATCGGAGGGGCAGGCATCGGCCGGAGGGCAGGAGGACCCAGGACAGAGAGTGTCTTCCGTGTGGCAGTGGTTGGGCCACGCCATAGATGCGGAGCGGCAGCGGGCGGAAGAGGCACGGCTCACAATGGTCAGGGTGGAGAACTCCATGCGGAGGGCCCTGAGGCGGGCCGAGTGCCTCGAGGCAATCCGCAGGGGTTTGGAGGTGGACACGTCGACTGCCCTGCGGACCCTCGGGGCCATGGAGGAGGACCGCCTCCGGGACATTGAGCAGGAGTTCGATGATGCCCTGGCCCGGGACATCCAAAAGTGAGCCGTCAAACTAGCCCGCTGCCCTTGTACATAGTTATGTAGGTAGTGTTAGGTTTCCTTTTTTTTGGATTTATTTTGGACCTTTTGGACATTGGCCACATTTTTGTATTTAGTTTATTTTATTAGTTAGTGTAGTTAGATAGGTTTCATTTCTTTTTTTGGGATAATGGACCCTGGCTTGTTCGTATGTACATAGTTCACTGTTGGATTGTATTTTTCTTTCACATTTTAACCATGGAGCAATGGCTTTCAATTTTATTTCCCATTGGATTTTATTTTGTGGACAGTGACTTTGGACACCATTACTTTGGATTATGATTTTTGGTTTTGCTTGTTTTCACAGACATGCTTCTTTTCATTTTTGTACATTCCCATTTCTGTTTCTTTATTTTTGATTCTATTTATGTTTCCTTTAATACATATTTTTTTATCGAACTTCAATGTGTAGTATCTCATTGGTTTCATGCATATCATGATATGGGTTTTGAGATTCACTGACACCCATTGGGTGTATGTGAGGGAAATGTGTTTGTTTCGGAACTTGCAATTGGTGTTCTGTCATGTAATTGCCAATTATGAGTCGGTGGATGCAATACTCAGGTGGGTGTTTTGCATTTGGAGGCTGACCATAGGGACCAGGGATCTAGATTGTGATGACATGTTGGCTGGGGAACATGAGTTGGACATGGGTGGGGGCCTGCTGGCAGGTGCCCCACAGTGCTGGGGGGTGAGGGGGTGGGAGACATGGGTGGGGGCTTGGTGGAGGGTGACCCTGCACTGCTGGGGGGTGGGGTGGTGGGAGACATGGGTGGGGGCCTGGTGGAGGGTGACCCTGCACTGCTGGGGGGTGGGGTGGTGGGAGACATGGGTGGGGGCCTGCTGGCAGGTGCCCCACAGTGCTGGGGGGTGGGGGTGGTGGGGAACATGATTTGGACATGGGTGGGGGCCTGCTGGCAGGTGCCCCACAGTGCTGGGGGGTGGGGGTGGTGGGGAACATGAGTTGGACATGGGTGGGGGCCTGCTGGCAGGTGCCCCACAGTGCTGGGGGGTGGAGGAGTGGGAGACATGGGTGGGGGCCTGGTGGAGGGTGACCCTGCACTGCTGGGGGGTGGGGGTGGTGGGAGACATGGGTGGGGCCCTGGTGGAGGGTGACCCTGCACTGCTGGGGGGTGGGGGTGGTGGGAGACATGGGTGGGGGCCTGGTGGAGGGTGACCCTGCACTGCTGGGGGGTGGGGGTGGTGGGAGACATGGGTGGGGGCCTGCTGGCAGGTGCCCCACAGTGCTGGGGGGTGGGGGTGGTGGGAGATATGGGTGGGGGCCTGCTGGCAGGTGCCCCACAGTGCTGGGGGGTGGGGGTGGTGGGGAACATGAGTTGGACATGGGTGGGGGCCTGCTGGCAGGTGCCCCACAGTGCTGGGGGGTGGGGGTGGGGGGAGACATGGGTGGGGGCCTGCTGGCAGGTGCCCCACAGTGCTGGGGGGTGGGGGTGGTGGGAGACATGGGGGGGGCTGGTGGAGGGTGACCCTGCACTGCTGGGGGATGGGGGTGGTGGGAGACATGGGTGGGGGCCTGGTGGAGGGTGACCCTGCACTGCTGGGGGTGGGGGTGGTGGGAGACATGGGTGGGGGCCTGCTGGCAGGTGCCCCACAGTGCTGGGGGGTGGGGGTGGTGGGGAACATGAGTTGGACATGGGTGGGGACCTGGTGGAGGGTGACCCTGCACTGCTGGGGGGTGGGGGTGGTGTGAGACATGGGTGGGGGCCTGGTGGAGGGTGACCCTGCACTGCTGGGGGGTGGGGGTGTGGGGAGACATGGGTGGGGGCCTGGTGGAGGGTGACCCTGCACTGCTGGGGGGTGTGGTTGTGGGAGACATGGGTGGGGGCCTGCTGGCAGGTGCCCCACAGTGCTGGGGGGGTGGAGGGGTGGGAGTCATGGGTGGGGGCCTGGTGGAGTGTGACCCTGCACTGCTGGGGGTGGGGGTGGTGGGGAACATGAGTTGGACATGGGTGGGGCCTGCTGGCAGGTGCCCCACAGTGCTGGGGGGTGGGGGTGGTGGGAGACATGGGTGGGAGCCTGGTTGAGGGTGCCCCTGGTGGCTGTGGGTGCAGGGGGACATGCGTTGGTGGGCAGTAGTGCAAGTTGACATGTGGGTTGGCTGGGGGCATGACCATGGTGGATGGGGTGCCTGCAGGACATGTGAAGGGTAGGCCCCTGTGGTGTGAGCCACCTGCAGGGGCCGTGGAGGGTGTAGAGCAGGCTTGTCCAACCTTTTTGAATGTGGGGCGAAGCATTCACTTTTTGTCACCCGGAGGGCCGGCGAGCCAAAAGTGAACACCCTGACCCAAAACAGTATATTCAAAAGCGATGGTGTGTGACCTTTGACACAATAGCTTCACAGGCATAGCCATGCAGTCCCAAAGATAGCTTTTGGTGTTGGGGATAGTGATCAAAGGTTAGTTTCTTGTGATTTCTTCCAGTGTGTATGTGTTGATATTTCTCGGAAATAGTGGGGGCGCCCGAGCGTAGCGAGGGAGGTATAACAATCTAGGGAGGTTTTGGGGGTATCCCCCCGCCCCCAAGGTTTTTTTTTCTCCAAATATGGGGCTGAAATTGTGCATTTTACAGCAGGAAAAGTGACCAAAAAGCCATAAGTTTACAATAAGTTCTAAAGTGGAACATGTACATTCCATGTCACTAACAGCAGACAAGAACATTGTAGAATACAACACATTTTAATGATCAATGTGTCCACAGTGTAAAACAGCACTGTCACTGATGTAACACATTGACATTCTGGTTGTGCCCAAAATATGCCTCTGTAGCAACATGTCTATGCTGGCTGTTCCCAATTTAGGCCAGCATTGTCCTCTACAAAGCATGATTGATGCTGCCTGAGCATGTGCAGTGTGCCCAATACATATGCCAGCTTATCTCTGTAATACACATTCATTACTTCTGTGGTAATGAAAGGAGCATAATCCAATTCCAGGGGGCACCTGAGGCAGTAAAAGTCCTCCGCCATGGCCCGGTTTATTGGTCAGACCCAACATTGCAGAAATAAATTAATTAATCGTGTCCACGGACCCGACAAACATTGAACAAATAAATAAATCGGGCAGGGGAGGCGACTTATGAATTTCCCGGGGGGCGCCCAAATATAGGAAGTGACATAACCAGCATTTATATGACCCCATTTGCACGTAGTCGCCAACTTGGTGCGAGTGGTAAGGGGGGTGCAGAACAGTGGAAACATTGGCTAGCATGTATTGCATATACTAAAGGCAAGTAAGAAGGAGGTTTAAGCCTTCCAGTTGCATTCCAGTAGGCCCATACTACCCCTATTCCACCCCTCTATAATCATCCAGGTTGTAGTAGCCCTCAAAAGGCAGAGCAACACAACTAAGATAGTAGAACGAAATGCCATACCATCCTGTGAGTGTGTCAAACCTCAGAGCAAAGACTGTGCGTGTGCCTTGGAGCACAATCTCACTAATTTGGTGCAAATCGCGCAAGTGGGTGCATGGGAATGCCATGCGTGTGTGTGGGCTGCATACCCTGGATCACTTGCTCACTTCTTCACTGTGAAACTGTCCAAGGCAGTACTGTCCCAATGGTGAGAAGTGTCGTATTTTCACATTAACTATGCTTAAGCACTTTGGGTTATTCAATAGTGCTGCTACATTCGGAGTAATTCCATCCCTTTAAATATATTAGCTCTTGTATAACCACGCCGTGCTGTGCTATTATATGGTATTTTATATTTTATCTTCTACACTTGATATATTTCATACATTTTTATATTGCACATACTATTTTTATTTTTATATATCCTTTATATCCTTTATATCCTTTATTAGTATAAATGTTTATATATATGGATAGTGATGTATGAATGAATGTGTTTAAAATGTGTTGTGTAAAATCCATTTTTTGGATTATACCACAATAAAGTATTATATATAACCACAACAGTGTTGATTTATTCTGATGATGATGATGAAGATGATGTTAGACTTGCTCAATAGTTCTGGTTCTGTATCATTAAATGTATGCAGTGCCAGTAGAAATGACACACCCTGGGTAGAGACAGTGAAGAGCAAATGCCGGCAGTTGGCATGCCAGGCGTCGCTGATCAACAAAAAATGTGGTAAATTCTCCCTAAAACCTACGGCAACCTTTTTCCAACAAAAGGTGGTTCCATCCCTGATATATGGCGGAGAAAATGCTTTTGGTTGTGGGCACGAGGTGTGGAACTCGCTTGAAAACATCTTTTGGTCCAAAGTTCTACACCTCCCTAAGGGGACTTCGACAGCATGTGTAAGATACGAACTTGGGTATATCTCAATTCAAGCAAGAGTTGCCTGGAATCTTTTAAGACTTTTCAGGAAAACCATACAAATGAATCCGCCTTCACAAATTGCAATACGCACAATCCAGACTCCGAGAAAGCTCAAACAATCTTGTATCAATGGAATGAGTTGTGTCGTGAGGTTCTCGACACATACGACATCATGACACAAACCTTGCTAGAAAATCCTGACTCTGCGAAATTGACGCTGTGGAGAACAGATTGGATCAACACTTGTAAACTAAGATCGGAATCGCGAACAATGAAAGAAGCTACTGAAGAGGCGAGAGCTTACGGCCGTCTCCCAGAATACCTGGCCTGTTTCCCAGATCAGTGGTCTAGAACCATATACTTACAGTTTAGGCTCAATGTACTGCCTATCAAAGAGCGACTATGCTTTTGTCCCAGTCAAACGATTCCGATCTAGTGTGTCGACTCTGCAAAGCCATAAATGAAAATCTCAAGCATCTGACAATGACGTGCTCTGGGCTAGAACAAGAAAGAAACATCATCTTTGGCTCAATAACAGAGAGATTTCAGTTTGTTTCTCAGGAAGATTGGTGGAGAGCCATGTTTGATGGGTCTAATAGATCTGTGTTATACGCCTTGGTCTCCTTTCTTCGAGTCATAAAAGATCGTTTGGACACAAAGCCTGCCCTCTAATCGAGGGGGATGTCTAGAAGTGCGCCCTGCCGACGAAAGATGTGATTCATCTATGGATATGGATGCAAAATATGTATTCTCTTGCTGTGTGTATCACGTTTTCTGGTCGTTGCTTTTCTTTTTTTTTTTTTTTAAAGGTTTGAAAAAACCATAATAAAATAAAAAAATAAAAAAAATAAATGTACTTCAGATCTTCAGAGTCTCGGGAGGATAGCTCAGGGGCAACGTGCTTGCCTTGGAAGCAAGACGACAAGGAGCAACACAGGTTCGATCCCTCTGGGTATATTATACCTCTCTGTGCACCCCTCTTGCCAAGAGGAGTGCACAGAGGGGTGCACAGATGTACAAATACACCCAACCCAAAACTATTTTTAGAAATTGAGGGACAGACTTGCTTTGCATCTGTGCCTCCATTTCTAAAAATCGTTTTGGGTTGGGTGTACCTCTACATCTGTGCACCCCTCTTGTTAAGAGGGGTGCACAGATGTGCAAATACCCCCAACCCAAAACGATTTTTTAGAAATTGGGGGACAGACTTGCTTTGCATCTGTGCCTCCATTTCTGAAAATCGTTTTGGGTTGGGTGTACTTCTACATCTGTACAACCCTCTTGCCAAGCGGGGTGCACAGATGTACAAATACATCCAACCCAAAACGATTTTTAGAAATTGAGGGACAGACTTGCTTTGCATCTGTGCCTCCATTTCTAAAAATCGTTTTGGGTTGGGTGTACCTCTACATCCGTGCACACAGATGTAGAAGTATACCCGAACCAAAACGATTTTTAGAAATTGAGGGACAGATGCAAAACAAGAGCATCTTGCTTTGCATCCGTCCCACAATTTTTAAACATTGTTTTTTACCCCGCTTTTACCCGGGCCGCCAGAGAGAGACACAGTATGGATGGAACAAAGGGCCATCCATACTGCGTCTCTTCTGTCCAGCCTGGGGG
This sequence comes from Ambystoma mexicanum, assembly GCF_040938575.1. NCBI lineage: Eukaryota > Metazoa > Chordata > Amphibia > Caudata > Ambystomatidae > Ambystoma > Ambystoma mexicanum. The sequence goes on from NC_090927.1 coordinate 338,484,119, forward strand.
GCTGGTGGGCCGGAGCACCTGCATACTCTGCGTTCCTGAAACCGGGCCGTGGCCTGTAACTGCCTCTGGTGCCGGGGCACCAGAGGCAGTTACAGACCACGGCCCAGTTTATTTATTTATTTTTTCAATGTTTGTCGGGTCCGTGGACCCGATTAATTTATTTATTTCTGCAAAACATTGCAGAAATAAACGAATAAATTATGCAAAACATTGCAGAAATAAATTAATTAATCGGGTCCACGGACCCGACAAACATTGAACAAATAAATAAATAAACCGGGCCATGGCAGAGGCAGTAACAGTCCTCCGCCGCGGCCTGGTTTACTTATTTATTTGGTCAATGTTTGCCGGGTCCGTGGACCCGATTAATTAATTTATTTCTGCAATGTTTTGCAGAAATAAATAAATTAATCGGGTCCACAGACCCGACAAACATTGAACAAATAAATAAATAAACCGGGTCGTGGCCTGTTACTGTCTCTGGTGCCCCCCCCCTTTTAGAGGGCACCAGAGGCAGTAACAGTCCTCCACCACGGCCCAATTTATTTCTTTATTTGTTCAATGTTGTCTGTGCAGCCTCGCGGGCCACATGAAATGGCTTGGAGGGCCGCATGTTGGACAATCTTGGTGTAGAGGGAACACCTGGGAGGACCCACACGTGCAATTCACGTGTGGTGCTCCCCGCGCACCCCTGTAATACACGTACCCTGATGGAATCGCGTGTGGAACTTCCCGCGCACCCCTGGAATACACGTACCCTGCTGATGTTGCGTGTGAAACTTCCCCCGCGCCCTGAAATACACGTACCCTGATGAAATCGCATGTTGAACTTCCCGCGCACCCCTGTAATACACGTACCCTGATGGAATCGAGTGTGGAACTTCCCGCACACCCCTGGAATACACGTACCCTGATGAAATCGCGTGTGGAACTTCCCGCGCACCCCTGAAATACACGTACCCTGCTGAAATCGCGCGTGTGGAACTTCCCGCGCACACCTGAAATACACGTACCCTGCTGATGTCGCGTGTGAAACTTCCCCCGCACCCTGAAATACACGTACCCTGATGAAATTGTGTGTGGAACTTCCCGCGCACCCCTGAAATACACGTACCCTGCTGAAATCGCGTGTGGAACTTCCCGCGCACCACTGAAATACATGTACCCTGCGGAAATCGCGTGTGGAACTTCCTGCGCACCCCTGGAATACACGTACCCTGCTGATGTCGCGTGTGAAACTTCCCCCGCACCCTGAAATACACGTACCCTGATGAAATCGCGTATGGAACTTCCCGCGCACCCCTGAAATACACGTACCCTGCTGAAATTGCGTGTGGAACTTCCCGCGCACCCCTGAAATACACGTACCCTGCAGAAATCGCATGTGGAACTTCCCGCGCACCCCTGAAATATGCGTACCCTGCTCGCACGGGGCCAATCGCGTGTGGAACTTCCAGCGCACCCCTGAAATACACGTACCCTGCTGAAATCGCGTGTGGAACTTCCCACGCACCCCTGAAATACGCGTACCCTGCTCACACGGGGCCAATCGCGTCTGGAACTTCCCACGCACCCCTGAAATACACGTACCCTGCAGAAATCGCATGTGGAACTTCCCACGCACCCCTGAAATACACGTACCCTGCGGAAATCGCGTGTGGAACTTCCCGCGCACCCCTGAAATACGCGTACCCTGCTCGCACGGGGCCAATCGCGTGAGGTACTTCCCGCACACCCCAGTGATACACGTAGCCCGCTTGCCGTGCTGGTACAGGGTTAGCGCAGCCCTTTGCGCTGGATTGGGGATTTTGATGGCTTTTCCCGGCGCGAGAGGCGTTCTTGGGGGCGTAACTGGCGCTGCTGCTGGGTCGCTGCGCCACTGTGCGCCACGGCTGGTTTTGGTGGCTGGAATCCATGAATACGCTGTGCGCGGAAATCGATTTTAGCGCATGCGGCTGGCGCAGGGATTCGCACGCGCCCACTGTGCACCAGCCGCGTGCGCCACTTGTGCGCTGAATTCTATGAATTACCCCCTTAATAATATAACATTATGTTAAAGCTCTTTTGAGCTATAAACATAATAATTAAAAAATAAAAATAGAAGAAGAGCAGTGAGTTGGCAGTGACAGACAGGAGATTTGGTGGTGGGGTATATGATGGACTTTCCAATGAGGTTGCAAACTCGAGTGTGCAGTCTATTCGGCTCCTTGCTATCTAAGGGTTTAATCAGCCAGCAGTGGCTAACAGCTCACCTAATAAAGGTCACATGGTGACTAGAACTTCACATGGTGACTAGGACTTCTTGCTGCATTTTCGTTCTGCAGGGCATTTTCTTCTTGGGCCTTACACAAAATCATGGCTAGAAAAGTAAAATGCAATGAAAAACTAAAATACCTAAAGGTTCTGGCTTTGAAAATGCTTTTTTGAGAAGCTAATGATGTTGACACTATTTGCGGAAAATGCACAAAACATATCACGGAAAATTCCATAGCATAACATGTTGGATGGATTTGCACCAGTCTTCTGCAAGAAGCTGGCATCTGGCACACCTCCAGATCATTAATTGATTTGGTAATAATCGATCCAGCATTTTTAATAAACCAATATGAAAAAAACATAGCGATTTTCACTTAACCTGGCCAATACACTGACCCATATGATATGATATTTTATTTATATCTCGCTCGTACACAAGTGTTTCATGATGCTAATAAAGTTCTTGATAGGGTCATGTGAGTTTGTAGGTTTCTTTAGAGACCTGTAAGTCAGTAAAATAGAATTTGGTTGGTTAAGGAAAGATAGCAGTTTTGATTGGTTACTATTGGTCTGAATGTTTTGGGAGGTGGCTGCCATGTTAGTGTTTGGGCATCAAGTTGGTGTCCATGGCTCCCACACTGAAATATAGACTGTATTTTTTAGCTCGTTTGATTATTTTTAAGGTGTTCTCTACAGGGGTGCCAATATTTAACCAAACAATATTGAAGTTTGTGGTAAATTTGGAGGATTGGGCAAAGCATCAGCAGACTCTATGTTCAGAAATGAATGAGGACAAATTGCACTGGTGGTGCAGAAAGGTATATTATGATCAAAAAGATGGAAATTTAACTATTTGTAAATGTTGAGATATGGCCAGCGGGATGGAAAGAAAAAAGGCATGTGTGTTACTTGATCTATAAGTTCACATCGTGATTCAGAAACCATGAGAACCCAATCCACGTACTAAAGGAACCATGATGCTCAGATCAGTTACATTGTGGTGTGAAGGCCACTGCTCGGGGACCAGTACTGTTGGTATGTTTACTATGCCTGGGGAATGGCCAAAGACCATGTCCAGTAAGCACTGCGGGTGTGACTGTGGTGACCATGGCAACGCCTTTGGCCATGCTCCAGGCACAGTGCCCTCTGAGTATGTTTGCTTTGTCAGGGGCCCAAGGCAGGATAATCACTGGGCACAGCTAAAGGATATTCATAGTGGCACTATGAGCTTGTTGTATGTGATATCAACAGTAACATAATGGATGTTATAATTTGCAGTGTAATGCATGGCATTTTTTGTGAACTCGTCTATGACGTCATGGGTGGCGTCATGAACATTATATGGCATTGGCTGAGCTATGGTTACTCTAGACATACTAACCAGTCAGTATTTGGGGTTTTATTGTCTACAGTGCAAGCATAATTTCCCTTTTAGTGATGTTTTTTACTTTATTTCAAATGTTTAGGTAGGGATCACGGCCAAGCACTGGGCAGGGTCTGCTGCTATTGTAAGTGTATCATGTTCTCAGGGCAGAGCCTTCAGCTCCTCTAAACCACCTGATGTGTCCAATGGGCATAGTGTCCAGCCATGCTCCGCGGGCACTTTATCTGGGGCATGGCTTTTAGCCATACCTCGGGGACTGCCAATGCTCCTGATGTGCCCATTGTGCATTGCCTGTGGCCATACCCGGTGGCCACTTCACATGGCATTGCCTTTGGTCAGGGGCCATGTGCACTGACCCAGGCCCAGAGATCATACACAGATTCTACTCAGTGCTAAGCTAGGCTCCCCAGCCCCCATGTACCAAGCTCAGACCTGGAGATGGGCCCATAGGGTTGAGGTGACTCCGAGAGGGCTGCAATGTGCCCCTTTTGATGGATTTTTATGCCAGGTTCTGAGGTCCAACTAGGAAAATCTGCACCATGGTAGCCATTCGAAAAAGAATTCCCAGGTCCCATACAGATTACATAAACTGACCACATGGGTCTGTAAATAGGTCAAAGAGCTTGACATTTCCTTAACCTGATTTTGCCACCAAACCAAAGCACATTTAAATGAACAGGCGTCCGTTTCTTGTGCAAGCTTGCTGAAAATATGTCCAACTGTTTTGCTGAATAACAAAAGTTGCCTATAGAGGTTTGCATGGGAAACACAAGTTCTAGATCCCCAATATACGTTTGCCGCCCGAAAGACACAACTTCAAAAAACAGTCCAAATAATATCAGAGATTGATGCAGACGTTGTTATAAAACTGCTATGCAGATTCATTGAACATTGCCAACGTTATGTGCATTCGGAAAGTCAACTTAACCACTGCCATATCTATCTATCCAGGCATCTATCTATCTATCTATCTATCTATCTATCTATCTATCTATCTATCTATCTATCTATCTATCTATCTATCTATCTATCTATCTAAAGTATGCCAGGGAGATAGCTTATTTGTGCTTATAAGTTTATTTGCATATAACGATCCGGCGCCCTGCTCTGCCGCTCACACTCTCTCTGTCCCTCTCCTCTCTCTCTCACCCTCCTCATAGAATGCCTTTCAAACCTAAACATTCCTAACCTCGCAGGCAGGCAGGGACGCAGTAGCTAGGTAACACACATCATGCAATGTGAATATGGAATACTACATCACCTCCCCCTTTTTAATTTTCAAGGAATGTGGTGCAGAACCAATTAACAATGGAATACTACACCATGTCTATATATGAGAAAAAAAAATGCATAACAATTCATGCAACATTGAAACAATTTACAGTTGGAAGAAAAAAAATCTATAAGAATAAACTTTGCATGTCTCTACTTCCCCATGACATAGTCTCTAGACCAGAACGGTAACTTCTTTTCTCTAGAATTGCGCACAATCTCACATTCTACATGACTGTCATGACTGTCAACAACACTTCTGTTTCCAGCAATTGTACTAGACTTACTTTTCTGAAGTATACCGTCTACCCCAGGATCATCTTCCTGATGATTGCTTCCCAAAGCTTGGCTACCAGCTATGGCATCACAGTTCTCTCTTACATGTACATATTCCTCCATATTTTGAGATTTAACGTCAGTCTCCACATTCAAACTCTCCTCACTACCACTCTGAAATCCTACATCATTTCTCATCCATTCACTAAATCATTGATCCTGTCTGGAATGACTCCCCCTACCATGTTCCACCTCCCAATTCCATTTGCTTACTCTGTCAATATTCCATACTGATCCACCACTTACTCTTATTGCCTTACCGAGCACTTGCAAAACTTTAACTGGTTTGCTGTATTTGGAATCACCCTTCCTAACACTGTGCCCTAGTTTTATCCTTACCAAATCACCTGGTGAAATTTCAATTTTGCGCTTATATCCTAACAGCATCTTGTTCTTAACATCATGGCATTTACAATTCCTCACTTCCCTGGGTTCTGATGCCCTTTTGCAATTTACCCACTCTGGAGTGAGCAGAGTGTTGGGAGCTCTGCCCCTCATCAATTCAAAAGGAGACAACTCCAAACCCCTTTTGACTGACATTCTTATAGTCCACAATCTTTCCATAAGTGCTTCATTCACAGGCATGTTGTTTCTCAAAGCCAACTCCACTGTCTCCACAACCATCCTGTTACATCTCTCAACTAACCTGTTGGTTTGGAGATGGTACAAAGCAGAATACTTCCAATCAATCCCACACGTTGTGGCAAACTCTCTAATTTCCTTGCTTTTAAATTGAACACCATTGTCACTGATAATGGTTTTGGGAAAACCCTCTCTCCTGAAAATTTCCTTAAGTAATTTGATAATTTCTCCCGAATCAACTTTCTTGACAGCTTTCAATTCCACCCAACTTGAGTAATAATCAATCATAACTATCAAAAACCTTCTCTCCCCTATTAGTCTTGCATAGGGTCCCACAATGTCAATACCTAACTTCATCCAGGGAGCCTCTCCTTTATCTATGACAACAGGCTCTGACTTGAAAGTTTTACAACTCTTATCACTGTTTTGGCAAGGCCAGGAGTTTCTAACAAATCTCTCAATTAAAAGATCCATTCCTGGCCACCACTATACAGACCGTACGTTACTTTTAGTCCCCGTGATACCCAGGTGACCTTGATGTGCTTTCTCTATGAGTTCCTCATACAACACTTTCGGAGGTATCAACTTACTCCCCCTCATCAAAAATCCTTCTTCCATGGACAACTCTTCCTTCACTTCCTAAAACTTCATACATTCTCCATCAACTGATCTCTTTTCTGGCCAACCCAACATTGTAAAATCTGCAATTTTTTGTAGTGTTATGTCTTTAGTGATTTCGTCCAGCCACTTTTCCTTAGAGGTCACTTCAAGAACAACCGCCACCATTTCTTCATTACTTTCTGACTCCAAATCCATATTCTTCAACGGTAACCGTGACAAGTAGTCTGCAATAACATTTCTCTTACCTGGTACTTACCTTGTCACAAAATAATAGTCCTGTAATTTGATGCTTAATCTAGCCAACCTAGGTGATGCTTTACACATTCCCTTCACAGTCAAAACCTCAATGAGTGGTTTGTGGTCTGTTTGTATGATAAATTTGCAACCCCACAGATACTTCCTAAAATAGTTTACAGCCCATGAGCATGCCAATAGCTCTTTTTCAATTACAGAATACCTGCTTTCTGTGTCAGAAATCGCTCTGGAGGCATAGCAGATTGTCTTCTCCTTGCCACCTTCATCAATTTGCGATAACACTGCTCCTAGACCATTTCCACTAGCATCCACTGTAACTTTGGTCAATCTGCCAAAAACATACCCACCCAATTCTGTGGAATTGCAGATTTGTCTCTTGATGCAATTCACTGCCTCATCACATTCATTACTCCACACAAATTTGGCCTCCTTTTTTAACAGTTTCCTTAATGGTTCTGTTACATTTGCAAATTTCTCAACAAACTTGTTATAATATTCGCAAAGCCCTAGAAATGATCTAAGCTCATCCTTATTACTGGGATTAGGAGATTCCCTGATTGCTTTCATAGCATCACTCTTCGGTTTATATCCCTTGCCATTAACTGTGTGTCCCAAATAATCAACTTCATCCATGCCAAACTTGCATTTACTCTTTTCAATTTTCAAACCCACGCTCTCCAACTTCAACATAACATCTTTTAACCTCATGTCATGTTCTTCTCGACCTTTGCCAAATACAATGATGTCATCTTGATATACAAATATCCCATTCAACCCCTTCAGTACATGTTCCATGACCCTTTGAAATACGGCTGCCGCAGACGCTAACCCAAACGGCATGCGCTTGTATCTATATAACCCACGCGGGGTAACAAATGCTGTGATGTCCCTACAGTCTTCTGTCAGAGATATTTGATGGTATGCGCCAGAGAGATCCAGAGTAGAAAACACTTTTGCACTACCCATGCGATTCAGCATTTCCGATATTACAGAAAAATATCAACTATGACGTTCTTATTCACATCTCTGAGGTCTACACAAATTCTAAGTTTCCCATTTTTCTTCATCACAACCACGATGGGGCTTGCCCACTCCGACGATTCAATCTTTTCTATCACTCCTTCTGCTTCCAACTTCGCCAATTCCTGTTCAACCTTGTCTGCTATGGCAAAAGGTATGGGTCTGGACTTCACATGTCTGACAGGTACAGCTCCTTCCTTCAGGCGAATCCTATGTGAAAAAACCTTTAATAGTCCCATTTTCTTCAGTTGTATACCGTTCACAATCTTAACTTCTTCTCCCCGCTTGTGATTAGTATTGATAATCAAGACTTGCTCATTTTCACAGGGATCTAACCCCATCCGCAGACCAGCTTGATCTCTCTAGCCAATGATGTTAACTCCTTTTTCTGCAACGTAGATTTTCACTTCTGCTCGCCTGTCCTTAAATTCCACGATACTTGAAAACAAGCCAATCATCTTGATCCTTGACCCTTCGAATCCACCAGGGTTTTTTATATCTGGTTCATTGATTTTGCTTTTAAAACCACATGCCAATAGATTTTTCCAGGTTTTCTTCGTGATGATCGTCCATGGTGAACAACTGTCTACCTTTACTTTGAGTTTCCAATTGTCAATTATTATGACACAACTCGGGCATTTGAACTCTCCCTCAGGTGGTTCACGGATGGTGAATACTCTTTCTTCATCTGATTCTTCATCTTCGTCTTGTATGACAGAAATTCTCTTTTTCCGTCTGCATGTGACAGCAAAGTGTCCCTTGACTCCACAATTCCCACACTTTTGTCCTATTGCAGGACAATGTTTGGCATAAGCAAAATGTCCTAACCTTCCACAATTACAGCATCTGTCGCCTTCTTTAGATTGTGAGGTACTCGGCTTGGGTTCGGCTTTCACCCAACCTCTCCCCCAGCATCCAAAGTCTGTCTTGGACTAAACTATCCTTTGCGTGTATGATAATCTGATCCCTTATAAATTCATCCAGGGTGATCCCATTGCCAAAGCGACACGTGCATGACAATACTCTTAAAGCTGACACATAATCTTCGATAGATTCATGCTCCTTTTGAGTTCTGGTGTAGAAATTATACCTGTTTATAGCTACGTTAGTTTCAGGGGTATAATATTTGTCCAGCTGTCTTATAGCCTTTTCATGTTCATCAGCATCCCCAGCTTCATCTACTGGCAACTCTGGGAACTCTCTGTATTTTCTTTGTCCTTCCAACCCTAAAGCGTGAAGCAGTAGCGATTTCTTCTTGTGAGGGGTTAGACCTTCCTGGTCAACTGTTTGGACATAGTTCAGCCAAAATTCCTTCCATTCCAACCAATTAACAACAGGTTGTCCTGCTGTTGGAAGGAAACTCGCTGGGGGTTGTATGCTAATGCCTTGCATTACTCTGTATAGCTATGTCCGTGTTAGATGAGATTTTCCGATGAAATTGCTCCAATTTCAGTGTTTAAATTGCCTTGAATTGTTAAAATTCCCCTTTTTCTTTTTTTTGTTTTTTTTATTTTTAGGACAAGTACTGTGAAGAGGATGAGGAGACTATCTTTCGCTCCTCATTCTGCCTGACTCCGGGAGGAACGGATCACATGATCTGTGTCCGTGAGGCGGGTCCCCTCCTTCAATACACCGGAAACACAGTGTTTATCTGTATTCTCGTCGGCCCTGCAGCCAATCAGATCAGCTGAGGCAAAAAAAAAAAACACGGCACAAACCAACGCGACTTCACGCGTCGATTCGGAGCATCCGCTCTCCTTCCTGCTGCGGTACCGCGTATAAACAGCAAAAACCAACGTGTTATCTCACGTTAGTTCGGAGCACCCGCTCTCCCTCTCCCAATACGGCACAAGCCAGCGCAACGCTGTGCAACGGCTCGGCGCACCCGCGCTCGGTCCCTGATCTCTGGGGTTTTCGTGGGTCTTCAGGACGCCGGCAATCCTCGTCGCCAAATGAAGTATGCCAGGGAGACAGCTTATTTGTGCTTATAAGTTTATTTGCATATAACGATCCGGCGCCCTGCTGTGCCGCTCACACTCTCATCTCTGTCCCTCTCCTCTCTCTCTCACCCTCCTCATGCCTTTCAAACCTAAACATTCCTAACATCGCGGGCAGGCAGGGACGCAGTAGCTAGGTAACACACATCATGCAATGTGAATATGGAATACTACACTATCCTGCCTTTCTGTCTGTCTATCTATCTATCTATGTACCTATCTACATAACTATGCATATATACTACTAAACAATCTTTAAGGGAAGTCATGGTTCTCGGTATGATAGGGTAATTTCAAATGAAAAACGAAATATAAATTCTCAGAAAGAAAAAAAAAACATTGGTTGAGGGGGCTTAACAAAGCAGTGTTATTTTCAGTCCATGGTTAGGGGTGCCTTACAGTGTTCGTGATGGTGATCAGTACTGTGGGCAGGGGTACTGTGCATGGAGATTAGTTGCAGGGCAAGCCTTTGCCTAGCAATCGTGGAGTGTGACCATATTGATATAAATAATGATGTCACCTATGTTTTTCATATGATATCAGGGGTAATAATAATAATAATAATAATAATAATAATAATAATAATAATAATAGTAATAATGCTTTTATGATGTCAGCAATGCCAGGGGTAAACATATCAATAATGGGAAACATAATTAGGGATGAATGCATCATGTGAAATAAGAAATGCGCCTTTTATCTGAAATCAGTTTTACAAACGTGGGATATCTCATACATGTTGAGTAGGATTTAAATGATCAACAGCGACATTTCTGTGTAATCACTGTTCAGGTGTCTTTTCAAAAGCACCTCATTTAATTCTCAAAGCTCTATTAAATGGTCACCTTCATAGCTTGAATTTCCAACGGCCTCCATGGGAACGAGGTTAAGAGCACCGGCCCTTAGTGGGCGTAGCAAGGTCACATGGGGCTTATGCAAAGGGACATAGGTTTCAGAGCAGCAGCAATGCATATGGTGGGGGATACATCTCTCAAGGCATGGCTCTACTGAGCTACTGTTAAACGATGCTAGCCCAAGTGCTGGCTACCCACTTTGTGTGCAGCGCTCTGCTGTTCTCGAGCTAGGTCCGCTCTTTAAACACCACATGTTCTTGTTTTAAAATCATGTCCGAGTCACCTTTTCACACCCACTACTGACCTTGCCTCTCTTTACTAGTATGCCGGCCACTTTCACTTCTTAGCATTCCTCATTTACAGCACAGCGTGTTTTATTTACTACTCAATTCACTCGTGACCCTGCCTAATTTAGCAGTCGCTGTGCCCCCTTCTCTGCTTCTTTTCCTACTCATTGGCCATCCTACCTCACTCACTGGTTATCCTTCCTGGCTTAATGGTCTCTTCATCCTCTTTCCCTTACTGCCCTCCCTGCTCATTCACTATTTACCATGCCTTATTCATAGTAACTTTCTTATTCATTGGTCAACATGCCTTGTTCACTGAACCTCCTGACTGCCTCACTGGTCCTATGTTCTTTTTCGACTGGTTTCTCATTTACTGACCACTGTGTCTCGCTCACTGGTCACCAAGCTTCATTTTCTGATCACACTGCTTAGGCAATTGGTCACTCTGTGCTAGACACTGTCCGCCCCCCCCAACCCACCATTCTCTTGTCACCCTGTCTCATTCAATGGGCACACTACCCCGCTAATCAACTCTTATCATTGACTGGTCACCCTCCTTCACTCACTTGATACCCATCCTTACTGACCTATCAATCTACCATATTTACTGGTTGTTCATTGGTCACCATGCCTTATCCAATGGTCTCCTGTCTGACTCTTTGGTCACCCTTTTGCTTTCCCTTCCTTCCCCATATGTCTCGTTCACTGCCTGCTGCTTCACTGTATCCCCTGTGCCCGCTTGCACTGGAACTTTAGAAAGATTGGTGGATACAGAGGGTAATCAGTAAACATATGAAAGGTAGATAGCAATCCTTGGCAGTGGGCCAACTACCTTGACAGTTGATGGGACACAGTGGGAATGAGGAAGGTCATTCAGCATTTCATTGCATCCCTTGGCAATTCGGAAAGTTTCTGGGCAGTTGATTGAAAATCTTGAAAGAGCGCAAATACTTCAGGAGTTTATGCCAATCATTGGAATTGTGTCATTTTACAGAGCATTTGAGAAATACTTGGTGATGGGGTAGCTAACTGGCCAGTCTCTGGTAATCCTTGGAAATGGGGCAAGTATCTGTGAATTTCATGGACATATTTGGCAATGGGGAAGTATCTGTACAGTTGTTGGGAATCCATGAAAACGGGGCATAGACACAGTATTTGAAGACAATAATTGTAAATGGGTAATGCACCAGGTACCTGGTTGATGGCAGGTACAGAAAGTATCTTTAATCCATTGGCTATCTATGTAGACAAAGCACTTCAACCATTGGTACAGACCACAAGTACATACCTAAGGGACACAACTGATTTCCTAAATTGTATTCACAGATTAAGGGACATTGAAGAAGACGACATGCTAATATCCTTTGATGTTCAAAGCCTCTATAATTCAATTCCACACCAAGAAGGCCTGGAAGCATTAGAATGGTCACTATTAAGAGTAGATGACTGTGAGGCGAACAAAGTGCTGATTCTGGAATTGAGTACAATTATATTGGTTAACAACTTCTTCAGATACAAGTCACAATTCTATTTACAAGCCGCTGGGACATCGATGGGCTCATCAATGGCTCCAGCCTAGGCCAACCTATTCATGCACCACCTAGAAATTACAAATATTCTTAATAATGTACAATGGACAAGGAAAATCATAATTTGGAAAGATACATTGCTGACGTCTTTATGATTTGGAGGGGCAATCAAATCGAATTGAATGAATTTTTGAAATTCATCAATTCGATTCATGGAAAGATCAGATTCACAATGGAGGTGGGAGCACCTCTAGTGCATTTTTTGGATGTTGAACTAGAGAACAAGAATGGGACTATAATAACCAACATCTACCACAAGAAAACAGATGTGAACAATACACTACATTACGCAAGTCATCACCCCCAACATTTAAAAAACAATCTACCCTACAATCAATTTTTGAGACTAAAAAGGGTAATCTCTACAGACATAGCATTAGAAATAGAGAATGTGAAACTGACATTAAAATACATCAACAGGGTGTACCCCAGAACCATTGTTGATGAAGCTAAAAACAAAGCTGGGAACTTGGAAAGAACTGACCTTCTGGTTTCCAAAACCAAACAAAAGGAAATACATTCCTATTCGACTTAAAATATTCAGGACAAAGCCACCATGTGACAAGGCTGATCAATAAGAACTGGCGATACATAGAAATGGATCCCCAATTACACCAACTGTTCCCCAAACCACTAATAATAGCCTACAAAAGAGGATGGAACATAAAAGACCAACTAGTGAAGGCTGAAAGACAACCAAAGTAGAAACAAACAACACTGAAGAAGACCAAGATTGGAACATTTCCATGCCTTAGTTGCAATAACTGTAATAATATAGTGAAAGGTGGAGATGTGAAATCAAACTAAGAGATTTTGCAACTTGCGACATAAAATCAGTAATTTACGGCCTCAGCTGCCCGTGTGGGATCTTTTATGTAGACCAAACCACCAGGAAACTAGAAGAAAGGTGGAATGAACATAAGAGTGCCATCAGAACCAACAATACAAAATCCCCAGTAGCACGACACTTCAAAGAAAAAAGACACACGATTGCGCTTCTCAAAGTAATTGTACTGGAGGTAGTGAGAAAAGCACCCAGAGTAGGAAATCATGCAAAACGGTTGGATCAAAGGGAGATCTATTGGATTGAGTTACTTAACAGTTTAACACCAGAGGGGATGAACGAAGAGTTTAGCCTTAGCCCTCAGCAAGTTAACTTAGGAATCTGGAAAGAACAAATTGGCAGAAAAAGTCACGATCCACAGCGCTTGTAAGTATAAATTAGACAAAGAGCGTCAAGGCTGCAGGTATCTGGGTAGTGTGGATATACTGCCAGTATAATTCCACTGAGGTAAGTACAAATGCAACACAAACAAGTCCCAGTTTCACTGCGCCAAGTATAGCAAAATAAAAGTCGGGAGTCCAAGTGATTTGTATTTAAGAACAGCCTTTAAAGTCCAAGGTTTAGTACAAGCAACAGCCTAACACGTGTTTCGAACCTTCCACGGCTCTTCATCTGAGGCTATTATTAAACATAGGATACAATAACAAAATGAAGGGTGTACCATTCAATAATATAGTGACACCATACAGTAACATAAGCAGGACAAATAACGACATAGCATCCAGGGGAAAAGCAGGGGATGAATGAGCCAAAATGAAATGTATGCAATTTGCAATAGGGTTAATGCAAGTAAAAATGAAAATCAAAAGCGTATTTGACAAAAGAAAAAATTATAAACGTAATAAATTTAAAGCCTTACCAAAAGTGGTGTAAGTCCATTAGAAGGTGGATGTTGAAATATTCAAAATAGAGAGAAAAACACATTTGTGCTAGGGTACAATTTATTCGATGGAATGACTGCAGCAGCGCAATCAAAAACAATAATGCCAAAAAAATAAAAAATCTAGTGTAAATTTACACCTTATAAACCAGACACCAATTTTTAATCTGAGGCAGTATTACCTTAACAGGGATAGAGCCTGAAATTTAAGCTGAAGCGACAATGCCCAAAAAGTACTCTGCAGAGGAGAAAGAAACAAACAATCTATGGAGAAATGGCCAAATAGTTGCAATTTGAGGGATGAAAAAAAAGGGTAATTAATTAAAGTACCTGAAGGCTTCGCAATTGCAGTTAAAGCTGCAAAATAAAGGAAAGGAAAGGGAAGAAAAGAAACGAACTGTATCAATAGATTGAAACGAATTTAAGTTAATATTTACAAGATAGTGAAAAGCAACTGGTTAATTCAACAAAAAGAGCGCACGCAATCAAAAAGAGGTACCCATTAGTAGCACTAAACTGAGCGAGCTTGAAGAGGTAAAACCTCCAGCTTGAATGAGCAATAACACTGAATTACAATTCCAAAGTGAACGGGGGGCCATGTAAAACCGTCTTACCTGGTCGGCTGTTTAGACAGACTGAAAAAATCAATGCGCTGGTCGCGAAGCTAGAAAGAGGACTAGATAAATGCATCAGGTCAGAAAAACATGGCAGAATGAAAGAACCAACAGAGCCGCCATGTTTGAACTGCCTAAAAATACAACGCAATTCAATGGGTAAGTAAGGGATATTAAATGAAACTATAAACTTGCCTACAAAATGCTCAGTGCACACACGAGAGAAAAATGCGAAATAGAAAGCCACTAAAGAATGAAAAGGAAAGTAATTTTATTTTATTTTTTCCTTTAAAAAAAAAAAAGGCAAAAATAGTAGGTGGAAAGCGAGGGCAAAGTGGGTGATTACTAAATTAATTGCGCGTGCGTAAAAAATCAAGAGAGTACCATTAACGTAATTGAGAATTTTGGATAAATGAACCGAGGGAACATAATGAATTAAGAGGGACAGAATACTGTGAGTGCGCTAATGCAAGAACATGTACAGGTTGCACAAGGAGACCAATTTACAATAATTAAAATAATGGCCCCATGGGTAAAGAGGTTAATAAAAATGTGTGCCAAAGAATAAGACGTTAGGCACATAAGAAACACAAATTCCATAATACAGTGAGAGCAGTGGCACCAAATCGGCAGAGACAAAAATAGGGACAGCCTGCTGTTACAGGAAAGTAGCAAATTCATGGTCCGAATTTAATCCATTAAAGACAGTATGGTATTTACAGATTAGTCTTGCTTCCAATTGTCGTAATTTCAAGGTTAGGTTGCCCCCACTTGGAGGTAAGGACACTTTGCAGAGGCCAATGAAACATATGTCATCCTTACAGTCTAGTTGATGAGTTTTTTGCCAGTGGTTGGCTAAAGGATATTTGGACTCTTGACTACCAATTGTAGCCAAGTGCTCGCGGATGCGAATCTTCAAGAGGCGAATAATGCTCCCAATATATTTCAGACCACAGGTACAGATTATACAATACACAACACATTTAGAATGACAGTTGATGAAAGAATCAATTGTGTGATCTCCTCTAGGTCCAAAGGAGACGTGTGATGTTTCCAAAGTAAATTTACACATGTTGCAAAAGCCACATTTATGAAACCCAGTGGCTGAGTGACGGGAGACTTGTCATGAGTTTTAGACCCAAGGATTTTGACAATGAAAGTATCACCATTAAATCACGCTTCCTTGAGAGAGGCTACCATCATAGCTGGCTCGATAAAGCATTAGCTTCAGTACGCCAGCTAAAGAGAGCGGACCTGCTTGTTCCTAAAACTCATGACAAGTCTCCCGTCACTAAGAAAATTAGGTTAATCACGAGGTTTAATTCAGACAGTCACAAGATCCATAATGTGCTGAGGAAACACTGGCACCTGTTACACCTTGATTCTGACATTGTCAACTGGTTAGATCCGACTGATAGTCTAACATTTAGCAAAAGCAAATAGCTCAAAAATAAACTTTGTCCTTCATTTATGAGCATGCCCTCTCCTAAATTGACTTGGCTACATTCAGCTCAGGCCACTGGGTTTCATAAATGTGGCTTTTGCAACATGTGTAAATTTACTTTGGAAACATCACAGGTCTCCTTTGCTTTTCACTACCTGGTAAATATTAACTTAAATTCGTTTCAATCCATTGATACAGTTCGTTTCTTTTCTTCCCTTTCCTTTCCTTTATTTTGCAGCATTAACCGCAATTGCAAAGCCTTCATGTGCTTTAATTAATTATCCTTTTTTTCATCCCTCAAATTGTAACAATTTGGCCATTTCTCCATAGATTATTTGTTTCTTTCTCCTCCGCAGAGTACTTTTTGGGCATTGTCCCTTCAGCTTAAATTTCAGGCTCTATCCCTGTTAAGGTAATACTGCCTCAGATTTGTTGGTGTCTGGTTTATAAGTTGTACATTTACAGTAGATTCTTTATTTTTTTGGCATTATTGTTTTTGATTGCGCTGCTGCAGTCATTCCATCGAATAAATTGTACCCTAGCACAAATTTGTTTTTCTCTCTATTTTGAATATTTCAACATCCAACTCCTAATGGACTTACACCACTTTTGGTGTGGCCTTAAATTTATTACGTTTATAATTTGTTCTTTTGTCAAATATGCTTTTGATTTTCGTTTTTGTCTTGCATTAACCCTATTGCAAATTGCATACATTTAATTTTGCCTCATTCATCCCCTGCTTTTCCCCTGGATGCTATGCCTTTATTTGTCCTGCTTATGTTACTGTATGGTGTCACTATATTACTGAATGTTGCACACTTCATTTTGTTATTGTATCCTATGTTTAATAATAGCCTCAGATGAAGAGCCGAGGAAGGCTCGAAACACGTGTTAGGCTGTTGCTTGTACTAAACCTTGGACTTTAAAGGCTGTTCTTTCATACAAATCACTTGCACTCCCGATTTTTATTTTGCTATACTTGGCCCAGTGAAACTGGGACTTGTTTGTGTTGCATTTAACTTAGGAATCTGTTGGCAAATAATATATAGAACATTTTTAGATCCACACAAATATGGGAGAGCTTGTATAGATTTTTAAAGAAAAAAATGTGGTCTTAAAAATCAGATATGTTCCAATTAGAAGTATACACAAAGGTCTAATGAAGAGAAAGGACTTCCCCTCAATGGATTTGTTGACATATGCATAAACTATTTATACATTAAGGATCTAATCGATTGATCTCATACTTATATGTAATTATTCAGTAGAATCTATTAAGAACAAGAACGAGAATGTGAGCATGCAAGGCGAGAAGTATGAACCTGGATGATGCTCTTTGACACGAACGGGGTTAAGATACATATGGGAATCTCTTTTCGAAATTGTCCATCTTGAATTCTTTGATAACAGATCATATCCGTATAACATTCTAGATGGACAAGACGTACATCAAACTTATAATTATCCCAAATCTCTTTTTGAAATTGGCCATCTTAAATTCATTGATAACAGGTCATATCCGTATACCATATCTAGATGGACAACATTTACATAAAACTTATAACTATTCCAAATATTACTCATTGAAAATAGACAGAATAGTTATAAGCAACAATTTTGTACTAAGTTTGGGTGATTTTCGAACCTCTGAAGGCACAGACGTCACAACGTGACATACATAAACAAACGTGACATCAACACGCAATGAGCGTGATGACGCGCTCTTAAATAGCAGCCATTTTCAGGACACTAGTCAAGGTGCGCGGATCAGCAGCAGCTCCGAGATCCAGCGGACGAGAAAACAGGACATAAGCAACTACAGGAAGCTAGGAATAGAGATTAAGATTTCATTTACTAGACCATGGCTAAAATATACTTTACTCTTTACTTGTAATTCTTAGGACACCCACGAGGTCACCACAGATTTATGGATGGCACCATGTCCACTGAATAATTCAAAAACTCCAGCCTGCCTCCAAATGAGGTAAGAGAGGGTGCACAAGCTCTAGCTTGCTATATTTATATATATGTATATATATATATATATATATATATATATATATATATATATATATATATATATCCAGAAAAAGGAGGACAGGCGAGCCGCACTCCCGCGGGCCAAGCACGGGCAAAAACAGGGAAACACAGAGTTATAAATACGGATTTATTTTAATGTTTTCACGCCAAGAAAATTGTACAAAAAAATATTCAGTACAAGAAGCAACCACATAAAAACAAACAGAGGCAAGACGCCAAGGTTCACAACCTGCCGTACAACACATTTCACGCTACACTGAGCGCTTGATATATATATATACCGTGGCCGTGTAGTTATGGTTAAGTTGCTGTTTCCATAGGAAGAGCACTTTTTGGGCAGCTTGTAACTACGCTCCC
Source organism: Ambystoma mexicanum (assembly GCF_040938575.1). Taxonomy (NCBI): domain Eukaryota; kingdom Metazoa; phylum Chordata; class Amphibia; order Caudata; family Ambystomatidae; genus Ambystoma; species Ambystoma mexicanum. Next base: position 338,502,751 of record NC_090927.1, read on the forward strand.
CCTGTACGAATCCTCACCATACTTTGCAAAGAAAGTATATGGGCCACTCTGAATTCTTTTGCAATGTTTGGTGATGCTTGGTCCAAGGGGTGCAAAGTTATAGGGGGGCGTCCCAAAACGTTTTTTTCCCATAGACTGAATGGGGGAAAAGTTTGCGCACAGCTACAGGCCAAACCGCTGGACGGATTTGCACCAAATTTGAGGCAGTGGCAGGGGCTTGGGCGTGAAAGCGTCCTTTTGCAAATTTTGTGACAATCCATCCAGTAGTTCCCTTAAAAAAAGTTAGTGATATCTATGTCAGCTCCGCGGTCACACTTCCCTGTTCGCTCCGTGGAGAATATTGCAATTGGCTATTCCGTGGCATGCTGCCCGCGACCATGTTGCGCTTTCACCGATTGGTTGTGGCACAGTGTGAAGTGCGTCGTAATCTTTCGATACGTCCGCCATGTTTACTTCATTTTCTGTTGAACAGGAACAGCAGCGCTAACATACCTAAACAAAGAAGGCACCAATGCACTTATAACACTTATGGAACACTGTTTCGAAAGTTGAGCGTTAATGAGACGTGGTAGTAGAAAGTCAAACATTGAAGTATTCTTGGTAGCACTGTCATACGGTACAGTGGGACTTGCTACTCATTGTACGAAATGAACTTACTGCGTCCATTTTACAATCCATAAACAACATTACTGCGGTCAGACTGGTGGGAATCTGAGGCAGCCACCTGCTCCATTTCGTACATACAGCACTTCTGCACATGTACGCCAGTAGCGGTTCCCATAAATAGACGCTGATATGGTGTTGCAAAATGAGAATGTATTTGCATTCGGAGTGAAAGCCACTGTATTTTCTCTTTTCAACACAAGCTCAGTACGGTCGCATATTTGTCGACACCCATAAGGGTCCCTTGTTTTTTAACCTTGAGGTACAGGAAAAGAGTAGAAAGAATGTAGGGAGTCACAGGTTGAAAAACATATCGTTTGATAAGGTTATGCTTCAAAAACTTTTGCACCGACCGTGAGAAATTAGTTCCCGAACAGGCAGTCTTACACATACACTAGTGTGTGACTACAGCGAACGCAATGGAGGCGCTTCACATCATGTAAGTGTATTTTTGCCGTCTATATTCCGAAATGACGTTATGTTTTAGTTTGTAAAAAAAATATATATGTTCCCTAATGTTTTGCAAGTTTTATGTGCTGTTGCAATTGTTTTCCTATTATGGACATTGCACATTGTCACCGTTTGTAGGGTGCCATTACATTTCCCCAAATGAAAATAATATTTAATAAGAAAGGTATCTGTTAGAATTTTTTTGTGCACAGGTTGTGCAGTAATACACGTTTTATTTCCCCTTCCACCGCGCTGCTACTTCCAAAGAAAAATTGTATTATTAATAACAACGTTCCAGCTTTCTGTTCGTTCGATTTATTTTTCAATTATGGACATTGCACATTGTCGCCGTCCCTCGGGTCTCACTACATTTCCTCCTATTGAATTATTTTTTTACTGAAAATGTTATGTAGTACATCTGTGGTTTATCCAAAGGTTGCATATTCATACATCTTTTAATTCACATTTCCTCCTCTTACTTTCTTCCCTATTGTGATTGTCACGGATTACAGATGCCAAGTGACCGGTTCTTTAATCGTCAAATGCAACTGGTTATAACTGGCTGTCTGAGCATCATAATTCACTGGGATGATCATGTGGGTCCTCTGTGTCCCTACGCTGCTGTCGCTATAAGAAGTAACATCCCATCCTTTCTGGTGCTGTAGATCACAGCGGTTGACGTCGTCTTGCACATCAATGTGGGAGGAAAACGACTATTGCGGCGGCAACGCTTACTTTCTGTGTGTGGAAAAAAACGACGTGACCTTTAACATTGTCATTGTCGACCAAAGAGACAAACTTAATACTTCTATGGAAAAGTGAATAGTGCCATCTTTTCGCACAGTTCATTGTGAAAGAAAACTACTTTACTACTTGCATAGGGCGATGCTTTCGCTCACTTTATTGTGAAACAAAACTACTGGACACATTTTTAAATGTTATTGTTTTCTTTACAAATTTACTCTCTGTTTGCACAATGTGGCATGCTACGCTGCAGGTCGTAATGTTTTCTTTTGTAGGTGCTACATCACGGCACGTACGTCCATATGGACGCATTTGTTTAAGTTGCCAAGGAACATTATGGAGAAAGGTACTCCATACCACTTGCATTGGCTACGGGAGGGTCAGGCCCATCTCATATGCATTAGTGCCGTCAGGGCAATTTCTGTCACAGTCAGCCCAATTTCTGTCACACAGATGCCCTATGCACAGAAATGTTTGTACAATAATATATGGTTACACCCTCACAATACACATATCTTCACACCTTTCCACCTGTGTCACTTACAAAATTATGTGTCGAAAGGTGAGTGGTAATGGTGTTGCATCCAGTATTTCTGACGTCATTGCACTTCGCATCACAGAGTTTGTTTGGCATTTTATGTCAACGTAAGTACACTACTCCTTTTCTGTTTTTACGCACATTTTTACAGAATAAAATTAGTACATGTACAACACATGTATGTAAAGGTCATTGACAACGACTGAAAAGGTTTGTGTTGTGCATGTGATAGTCTTTTCATATTTAACGGTACAGCTTCCGTCTCTGAGGGGGAGCCCCTATGTATGGGTAGTGCCCACAATGTCGGGGATTTGGCTACTGGCCTTTACTGCAAGGGAGAAAACACTGCATTGAGGTCGCCATGTCCACCAGGGACTGCCTTTCTGGTAAACGTCTTGCTCATAACCACACATTTAACAAGGAACACAAATGTGGTGCTGCCATAACGGTAACACAGTTTCTTTTTTGCTTTCTGAACCCTGCAATGGAAAGCAAAGAAGGCTTTCTATCCAACGCCCGTCTTCCCTTTGTATGGTGGCCATCTTGAAAAAGGATTTGTTTTCTTCAGCCGGGAAGGCCAGAGGCGTTGCGGTTGAAGACAAAAAATACTCTTTCTTGGTACTACGAATTGCTGCTGTAAAATGTCGATTGCCAATGGCAATCATCCCCCACTCTTTGGGGAGGAATGGGGGTGAATGATCCAGAAATGTCGGTATGCACTCTTGCTTATATTGTGTTGCACACTTGCATTGTGGAGTTCTGCGGCAGACATTTTGCAGTTAGAAGTTCTTACAATAGTACCCAATGTACTTTCGCACTATCAATCAGTTACACATGTCATTGTGAAGTGTGTATGACTGTTCGAACTCGCCTCCATGCTATACGTCAGCATATGATAATGTGGAATTCTTCGAAAAGTGGGCAGTTACTTCAAATGTTCCTTTGCAGTTGTATGCTTATGTGTTACTATTAGAACCCTGATAAATGTAGTTGAACATTTTTATTAAAGTAATGTTATGATGCATTTATACTAAAAAAAAATGTTCACCCTCCCCATTGTGGTTCAAATTAAAAATGAAACACCCCTGAAATTCGGCAGTTATGGCAGACAGAGCCCCCTTACTTGCCCTCGCCACTGTGCACTGCTAACACTAACACCCAGAACATGAAAGCTGTCCTCTGAAATGTCCCTGATGACATCACTGGCAACATCACATGTTTAGCCTTTTTGTTTTCGTTGCCTGCCATATATATATATATATATATATATATATATATATATATATATATATATATATATATATATATATATATATATATATATGTACATTCAGTAAAAAAACTTTGTTAAAGGGATGTTATACTTCACAGTGAAACCAAAAAACACTGCACATGCCCGGACCACTGTGCACTGCTAACACTAACACCCAGGACAAGAAAGATGACATCACAAATGTCATTGATGACATCACTGATGACATCACATGTGTATTTAATTTTCAGACAAAGGGTTGAGAATGTAAGTTTGGTAAAAAAAAAGTATCAGGGAATATCGGGACATGTGTAATAAACTTCATACTTCAGCACGCAATTTGAATCACAATGGAGAGGACGAACATTTTTTTTAGTGAAGTGCACAGGTTTTTCGTAGGGCAACTTAACCATTACGCCCCCTCAACAAAGTTTTTTTGTAGTGTGTATATATGTGGACAAACCGGAGCGCTTAACACGCTCTGGAACAAAGAAATGAATCCATCCACTACTGAACTACCAGACATGTCTATAGTCAACCTCTCAACCCATGAGCTGACCCCGGCTGAAAAGCAGGTTTTAAAACTGGGACTGAACTTCTGTCCCACATCTGTCTACGACTATGCAGAAACCCGCATAGACTTTGATAAATTCATGCGGAAAATCAGATTAAAAAAATTCTTTGCCATGTTTCTGCCTAAACCAAAACCCAAAGCCTGTTATCCAGGACGTACAGATATCTCCATTCAGGACACTCTTAGTCTACGTATCCTTGAAGATTTGGAATTTGAAAATGCAGACTATGTGAACAATACAGACCAAGAACTTGAACTAACAAATGCAGATACCAGTTGGCCAGGTAAAACAGCATTAAAAATGAAATCTAAATTTAACCCCATGTTCAATCCGGGAGGCCATGTTGAGGCCTTCCAGGACCTGGTAATCAACGATCTTAAAAAGATCCGGAAGAAACTACAGCCTAAGAGAACAAACCTAACCCCAGCACAACAACGCACATTGAAACAACTTGGTGCAATGACGGAGTATATAATCAAACCATCAGATAAGGGGACTAACATAGTCATGATGAATCAGAATGACTATATTAAGGAGGCCCATAGACAATTAATGGATAAAAATTGCTACGCTAAATTACAAGGTGATCCTTCCCAAGCCATGAGTGTGTTACTGTCCAATCTTTTACAGACTTGGAAGGAGAGAGACCTGTTAGACGAAGACATTTGTACATTTCTACCACCCAAATTTCCCACTATTCCAACAATTTATTTTCTGCCTAAAGTTCACAAGAGCTTGACCAGACCCCCAGGCAGACCAATTGTTACACTATGTGGGGCATTGTTGGAAAACCTATCACTGTTTGTGGATGAAACATTGATTACTTTTGTTACTACTCTGCCCTCTTATTTAAGGGATACAAAAGATTTCTTGAGTACAATAGAAGGCATCCCATGGGAAACGTCTTATTTGCTGACAACACTAGATGTGGTCTCCCTCTATACATCAATCCGACACTCTGATGGTCTTAAAGCATGCGAGTATTTTTTGCATACCAGATCCATGAATTATATGCAACATGGCATCATGATAATAGAGATGATTAAATTCTGCTTAACCAACAACTGTTCTCTGTTTGATAAGGAGTTGTTTATTCAGCTTCAAGGCACCGCCATGGGCACCACGTTTGCTCCCTCGCATGCAAATTTGACAATGGGCTGGTGGGAGAAGTTTGTTGTCTGGCATCCGAGCAACATTCAACATACAGACAAAATAATACTGTGGCTACGTTACATTGATGATCTGTTTGTGATCTGGGATGGCAGCGATCAGGAATGGCTAGACTTTGTGAGGATATTAAATATTAACGAGCTCAATCTTCAATTCACAGAAAGCCATAGCAAGACGGACATAGTGTTCTTGGATATCGCAGTTTCAGTGGCCAATGGCGAACTTATTAGCAGCCTATATAGAAAGCCAACCAGCTCAAACATTCCATTACATGCAAAGAGCAGCCATCCCACAGCCTTAAAATGGAGCATTCCGTATGGGGAATTTATACGCATACGTATAAATATACGTAAATATACGTAATATCAACATCTTTGACAGCGAATGTGCCCTGATGGCTCAGAGATTCAAAAATCGAGGCTATCCAATCAAAGTACTGGAAAGAGCATTTTTAAAAGCTAGGGACATGGAACGTTCCCTACTACTGGTTTCTAATGCTGTACAAACGAAGATCACGGACAATACAGACACACGTTTGATTCTGACTTTTGGTAACAGGGCCCAAAATATTCGCCAAGTAATACAAAAACATTGGCATGTTTTAAAACTAGATGAACATCTTGGCGAGTTACTGGCACCTAAAGTTAACATCACATTCCGTAGATCGCCTTCATTCAAAGATACTCTTGTACCAAGCTTCATGAGTCCTCTAGTTAACCAATCAGGAGCCAGTTGGATGAACATCAAGAGACCGGGCTTCCAAAAATGTTCTAAATGTAAAGCATGTACCTATGCTGTTAACATCAGTTGTTATTTACATCCCATTTTAGGAGAGAACATCAAGATTGTGTCTAGAATTACTTGTGAAACTGAATATGTGGTATATGTGTTGAACTGCCCATGCAACAAGTGGTATGTCGGTAGCACCAAAGGACAACTTAAATTAAGGGTGCTACAGCACATCAGGGCAATCAAGAATGCCGATCCGACTTATCCTATGGCCCTTCATTTTAAGAATCAATATGGAGGCAAATTAGAGGGTTTTACCTTCTTTGGTATACATATTATCACCAAACCACTTAGAGGAGGTAATCGTGATTTAACATTACGACAGTTAGAAACCAGATGTATTTTAGACCTAGAGACAAAAAAACCAAGGGGTCACAACCTTGATGAGGAACTATATACCTTCCTGGGTACATGAGGATCTAGTAGATATTGTCTCATATTCGCTCTGACCAGGTCGTATATGTCTCATAGGCTTGCTTTCCACTTTCCTAGTTAAGACTAGGGTATACAAATAATACGTGCCATGCCCTGAGCAATGAAATGCACAATGTGTCTCTGATTATCACATATTTATCATTTTCACACTTCTTAAATCTTTGTGATGACAATGGTGTTATTACATGTATATTTTTAGAATAACGGTCTGGGGTTCTGTTCTCACAGTTCTGGTGTAGTTTTTAAACTATTGTTTTTTAAAATATAACTGTATAGGTTTTGATACTTATCTTAAGTGGCTCTTACAACACAGAGACCTTTGGACTGGGTTTTACCTGCTTTATTGCGTTAAATCGGTGACAATTCTATATGAACTGAATACCAAAAGTTTTTTTACACTGCATTTGGAATACGTCCCTTGTTCTAAACATTATGATGCATGTATATGGGTTAATTTTTTATTAACATGACTTATAGGTCATTTTATGAATTTGGATGTTTTATGCACTCAGCACTTTACAACCAAGCAATATTTGCACGCACATTGCACTTTATAAAAGGTAAACTTTTTCCGTATTAGTTTTCCTATAAAAAACAAAGCAGTAGCCCATGTATTTACCTCTGACTCTGTGAGAAATATAAATTAATAGAGATATTCTTTACTTTATATAAATAGGATACTAAAATCCATATACTAAATTACTTACTACAGAGCCCTTTATTCATAGGAGAGGTACATACATGGACGGAGAGCACTATGCACTTTATTCAATCGCTGCAATGTAAATACATATTTTTGCTGCTAAAATGCTATTTGCACACAAATCCAAATTCTTTACTTATTTTTTGCATCTTTGCACAAACCCCAACAAATAGGTATTATTGCCTACATGCATTCCGTTCAAGTATCATCCAAGCCTGCTGTATGTTATACGTAATCACAGCATTTAACAATCAGGTATCATACATATAGTGAAGCACATCCATGTTTGAGCAGGTTAAAGGCATATGAGCCGATCTGCACTCTGTAAAGGCTACTACTGCCTTGATTGTCACTAGGCAGCCAGGAGCAATATTTCATTACTTCCTCTTTGTATGCAATGTCAATGTATTATGGATACACAAAGAAACGGAATTTGAGAAACAAATGGTTTCTTTGTGTAACTGCTTTATTTTAAGTGGCATTATTCTTTGCCCTTTTCGGCATGGATTTTGGAATTATGAACGTATTTTAAATCATGTTAATACTGTCATCCATGTCGTATATGTTAGAGGAAGTTGTCTGTATTCTTCTATGAGTAATATATACCATCCAATTGTTCCAAGATGGCTGCCTTGCAAAACATGTTGAATTAGTGGCTTCTAGCAGGTAGACACTCTCTATGCGTAATCAGAGAGTTGTTTGGGGATAAATTGCACTCCATTATCTGTGTTGTTTGTAAACCTACGTGATCAAGCAGTCTGTGTACCGAGAAACGTGTCGTTCTTTTTTTTGGTTCCCTTTCCTGATGCATTTATATTAATAAAGAAAACGTGCTGCCAGGAAATACTGAGGTGTTTTTTCCACTTACTTGCCGCAAGGATATTTTTCTCCTGTTGCAGCTGCTCTCTGGAGTGCATTCCACTCGCTGCCTTTCCTTTTGAAAAGCTTCATTTCATATATATATATATATATATATATATTTTTTTTTTTATTTTTTTTTATTTTTTATTTTTACAATGCAAAAATATGACATAGTTTCAACCAATATATTCATAGGAAGAATATGACCATTTGGAAACAACTGAAGTCATAGACTCACTCCCGATAGAATCAAGAGGAATTGGTGACACCAGAGGTTCATAACCAAGGGAGGCATTTGAACTATCCGAGACCAGGGCAGTTGTGCTAGTTACACCAGAATAAGCACTATTGGATCAATCTATGAGAGGTATTCTCCATTCTTTTTTTTAACTCCCCTCTTTTTAAATGTTAACAATCTTTCAAGACATAGCCTATCACTCCTTTTTTTAAGTATCCACTGTATACTATCTCTCCAACAGGTTGGCACAGAACGTATGGGAACACACCGCTAAAAGCATTTATCAGGGATCAACAATTTAATCTTCATTGAAATTTGAATATTTGGAGCATCATTCAGGTGATTACCTCAGAATCCCATATGGCAGATACGTTGATTTTTTGAAATTTACAAGAGTATATTATTGAAAAGATCATCTTTCAAATTGATTGTAGATCATTGAGAAGCACAAGCAGAAATAATCAGCTCCTGAAGAAGGGAAATATTCCCGAAACGCGTCGAGCAGAATAAGCCAATATCACAAAAATATGAGAAATCTATTATGGGCTAAGCAATGAGGATAATTGTATGTAGCTTATGACATGTTTTCAAACAAAGTTGACAACGCAGAAATATTTTCTTTTGATTAATTATTGTATTTACACTGACATTGACGAAAATGTGTTTTCTTTGGATAAACATAAAAAACTAATAGTGCAAAAGTAAGGAGATAGAGTTTCTTCTAAATTTCTATTTAAAATGTTAAACTTTTGGTTGTTTTTTCAACACACATAGGGTGTGCGAGGGACGGTAGTGTTCCACAAGACTGTGGACATCTGCTGTTGTTTACTGTTGTACACCTCCTAGTGTCAGGGTTGGTTTTTCTCCCTTGCACCCCACTAATGTTCCTAAAAACCTTAAGGATTAAATACTGTTACCATAAAAGGTGTGCACCCAGCCACAAGGGTATTCTTTCTGATGGCAATCTTTGGCAATGGTTCAAGAAGCCGCAGAGGCAATGCAATCCTTGGTGGTGTTGTAAGTACCTGGGCTGAGGATGGCAATGATTGACAATGGGACATGTTCCTAGGAATTTGATGACAATCTTAGGCAATGCCCAAATACCTGAACAGGTTATGGCTTTGCATGGCAATGGTGCATGCACCTGGACAGTTGCTCGCAATATGTGGCACTGGGGAAATGTACCTGGGCAGCTGATTCTTAGAAAAAGGCCAAGTACCTGAACAGTTGATGGACATTTCTGGCAATGTGGCAAATATCTGGGGATTTCAGGGAAATATATAGGCAACTGCTGGCAATTATTTCATATGGGCATGTATCTAGGTCATTTGATATAAATCCCTAGCCCTGGGGCCGAGACACTATAAAATGAAGAGCATACATTAGCAACTTGGCCAATCCCTGAAGAATTGATTCCATTCCTTAGCAATAAGGCAAGTATTTGGGGATTTGGGGGCACTCTTTGGCAATGGGGAACATAAAGTACCTCAGAAGTTGATAACAGTTCAAGTACAAGGCAACATGGCAAGTACCAATGGAGTTGATTGCAATACTTGGAAAAGCAGAAACCATTAGATATTGGGGAAGTACTTGGGTAGTGGTTGGCAGTCTTTGGCTATGAGACATGTTCCTAGGCAGCTAATTACATTATTTGGTGATGATCCAACTAGCTATACAGTTGATAGCAGTCATTGGCAATGGGGAAAGTACATGGGGCATTTGAAGTCCATACTTGACAATGGAGCAAATAATGTACTTTGGGAGTGTATGACCATCCGTGGCAGTAGGGAAAGTATCTAGTCATTTGATGGCATCAGTGCTGGGAAAATCATGGTCAATAAGGGAAGTACCTCAGCAGTGGTGGTCAGTTCCTAGGCAGTTGATGTAATTGGTAAATGGGCAGGAGTTGGAAGTTCCAAGGAAATTGATGAAAGTCCTCAGTAATGATGCACAGTTTTAGACAGCTGATAGTAATTCTTGGTAATGGGACATGTACCTGTGAGTTGGCAATCCATGTCAATCAGGTAGGCTCCTTGGCAAAGTTTTGCAAGGTGGAAGTACCCATGACTACCAGGGTATTTTATGGCAACCATTGACTATGTGAAAGTACATGAAGAAATTATGGCAATCCTTGGTAATTCGTAAATTGCCTATTCTTGGAAATGGGTTATGTACCTGGGCAGTTGACAGCAATAGGTAGGTACCTGAGCAATTCACGGCACAACTTGCAAATGGACAAAATACCTAGGCACCTCAAGGCAATGAGTAAAGTATGCAGGTTTTTCACAGCAATATTAGCAGTGAGGCAAGGACCTGGGAAGTTGATCATAATAATCATTTTAATAACAACATTACCATTTATATAGCACTGTCCATAAAATGAATTGCATCTCATTTCTAAATTTATTGGCAATACTTTCACTTGGTCAACTATCTGCCACATTGTTGCCAATCATTGCTAATTTAGCAAGTCCCTGAACATCTGAGGTTAATCTTTAGTAATGAGGCAAGTACCTGGGCAGTGAATAGCAACCCTTGGCAATAGGGCATATATTTAGGCAGCTGATGACAATCTTTTACAATGAAACAGGTACCATGGCAATTGCTGGCAATGCATGGCAATAGAGCAAGTACATGGGAATGAAATGTCATATCTTGGAAATTGGAAAAGTACCTGGGCAGTTCCTGACAATTATTGGCAATGGTTTGTGTACCTTGGCATTTAATGCCAATCCTTGGCAATATGACCATTATATTGGCAATGGCTGGCTATCCATGGCAATGGGCCACGTGTCTGGGCAGTTGATTACAATGGGGCATGTACCTGATCACTTCATGGCAAAATATGGCAATTGGGAAAATACCTGGGCTGTTGTTGGCAGTCATTGAGAATGGGGCACGTACATGGGCATTTCATAGTAATATCTTGGAATGGGGCAAAAACCTGGAGAGTTGGTGGCCAACCTCCACATTTGAGTGAGTATTTAGCTTTATGACACCAATCATTGTCAATGGGGCACGTCCTTGGACATTTGATGGAATTGTTCAGCAGTGAGGCAAGGGCATGGACCAGTGCTAGCAATCTTTGTCAGTTGGGTAGGTACCAGGGCATTTGATGAAAATCTTTGACAATAGGGCACATATGTAGGAATTTGATGGCAATCCTTAACAATGGGGCAATACTCAGCAACAAGGCAAGTAGCATGGAAGTTGATAATACTGTTCCTCAAAGAGGCAGGTGCCTGGGTAGCTCGTGGCAGCCTTTAGCAAAGAAGAAAAGTTGGGCAGTTCATGGCAATCTTTGGCAATTGGTCAGGTTCAGGGGTAGTTGATGGCAACCCTTTGTTTTTTTTTTGTTTTTTTTTAATTTGTTTAGTTGCAGTGCAATTTTTCAAATATTTAATACAACATACATCTAGTCAAACTTCCATATATTACATACAAAATAATACATAGAAAAGTAAACACTCTTCTTAGGATACAGAACCAACGAATCAATAAAACTATATAAAACTCGACCAGAACTAATCCATACTTATTTTGCTACAATAACATAAAATCACATAACAGCATAAAAACATAAAGACCAGGAGACATGCAGAACAGAGACTCTATAGTATTTAGACTTATGCATAAATACAGTCACCACTAATCACTACCATTGGACTCTGCACTTAATGCCTTTTGCATTTCTTTCACTCGTGGTTATATCATTTGTAGAAATTGAACTAGCGCTATCTGTACCCTGACCGTGTATTTGAAAACAACATTTGCCATATTTGATCACTCTCCATCTCGGAGTGAATTGAAAACACATTATCAAAACATGTTGCTCTTACTCAATTTAGAGCACTACACTCCACCAACAGATGTTGTAATGTTTCACTTTGTTGCAATAATAGACAATATCTACAAAAGTTTAGTTCAATTGGCAACAGTTTCCTTTTACAAAGAACCTCGAGCGAGTGCTGAACCTTAAATAGTCTGAAGGACATTTCACGAAATAGGACGCCATCATTCCATGACGCTTCATTCCAAAGTTCTAGATGTTAAAGTCTTTATATTGGATGCACCTTGTTATATTCCTGGCCCAATCTGCTTGAAAGATTTTAACTTTGGCACGAGCAGGATTCGATAGCAACAATTCTAAGGACACATCTGCCTCAACCAAGTTATCCATCACATGATTCCGCCATGTCCTAGGGAATACATTTCCAGATTTAAGCAGGTTATAACCTATTACCTCTAGGATGCTTCCACTCTTTAATCCCAACAGACATTTGCAGAAAAATGCGAGTAATTGGCAACACCTTCATTTTGTAAAATATGAACAGTGAGCAAGGGGTCCACGTATGGATTGCCCTTTTAACTTAAGGTGAGACCCAAAGTAAATTTATGCAAAACAAGGGGGAGGGTCTCACCCTAAGTTAAAAGGTCAATCCAGACGTGGACCCCTTGCTCACTGTTCTTAGAGAGGCGCAGCTTCACCTCACTGATGATGCCCAAAAAGGCTGAAACACGTGTATGGGGTTGCTGTGGTACTCTTGTTCAGAGGAGAATTGCCTAGTATTTCGGTGCTGGACTGCCCCTGGGCAGGACAAAGACTGACATGCAGGGAAATGTCTTCTCTGTGAAAGGGACAGTGAGCTAAAGACTTGGTAGAGTCTCTCCCAGGGGTTACTCACCCAAGAACAGGTCATTGGGCTGTGTTCGTGCTGGTAGAGAGATTCCCAGACGCCCCTCTTGTTTTGCATAATTCAGGGTGTTTTTTAAGGGTATGGTTGGAGAGCCCGTCAGGACCCATAGCCTTTGAGTTGCTAGCCGTATTAATGAGGAATAGGATGTCCGACAGCTCGGATTTCAGATGAAAAGCCAACGGAAACCTCGCTTGCTCCGGTGTCTCACTTGGCTTAATTGGGGCATACAAATGAGTGAAGTGAGCCACCCAAGCATGAGTTTGAACTGCACTTGCCTGCAAGACGACTTGTGGCGCTACAACAGAATAATTGATTGGCGACCACATTTTTGCAATGTTTTTACTAGCTAACATTTTTAACATGTTGGCACCGTCTTCTTGATACAGTGCTGCGCGGTTACCTCTTGTCCAATTTCTATAGGTAGTTCTTAGCCTAATGGCTAAGTGTTTTCTCAGATGCACAGGTTCTTCTTTGCACAAGTCTCAGGTTCACGCGAAGCACCGTTTTCCTTTCATTAACCACCCTATCATATGAATGAAGATGCTGGATTGTTCGATGTGTTTTACTATTATATATATAGTATGCCATAATCCGGCAATCCTAATCTTAACAGTCGTTCAAATTGGGTTACTTCATTCTCCGACCATCAGAGTCTATTCCCCCCAGCATTCACCTCACAAGAACCTTTCATAGACACTTGGTCCGATCGCCCCGGCGCTGCACCAGTGACCCATTTTGCCATAAGTATATTATGGTTGCTTACATCAGATTTGGACACACTGAAATTCGTCACTGCAGGCCACAAAACCTCATTCACGTATATATAATCTATGATTGAATTACTTTCGCCTTTATGCCATGTCGAGCCGGGGGGATGTCTGATTCAAAAGCCACATTAAGAATGAAGAAGCCTCTGGCCTTCACTAATGAGTACCATCTTCTGAATCTTGCTTGATTTCGGTTGCCTAATTCACTCAAGCAGTTTAAATTCAGATCACCCGCCACCACCAAGGCTCTTACATTTTGGGCTACCGATACCAGGTCTAATATTGAATTTAGATCATGGAAAAAATTATCGTCAGACATGGCAATCGGGTTCCAGTAAACATTCAAAATTGCGTAACCTTGATCACCCGCCATAATTTTAACCAACAACATATATTTGTTTGGCATGGCCCACAGCTCAGATGTCAAACCTCTACCCATTTTTACTGCTGTCAGGATCCCTGAGATTGGGCGGCCTGCCACAGGTTTAAGGGCAGGATTTAAGTGCAATTCATGATTTTCCCAGATGGGGACCTTGGTGAGCCATGTCTCTTGGAGGAGCACTATGTCACATCCACTCAACTCACTATGATCGTTATTTATGAGATGTCTAAATCCCCTAGTATTCCAACTTGCAAGAGATACATGGTTCACCCTCTACCCCACCTCACATTAGTTCTGAGGACTCGAACAGCTAAACCTCCCATAGGCCTTCGTGGGTTATGATTTCATATCTCTCTTACTTTCCACGAAACGGCCTTCTGCATACTTACTTGATGACCTGATGTATTAGGTAGTAAGTTAAGGCCTGACTCAGTAGACAGAACGAATCCCAGGCTATAAAGTTCTTCCTTTGCCTGCCAGATTACATTTTGAACTACTCGAGATTTGAGCCAAAGTCTTACAGAATTTAGCTGGCCTTTCACTTTGAATTCAACTAGTGCCATGTCGGAAGACACAATGGGCCTCATTACGAGTCCGGCGGTAACCTGCTGGTTTTTCCGGCTCGATTACTGCCGGACTCGTATTACCATTCTGCCTCCGTGATTCCCAGAATTACCGGGGCATTACAACCCCAGTGACCCGGGAATTCCAGAGGCGGAATTTGGTAAATCCCCATTCCCATTGAGTCCTGTAGGACTCAATGGGAATGGGGAAGTGGAAACACTGTCACCATCTCGTGATGGTGCCGGTGTTTCCACGTCCGCCTGCAGGCGGGCGGTGTTAAACCCGCCAGGTCAGACCTGGCGGGAACGCCACCTCCCGCCTGCAGGACTCGAGATCGGGCGGTCCGGAACTAACAGTGGCGGCGGGTTTACCGCCACTGTTATTTCCGCACCGCCCGACCCGTAATGAGGCCCAATATCTTCTAATTGCGGAATTTCAGAAAAAATAGCCATCACTGCACATGTATTTAGGTCATATTGGGTGGATGGCAATTGTTTACAAGCCAGGACTAATGAGTACTCTGCAAGCAGGCACCTAGATTGTGGCCTACGGGTTCTAGCCCCACCATGTGATGTATTGTCAGGCAGGGCTAGTGCAGATCTTTGCTGATTATGTCCTTGCATCTTATTCAGTGCACTCTCAATTAAAGACATAATAGCCCCAGACATCTGCGACAGATCCCCATTGTTTTCTTTTTGCATAGGGTACTCTTGCGTTTGATTGGGGACCCCAGGGACCAAAGGCTGGGACTGGGCAAGATTTGTCTTAGGCTCCACCACCACTTCCCGTCTAGGGTCTATTATGCCTGGCATGTTAATTCTCGCTTCCAAAACCACCCCAGGGTTCTCCTTCTGGTTTCCACTTCTAGGCAATTGTGGGGTGTTTACTCCGGCCCTTGGACTCCTTTGCGTCGGGGGGATTAATATAGCTGGACTAACTCCCGCCATATATGCATCAACTGCTTTTCGAATTTCCGACCTCTGTGCAGCGAGAAACAAGCCCTTTGCTTCTGGAACTTGATTTGACTGAGAGGACTCCTCTATGGGTGGAGTTGTTTCTATATTTACCACTTTGCCAGCATCACTATGGGGGCGGGGGAATTGATTTAGTGCCGCAAAAGCAGGTCAGCCAGGGCGATCGGGGAAAAGATAGGATTATCAGAAAATGGCGGCTCCCTGGTGCTTGTTTTCGCGTGCGTTTAATGGACGAAAACTCGGGTAAGGTCCATAGGAAAGTTTTCTAAAATCGAGCCACTTAGGCTTAAAAAAACATGGCCGACCCGTTGGGACAATAAACATTTTTACTAGACCATGCCTTTAACCACCTGTGCTATGTTTCAGGTTAGGTTACAGCTGATGTGACTATGAAGGATCATCATAAACAGAGTTTGAGGGTAGTGTTTTGGAATGTCAATGGCATTCATTTTCCTAATAAGAGGAAAACAATAATAGACCATCTTGACAACATGGCGACAGATGTGGCTCTTTTACAGGAAACTCACCTGATTAAAACTGATGTTAACAAATTGCAGAGAGGTTGGGTGGGCAAGGATTCTGCTGAACCTTTTTTATTCAAGGGGATTTGTATTCTTATTAGGGATTATCTGACATGGACATTGCACTCTTCTGATAAGGATAAGGAGGGAAGGATTCTATCGAGGAAGGTGCAGGGGTCAGATATTGTAATTTTTTATGTTTACGCTAGCAATGGAGGGGATGGGTACTTTTTTAGGACGGTGGCTCTTGCAGAATATTGGACAAACTAATATTATTCTAGGAGGTGATTTCAATTAAATGGTAGATCCAACTTTAGAGAGGAGTGGTGTGTCTAGATTTGGGGTGGGAGGTGGGAATCGTACGGCTTTGGAGTCCTTGATCAACAAATTACGATTATTGGATGTTAGGAGAGTTTTCCACCCGACTGACAAAGGTTTTAGCTTTCATTCACAGTGTCATGATGTATATTCTCAAATTGACATGTTTCTGACTGCGGACCTATGCTCTCATAGCTTCCTCTCTAGGGATATTGGGTGCATTCACATTTCAGATCATGTCCCCATGTTGATAGAAGTATCATTGCCATTTCAAATTCAGAAATCAAATTCATGGAAGATGAACTCTTCATTATTGGAGGATGTGTGGATGGCAGATAGAATAGTGTGGGGCAAGTGTAGAATTCACTTTGCAAGCATTCAAATGCTGTATGGGTGGGTTATTGATAGGCCTCTCCAGCAAAAGGCAGAAATCACATTACACACATGACATGAACTCGCTCCCCTTAAATTGAGGGTTATTCAGGACAATCCTAATCATCAGAACTGGTTCTCAGCAGAACTTAGTTCCTTGAAAACCAAAACGAGAAAGGCAGAGAGGTGTTGGCTAAAGCACCCCTCGACCAACAGCAAAAATACTTGTAAGTCTCTCGAGACAGCCTATAGAAAGAGTATTACAGAATACAAAAAATAATTCTTTAACCAACAAATCCTCGGAGCCGGGAATAAACCTCAAAAACTACTTGACTTTACATTACATTACATTATATTTATAAAGCGCAAACTATGGGTCCATCGGCATGAGGGCGCTAACACAGAATACAAGACATAAATACAAAAAAGAGGGCACCTATACAAGCCTAAACCAATCCTATCAAGGAAGGTCACAATGAACAAGCTACTGGCAATATAATTCCTAGACAGAGCTACCCCGAAGTCCTGCTTATGAGAAGAGAAAGGTTTTAAGTTCTTCCTTGAAGACGGCCAGAATTTTAAGTTTGCGCAGGTAATCTGGAAGTAAGTTCCACAGTATGGCAGCTTTGAAAGCAAAAGCCCTGTTCTCCGCTTTAGAGGTCTTAGGTCTAAGTTGCTCCAGAAGACTCGGAGCCCCGGATCTTAACGCTCTGGTATTTACTTTATCATTGATGTAGCACTGAAGATATGGATGCATCATTTGCGATCTACATTTAAATGTGATAAACAGTGTTCGATATTTTATTCTTGCCTCCACTGGAAGCCCATGGAGCCCCCTCCTGGCAGCAGAGACATGTTCGCGCCTGGAGAGCCCCACTACAACTCTCACGGCCCAGTTCTGAACCTGTTGTAGTTTCTGTAGGGCCAACTTGCCGATACCTAATAATAGGCTGCAACAATAGTCCAGTTTGTCCCCTATTATTGCTCTTGCTATAGTTTTGGTGCTTTTCTGAGAAATAAGGGGCCTCAAATGTGACAATAGTTTAAAATAATATACTGATGAAGATACAACCGAAGTTACGGGTGCTTTCATATTAAGAGACCGGTCGAGGGTAACGCCCAATATTTTCGTTTTTGGGAGTGGGCAGATAATATCGTCTCCCAGCGTAAATGAGCTATAGGCATGATTTAAAACCTTCAGTGAGTGTGGTGAACCTACAATCATTAACTCAGTCTTATCCCTATTCAACGCCAAATCATTATTCAACATCCAGTTTTCGATCAAACTGAAGATTCTATTCGCTTCCAGCTCGTCCAATTCATGAGAGCCAGTTAGATGTACCACACATTGGGTATCATTGGCGTAATTTGAAAAGATTACACCCTCCTGCTCCAACAGGTAGAAAATCAGTGCCATGAAGCGGTTGTAGATACATGGTTAGGTGCTAGCTCCCTGTGGAACTCCATAGAGGACTGGAATAGGATCAGCTTTTGCGTTATCCGAACAGACACTAATGTGTCTGTTTTCTAAAAAAGGAAGCGATCCAGGCAGCTGCCTGGTTGGAAAAGTTAGCTACTTCCTTAAGCCTCATATTCAGTATAGAGTGTTCGATTAAATCAAAGGCTGCAGATTGATCTAATGATATGATCAACGAGAGCCCACTCTTGTCCATTTGACATATTAAAGCTCCTTGAGAAGCCAAAGGCCCTTTTAACGCCTTTCACGCCTACTAATCTGGACTGTACCAGAATACAGAATACTTTCAGGATAAAATTCTCAAGGCCAGGGATAAAATCCAAACTCAGATCTTGACTAAGTCAAGCGCTCCCACCTCAGGAAGACCCTCTCTTTCTCCCCAGCCATATATGGCACAACAGGATTGCACCCCCTTTGATTTCATGCCAGTGACCTGTCTAGATTTGGCAGCCACCTTGAAGACCATGCTCCCAACCACTGGACCAGACAATATTATCCTGCCAACAATGATCTTGGATAATAGAGATATCTTTATTCCATTTATTTACTCATTTATTTATTTAGTATTTGTAACGCACACCAAACCCGTAGGTATCTGGGCGCTGGAGAGCAGGTAATACACATTACATGGTTACCACAGGCAACCATAGAAAACAATGGTTGGGCATACATCATAATATGCATATATACAGACATAAAATATTTACATATACATTTTTCCATCATTTCTGGCCCGGTTTGTTAATGCTTCCCTTCAAGTGTTAAAAAAGTCATGGTCGCCCCTCTTCTAAAGACACCTGGTCTGGACCTCAGGGATCCGGCGAACCTTAGACCTATTACCACTTGCAACTTTTTTCTGAAAATTCTAGATAAAGAGGCAACTGGCCAGATCCACTCCTACATAGAAACTATGAACATCCTTCGCCCCAGGCAATCATGCTTCTGCCCCGCTCATAGCATGGAGACAACACTTGGGGATCTACAGAGCCACATTCTAAGCATTATGGATCATAGTAAATCCAGGCTTCTGGTGCTGTTGGATCTATCAGCAGCGTTCGATTTGCTAGATCACGATAGACTCATTCATATTCTTAATGACACCTGCCACTTCTCAGCCTCGGCATGCAAATGGATATGGTCCTTCCTGACGGGTAGAAAATCTAAAGTTTGTTGTGAGGATGCTTCCTCTGATTCGATATCTTCTACCTGTGGGGTCCAATGAGGAGTTCTGCAACTATTGTGCCAGCCTATACTCTACAGAGGGTACTATCAGTAGAGCAGACATAGTTTATTGCCTTACAAATTGTTCTTTGCCCAAGAAAATAGAAATGGAAAAGAACATCCTAGTGTAAATGAATTTTAAAAAGCTGCGTTTTATCAGAATGGTGGAAAATGTCCTGGCCCCGACGGTCTTCCTGCAGAATCGTATAGGATAATGCCTGACACTGTGTTTAAGTTGATGCTGGAGATTTTTTGCTTTCTTCGGGAGAGAAAGGGATGCTCCCGTGTACTGCCAGACATGCCTCAATATCGCTTTTATTGAAGAAGGATAGGCTCTTCACTGCTTTGAGTTGTTATAGGCCTATTAGCTTAATGAATAAATATTATAGGATACTAGCCAAAGCCTTAGCAATGTGATAGGAAATCATTATGTCAAAGCTTGTGGGCTCAAACCAGGCGGATTTTGTAAAAGTAAGAAGTGCTTCAATCAACACGGGCAGGCTGATTCTGACACTGCTTGCAAGTTGGAAATTATCCTCTGAAGTGGTAGTCCTCTCACTGGATGCAGAGAAGGCCTTTAACCGTATTGAATGGGAGTTCCTTTTAAAATCTCTGCTGAGGTCAGTTTTTGATCTAAGTGGATTGACTGGATTAGATTATCATACACCAAACCAACTGCTTCAGTCTCAACAAATAGGTTGTCTTTGGATGTTATAGAACTTGAGAGAGGCACTAGGAAGGGTTGTCCTCTTTCCCCACTGCTATTTGTGATTGCAATGGAGCCCTTAGCCGAATCTATCAGGAAAGACGCTGGAATATTTTATGTGGATGCGATGCAAAAATTGTGGCTTTATGCAGACAATCTGTTATTGATGGTGCAGGATGTGAAGAATTATCTTCCTGCTTTGATGAAACAGATTGAAATATTTCAATCCTTTTCAGGATGTAAAGTAAATCGGCTGAAATCAGAAGCTTTGCCAGCCTCGAGTTCTTGTGGAGCGGAACAAATCCTGCTACCTTTTTTGAAATAAATGTGTCGTTATGGTTTAGATGGTGTCCCGAGAAGCTGCATTACATGGAAATTTGGATCATGAACCCATGTGGCTCATATAATGAGAGAGAATATGAAATGGTTGGTTTGGACTTGAAGATAGATCTGGATAAATGGATGGATATGAGGCTGTCACTCTGGGTCAAAGTCAATGCAATAGAAATGACTGCAGTGCCTTGCATAAAATATTTTTTAAGCATGACCCTGCTCTCTCCTGGCTTCAGTGTATTAAATGAGATGGAGCGGTTGATAGAAGAATTTCTATGGGATCATAAACAGCCTCGTTTAAAACTATGCAAATTACAGCTCCTGTGCAATAGAGGTATCTTAGGGGTTCCTGATTTCACGATTTATCATCTTGCTTTTACGTCCAATACACTTGGTTCCTTTTATGGAAGAGTCACCTGATGATTGGTTGTGTGCTGAATCAAACCTGAATTTGCCCCTTGACCCTAAGGCCCTCTTGATGACAAAAAGCAAAAAAGGCAATGCAAACTCTCCACCTCCAGAATTTGTACGGTCGCGTTGGCGTAAATTGAAGGAACTGGTTAATGAAGATCCCTTTATCTCTGTGATGTCATCTATCTGGCTGTCTCCTAAGGTGAGGCTTGGAAGGATGATGCTTTTCTGGCCTGATTGATTTATGAATGAGATACGCTTGCTAGGGGACCTGCTTGAAAACAACAATTGGATTCCTTTCAAGAGGCTTTCGTCCTTGAGAACCTTACAGACTGTACATATGGAGAATACCACACACTAACGAGAGCAATTGGAGATGTCATTGCCACACGGGGGAGGGACTTGTTAGATTGCTTATTGGAATTCAGGAAAGAAGGTCACCTTGCATGTAAAGTGTATAAACTCTTACTTAGCAATAATGATGGGAACCCAGAGCTACTTCGGGGTTGGTCTGATGATCTTGGATCCGACATGACAGAGAGCAGGTAAAATGACCTGTGCAGAAAGGTGTCTTTAACTTCACTTAACCTCGGGAGAGGGTGAGACAGATTAAAATCCTCAATAGTGTTTGCTGGGCACCAGTGAGACTATTTAAGAGGGGTATGAGTGGCGCGGAGCCCTGATGGGGCTGTACAGATAAGGTAGGATCATTTAATCACATTATCTAGGAGTGTAGTAAGGTGAGAGGCTTCTGGAATGAAATAACTGTTACCTGGAAGAAGTTGTTGAGACTAAACTTTGCTTTTGACTTTGCCACGATGATTTTGGGTGAGGATAATGTTCTGGAAGATGTTTCTTATCCTCAGAAAGGATGGCTGCTATAACTGCCAAAAACGTGATGCTGAGAGTTTGGAAAAGTGATACATTCCCTTTGAGTTCAGTCTGGATTGATGGTCTGCAGAAAATGTTCTTATTTTTGGTTATGATTTAAGAAGGTGTTGTAATGTATGCTTCTATCGGCCTTTAATTTATATTGTATTGCAATTGGCGGGGTGTAGATGGGTATTAATCTGTTGATATTATTTGCTTTGGTTGGTTTATGGTCAATAGAAATGTGAATACAAATGCATGCTGCAAGTACCTTAGCATTCATTGTCTATCCTTAGCAATGTGTCAAGGACATTGGATTTTCATAGCAAACATTGGTGATGGAGAAAGTACCTGGGTAGTTGCATACAATAATTGGCAATGGCAAACCGTGTCAATAAGGTAAATGACCTGCTCATTTGAGGGCAATCCTTGTCAATGTTGCATGTGCTTGGCCAGTTGATGAAAATATGATATATATTGGAGAGTTCATGTACAGCCTTGGCATGTGACAAATACCTGAGGAGTTAAATGAAATCCTTAACATGGGACAAGTACCTGGGAACTGGTGGTAAGTCTTGCAACGTGGCAGGTACCTGAGCATTTGTGACCAATAACAGGCAATGGTAGATTATGATGGCAATGCCTGCAACAGGTGAGTACCTGGGAGGCTTTTGGTAATCTCTGACACATAGTGAGCAGCAGTGTGTTGAAAAGAACCCACTTGCAGTGGGTTAAATGCATATGTGGCAGCCCATGCAATGCTGTGAGTACCTTGACATGTCATGTCATTGCTTAGCATATGATTGGATGCCTGGGATTTTATGCCACACCGGTCATAGGATGTATTTACCACTTGAATGGAATATGTAGCGTTTGAGTACTTAACAATCAATCCTTGATGACAGTAGCTAGTATTAAGTGACGTGAGCACTTGACAATTTGAGTTCTGTGGATGATATGAGTATCTGTGGTAAAACCTGACAAGACAGAAAACGATTTCACCACACAAAAGCCACAACCCGTGACTTACCCAATTTGTGTTTCCCTGACAAGGTGTATTCATTCCCCCGTTGTTACTTAAGATAGTCCAGGTATTGATCTGGGACACATGTGTCATAATGCATCCCTATATTCGCTGTTGTTTTTATGAATGTGGTTTAATGTTTCCAACACAATATATAGGCAAATTGCAGAAACTGCATTCCATACTCTTATCAGTGTGTCAGCCGCCACAGATGTCAATCCGTGACTCAGCAGCTGCATCCTTTGAGCCCTCGGCTACCTTTGGCCAGATATCGCCGTCCTTGAGCAATGCATAGTTTACACAGTGCACTATTTGCCAATCAGATTAGCAGTGCTCAGACGTGCAACCTGCTCTTCCGGTCAGTATGTCCCTCTTTTGTTTTGTGACGCCCCTTGCCTCTAGCATCTGTTTTAAATACTCTCAGCAAATAGGAATATGCGTGGACTCTGGGCAAATTGTATAAGCAGCCAGTCCATTGCTTTTGAGCCGTAAAGCAGTAGCAGAGGCAGCTTTTGGGGAGAGGGGGTCGGATAATAGGGCGCCACCGGGAAGCTGAGGGACGCACTGGGCACCAGGTTGGAACCAGGTGGGGCCGGAAGCCCTCCCCTCCCCCTCGCAGGTTCCGCCACTGCATAGGGTTCTACTTTTCCGAAGTATATAATATTTCTGCAAAGTTCTCATCGGGCCCAGTTTGATTGTGAAAGTATGAATGGATGAAGAAAGGTTACTTGCATTGTGCTTAACGCTGTAAAGCAGGCAACATGCATACAATCCAAACCTGATTGAAAATCACGCAGCCCCACACCCCATACAATTGTCCAGCTCATATTCTTTTAACCATTTAAATGAGGTGAAGTGTGTTTTATCAATTTTGAATGGACTGAGGTAAACATATCAGAATTCCACGCTCTTTTAAGGTCTTCGTCGCTACGCACAGAAAACCAGCTGATATGGTGTGCATTTGAACTTTGACACCAGATAAGGTCACACCATGACCAGCTCCCCTTCAGTCGTGCATAGGCATTTCCAGCTCATTAATACATTAATGGAGATTTGAAAAGGGCTAAACCAGGCGTCAATACTGAATTTACACAAACGATGAAGTGTTGAATGTTCTGAACTATGAAGTTCTCAAAACAGAGGGGCCCCGGACATCTACATGGCACCCGTGTGGAGTATTCTAGCATGCTGGTGGCAGGTATGACGTGCGCGGAAAGATTGAACACATGTGCACCCGCTCTTTAATAATGCTGGGGCACATGCTTGAAGCATGCACAATTTGTATCTATTTCAATGGGCCAGCATTTTGTCCAGTGGCATTCCCTGGTGGAGCGAAATGATACTGCACTGGTAATTTACACCGGGTGGTGTTTTTATGTATCACATCCTGTCATGTTTGCATACACAGTAGAGTGATGGCCAACACACACTAGACACACTGCTTTCATCTTCCAGTCTCCGAATACTACTTAGGGAAGTATCCCATAGGGAATTCTTCACTGAAGTGGAAGTGAATGAATGGGTGGCTTTTCGGCAGGATTATTAGGATGCAAAGTCAACACAGCAAAGACCACCCTGGGATATGATTGTACCAGCGCTCAGAGCTTGCATCCATCAGTGCTGCCAGCAGTCAGAGACATCTCCAGCCACACTTGCCAGCATGTCTAAACCTGCCGGCAGTGTGGCCTGCACCAGATGTTCCCGGAGAATCTCACAGCTGGCAAAAGCAGCTGCTTGCATTGCGCAAGGCTCTGCCTGCTTCGGCTGTTAGAAGTCCTTGCCCGCACCAGTCACTCCTAGCAGCAGGCTCGTATTGTCTTCACCTCTTATATGCACGTGATGTGCTGTGACTGTGTTACTCTCTCATTGGCCAGCAGCTCATTCGTCCATTTTATAGGCACAGTGCGTACATACACTTTTCTGGATTGGGCACTGCTTGTCCTATGCCTACCTGGGATGAACCTACAATGTTCTAATGTATCCTAATCCGCCCACCCCCAACACAGGACTGTGTGAAGCTGGTAAGACAGCTCAGGTATCTGGGCGCAACCCGCGCTGAAAGGCTTGGAGCCCAGCATGGCTGACAGAGCGCTTAATCGGCCCAACTCTCATAAATAGCGTACAATTAAAGGGCGGGATAATCATGCCACCTACTAATACAGTACCCAGAAGCGTAAGGAATCCAGAAGAAAGCAATGCATACCAAAGTAACAATAATATAGCCCCCAACTCGGGCCCAGTGCCTCGGGGCGCTCCTGTGGTCTACTGGGTTGACAACAAAACAAAAGAAAACAGACTGCGTAGTCTACTCATATATGAAATGTATGTGAAATATGTATTTATTTAAATTGTATAAAAATGCTCATGTGATTAATATATCACCATAGACCACTGGGATTAAGCCAAACACTGCATCAATGCCAAGATGGTGGCACTGCACTAAATAGTCCAGAACAAGGGGAAAGTTAAAAATACAAATACAAATGAAAAGGTAGGACCTGATTCCGAGTTGGGTTAGTGCTTTCCCATGATATGATATGACATAACAGTTTATTTATATAGCGCCTATACACAATGCGTTTCAAAGCGCTTCACGACAAGGGAGGAGGGAACAAGAGAAAATACAAAACGTTCTTATAGGCCATGAACAACAAGAATGTGAAATGAACTATCCTACTCGGCCTGGCGTCTCCTTCCTTGATTTATGCACCCAGAAGTGTATGGACTGAGGAATGCAGTCTTTGGTCTGGGGTGCAGGTGAGCGTGTGGGCCCCTCTCTCTGTCAGAACATGTTTGCTGGCTTAGCTCAATTGGCCTCCCTTCGAGCACGGCGTCACCTTTCACAGCAGGACTGATTGCGGCTGGCACTGGTCTTTGCACCATAGCTTAACATTCATAGTCCGTGATAAATATTGGCCGAGGCGTTAGTTACTCAACTCTCTACAACCTGCAGTGAACCGTTTGCTATTTGTTGAGTATTCAGGCTTTTTTTTTTATAAGTCCAATGGCTTCGAGTGATATTGTACCAAAATGGCTTTTTCTACTCATAATATTTTTGTGTAGAATTTGAACTGTTTTCCTTATACAATTCCTGTCCGTTAAATACAAAGAAATGTGGTTGAAAAGCGCTACCATACCTTCTATGCTAAGACGAGGCAAAACATCATGCTGTTGGTTTCAATATTTCCAATACCTTAAACGACACCAGAGTACAGTTAGCCGTCAAAAGGTTGCCTATTGTCTGCCCCACATTCAGGGAAGCATATGTAGAGGAGCAGCTGAATGCCTCTGAAGGAAGTCCCGCCCCCCCCAATCTCCTGTATGTTGGAGGCCTGAGATCGTGGCATGCTTGACATCAGCAGTTGTAACCATAGCACAGATAATATTTGAACGAAGGTACCCACTGAGAAAGCCCTACCAAATGTATTCCTGAAGAGACGACAATCTGAGCGAGGAACTCCCTGAAGGAATATGAGAAAGAGCTGTTGACATCACAAGAGACGAGAGTGACGCACTAAGAAGACTGGCTGAAGAGAATGAATGGATCTCAGAGAAACTGATGACAAAGTTAAGAATCGAGCATACTTTCATACATGCGAAAATAAGATTGCATGTGTGTAACACACTGCAGAAAATGCAAGCCGTTCAATAACTGTACATATGCAGATACGCAAGTAGATTAAGTAATCTTAGAAGCTGGCTATACGTAGTGAATAGACTGCAGGCGGAGCCACCATTGTATAGAAGCTGGACATCAGTTTCATGAATATAGTAAGCCCAGACCCATGGCGAGGAAAGGCCGAGAGCTGTGTCACAGCAAAGAATTAGCTGAGATTGTGGACACGGGTGGCAAGGCTGTCTGGCCTGGTACCAAAGTTGAAGGCAGCCGAGGCCGGTTATCTGTTCTTGAAGGTAGTAAACATGAGAAGCTGAATCATCCCTTGTTAAGGTGCAAACAAAGAACATCAGGCTTGTCAAGTTTGATTCATTTAAGACATTTAAATGCTGAAAAATTCACCATATCCTGGTCTCCTGTCACGTCAGTCAAGAATGAAAATAGAGTTGGGCACTGAGTTCCAGAACTAGGATAGTGCATGCCCGCATTCCCAGAGACAAGAATACTCTGCAAGGCCAAGTTCAAAGGCAATCTTCATGGCAGAGGACATGGGTGATGAGAGATGTTGGGCTAATCGGGTGACGAGGTAAAGTCAAGACCACCTTCTGGCACCTTGGTCTGAGCTCATGTGCTGCTAAGTGAACTGAATGTTCTAGACATGCCACGAGCGTGCCAACCAATTGTAGACGGCTGTATAACAATGGGCCTTATAGCTTAAGAGCCAATGATATAATGTGTACTTAATAGTATTGAAGATGACACATTTTAGAGGTAGGCAAAAGGTGTCTACCTGACAGTAGATATCCAATCACAACCACACCCCTTATAGAAAGTATGCTTAGATTTTCCCCTTGAGCGTATCACAACCCCTCAAAGGTTTTTCTCATTTGCCACGTAGTACAACGTCACTTATGACACATTTTTAGTATATAAATGTGTTTTTTAT